>NC_136662.1:22049813-22672680 GCF_903797595.1 Erithacus rubecula | reverse complement strand
GCCCAGCAAGATAAACTACAGAATTTATTTTAAAAGTCAGCAATATGTTCCCCAAGAGAACTGTGCACACAGAAGGCTCTGTACCTTGGTCACCCCAGGAGGCACAGGATCAAACACTCGACGCTGCTCCTCCAGAGGAATCTGGGAATGCAGAGGCAAAATCCTGTACTGGTGGCTTCCTACAAAGGAATACAGGAAGGTTGGTAACTACTGCTATGTGAATCTCATTTCTTTTTTTTCCATAACATAAAAATTTCTGGCCATTCACTCTCACAACAAATTAACTCCCTAAGCCACTCATCCAACTCCCATCTTCACACAGTCAGTAGTTTCCTTGGGAAAACACAAAATATAACAGAATAGCTGCTTGTACCAAAGCGTGGGTTCATTTCTAGATGCTTCTGCATTGTATAGATTAAGTTCCAGCCAGGCAGGAAAACAAGGACAGCTCCTGGGACATTCAGAGTCCTGATATAAATCAGCAGAGCCTCAATGAGTTCAAAAGAGGTTTCTCTCTCGTTCAGCTGAGCCATGGAGTGCTTTGTTTCTGGGCCATATTCATCACTGCAAATAAGATTGCAGTTGGCCTACAAAAGAAAAATACCACAGAGGAAATAATATAAATTAATTTACTCAATCTACAGAGACTGGCTGGCCAGGCAAATAAGAAAATGAGATATGTGGGTAGAAGCCTTTCAAGAAAAAATGGCCATTTAAAAAAAAATTCAATTAAGTGGCCCAAACAAAAATTTCAAATCTACAAATTAAAAGTTGAATAAAACAGGTATTTTCTCCACAATGTAGGTAAATGTTGACAATATCAAGTGCAAGAGAAGAGGGAGAATCTAAATTTTCACCCTAAAAAGGTACCATCAAGCTCTTATTTCTCCATTTCTTCTTTCAAGGTTATCAATCTTCATATTCAAAACCATTTCAGTTTTAGCTTTTAAGAGAAGTAGGTTGACAAAACATGAGAAACTTAGCTTCAATGAAAAATAAATTCTTCAGTTTACAAGGGAAGAAGAAATTTAGTTCCACTGCTGAAGTTAACAGCAATCTCAGATATTAGAAATAGGAAAGCTGCCAGAGATGTTTTACTTCAACAATGCCAAATGAATTACATTCAAGCTGGAGTACTAAAAATAGCATTTGTTTAACTTTTCATATTAAAATTCAAACATACATCATCATCTTCAGCACCTTCTTCATCCTTCTCTTTTTTCTTCTTTTCCTTTGGCGGAGGGACAAACTGAGTCATTTGAATACAATCTTCGAGAAAATAATCTGCAAGGACAGACAGTTGATAAGGACTGACTGCTGGAAGCCTGTGCAAGGGAACATAATTCTTTACACCACTTCTCAAGAGTCTCCTGAAATAAATCAGGATGTTTCAGAGTAGGAATCCAAGATAAAAACTCAAGCAGTTTCTGGAAGCACAACCAAGGATTTACCTTGGACAGGAAAGGTTCTCCCATAGACCTCGATGATGGGACAGTTGAAGAAGTATTCACAAAACATACTGGTGTCGATGGTGGCAGACATGAGGACAACCCTGATTTCAGGATACACCTGAACCACATCCCTCAGCACCACCAACAGGAAGTCAGTCTGCATAAAAAAAGAATAAGAGCAATGTTAACTTCATATCTATAAATAGCAGTATCTCCACAAGAAACCAGAAGGAATGACATATTTAGTGATCAAGAGAAGTAACAAATGGAACAAGTGTTCTAAAGCCAGAAACAGTTGTCAGTGCTTTATTTTGAAACTACTGCCATGGCTGTGATAAGTGATTTTTAGGATTTCCGGTGTAAAGAAGGGTTTTTCTTTTCTACAAAAATAGTTTGCTTCCTTCCTAACAATACATTACAACCCCAGGTATTTTTAAACTTGGCTTGCATATAAAGTAGGCACAATAAATAAAATAAATAGGAATTACTCAGTGCAGGTGTGTGTGATGCTTGCAGTTCTGTTTAAATATGACATTTATTTAGTTTATTTAGTCAGTTAGGCACGCACTTAGCTCAACAGACAAAATTCCAAACTCACTCACAATTTCCAAAGTTGTATTTTACATCGTTAACATACGTTTAATAGATAAAGAGATGCATCAGAAAACGTATGTTGTGATTTTATTCAAATGAGTCCCCAAATTCTGTTCAAACAAGCTTAAACAACATGTCAGAACTCCATGGCTTCTCTCACTCTTGGTATAACAAAGCTGAAAACTATACAAAATAATCAAGGGAACAGAAAGTGTTTGCCATTTCAAATCACACACAATACCTCTCCTAATTCTATCATCAACTTGCAGTTTACTTCACATAAACCCTGAATTTCAATGTATCACTATCAAGACTGCAGGTTCTGTGCACACCACGGGTAATACAACAGTGTCAGTAAAAACAGCACTCCAAAACAACAGTGTCATTCAGCGTGCTCCCCCACTTGGACAAGATGTGTTTGTACTGTGGTGCTCCATTTTCCAGAGAGGACCAGGACACGGGATCCTAACAGGAAAATAGTCAGAGGGCAGCAAGGAAGCACAGGTCCTTGCTCTGCTACTTAGAAAAGAAATAATTAAGAGTTCTAGAAATCTTTTCAAAGGAGGAAAACTCACACCATCTGACACTCACTAAGATACAGTTTCCTCTCACATGTTGGCTACAACAAACAAACACATACAGAAGTTAAACAGAGATTAGGACAGTCACCACCAGCTAACTCACATTGATGTCTCTCTCATGGATCTCATCAACAATAACATGACTAATGCCACGGATCCCAGTCTCCACCTTTCTCAGAAGAACACCTAAATCAGAGAGAGTAGGTAAATGTTCATATAACAGTTCAACCATTCCCATCCCAGCCCCTGGTTTCAAACTCAAGAAGTGTGCAGGCTGTGCAGCCCCTTTTCCAACCCCATTTCTAATTGCCACGCTTTCCTTTGTACAAGCAACAGCGAGGCCACGAAGAGTTACCACAAGAGAGGCTCTTCCCTCTTTCCCACCCAGTGCTGCTTCCCCTTCTGTCTTCTAAGGACAATCAATATATGGCACTTTTATCTCTTCATGGGATTGTTTCTGTGTGCTATCAGACCTGTATTAGACTTATGAACAAAAATATTAAATCCTAATTTTTCTTTGCACAATGGCATGTCAGCGAACTTTTATCCAAAAAAACCTTTTCAATTTTCCAAGCAGACTTTATAAAAATTTTAATTGAACCATATTTCTGCTTTTGGTGCTAACTCAGAGTTCAGACCCACGATAAGCTCCAAACACAGGGAAGCAATACAGACCTACAGTGCAGAACATGATGCTGGCGTGGGGCCGAGGCAGCACAGACTCGAAGCGCACGCTGTACCCACAGCTCTGCCCGGGCTCCTCCCCCCTCTCGTAGGATACACGCTCTGCTACAGAAACCGCGCTGATCCTCCGGGGCTGGGGGTGCAAAAGTTTTCCCTAACTTAATGAAGGGGTTTTAGAAGTTTATCACAACACTGCTGAAAGCAGTAAAGGAAATTAAAAATGCTACAAGAGTTCTGAGATTTCTTTACAAAGTAATCATTAAACATTAATACTGTAACAGCGTAGGGTTTTTTTCACAAAGGACAGATATAAGGGTATATGGCAACTAACAACTGCCACTTCCCAAAGCATTTCCCCTTGGTCTGCTGAGAGTTTTCACCTGGGCAAGGTTCAAGCCAGGTTATCCAAACTGCAAATCCATGCAAGAATAACATTCCAAATGAAAACACATATGATGCTGAGGTTTCTCCTACTTATATTGCTGAGGAGGTATCTTTATGAGGAACCCTGTCCTGCAATGACAATAAGGTTCCTCAACACGTCCTTCAATCCTCCAGGGCCAGCTTGGATGGGGCTTGGAGCACCCTTCCCTAGTGGGTGGCATTGCTGACCATGGAAAGGTGGTGGAATGAGATGAGCTTTAAGGTCGCTTCCAACCCCAGCCATTCCATGGTTCTGTGATTTTATCTGAACCAACAGGTGACTTCTCATATCCACCACAGAACTGCAGTGGCCACACTTTACTCACCTGTGTCACCACTATGTTGCACTCAGCAGCTCGGTCGGTTCTGATGTATTCATCCAGGATATACTGGGGCACTTGAGTGGTTTTGCCACAGCCAGTGGCACCACGGATGACAACAACAGAACTGTGATGGATTGCATCCAGAATTTCACTTTCAAAATTCTTCACAGGTAAGGCCTCTCTCTCTTCTTGGATCTGCAAAAAAAGTCCAAGACATTGCCAAAATCTTCAAAAATTCAGCCTGTACCATTCCACATCTATACTTTGCCTCACTTTTTCTACACTTTTCCCTTTCCCAAAGGAAAAACTGCCAAAGAACAGGTCATAGGTTGCATTTTTTTACTGACACAGCACAACTCACCCCCACATTCCCCACACTGGAACACCCAGCACTCGTGGAAACGTGGCGTGTATTTGTGCTGAAATCCAGCCTTATACACTTTGTGTAATGTTCAGCCCCTTCTGGAAAGTAAAGATCCCAGCACAAGGATGGCAGGAAACACACCTACCCTCTGCAATTCCTGATCCTGCTCCAGTCGGTACATGAAATCACTTTTCAGATCCATGCTTATTTGCTCCGGAGTGAGCTGGAAGTGCAAGACATTATTTGGAGGCTTTTGGACCCCTCCTCTTATCTGCATTATAACTTCAGTATCAGATCAGTCACACTATTATCATGAGCCCAAATATCCCTAGAGGCTCGTTTCCTGCATAAGTCTCTGAAATCAGTTATGCCTCTGAGCTGTTTTATTTCATTCATTCCAGCGCATTGAACGTTTATCTCCAGAGAAGTCTCTCAGAAAGACCAAGAACACTAAATAGTGACTGTTTAAACACTTTGCTTGACAAATACTCTCTATTCTGCATGATGATGATTTAAACAGGAGTTTTTAACAAAAGTAATGACCTAATGTAAACACAAACCCACCCTTAAAACATTAGCTGAAAAGGTAAGACTTTGAAGAGGATTCATCGGGCAAATCCTGTCTCTCAACTGCCAAAGAAATCTGAAGAAGTGCAAATTTGCTACCAGATACCAAAGAGCTAGCTGTTTTTACTGCAAATAACTCAGCTGTTCTAGTCAGAACTAGCACAGGTAAATCCTGAAGACATTTGAAGCCACCTCAATTTGCAACATCCATGTTGGTTATGCGCTTTATGCAGCAACAGCTAAATTTACATTACTTCCCTATAATTAAAAAAAATCAATATATAACAATCGATACTAAATTAATGTGATTTATGGAAAAAATAGAGTAGGAAAATAATTAACTTATTATTTTGGCCATAAGCAATCTGCATATTGTAGGAAAATCAAGTTCCTGTCCTGAGAGTCTTTTCTGACCAGATTATACCAGTCAGACCAATCTACACTCTGAACTTGGCAAATCAGTAATTTTTTCCCTTCTCCTACATGTTATCATGTCACACTGTTGCTTTTCAATTGTTCTGTGCTGAATGGAACTAGAAAGGACAAAAAGTAAGGAAGTTGGTTACTTGTTAGTGGCACTGGCTTGGAGCACTTTCTTCTCCCAGAAAAAGAGTCTGAGTGTGGAAGTATGGGAAAGAGAAGCCAGAGCATTATAAATGGCACGCCCATGAACTTACCTTGCAATTTCAATTATAAACTTTGTATGGGCTGCATGATAGCAGGCAAAAGGTGCTACAAAGCAGAAAATTGGGACACTCAAGACACTGCTGCTCAAGACCTGATAAAACATGAAGTAAACACAAAGAACTCTCTGCCTCCAGTTCAAGAAGGGAAGAAATTTTATCAATGGACTGTCTTCTTCTTTGAAATAGCTCATACTTTAAGTCCTGGTGGCAGAGAAGCATTTAGAAATTCTGGAATCATGGGGAAATCAAGCCATTTTTCAAGCTGTCTTACATTTGCCAGTGGACCCTCATCAATATTGCAGCCAGTCCAAGGGTTCCAGTTGGAATGAGGTGGTGACCAGGGAACAACTCCCATTTGACTTTGTCTCTGCGATGGTTCAAAATAGGCCAACTTTCCAACGTTGATCTGAACTGGATTACTGGGATCTTCAGGCTATAAATCCAAAAGCAGAGTGGGCAAAGACAGATAAATGATTAAATGAGAAGGTGTGATGTTCTGTACTGGTGTATTGAACCACACACTCACCAAAGGCACAATCTCCAGGGACAGGTCCCGTATCGTCTTTTGCAGATGATTTTGTAAATCAGAAGACAGTGACACCTCATAGGGCTCCAACTAGGAAATATTTAAAAACTACACATCATTATACACAAAAAGACAAGCACTTGAAGCCAAAACTGTGGGTTATTAGAGGTGAACCATCAAATAGCTCCTCATGAAACAAGGCCAGAGAGTATCATCTGTTCAGAATTCACATTCCTGAAATGTTTTGTTGACTTTTCACTGAATAAGGATTTGTAGGCTATTTTTAAATATCTGAGTTTAATTTCAGAGGAATATGTTCCCAAACTTGCAACCAAATACCTAAATAACATATAATCCTTGGTATGTGTGTGTATATATGTATATATCTTAGAATTGCCAGAAAATGCTCATGTGACAGACAATTAATCCAAACAGAAATATTCAAGCTTGAAGCAAAACTATACTGAAGACAGCATTTGTTACAAATCCTATTTCATTTAAGAGAACGTAAAATTAGTCACTGCTCCAATCACATACACATAAAGTTACATATCTGATCCAAATCACTCACCAGAACAGAAACAGTTGCTAACAAATAAAAATTATGAATAACTTGTAAGATGTTAAATATGGAGAAAGAACTCTTCACTCACTCCTGTTTATGGGAGTGCTTCTGTGTTATGAAATGAAAGCAGTGACTCCTGTCTGTCCTGCCAAACTCACCGACTCTTTCTTCTTTGTCTGCCCAGTGTAAGGCTCAATGACACCAAGGTGGTAGAGCTGTCTGACCAGGGAAAGGGCACAGGACTGTGCTGCCAGCTTTTTGTTTGATCCGTGCTCACGACTGAAAATCCCTGCAGCACACAAAGGTCAGAGCTGGAGCAGCAGAGGAGTCAAGCAGCTTCCACAGAAGACCCTACTCTGAGCTGGGCTCTCTGACTGTACACTCAGACCAGGTTTCATGGACAGTCTCAAATCTTGATAAATCCAGAATTCCAACACAAAATCTAACCAGACCCCTCCATTACCCAGCTCACACTGGCTGTGTGATGTTACTTTATTGCTAAGTCCTTTGAAGTTGTTCTGCATTCAGTGCCTAAAGAAGTATGATTATCCAATACCACTCAGCATCATCATATGAATGATCCTCTACCTCTGGAAGTGGCTCCAACTATAACTATAATAAACTCTGTACCCACAAATGTTCCTCTATACCAACACCCATCTCTTGCTAAGTTAAAAAATAAACAGGAGCACTTACTTCTGCCCAGCTGCTTCACATAAATGTTCATTTCTGCATAAAAGCTCCTGCAAGAGAAAGAAAGAACACAAAGGTACAATTATCAATAGCTGACACTGTAAAAATATTTACTCTTTCCAATATTTTTAGGCAAAGATCTCTGTCCTCAGTCAGAAACTCTCAATTCTCCAACAACCAAGGTAAAGTATTACTGGTTTTAGTCCCTTTAACCCAAGGTAATAGGTAATAGACCTATCATCAACAGAAACAGTACATTTGGTAAGAAGAGTTCTGATTGTGCCACTGTTCAGCACTGAAATTTAAAGCCACATTATTAGGAAATATGCTCTGAAATGTCCAAGTTCAAGGCAACAAACAGTTATAAAGCAGGTGGGATGTTAAAGTAGCCTTAACATGCATCTCAATGTACCATTAACTGTATCCCACATTAGTATTGGTATAACACTAATGTAACCCACTAATAGCCTGCATTTAATGACTAGATGCTACATTTAATACAGTTACTCTGCTTTTTGCCACACATTTGATCAGCTCAGAGCATAAACAAAACCACAGCAGGTCATTTAATCAAAACCATGGAACTTATCTGAACAGGAGGCAGAATGTTTGAATTTGCATGAATTTCCATTCACTTACTGCCATATTCTGGAAACAGCAAAACTGGAGTAACAGAGTTACTCAAGGGTAACTCTGGTAGCAAACCCAACAGTTTGCTTAGTAGACATGCAACCAGTTCAGTTAAAGCTTAACTGGCATATTCATCACAGAATCATAGGCTCATAGAATGGTTTAGGTTGGAAGGATCTTAAAGATCATCTTATTCCAATCCCCCTGCCATGGACAAGGACACCTTCCACTACTCCAGCTTGCTCCAAGCCTCCTCCAGCCTGGCCTTGGACACTTCCACGGATGAGGCTGCTCTGGGCACCCTGTGCCAGGGCCTTACCATCCTCACAGAGAAGAATTCAGGCTTAAAAAAAAATAATCCTCAACAGAGGAGAATAGAAATCTTGATCCATATTTTTAAGAATCCCAATCCTAAGCCTGTATTTGCCACATGAAATATTAAAGATGAATTCTTGTAAGACAGGATTTAAACTAGCAAATGTGACTCAAGGCACATGACTGGAATTGATTGGACTGAGATCCTCTTTGGAAACTAGGCCTTGGCATTTGCACAGGTAGAGGCTGTGCCTTGCACCTGTGTCCTCCATCTTTTCTGCAAATAAACAATAAAGAAGGTTAAGTGAGTGATTTAAATGTCAGGTTAGACCTCCTTCCTGTGCTATCAGCAAACTGACCTTCAGGCACAGTGGCTTCAGGGGTCGAAGGCCACTGGCTCTCAGGGACACAACAGCCACCTAAGACACCGATGACAGTATGTTTCTCAGCCAGGCCTACAGTCAGCATTCAATCTCATTCTCCTCCACCTGAGGGGAGAACAGCAACACCAGAAATCAGTTTGCAGCAGAATCCCACAATTCCCTAGTCCAGCTTCAGCAGCCTGTGTGTGAGCAGGCACAGCTCTGTGGTGTCAGTCTTCAGCAGGAACAGAAAGAGGCACAGGTATCTCAACACAGAAAAAACATATCCCATCCTTTAATATGAGCTCATGCTTTGTGTTTTAGGAGAGCCATCTTTATATCTACCACGTACACCCTCCTGTCATACTTAAAGTTTCCAAATTCAAATTTTCCAGCTATTACTAAGTTCTCAGACCATGAGTATGATTAATTAACCACAAACCTCTGAGAGCATGGCTGACATATCTGTTATAATCTACATCTCTGATCATTACCTCAAAAATACCCCAAAACAGATTGGCAAGATGCATGACAACTGATAATTCTTTTAAAAAACCCAACAACCTCAACTATATTAAACCCTCAAAATTCCAAAAACATCCCTCTGCTGCTACACACACCGAAATCATTAAATCCAAGTCTCTCATCAGTCTCTCAATGAGCCCTATAACACACCAGGATTGTTTCATGCCTATTTGATCTGTTGCAGCAGGTAGTGAATAGCCCCTTCTGCCATTCCGTCCAGGGCAATCCACACACACTTCCCTGAACAAAGAGCATATAGGAAACCCTAAAATACACTCCAGAAGAACAATGACCAGGCTGAGAAACATACTGTCATCTGTATCATTTCATTGTGCCCGAGACTAGGTACATTTAAACACATGTAGCTTAATGCTGCAGAAGGTGTAACAAAAAATGAGCTACACAAATAATCCCTAAGCTACTAGATAGAAGAAATTTTCAGAAGCTATGCATGCAACAAGCATAATTTACATTCCTAGTATTGTACAAACTAACTTTTTATGTCACTCACTTAAGTGAAGGAAATGGCCTTGCCTGAGAGACACAAATTGAGATGAAGTGACTTGAGGACAGGTTTTAAATGAGAATTTACAACTTTCTGCACCAATACACATCTTTTAGATGTTCCAAATGATTGGAAGACTCAATAACAAAAGAATACCATAAGTCCTTCAAGTGATGCTCTCTCTTGAAAGGCTGTAATAAGAAAATTCTCTTGTCTTTCTAAAAATACAACTCTCATAGAACACAAGTTGTTTATATAATGTAAAAAAGCCCAAACCCAATCAGGAGAATCCAGCAGCAGCAGCATGCCATTATTTCCAGCCATAAAACATCATTTTATTTCACCAGAAATAATACAATATTCTAATGTCTGGATGATTTGTCAAGACTGCTCCTAATAGGGATAAAATAATAAAAAACATAAATTCTTTATGCACAATCTGTTATGAACTACTTTCATTTGGAACATGCACATGCAAATTCTCTGGTGGAATGGCTAAAAGTCAAAAAAGAGCAATATGCAGCTGGTCTTGACTGAAACTGAACACTCTCAGAATTCCTTTGGGAAAATTCTGCCAAACTGCTTTTTTCAAAAGAACATTCCACTGTCCAATAAGTTAATTATAATAAATATACATTATATAATTATATGTCTATAATAAAAATATAAGTAAATTATCCTTACAGCACATTGCTACAGAAGCAAATTTAAGATTTACCTAAAGTGCACAAAGGCAGCAACAATCACAGAACAATTACCAGAAGCAGTTGAGCTCTCTTTTCATAGAAACCAACACCCCAGCAGCTGACTAGAGGACAGAAATCAATTTAAAATCTGCATATCAGACTTTCTCAGGAATTTCTTCAATCCCTCAGATCTCTCTGCACTGAGGCTCTTCATCCCCATATCAATATTCAGGGATTTTGTTGATCCTGGCAAAGAACACTATGGCTCTATGGAGCATGGCATGTGTGACCAACCACGGTAAAAAATATTTTGAACCCTTCATACACAGAGAGTGACTGAAACTACCTGTTGTGATCAGGCCCCATTTCAAAGTATTTATATTCTTCCTGGATCCTCTCCTTTTGAAAAAACTGGTTCAGACGCGCCTTGGCATTTTCTAAGGTCCAACCCCCATGAAGATCTGCATTTAAGTCCACTTCTGACTTTGAGGTCTAATATGGAAAAAAAAGAGTATCATTTACCAGTTTAAAGATTAAGTAAGTCATCTGCATTAAGACATCACAGAAAATGTTAAAAAGTCCCCTGTAATTCTTTATTTTTAGAATAAAATGGCTATACAAAGTCCTGGATGTTCACACTATCCAGAATGATTTATTTGTTCCTAGCTTAAACAAATTATACCTTTATTAAAAGTTAACAAATAAATCTACAGCTTTAAATCTGCAGCTTAAACTAACCACAAAATAGCAAAAGAAAACTGCAAGCTTGACTATAAATGCAAATAAATTAAAGGGGATGAAAGATACCTATTTAAGAACTAATGGAGAATTCCTCTGCATGACTTACCTCCTGCACTTCCTGCTCCTCTTTTCTGGAATAATAATCTTGCAAATTTGCACCCCGATCCCATTGAGCTCCACAGTTTCCAGGTGCTATACCTGGTCCGTTGCCTAACACACAGAAAAAAAAAAAAATAAAAAAAATCAAATAACTCCCTAAAACATGTTCTTAGCAAAGGAGAGCCATTGCCTGGGCCATCTTGATAGGCCATGACCAGTCCCTCAGATCTCATGCAGTCATCCACACCTCTGCCTCAAAACTATGACTTTTGTGTCCTGTCTGCAGATTTATGCAATTTGGGGGAGAAATCACCACAAAAATACATTCAAATACACAGAAATTACAGTTTTCAGTCTTACCTACTTCACTTTTTATAAGCAAATGTGGAGGAAGAGGTCCACCCACAGATGAACTGGAACCAGAGACATCTCTAGCTGCTTCCTGTCCTCCAGTGGGGATATCACCTGCTGCTGGCTAGGGAAGGGAATGAAGGAAAAACTCAGCACATCAGTGCAGAATAGATCATTTTACTATTTAGCTATAAACTGTTCAGGAAGTTTAAAGACCTCAGGCAACATTATGCAACAGTCATCCCCTGTAAAAATGCAATAGGTACTACCCAGAAGCAACCCCAATAAGTAACACAACCATAAATATTTTAACACTCAACTGCTGAGAAACTAATTGGCACAGCAAAAGCAAAATACTAGTGGAATACAATGGGAACAACCCATTGGGTTCTACCTAGGCTGATCAGGCAGAGAGGCTGCTTCCACTGAGAAAACTTATATATCCTCAAAGGAGCACTGGAAGATTCTTTCCTCTCAATAAGTAACACAACACTTCCTGCTTTATTTATTTTTCTAAACTTGCTGTAATGAGAGAGTTACCCTCCTCTTTCTCAGCCTTTAAGTGATAGTCACTGCTGAGTGTTCACAAAACACCATAAACAGCAGTTACACACCTGAAGTAATAATGGTTTAAAAATACCAGATTTTCAACGTCTGGTTTGATATATCTGTGATTATTATTTTGGGGTTTGGTTTTGGTTTTTTTTAAAGCACACAGGATTATATATATTATATATATATTACAACATGGCTCTAAAACTTCACAGTGTCAGGTGTCAGTACTCGGCACTTTTAAAGCACAGGGACTCTGAATTCTTCCCAGCATCATCAGCTTTGCAGCCCAACATGCAGCTGTATTTACGAGATCATCCTACATCATTCAGTTGGACTTGATAATCACAAATGTATTTTCCAACCTAAATGATTCCATGACATTCTGTGTGTGCCCCAGCCTTCCAGCAGTGCAAGAAGTCCCTCACATTCACCACTGCACAGGGGCACCAGACTGAACCCCAGGGATGAAACACAACTGGGAGCACAGCAGCACAACAACAGAGTAGTCTTTGGTAAGGAGAAAGAGCAGCTTACTCCAAAAGCAGGAACTTCATCCTTCTTCATTTCATTGATCCGCACTAAGTAGTTGACAAAGTCTCGGGCAGCATTGCTCTGTGCATCCTTCTTGTTGGTAGAGTTGCCCACACCAACATAGTTGAAGCCTTCCACTCGGACCTGCAAGGAATAACACATGGCTCTGTGCAGCTGAAAGGAGGCCAGCAACACAGGCTGGAATTCCAGATCCTGGCTGCTGCTAAGTACAGGAGAAACAATATATATCATTATGCACAAATATATATTTCTGTAGGTTTTGAAAAGCAAACCCCCGGGACAGGAGTGACCTTGTGACCACTCAGTCATAGCTCCACCTTACAACTACACAGATTTATTTCTGATTTCTTTTTTTTTCACTTTAGAACAGCCTTTCTATACCCTGGACAATGGTACCTCCAACCACATAGTAATCGGAGAGGATTCACAGCCATCCTACCAGGCTGCAAAAATCAGCAAGAGAGATGTTTCAGTGAGACTGATCCTTTCACCTGTTAAGCTTCCATGGACAAGCATGGGACATCAACATATCAAACCCAGGACATAAGTTATATATTGTATAATACACAATATGTATATATATATGTATAGTGTGACTTTTTACAAAAAGCATAGTGACAGATCAAGGGGGAACAGCTTCACACTGAGAGAAGGCAGGGTTAAGCGCGATATTAGGAAGGCTCCGGTCGCGCCTCCGCCCCGCAGCACAGCCCCCAGACACGGGGCAGAGCTCCGGCAACAAGCCCAGAGAGCGGCAGGGTCCGTCCATGGCCCCGGAGGCCCGCAGTTCCCCTCTGTGTCCCCAAACCCGCGGAACAGCCCTAAATCCCCCTCAGAGCCCCCAGTCCCGCACAGCGCGGCCAGCGCGCTCCCCCGGCGGGGCAGGACCGCACCTCGCAGAGGAAGGTCTGCCGGCCGCGGCCGCCGGCGGCGCGGATCTCGTAGGCCGGCATCACCCTCCTCCTGCCGCACCAGGCGTACAGGAAATTCTTCACGTCCCCCATGGCCGGGCCGGGGCAGCGGGGCACAGCCGCCCGCTCCTGCCGGCGCCGGGCCCGCGGCAGCGCCTGCGCGCAGCGCAACGGCGGCCGGGAGGGACCGAAAATGCCGGGCGCGTTCGCTCCGCCCTCCAGCGCCCCTCGCCGCGGCTCGTGTCCGAGCCATCGTCTTGGATCACTGCTGAATAGAGAGTGTTTCTCAAGCAGTCAAAGAGTTTACACTTAAACAACCGTTATTTTTCAGTGTTCTTGGTCTTTCTGAAAAACCTCTTTGGAGATAAACGTTTAATGCGCTGGAATGAATGAAATAAAACAGCTCAGAGGCATAACTGATTTCAGAGACTTATGCAGGAAACGAGCCTCTAGGGATATTTGGGCTCATGATAATAGTGTGACTGATCTGATACTGAAGTTATGATGTAGATAAGAAGAGGGGTCCAAAAGCCTCCAAATAATGTCTTGCACTTCCAGCTCACTCCGGAGCAAATAAGCGTGGATCTGAAAAGTGATTTCATGTACCGACTGGAGCAGGATCAGGAATTGCAGAGGGTAGGTGTGTTTCCTGCCATCCTTGTGCTGGGCTCTTTACTTTCCAGAAGGGGTTGAACATTACACAAAGTGTATAAGGCTGGATTTTAGCACAAATACACACCAAGTTTCCACAAGTGCTGGGTGTTCCAGTGTGGGGGATGTGGGGGTGAGTTGTGCTGTGTCAGTAAAAAAATGCAACCTATGACCTGTTCTTTGGCAGTTTTTCCTTTGGGAAAGGGAAAAGTGTAGAAAAAGTGAGGCAAAGTATAGATGTGGAACGGTACAGGCTGAATTATTGAAGATTTTGGCAATGTCCTGGACTTTTTTCCCAGATCCAAGAAGAGAGAAAATTTTGACATTCTGAAGAATTTTGAAAGTGAAATTCTGGATGCAATCCATCACAGTTCTGTTGTTGTCATCCGTGGTGCCACTGGCTGTGGCAAAACCACTCAAGTGCCCCAGTATATCCTGGATCTCTCTTCCCTTCTTCCAGCCCCCCTCAATCATCATCCTGTGGAGCAGTCAGGGATGGGACCCCTCGTGTGTCAGCCACAGGGACCATTATCCAGCATGAAGTTCAGCCCAGGACACGAAAGAACACACCTGTCAATGTGACATCAGATCACTTGCTCTGGTGAGACCCCACCTGCAAAGCTCTGTGGCCCCCAACATCAGGACACGGAGTGAATCACCCCAAACTGGGCTGAGACACTTCCAAGACTGCTGTGAGTATGTATTATATTATTGACCTTTTGCAAATATTAAAGTGAATCTATATGTATAATGTAGGAAAACTTTGCTGTATGAATATAGTTTCTTTTAGTTCTGCTATTAACAAAACTTAGAAATAGCGGTGTGATAAATTTATATTTTTCTTGGACTATAGCATAGTAATGTAAAAAGCTTTTCTTCAGGTAACTAACTCAGAATAGTAAAAGATAATCAGGAAATTCTTTGCATTCTTGGATTACCCTATCTGGATGAAGATGGCAGTGACAGACGCCAGAACCCCAGGGAAGAAATTTACTGATTGCCCATTATCAGGGAGTATGTGACAGGAGGGAGCCACAAGGAGAAATTTTAAAATGTTGATTTACAGGATGGAAGGGGGGGCACGTTGGGGGAAACTCAAAGGAATGTTTTTGAATAATGCATGAGAATCTATGAATATGCAACGGGCTGATGTATTTAAGGAGTGTCTCCAAAACAGCAGGCGTGCTCTTGGCTGAATGCCAAACACCCGGCCGTATTAACCCTTTGCTTTATTGTCTTGTCTCCTATCGTCTTTTTATTAAACCTTTTTAAATTACCAGGAAAGCGATCCTCGTTTTTCACATAGCCAAAGCCCAAAAGGTGAGGATTTGCTTTATTCAGCCGCCGGGTGGCGGGGATCACTCCTATGAGTGCACACCAGGCACCCAGAGAATTACAACCTGCGGCTGTACTCAATGTACCATTGTTTCCCTTAGGAAATGTGGGTTATATAACTGTTCCTTAGCACGCGTTACTGTCAGCAACACACGGGGGGCTCAGGCTCAGTGCACCCTGCTGCTGGCACTGAGGAAGGCTCCGCGTCTCCCTCCGTGCTCCTCTGGTGGAGGCTGCATGTCCTCCTCGCCCTGCCCTTTTCACCTTCCTCCTATAGCCACGCACAGCCTCTTTTAGCTGCTTCAGCGATTTCCTTACTGTTTTTAGCAAGATTTGTCCTTCATTTTATGCAAGCTTCGTTCACTATTTCTTGCCTAGTTTCACCCTGTCTTTAGCTTGTGGGTTAGTATTTGCTAGCTTCTCTGTTGGTTATGATGTATCTTATTCTTGCCCAAGAATTGGGATGATTTTAAGGTCCCTTCCATCCCAAACCATTCTATGCTTCTACAATTCTATGCCTTCCTAACCTGCATGACAGCATTCTGCATTGCCACATGGAGGTGTACAGCTCAATTGTAGCTTTATTTCTGTCCTAAGGAAAAAAAATTGAGAAATACCTGCTTATTAGTGATCCAAAGCTTGCTGTTACAGAAGTGATTTCTTTTTTTTAATTTCGCATTAAGGTGTATAAAAACAGAGATCAGACAGAAGCAGGATTTTACATGCACAGACAATGTCCCAGTGACTTTGATGAACAGATACCAGCCTGAGCAACTTGCTGGTGTCATACTGTTGTTTAAACCCACAATGTAGTGTCCTCATAGAGGGACAAAACACCATCCAGCTGAGAGGGGGTAGAGATAGATCTTCCTCCTTTCTAGGCAAAAGTCATCAGCCCACTCCTCTAACTGGGAAAAATTTGCTATTTTTTTACTAAACAAGCCCAGTCAGTCCTGGAACACAGAGTTCCAGGGGAGCAGTGTGAGCAGTGTCCAGTTCCCTGAAAGAAATCCTGCCCATCATGTGGGGGATGTGCCATATGGCAGAGAATCCCAGAAAATAAACCTCCAGATCGACATGGAAGTGAACAACATCATACATGTGGATCTTGGGGATGTGCCTTAGTGGTGGACCCAGGAGTGTCAGGTTAATGGTTTGTCCTGATGATCTTAGAGGTCTTTCTCAGCCTTAATGATTCCATGACTATGATCAGTCACCTTTAGGCCACACAATGCTGTCCAGCTTGGCTTTGGCCTTGATGATGAACTCACTGGAGGCACCAACAAGGGGAAGCCGTGGAGGTCCCATGGGAATGCCAGAAACAAAAGTCATTACAGCTTTAGTCTGTGCAACACCAAAACCTGGGCAGAAAAAAGCAAAATCAGGACATTTGCAGACCACTTTCCTTAAAGCAGCCTCAAAGTGTCCAAAAGAGCAGCAGTACAGATTTGCTGTGTAATCCAGTATCAACCAGGCTTCAAGCATTCCTTGGAAGCAAGAACAGGGTAATTGAAAACAAGTAACTGTGCCTGCAGACAGGAGCAACACTGCAGTAAAAATTACACCTACTTACTACATTTATTCATATGTAAGCATCCCCTCATGCAGATTCACACAGAGCCAAGCCTTGGGAGTAGTGATATCCTGCTCTCTGTCCATAGCTCACAACTTCTTATGTACCTCTGGATATTTAGTGTTTGCCTCTTCACCTCTAAGGCAAAAAAAATAATGCAATTCCTCTGACTTTGAACCCAAGAAATACAACCAAGCTCTAAAACTTGGTGAGATTAATCAGGGCTTGCATATGTACAGCAAACCCACAATAAACAGTTCTCTTCATTAAATGTCTGATTAATTTAATGTAAACATTTCATGTTTTTTTCTGTCTCCATAAACTACTCTGCTGGTTTTAATTGCTTTTTATATTTAAACTTGATTTTGTTTCTAGAAATCATTCAATTTTTAAAATGTTTTGGCTTTGTACAGTCTTCAACAAAATTCCTGTTTAATTGCAGCAAGGCAGGAGAGAAAAAATCAGAGCTATTCTTCTACTTGGGCACCATCATTTCAGAAAAATTACTGTAGAACTAAAGCTGGAAATGAGCTTTTAAAAAAACCCAACAAAAAACACCCTACAGAAAGAGTCAGGATAAGAACAAGGGTAAATCACAGTCACAGCTTTAAATCTGTGAGATTTCAGAGCAGAAGGAAGGAAGGGAGAGTGTAATCTGTCAGGGATGCTTGGTCAGCTCCCTTTGTTGGAGCTCCCAACTGCTACTAAGTTGGGAAACAGCAGATGCAACAGTTTTTCTCTATAAAATCTTTCAGGAAGGAAGTTCTAAGAGTACAGCAACATGAGAGTTTGAGAAGCAGAAAGTTTGCACTTTTAGACACGAGGGAAACAGGCAGTGTTTACCCAGTTTACTTACCCAGTTTGATGACAAAATTGAGAAATTCCCCAGTGAGAAACTAGAAAAGACCAATAGTAATTTATTAACACCCAAAGATTTGAAGGTCTAAAAGCATCTCAAGCTACTACATTTATATATTATATCATTGTTCATTTGCTTCAAGGAAATTAGAGTTGAAGGGTAAGTGATTAAAAGGTTAAAAGGTAGTAAGGAATGGTCAAAAAAGTGAGGAGGGATGAATAACAAAAAGAGGGGATGAAGATGAAAGAGTTTTTTTCAATAAAGGTGCCTTGGTATGGATGACAGAACCACATGGAGAGCAGCCACAGTAAAGCTAGAAGAGCAAGGAGGTTGTTCCCAGTAAGGCTCAGGAAGATGCTGTACCTGGTACTGCTGTGCCAAGGCAAAGTCTGGCTTTGCAAAGGCTTGCAACATCAGATTGGTTTGTCGGCCCAAATAGTTGTATGTACTGTCAAAAAACCAAACCAAAAACAGAATTGGTAAATGCAAAGAAGGAACTTAAAACGAGTGAAACAAAAGAAGTAACCACAGGCTTTTGCTGTTGATATTCTCATTATTGTGAGACAAATTTGTGGAGTTCATGTGTGGTGGAATGTACTGTCAAGCATCTGAAGTATGCCAAGCTCCATGGAAGAACTAAGAGAGCCAATTTCTCTTCCCAGTTCCTTCCAAATGGAACTGCTTTTTCAAAACTAAAAACTGAAAGACATCATTGGGTAATAAGGAAAGTCAATATCTTAATTTTCCAGTTGTTCGTTTAATGGATTGCCTAGATAGGAACACAGGTATCACACAGTAATTCATCCAATCAGCCTGATATGAGGGGCAGAGGATAAATCAGAAATTAAACTCAGCACAGCTCTTTTCCTCACAGACTGCTCATGTGAACTAACAATTTTAACCCCTCTGGGATTTGATTCCTTACCCAATCCAGATAAAAGTGATTACCTACTTCAAAAGCTGCCATCAGGATAAAAAGTACATTGAAACCTTTGGGTCAGCTTAGAAACCAGAGCAATGATCACCCAAAGGAACATAATCTGAGATCCTGGATTATATGACTGTCCCTTCACTAGGACTGGGGCTAAATTCTGTGTCTGTTTGCCTCTGTACATCCCTATCCTGCAAAATCCTCCATTGCTGTGACTGAAGGCAGTCAGGGAAATACTATGCAGACAGTGCAAGATAAAACAACACAGTGTATGTGTGAGGGGAAGGAGTCCAAGCCATACTGACCTTCCAACTGCTCCATTTGCCCCTATTGCCAGTGCACTCAACAGTTGCTAGTTTGGGGTGGAGGGAGAAAAAAAAAAAGTAAAAAAAAATTACTTCATATAATAAAATCAAGGGAAAAAAAGTGTGGTGGGATGGAGGCAGCAGTAAAACTGCCTTGCACTGAATGTCCAGGGTTACTTCTTCCCAAAGGCTGAAGCAAGAGAGGACCTTAGAAGAAATTATTTTTAAGAAAAGCGTCTTACCTCATCCACCCCATAAAGAAATTCAAACTCTGCTGTTTCATTCTTGTTTATGCACTGTGCCAGGTCCAAGAGATCTGTGTCACTGAACTTCACACCCTGGAAGGTGGGGATCTGTGCTTTTATCCCATCCAGCAACTCTTCCACACGAACTGTGCAGAATAGCAATCTCATATGAGGGAACTCAGGCCTGTTCTGGGAGAGTTCCCTGCCTTGTCCCCATGAGACAGACTTCATATTTTACAAGTTGTTCACTTTCAGCCTAAGCCTAGTAAAGTATACAACTCTAAAACAATGAGTAAGACAACAAAGAGTAAGACTATTTTGCCAGATCAGAAAAGTTTAGGAATGAACTGGCAGTAACACATTTAATACTAAATATATACCCATTCTTTCATAAACACCATATAACCTTCTTTCCAGAGCAAATAACCAAAGAATCTGTACTCTGTACTTACTCTTCACACCCGTCAGAGGAGGAATGTGATAGTAATAAAATGGCACCTCAGGGGCTTCAGATGCAACCTTCTGTAAGAAAGCAACCAGCTCATCTAGAAGGAAACCATCAGGTATCCCATAAGAGAAGGAGACATTCATAGGGAGATAGTTCAGATTCACAGCACAGGGGCTGTGGAGAGGCCTCAGCTTGTGCACCACATACAGCAAGTCATACAAAACCTTTCACATGTCATAAAACATTCAATGTGACATAAATCAGGGGAGACCTTAAGAAAGGCAAGTACAGTATTTCTTTTAAATCAAACCAGTTTCTATAGCTCCTATTCATTCTCTTACAGTGTAACTCAGGCATGCTCTCACATGTGCCACACTTGTGTGCCAAGTGGTTTCAGCAGGATCACTTGTGTGCAACAAAGGACAAGGGATCAAGTTCGTGTTCACCTCCCTGGGGTATTGCTTGGTGAAGATGATGAGCAGGATTTTGGCCAACTTTTTTTCCACCATTTTAGGGATCAAAGAGTTGTTATGGCTGACATTCTTCCTGAGAATCTTGCTCATTGAATCCTTCACAGATCTTAGGCAATTTTCTCATTGACACAGAAGGAAGAAGAATGGCAAAAAACAGTGCTGAACCCTCACTGCCATCCTACTCTCAGGGAGGTTTCTGCTGACTTTTGTGCTGTTCCTCTGTCAGTACCAGTCTGATTGCCACTGACTGTGTCCTGGCTGTCACTATCAGCCATTCTGGCAAGTTACTCTGGTTTCTTCTGATGCTTTCATATGAACATTTCCATTCAGACAACAATTCATTCAGACAACTTCTCATATTTCTTTTACAAACCTCCACTTCATGTGGTTCTTTTATGTTATTGTTAGGATCTTAAGGACAAAATACTCAGTTTGCAAGTTTTGAGGTAACCTTAACAGGTTTCTGTTTCTTAACAGAAACAAACCTGATCACCTCAGAAACAGGAGCCACACCTGCCTATCAGCAGTTGCTCAACTTGGTCAATGCCCAGCAAGAGAAAGCATGGAACCAGCTGCTTCCTAATGTGGTTCAGATCAAGCACGAACACCAAACCATCCATTCAGAACACAGACTAGTAACTAGACTATTCTTTCCAAAAGCAATTTTTCTATGTACAAAAGGCTAATAAAATACATCCCAAAATACATCCTTCCCATTTCTTACTAGGGCAATTCTGCTATCTCTCATCTTTAAAAAGTGCTTCTTGCAGGTTTTGCTTTTCCATTACAATTGTGCAAACATTATAATCAGAACATTTTCCAAAGAAAGTACATAGCATTAATCTTTTAGCTATGATGAAGGTTGGGAGGCCAATAAAAAGGCCTCTGCAATCACATCTACTCACCTTTGTTTGTGGGTTTGAAGAAGAAGGGGGCTATGACAGCAATGCCACCAGCACCTATGGCTGCTGCGTGTCTTGCCTATAAAAGACAATGGAGAGTATCTGAGGATATATCTGCTTCTATTTATCACACACAGAGTGAAAAATATCATATACACACCAGCTCTTGGCACTCTGGCAGATTCAATGCTCCCACATGAATGATCACGTGGTCCAATCTGCACAAAAAAACAAATTCAGAAGATTTTGGGGAGGTTTTAGTGATGGTGAACTATCAGGCTGCCAAAATTATTTGCTTCAGCCCAGGCAGTGATGGAACAAGAATCTAAAAAAAAGAGTTGAGCCTGTGTGGACCTGATGAGCAGAAACATGGAGAAAATGCTGACAGTGACAAGTGGTGCTGGAAGAAAAAAGCCCATTTATAAACATAAGTCACATGTGACTTCCTGTTGTACTTGCAAGGCTATCAGGAGGGATGAATCTTAGCATTTTATTAGGAAATTGAAATTAAAACATCAGTGATTTAAGGGGAGGCTGGGAATGGCAAAGGAAATCAAAGTATGTCTTTATTTTCTAAACCTGTTTCTTTGCAAACCTACCAGAAGAGTTCAACCTCACAGCAGCACCTTTGACTGCTTTTTGCTCCTGTGAAGGGAATCTTTCCTGTTCCAGTTCATCAACCCCACTGCTGTTTTTTTCCTTTATATCCATGGGAGACATGGATATAAAAATTATGGATCTGAAGACCTTGGTCCTTCACATCAGTTTATTTCTCCTCATTGTCCTTCTCCCCCACAACACCTCCTCCTCTGCACATCCTCTGACCCAGCATCCAAGAGAAAGGCAGCAGTGAGGGGTACAAGGCTATGACAGGTACAAGAAAGGGAGAATGAAGCTGCAATTGGATACACAGCTGCAGATCCACACTGAATTCTTTTTTCTGTTACTAACTTTGCACCTTTAGGAAAGCAGTTAAGCACTTGACACCTCAGCTTCAGTCACACCAAGTAATGTCATACATTAAACGGTTCAGAAGTGCTTTTTATTTGCATTTCTTCTCAAGACTAAGCAAAGGGGACAGCCCTTCTTTTCCAAGCCCTTTCTCATCCCTCCACCTCTCAGTGTACCAAAGAGAAGGACTCTCACAAGCTCTCTAAGCAACAGGAAAACATACTTTTGTGATAAAGGAGCTGGGGAACAAAGCCCAGCAACACAATACTTTCAAAGTAAATTTAAAAAAGGCATCAGCACACTTAGTTTTGCAATCTGGCATTATTATAACATAAGATCTGGAATTCCCCATTCCCTCTCAGTTACTTACTTGTCTTTTCCCTGGCACATCCATTCTTCTGCCAACTGCTTCCTCTCCTGGATGCTAAGGGACAGGCCTTCTCCTGTTGTGCCATTCACTGTGTCAACACAACAAAATACAACACACTGCCTGAGGCCTCACCTACACACATCAATTTCACTGAAGACAAGAACTAACATTTTTGAGTTGGGAAGAATCATTCAGATGAGTCTTCTCTGTCAATACAACCTTATCCATTCATCTCTGGGAATATCACCTTATGAAAGCACCTTATTTTATCCCCCACAGAAATGGGGTGTGGGCAAAACCAGATGCCTAAAGTACCTCTTACACTCTCTCCACTGGTAAATATGAATGGCCAGGATGATCCCATGGCCACATTCCCTCCCACTACAGCTCCTACCAGGTAAGATCTCACAGGATTCCCATCCAGATAGAAAGGCTGTAATGTAGTTTCTGTCACTTACCAAAAACATTCTTCACATTCTGCTCATTTACCAGATAATCCACATACTGACCAATCACCGTGAGGTTAATTTTGCTGCAATAAAAGGAACCACAGCAACTATTAAGTCCCCACTTATGTTATTTATTTATTTATGTTATTAAAGTTAGTTATTTTAAACTTAGTGATTAAGAAACCAAAAAAACCCATATATTTTGAAGCCTTGCAATTGTATACAGACAGATTACCCAGAGGTAAGAAACCCTTGACCTCTGTTTAACATCTGAGGGTAGCAGCTCAGCCTCTTGCAGTTTCTCTTCCTCCTGACAAGTAGTTTGCTGTTCCAAATTTTTATTGGGAATTGCTGCAGGCTTGTCACAGCAAAGAACTTTTTTGGGAGATATGAGAGAACAGGAGACACTAAAACCTTTTCCTCTTTTGAGGGAAACAGGAGCCCTCTTGAGAGCACAGTTATTTGTGCATGTGCTGGCAAATGGTTAAACTGTTGGGTGGTTGTAACTGCTGGATACAGAGAGTGAAATGGCATCTGCTGGATGTGACTTTGACCTCTCTCTCTCCTTAAAGGATGAGGAGAGCAACAGAATTCCCTGCCAAAGAGGGGAAAGAGAATTCTTGGGTTATCTTCTATGCAAGACAAACTTATTTTGTTTACTAGTGTATAATATTTCACTGGTGTTTTCATTTGTCAAAAGAACAGACCAAACCTATTGTCTATTCTGATGCCTTGATAGGTTTTACACAACACCCAAAATTGCATAGATGCCTTCCCAGAACATCTGACAAGGACCTTGGAGTCCAGGCAGAGGGCTCAGGTCACTCTCTAAATACCATGTTGTGATAAATTTGAGTCATAATAGAAAAGAAAACAGAAATAAGTTTCCTTTAAAGCAAAAATCAAAACAGTTACTGCAATGCAATCAGTTCCCTGACTGGGATGGAGCCATGTTTTTCAGCACTTAAAGTAAAGTTCACTTTTGGAGATCTGCATTAGCAAATCTCCACTGTGTCTCTCAAAAGCAGGTACAGATCCTAACACACCACCTACAAGAGCTCAGGGTTTTCTGCTGACTCCAAACAACTTGGTCTTGCAACATCACAATGCAGCCAGGAGCCTTCTGTTTGTCACCCCTGCTCTGAAGAAAGCTGAATTTCAAGTTTCAGTTTGATGTTATTTTCAAAACTGTGCTGTCCTTGCAGTATTTTCTCCAAGTTTAGACCAATCCAATGCACTCATACACACATGACTGCATGCATGACTTAGCTAAGGCAGAGAGAAGTCTAGAAGGCCTTCAGATTCTGACAATTATTTTCTAGCTCTTGAGAGCTCTTTGTAACTAGAACTGCAATTTTCTTTAGCAAATGCAAAAACACTGCAATCCTCTACACATTGATTTACTATGATAAACTTTGATTTACTATGATAAACGTTGATTTACTATGATATATGATATGATATGAATATGAATTTGCATCCACAAAGCAACAGAAAACGAGATACGAGACTGATCCAAACTCCAAACCCAGAGCCACAGTACTTGTTGGCATCAGAAGGAAGCATGAACAAGGGAATCTCACTCAGGTCCTATTAATAGTGGGACCAGTTTAATAGTTCCCCCGATCCCATCAGAGATCTGATTAAAAAAAAAAAAAAAAAGAAAGAAAAGAAAAAGAAAGAAGAAGAAGAAAAAAAAAGCATGCAGATCAGTTCCAAATGAGAAAGAAGAAAAACAGGGGTGGAAGGAAACAGCAATCAGTGCAACTTTGGCAGCTCACCCATCCGGAGTCATTGGAGTGATGGTAGCAGCTACAAGACCCTTTAACTTCTTTCGGGGTGTCATTGATCTGCTGGGAAGAAAGAGGTGTAAAAGCGATTACCATGGCTGCTCAGACGCTTCTGCGAAGGGGTGAAAACCCCGCGGCCGTGCAGCCGAGCTGGCCGGGCAGGGAGGCGGCTCTGCAGAGCCATTCCCGAGGGAAGGATGCGGGGCAGCGGGGGAGGCTCCGCGCTTCCCCTTCACCTCGATCCCCGCGGCTCCGGCGGAGCGGCACGGCCGGGCGGGCAGGAGCGGGGACAGGGCGGGGACAGCGGCAGCAGCTGAGCACGGACAGCCAGCCCTGTGCAGCCCGGCCTGCCCCGCCCAGCCCGGCACACCCTCCTCAGCAGCGCCCCGCGTCCAGCCCATCTGCGCGCAGCCTGCCCTCGCCCATGCCATCCCATGCCATGCCATCCCATGCCATGCCATGCCATGCCATGCCATGCCATCCCATGCCATCCCATGCCATCCCATGCCATCCCATGCCATGCCATGCCATGCCATCCCATCCCATGCCATGCCATGCCATCCCATCCCATCCCATCCCATCCCATCCCATCCCATCCCATCCCATCCCATCCCATCCCATCCCATCCCATCCCATCCCATCCCATCCCATCCCATCCCATCCCATCCCATCCCATCCCATCCCATCCCATCCCATCCCATCCCCTGCCTGTAGCCCCTATGTCCAGCCCAGCACGGGCTCCTACTGCCCACGTTTAGTGCAAGAGATGAGGCTGGTTTGGGTCACCCATCGATATCTGCAAACTTCAGGATAAAAATAAATAAATGAACCTTTAAATACTAGTAAATAACAGGATGGAGATAAACAAAGTCTTGGAATGATTTGGGTTGGAAGAGACCTTAAAAGGTCACCCAGTGCCACCCCCTGGTATGGGCAGGGACACTTTGCACTGTCCCAGCTTGCACCAAGCCCTGTCCAACCTGGCCTTGGACACTTCCAGGGATGGGGCAGCCACAGCTTCTCTGGGCACCCTGTGCCAGGGCCTCCCAACCCTCACACAGAGAAACCTCTTCCCAATATCTCACCTAATGTCCCCCCATACCTGCTGAGGTGCTGGAAGCACTCCCAATAGCAGTGCAGTGTCCCTGCTCTGGGACACAAGGACAGAGGGCAAAGGAGCAGGCTACTCCTTGCATGCAGCCCAACATGGTTTCACCAGATGTGTACCATGTCCATTGGGAAGTGTGGGCTCCATGGCAGTCATGCACAGCACAATCCTCCCCATCCCACCAGAACTGCAGCTGGGCCAGGATTCAAATCTGCTCCCAGCAGATCTGACCAGTGGAATACTAGCATCCCATAAGACAAGGTACTGCCCTGAACAGATTCATAGCAATAAACTTCTAAAAATATTTCTAAAAATTGTCTTCAGTGTGCACTTTCAGATCTTCCATCAGAGCATGTTTTGAGAGCACCCAATGCCTGCAGAGAACAATCCCCTGTTGTGTGATCCAGGAGCACATTTTTCATGTATTCACATAACAACCTCAGGAGTTTGGGGCTGTGGTATTCCTCCTCCACTCCAAAATATGCTCACTGTGGGCTGTCTGTATGCAGAGCTCACTCTCTGGGTTTTGGCCTTATTGGCAGCTCCTTACAAAGCACACACATTTCCCTTTTCTTAGAGGGTCATGTTGTTCTCCCAGAAATCCCCTTTATCTACACTCTTCTATTCCCATGGGTAATTTCTCTTTCTCCAGGCTCACTAATTTCAGCTCTTGCAACCTCTTCCACCTTCCCAAAGCACCAGTGTATTTCTGCAAGTTCACAGACAATTCAGTGCTTTATAGAGCCATTTAAAGGAAGTCCTCAAGATTTTTCTGAGTATTTTAATGCCATTTTAGTGCTACTTCATGGTGTTGACAGCACAGGAGAGAAGCTTTACAGTAGCCTGGAGAGGTTTACAGCTAGTTAGAACTCTGTAGGAATCACAGATGGGCAAAAAGAGTTTTAAAGTTGTTTTTGAGCTCTTCAGATGAATTTTAAAGCTGCCTGGAGGAGTTGAGAGTTGTACAGTGGAAATTTAGAGGCATTTTAGATGCATTTAAAGAAATATTAGTATTGTTTACAGCAACATAGAGTAGCTTAGAGTTTTAACACTGTCTCTAAGCAGGAATTCCAGAGCTGCAGAAAAAAGTTCTAGAGCAGTTGCAAGGAAACTGAGAAGGGTTTGAGATCTATTTTGAAGCATTTTACTGCTACTTTAAGCATTGAGGTAGTGGTGTAATTTAAAGGATTTTCAGAGTGGAAATTTTAGAGAAATTTGTAACTTCTCACTGCTGTTTGTAGCCAATTAGTATAGTTTTAGAGCTGTTGAGATGGGTTGTAGAGCAGTGTGGTGTACTGTAGAGCACTTTTCTAGAGTATTGTGGAGCTCTTAAAAGAAGTCCACACTGGTTTAGAACCATGGAGTGTTTCAGAATCAGATTTATAACTTAGGGGGTGTAATAGTAGCTCTTTCAGAGCTCATCAGAGATGTTTTGTAGCTGTGTAGTGGTATTTTAGAGGGGTTTAGAGCACCTCACAGCATATTCAAGGAGGTTTAGAGGTCCTTAAAGGAGTTTAAGAGGCCCAGAGGAAATCCACTGACTTCAAATCAATGTACAGGACATCTAGATACAATCAGCAAAAAAGCTTCCTAGAGGAGGTATAGAAAGATGCCTGAGAAGTTTAGAGGACTCAAGCACTCTACAAAAGGATATTACAGCTCCTCAGAACTACTAAGTGTGCCTCTGAGGAGTTCTGGAGGAATTTGGAGCTATTTTTCAGATCTTTAGAGCTGATTCAGGAAGTGTAAAGGTATTTTAAAGTTCGGAATAAAGTGTTTGAGATGTTTAATACAATCCAATGGCATTCTAGAGCTGATTAGAAGTTTTAGAGTGGTTTAGAGATGGCTTAGAGTCGTGTAAATTACATCAGATTTGAGGCAATTGCCTCGTTTGAGAAACAGAGTTCCCTACAGCTCTTTAGAGCTGATTAAAGGATTTGAGAGCAATTTAGAAGATGTACACAGTAGTTTAGAGACACCTAAAGGTGTTTAATATCTTACAGTAGTTCAGAGACATTTTGAGAAATTTCAGAGTAGGTCAAACCAATCACCTCCTCAGTTCAGGGCTAGGATTGTCTTCCCACATCTGGTCACTGTTTCTGACCCCCCCTCAGTGCCCCTGTCCCCTTCCCCCACCATCACACACTAAGGGTGTCCTGTTCCAGGGCAGTCATTGATAACCTGTGGAAGGAATGCAATTAAGAAAATTATGGTGAAAAATTCTAAGACACTCTGAATTACCAGAAGAAAAAAAGAACTGTGCTTTAGCCAAAAGGAATGTTTCAATGGCTGTGGGAATTCACATTCAGGAGAACCTGATTACATGAACTGACATTCAGTTCCAAACTGACATTCATTCCAAAATTTGCAATATAAATTCTAGGCAAGGCAGAAGAGGAGTTTAGGCTGTCTGCAGCTGCAGCATCTTGTGCTGTGACAGGAAAAGTGTCTTCCCACTTGCCATGAAATAAGAACTACAGTGTCAGTGATGCTAAGAGACAGAGTATAATAAGGACACCAGTGAAAGCACCAACAGAAATCAGTTGCTCTTTTTCCAAAATAAGTATAGCAATAAAAATACAGTTTTTAATAGATTTAAGCAATTTTTCTATGAATGTCAAAATAGTTATCCAAATAACTTTGTAAGGTAATTTCCAATAGGGAAGTTATAACCACTCTTTTGTTGCCATGTGCTAACAAAGTGGATTCATATTATTTAATAAGAACTCCATTATTCAGGTAACTGATTTGCTGAAGGAGCTTAATAACTAAAGCCAAAGGCCCTGCAAGTTTCCTTCAGACCTTTTGTTGTTGCTGTTTTAACTTTTCTATTACTTTCCAATACACTGACTGCAATTTACCACCCCTTCCTTTACTTCTGCTTTCCCTAAATCACAGTTCTCTCTACATGTGTACAGTTTTGACATCTGAGCTTTCACATTTCTCAGGAGGACTTCTGGTTTGGCATAATTACACAATAGTCTTGCCTCTTTTTATCTGCAATAAATAAATGTATCCAGACATCATTTTCTTTTAAAGACAGACCCAAGTCTATTTTAAGAGAACTATGAAGTACTGAAGCCTAATTGAAAATTTAGAAAATTCAGTATCTATGATGAAATTGATGAAATTCTGTTAAATACCATCATGGATGCTTGGTATTCAGAAGTATATTATCTGGGGAGTTGATGTGATGTCATTATCTATGTATCTATCTATCTATCTATCTATCTACCCACCTACCTACCTACCTACCTACCTGCATTTATTCTGCACTAAATCTAAACGTGCAAAAATCAGAATAAATGCTGACCTCTTAGATATTGAATTTTCATTTCTAAGTATTAAGTTTGCTGTTGATTCTACCTGAAAACTTGCCAGTTTAACTGTTCTAGAGTTAAGCATAACCTGGAGGAATTTCCTAACTTAGCATTTCTTAGCTGTCTTAGACAGACATTCCCTTGCAGGGAGTTGGAATTATAAGCTTTTTAAAGTCACAAACCATTCTGTGATTCTCTGATTCAGGTTGCTGTGTCTTCTGCATAAAAGATGTTTTAACATGCCAAGCTGTTAATTTATAAGATGTGAAGATGTTTTCCCATTAGCAGTCAACAAGAGCATAATATCTATGTCTCTGGAAACAGAAAGAACTATCATGGTGCACTGGAGCCAAAGTGACCAAGGGAGTGTCAGGGATGGTACTCTTCAAGTAAAGCTCACCTCTGAACACAGCCAACAGTGCCATCTGCTGCAGACTGCAGCATTGGCTCATTCTGGGAACACACAGGAAGAGACATCAGGTTCTTGAAGAACCCATCTCTGAAGGTCTCACATCATCTAAAGAACAGAAGTGCCCAACAAAACCCCACACCCACTACCAATATTCCCACTATTAGAAGCTGGGAGAGCTCTGATGCAATCTACACTCATGTCAGTAAGATGAGAAAGAAGTTTAGTAGATAAACCCTCAGTTCCAGTTACTTCATGCCTTTTTGGAAGTGGAAAATATTATTTTAAGGAAAATACTTCTTTTAACATAATCCCTACTCTCTGGGCCTGTTTCCATCATGTCTGGACATGTTCTTAGGTTCCTGGGACTACATAAGTAAATCCTGATCTCTCTAGGGCAATTTGTGCATATCAGGGTGTTTTTCAGACGTGGGGCTGTTCTCACCAGTTCAGAACAACCCTTCAGCAGAGTCAGGAGCTTCTCCCAGGTCCTTGGCAGAGAGCTGCCAGGGGGTCTCACTCCATGCAGATACAGACTGGAGTAGGCTGAGAATGAGAGGGAGGGAGGGATGGAGGGAGGGATGGCTAAAGCAGGTAAAGAAAAAGAGGAGGAAAGGATCACTTTAAAACTCTGGCAAGGGGGATTAAAAAAGAAAATGCAGAGTCCACTGTGATTCTGCCCAGACAGCTGTTGCCTCTTCAGAGCTATGTTTGCAAATAAGGTGTATTCTGACACAGTTTAGGCTTAAGTCTCTTGTAAACAATTTTAAAAAGCAAAACCAGCTATGCAATAAATTTGTGTCAAGACTTTTTTTTCTAGCAAGTACTGTTATCTCTTTCCCTTTATGAGACACTCCTGTCTTGAAGATAAAAATTTATCTTTTTTCATGTTCTTGTTTCTGAGAAGAATCTGTTAATATTAGAATGTGGCAGAATTTGTAGGGGAAAATGAATTAATTTCCTTTCAGCACTCAGAGAGAACTGGAAGTTTCTGTGGATCTAGGTAACTTCTTTCACTGGCTAAAGCTTGCTGAGACAATTGCTTGTGGAAGTTCAGTTTTTAGCTAGATCCCAGAACACATCCATGTTAAAAACAAGCCTTATTGTAGAAATAACCAGTGAATAAAGCAATATATAAAGCTGGGATAGCTTCTCTCTGGGCTCCATGCATAGAAGACAGGAAGGTTTTGGAATGTTTTTCATGGCAGCTGGAAGCAAGGATTCATTTAGGACTAATTCCCCAAACCTGGAAGGGTTTCAGAATGTGAGCTTCAACAGAGAAATTTAGGGAAATACAAGTCAGGAGTGCTCTGGAGTGGTGTTGGATATAGGAAGCTTTTTATTTGGTCAAGAGAAGCCAGTTCCATCCATTCTCTGATGAAGTGAGCACAGAATCACTCATTCAGCAAAATTTAGGTAACACTGAGTAAGCAGGAAGATGCAGTAGTTTCACAAGTCACTTGTAACAAAGTAGCTGGAATCAGGCAAAAGCATGGATAAAGTCCACATACACATTTCCAGAAAGAAATGATTTTTGGCTGAAAGTAAACCTGATGGTAACAAATTCCCCTGCTGATGTAAAATGTGTAGGTCAGAGCATAAGGTCTAAATATCACCTCACTGCAGTTACAACACAGATTTCCCTTCCACAATTTATAAGGATAATAAGGAACCTCCTTGGAATAGTACTACCATATATTCAACTGCTTCTTTAGAAGATGGTGTTCCTGCTTCCTCATTTTCCATGCTGAGAGTGAGAATATAATATCAAATGGAGGCTTTCTTTAGAGCAAGGAGATAAGAGATTTCTTTTGGGAGACAAATTTGCAGTAAACCACAGTTCATCTAACAACACATAAGGACACTTCTGCTGCCCTGGACAGTAACTCCAGTAACATCACATGCCCAACTTCTTTGCTGTGAAGTGAGGTTTCTGCACCATAAGATGAGGGTATGTTTACAAAAGTAAAGGCCATTTATATGTGAAGAAACTCAATTCTTTTAAATTAAAATCACTGTCAAAGATTCTCTGACAGGCTTAGGCAGCAGTGCAAAACTGCCTAGAGCTTTGGGTTGAAGGCACTTTATAAAACATGTGAGTGGCCACACATCCCTGCCTGTCCCTCACACCTCCATTCTCCATATTACACTACAGACTTGCCAGCTACAAGAACGTGACTCAGAGTTATCATTAACCACACTGTAACAACACACTTTTTTCCTGGGTTCCTCCAGTCCTGACACAATTAGGTCAGTGGAAAAGATTCCTGCTTGTGCAAACAGTCTGTGCTTGCCTCTAGGGATAAAGGTAACTTACAACACAACTGCATCAATGTGACAGCAGCAGTTGTAATGCTGCCACAGAGCAGATGGAAGCAGTTTTGCTGTGGAGAACGTTGCTTAAGGTCTAGTTACAGAGAGGAAAAGTGGAAATCACAAGTGATCATATCACAGGTTTGTCCTTATCCAATCAATGCTATTATTTAAGTAACAGGTCATTACAGTGTTCCAGCACAGATGAGAACAGTAAAATTAAGGTATAAACCACAGGCTTTCGTCTGGTTGTGCCCTCATCTCTGCTCATTAAGGCAAGAGAACAGAAAAATATTGCTTTGTTAGTCATTCTAGAAAATACCAGCCAAGTCCTAGATGCATATTTATGACATTACACAGAGGTCAAAAGTCACAGAGTCTTTGAGACTTAATGCTTGCTGTATACTTGGATTTTTCTCCATTTGGAGGTACTATTTGGTGAGACTGTGTGTCAGCTTGCACCATCCACATTCTCTAAGTTTAGGAATGTATATAAACAGAATACATGTCCCCATGCCTGCCCTACTGCCTCATGCAGCTGTTGACATGTTCTCTCAATGTTTATGTGTAAAAACAAGAGTGCTGGAAAACAACCTCTTAGGAAAACACTGTGGATTGTTCTCCAGCCTGGGGGTGCTTCACCAGGAACAGTCAACTCTTTGTCAGGGACATCAGCTGGACATACACAAACTCACTGGGGGTTTGTTCTGGGCCTCTCTGTTTCAGAAACCAAATGAGAACCCACTGTGGGCTGTCTTTATCTAGTTTTTGCCCCTGTTCCAAGGTAATACTTCTCAGTGCTCACCATTGGGGTAAATTTGGGGAGCTTTGCAAAACTATTGTTGCTGATTGTTTTTCATATGGTCTTTTCCACTCTTAAGGTGTTCAAAAGCACTTCCATCCCTGGGGTGACAGGGTAAGGTGACAGCTCACCTTACACGAGCCCATGCCTTTGCATGCCTGTAGCTCCCAAGCAAAGACCAAGTGGCTTCTGCTCCTCCAAACACCCTCCTGATGTACCTGTTTGACCCAAGCACAGCACAGGTGAAACAGAGAAATATTCTACCCCATAAAACAAAAAGCACAAAGCATGCAGAGAACTGGTTACACATTTCAGGCCTCAGCCTGTTCAAATAAACTCCAGTAGCAAATGACTGTACACCACCCTCTTCTGTGGCTCTGGAGAGATTTGTGGCTTTAGAGATAAAGTCACAATTGCTATTTGGCTTGGTTTTACTTCCCTTTTCAGAACAGGAGTGTATCTCATAGCATCCTGATGAAGTTCCCAGCAAGCAAAGTGGGTTTCCTGTTAAAAGTCATTCCCAGCTATTGATGTCAAATGTCCCTGAGAGCTCAGCTGAATTTGGCTGCAAGGAATTTGCACAAACCATGACAAACGGAGAGGTATTCTCAGAATACAAACTGTGGAGTTTAATCTGCTCTATTGTGCTGGTACCAAACTATGTCTGGAGCTGCAGCTGGCTAAATGAAGAGCCCAGCTTCGCTGTGTGTATTATAAGCAGGACAGGATTTCACAATAGCTTTGTATAACCCCTTTGTGCAGATATCCAAGGGCTAAGAGGGCTGATTAACCTCAAATGCCGCTCAGAACAGCCAGCCATCAGAGAACACTGTCTGTCTTTCATAACATGCCAGCAAAAATCTCGTGAGGATGGTCTCAGCAGAGTGTGCAGCCAGATTTCTACCTACCCTTTACCCCTGTGGTAAAAAGGAAAAGCTGGCATTCTGTACAGCACCACTCTCCCGTAATCCAAGGCGGGTGAGGGGAAGAGACACATTATTGATGTGAAATCCTTTCTCCCAAAGCACAAAACCTGCCACTGACCCTGTCATAAGTGGGCACACAGCCATGGCAAACAGGAGAAGTTACACAAGGGTGCAAAACTGTTTATGGAGCCAGATCACACACTAGTCCCAGTGTTGCCTTGTGGGTAGTAGGTGGGGCTTCTGGCATTTGCGTGGGGGCTCTCCAATGAGACCCAGAGCACGACAAGGCTCCAGCCCTCGGCTTTTCATAACAGTAGCCCCCTCCAGTAGGGTTGAGGCATGGGAGGAGCTTGCCCAAACTCAAATAAACACTGACATGCAGCATCTTATGAGGATGTGCAGCCTCCACAGGACACACTGCAACAGCTAGAAGGACAAGAACAGCTGAAACTGTAAGTATGTCTACCTTCTCCACTTCCTTAATAGTACTAGTAGTTTGTGGAGTAGCACGTTCTGGCTGCACTTACTTGTGCTAGCAATGTAACCTACTGCCTATCCCTTTGGCCCATGTATTATCAGCTGCAGAAAAAAACCCCTAAACACCCTATAGAGATACTTACATGATTAGATGGACATTTCAAAGTTCAGCTTTCCTGTACATCTAAGAAAATTCAGCTGTATCTGGAGGATTCTTCTGTTTGTCTCTCCCCTCCCAAAGCATTCTTTCACATAATGAAAAAAAGTATTTCTAACATGCAGTCACTGACAGTAGTGGCTATAAAGTTACAAATTCCAGAGCTATGAGGTCTACCCAGTAGTTAAGGAAAGGTACGTTGGGAAGCAGCTGGAAGTAGCCAGGAAAGAGAAACTAGCTCTGCAGTAGCTAATACAGGTGTTAAGCAGCATCTTTGTCTTTGAAGTGGCAACACATTGTTGTAGGAAGTTTCAGTGTAATTGCTCATATTTGCTTCTAATTATATGGATTCCTGCTTTATGATGCTTTGTTGATTTGCAAACATCATGGATAAAGTCTGTTAACAGAGTACAACTGTGCAGCAGTCCCTGGTGACCATCATTTCAGTCAGGTCTGCAGGAGATGATTCCTTCAAGCTGGGAAAAGGAAGGGAACAGCACCTACCTTTACTACTGGCAGCTGTGTCCAGCTGTTTGATTCTGACCTCCAGTGACAACTAAAGGAGCTACTGGAAAAAGCTCAACATTTAAGTGGCTCCACAAACTACATGTTTTACAGACTCTAAAGGAACCCAGTACCACCAGGGTTGTGGCCTTTTTTTTTTTTTTTTCTTTTTTTGTGTGTTTCAGTAAAAACTTTTCAACCTCAGAGCCGAAGAACTCTTCGTAGCCACCTCTAGGCAGGGAACAGAAAGGGATTAATAGAATTCAACAGTAGTCCAGATATTGCAAGAAGATGGAACAGCCAAGAAATTAGTTAAGTAGTTAAGATTTTACAAAACTCACATTACTACTCAAGAAACAGATAATTAAATTGTAGTCTGAGAAGGCAACATTCTATGACCTAAGAATCCAGATAATTACTGAATGATGTAGTCTTTGCAACATGAAATGTAAAGGACATTGTAATGTAACAGAAGGCAGAGACTGTCAGAATGTGGATCATACACTACAGTCTGCCTGGTTAACAGCAGAAGTCATATATAGACAACACTAAAAATCTCAGCATTTAGCCAGATCTGGTTATTTCAACAGTGATTTTGAGTATTTTCACTTGCTTTGTTTGGGACAGCTTTTTAAAGTTTTCACCCTTTTTTCCTCCCATGCGAAGGCTGCAGAGGAAAATAGTTATTCATTCAGAAATCCAGAAAATCTATTTTATGCACAGGCTAAAGGCCTTTAAAGTCATCAGCTATCATGAGAGACTAAAGTGAAGGGCACAGTCAACACCAGATCATCCACCACACCACTTCTGCTTTTTCATCCAGGAGCAAACAGACTGAAGTCCTATCTACCTACGGATTTCCACAAAACTCCCACATGCAGAATCTCACTTTGCTTGCAGGAAATACATTGGTCATGGAGAAGCAAGGGAGTGTATCCCGAAAAAACACTTCCTCCAGTAGAGGCACTTTCTTGGTCCTGGTGCTCTGTTCCTGCAGGGCTAAATGGCTTTCAGTCTTTTTTTTAGGCCTCCCACCAGTTCAGAGACAACCATACTAATTTAAGAGATGCCAATGAACTGTGCCTTCCTTTCAGCTCTGTCAAGATGATCAAGTCCTTCAAGCAAACATTTCTGTCCCTGGACCTGCAGTCCCCTCGCTGGAGCTCAGTAGAGGCAATGGTAACTGCAACAATACTCATATGCACATTTGGAAAAAGTAGCTACTGATTTCTGTCAACACCCATCTCACGGTTACTGTGACTTTTGCTACCTTTCAGGCAAAGGACTATGAACTGCGTCAGTATGAGACAGCCAAGTGGGTCAGCACAGTGATCAGGGGAGAAACCCAGAAGGAAGCAATGCGCCAGGGCTTCTGGAAACTCTTCCACTACATCCAGGGAAAGAATGAAAAAGGTAGGACATGCTGCTTGCAATGGAAAGAATTAAAAGTAGATAACACAAATAATAATGAACAGAGGAACTGGCAGATGCAGCTTAAGACACCTGGTTTTCTTTCTTCTAGAAGCTAAGATTGATATGACTGTGCCAGTGACCTGCCTGGTAAAATCAGGCTGCACAGACTTCAAGATCTCCTTCTTTGTGCCATTTGAACACCAGGACTGCCCTCCCCAGCCCACTGACTCAGATGTGTTCATTGAGGAACGAAAGGCAGCAGCTCTCTTTGTCCGGTAAGCAAAACCAGCACAGCTGACACCAGAGGAATCCAGGTCTGCCCTAAAGAGTGGGCTACACTTTTGGAAGAGATGATAAAGTATGGATAGACCCTGCTGTTCAGAGCTTTAATTGCTAAAACCCAACCCTTAGGAAATCTAATGTTTGGGTGTCTTACCACTAAGTTAAGTGACCAATTTGTGAAACACTAATATTTTAGAAGACACGTGAAATTTGCACCGTTTCATAGCAGTGCAACCTTGAGAAACAGCTTCTGAAGACCCTTTGTTTTACAGAACATCTAAACCACTCTCCTAGCACCCCTTTTTTATTTGTAGTCCTGAACTGACATAACACACATGGCAGTTTTCACTTGGGTGCTTGCTAGTTTTAAATTGTACCTTTGAAGACAGCATAAATATCCAGGCTGCTTGACTGCTAGTTCTGCATGAGCAGCACAAGTGCTCAAACTTGCTTTGTAAGTCAACAGTTTCTGTCAGTGAAGTAAAACCCAGGGCTTGAACCAAAAGCATCTCCCTCTTATTTTAACCAGGTCCTTTGGTGGATTTGCCTCTCCAGAGAAATATGCTGAGGAAGCTGATGCCTTGGCCAGAACCCTAAGAAACAGAGGCCAACCCTTCCACGAAGACTTCTTTTATACTGCAGGCTATGACAGTCCCTTCAAGCTCTTTAACAGGCATAATGAAGTGTGGTATTTCAAAAAGTAACATGACAGGAGAATATTTAGAGGCTACTAATCAGCTCTGCATGAAAACAGACCTTATTATTGGCTTTTGTTTTAGTGCAGGAAACACAACTTGCATGTGGACACAATGCCTAAATTTATTTTCTCTAGTATGAAGTACTGTTCTAGATAAAAACACTTCAAAAATCACACCAGGTGAAGTGGGCAGGAAACAAACTTACTCCTCTTATTGTAAGGCTCTAAGCAACACCAATAACCTGAAAATAATCCTGCTGAAGCTTAGCTTTACTTCTTAAGAAGTACTATAGCACTAGCTGAAGTGTTAAGGAAAGGGAGTTCTTCATAACTGACTTTCATAAGCTTTTTGTATGACATCACCATTGAGACCAGAGAGGAATTTAAATAAATTTTTCAGAGAAGCAAGTTTCCATTAAGGAGCATTAAAAAGCCATAGTATCTTAGCAGGCCTTAGTGACTTACCAACAGCAACAGGTCACCAAGTCCAAACCATGCACTCGTTCTGAGACCTGCACCTGAACATGTAATACCAGGAGTACTGGTGGAATATTATTTTAGTAGCAAATTTACAAGTAGTAAGCTTAGCTCTCACCTTAAACACTTGAAATACTCCTTAAGTTATTTAGCTTTGTCTAAATATGGTCACCTGCAACCTGCACACCAGCAGTATTTGACATCTCAGTTAAGACACTTGCAGGACTAGCATACCTAACCTAGTTTAGCCCAGGCTCTAAATCAAGCATTTTAAATCTCAAAATAGCAGCTTGGAGGGGTTTTGCATTAATGTGTTTCAGCCAGAAAGGAGGTCACAACACCAGGTAGTTTGCAGATTTTTATTGGCTCCAATCAGCATCAGGCAAACATTACCAGTGAAGTAAAACCACATCAGCTTTTTTTAATGTTGTTCATGCAAGTCAACATTCATCAGCAATCTTCCACCTATTAAGACAGATGTAAGAACCATTATAAGGTACCAAACCAGCACAAGAAGCTTAATGGGAACATATCAGACCTTAGAATTTCATCTCTGTTCAGTGAGAGAGTTCAAGCTAAGGTTTCATCACTTGTTCCACCAAATACATTATTACAGCAGTTACACTCACCTCCTCAAATCTTCATATGCTAGTTTCAGAGTTGCCTCTTCACCTAAATCAAGATAACACAATTAGCATATGCAGCAGTACAACTGCTAAAAAGCTCCACAAGAGCTTTGTAACCTCAGACAGAAATGGAACGGAAATGGTAATATCACAGTAACTCATTTGGCAGAATCGATTTCATCAGTGGCTACAGATATTTCCAAAAGCTTTTAATAAATTTATCTGTTGTGTGGACTTACCCAGTGAGCTGCAGACAGCACAGTCCCTTCCTGAGGAACAAAGAAATACTTTCAGAATAACAGACAGAAGCACTACATGCAAGGTTTATTCATCTATGAATTTCTATTCACCAAGCTTTTACCTAGAAGGAAACTGACTTTTAGCTGGCATCTTATGAGTTCAACTTACAACAGTCAAAGAGGATACACAAGGCTTACAAACCCTGACTTAACTGGAAATATAGAATTACTAATTTTGGAAGAATCAGGGAAAGTAAAAAGCTATTACTTTGCTTTGTGATACTATCTCTCCCAACAGTGTTTTATTTCATGATTTTAAAAATACAAGTCCCATAGGTTTTCAAGATGGCTTCTATCTTTGAAAGTGTTTGTAGTGTTCCAGTTTGAAAACAAGTTTCTACAGCAATTTAAGACTTCAGCTGAATTTGTGTAGAGCCAATATAAAGATTAGTAGTAAAAACTGCTACGTGACAGTCACAGCCCAAGGTTTTTTTATTTTAATTCCAGAGTGAAGTGTTACAGTAGTGCCCACAGATCAGCCAGATACAATAAAGGGAAGACAAATCAGGTGTCTTATAGAACTAATTTTAGGCACCACTATTTAAGCATTCAGCACAAAGACAATACTTCAGGAATTATTAAACCCCATGTATTCTACTTACCTCAAACATATCCATCTTGTTTCTTTAACTCCATGCAAGCTTTACCCTGTAAAAAAAGGGAAATTGTACTAACACACTTTTGGCAGTGGTTTGAGAGTGTGAATGTGGGTACTGTTTCAGCACGAGAGTTCTCCTCAGCCTCTTTCAGAGAGATTCCCATTGCTTAGAATTCATCACAAACAGTACATGCCAAGAGTGGCTTCATGTTTTTTCTAGTTTGTTCTTTAAAGGGGGATCTGACCTTACTCCCAACCACATCCTCATTTACATCACCATAAAAGCTCTGATCTAGCCTTCAAGATAAACCCTTTACCACATAAGCATTCAAGATCAGTGCTACTGCCTGAAAAGAGCCCACTACATTTAAACAGCAGGAAGTTCAACAGCAGGTAATTGTACTGATTACTCAGCCTGAAATGTGTGGCAATCTGTTAGCACAGAGCTTTTCTTATCAAGCAGGAATTCAAGTAGTCCATAGCAGTTATGTATTTTAAATGGCCACCACTATTTCTTTTTAGTCAAAGAAAGCAGTTAATTTCGAGTTTGAGATACAAAGTACATTGAGTGAGTGAATCCTGCAGGCTGCTGGCAAATCTGTGGGGTTTTACATAGAAAAGGTAGTAAAATCTTTAAGAACCCTGCTTAATGCTGCAGCTGCAATATGAAGGCCAGGATCTTGTAACTTCCTCATCTCCTGTATCACACAGTTCTGACCAGTCACACTCATGTTAGCAACTTACTTTTGCTGGCAGCAGTACCAGGTGCATCACTTCCCAGCTCCATCAACCTGGATCAAAGCAGACCATTAGGACAGTGCAGAAACCAGTACAGACAGAAGAAATCCAAGTCAGGTGCCTGCAGTCAGATAGAGCTAATTACAGACCTCCATGATGCAAGTCAAGGCAGTCACATCTCATCACACAGGCAGCCCACACTGTCAGCCCCTGTGCAGCCCTGCTGTAGAGTTAGGCTACTATGGGCAAGAGGGCAAATACCTAGACAGCACCATCAGAACAAATTCTAGAGCTCACAGTGACAAGTTTTAATGCACACCAGCCTGTCAAGACTGGGCTCCAGCCAGCAGTCTTCATTTAAAAACATCCTCTTGTCTTGGCTGAGATGCAAGCCCCTTGTTGCCCTTTTCCCCCTAGTTGACAAGTTGCCTTAACTCATGGGCCTATGTTGAAATTCTAATACCTAGGAAGTTCAAACAAGTACTTACCTCACAATGAGAAACATTTGGAAGCCTGCAAAGAAAAATCTGCTATTAGGCAGGGTCCAGCAGAAAGCTATAGCTTTAAGAACAGTTCAAGTAAAATACTGTATCAGAGGTTCAAGTTTAATCCTCATGGGGATCAGAGACCTGATTCAACATCATTTACAGTATGCTGCAACACTCCCATCTCCTTCTGAAGGCAGGCTATAAAGCCATTTCCCAGCACTCTTCAACACTGAGATGCTCATTCCTCAACTCCAGAGCATGCTGAAATTGCACGAAGGAAAACTTGCAATTGCAGAGTTCACTGATATGAGCTTTGTGTAACCAAGTTGTGCATATTAAGGAAAATTATTCTGGACACTAAATTCAGAGTAATGTGGCATTCACAATTTAGTTGTAACAGAAAAATTCTAGAGACCATTAACACCACAACTATTTCATGCTCTTACTGTGCAGTGCAGGAAGCTAAAGGCATACCTATGGTATGAACCTTTGCCTCACACTTTTAAAGAGCAAAATAAATTTACTAGCATCTCTAAAAGCAAACTCTCACGTGCAGCACAGACAAAAGCAGCATTCACCTAAAAAATAAAAGTTTTTTAATTACCTCTAATTCGGAAGGCCTTGTCTTCACCAACAACAGTAACAGGTGAAATAGTTTCTTACACAAGAGGCATGGGGCTCCTCTGTCCACGGCAGCCTGCAATGCAACAAGACTTTTACAACCTGGAGTAGTAACACCTGATTAACTTTATTCTGCTATATTTTGTGCTTTACTTCACAACCACATTCTATTCTTAATCTTTCTACTCATCTTGCTAATTTTTTTATGTTTAACCCACTTACTAGTCTCCTGAAATATATTTTTAAAACACATTCACAGAGCAACAAAGTTTCACATTCAGCTTCCCACATGATTTGTTTGAAATAGCCTGAGCTACAGGAGGCTGCATCAGATAGGAGGCGAAAGACACTGATTTTGTTCATCACAGGTCATCTGCTGAACTATGCAGTCATCACAGCAGCCTTTCCACAGAGCAGGGATGAAATGAGTTTTTACAGATGTCAGCAATGCAGTACTTACCTTGTAACAGCTTATAGCTTAATCTCCCAGGGCCTGCAACAATAGAAAACAAAATCAGATCCCTTCAGCCTTTGTGCCCAAGCCCATAGCTCCCATTGGGAGTACACAAGAGCCAGATACATCAGATAGGGGCGAAAAACAGAAGTATTCATCAAAGGATATTCTGCTGAACTATGCCATCATCATTGTATCTGTTTAGAATCACTGTACCAAGCAACCACCTCTTGTGACTGCTTTGAAAAGTACATTTTTCCCAAAATAAAAGAAACATTTAAAAGTTTGACTACTAGCAAATGTAAGTTGTTTCTGGTCTTGATGGATATTAATCATAAAACACATCCCATCCTTCTTACTGGAGTGTTGTATTAACAGTTTCATGGAAGAAACCACAAAGCTGACTGCACTGTATGTGAAGTACATATTTCTTACCTTCTTAGGTGATGTTCCTTCTGCATACATCTGAAGTGCAGGATTCAAATCCTAGAAGTAAAGAAACTTGTAAACAGTATATTCAGTAGTCAAAGCATCAAGGGGAATTTAAAGTTGCTGTGCCTCAGAAAACTGTTATGGTGGTATAAGTGCTCATCACTCTCTTGGTCAAGAGTAGCAAATAAGTGTCATCACTGTGGCACCAGAAGGGTAGCTTTGCTCAAGGAATTAAGCTGTTTCTCTGATGATATCATCAGAGCAGAAGACGCTGTCTAAACAAATGCTAAGCACCAGTTTATATTTAATTTTCAAGAATTTTTTTTTACCTCAAGAAGAAGTAGCTTTAAGTCTCCACAGTTGACAGGAAATCTGGAAGAGATAAAAATGTTGAAGATGTTTGCAAAATTAGGGAGCTTCTCTGTAAATCACATTAGAAAGCCTCAGCATTTAGTTTTCAGAAATCACTTCTGACCACTACTCTTATACTGAAACCATCACAGGCTTTGAGATTTACTATTCAACATTAACCCCCATAGTTACCCATTCTATACAACATACTCCAGGCAGTTTTCCCAAAACATTCTTTACTGCTGTGAAAAAAGCAGCAGTAAGGGAGGAAAACAGGAATCTGAGGGTACTCTCTCAGTCTGGTTTAATATGAGCAGTATTTCATAAACAGGAGCCTCATAAACATTCTCCAGGACAAATAAACAGGTGACTTTTCCCAGCAGAGAAGGGAGGCCTGCCCAAGACACTTTCAGGCAAAGCCTGAATTACAATTGCTGATACTGTAACTCCTTGTTACAACAATACCCCAGTCTAGCTGCTATACACAAATCCAACATTTAGTAATTTTAACTCGGCATTCCACAAGCGACATTTACCTGCACTTAAGCCAGAAGAAGGAAGAGTGCAGCTGATACATGTTGAACTGAAAAACAAGAAGGCATATTAGTTTTTCTTCTTCCAAAAAGGAAGCAATGTTCACAAATATTACTCTGCAAAATTCAAGCAACATCCAAAACACTTGAGTCTTAAAATTTTCCCTGATGCAATCCAAATGTAGGCCCCTTGAAGAACTGAGGCCACAAAAAATAATTGCTATTATGTATTTTTAAGCAGGATGTGATCACTAAATTACTTTATTTTTTTTTCTACAACATCGATTCTGTGTATATCACTGGGGCAATCAGGCAGGCACGAACTCTGGCTGCTTAGAAAGGCCCAGTGGTGCTCTCAGCCATCAAAAGTATTCCATGCCCAGCTCAGATATGTTGGCATTCATCACCCTTCTCAGATGTCCCTACCAACATAGTTTTCATCATGTGCAGAGCATAAGGAAGTGAAGTGAGCCATTTCTCTTTAAACGTGCTGAGTTAGAACTTAGAAGAACCACGGCGTCCAACTCTTAGACTTGTACAGAACTATGGCCAAGAGTCACCACACGCCCCTGAGAGCGCTGCCCAAATGTTTCTGACAGCCCAGCGGCCTTGGGGCTGTGGAAACAGCTCTTAACCCTTCTACACATCCCAGCTCTGCGGGGATCCTTCACCCTGCCATTACTGCTTTCTGCACAAAGCTTCCCAGTTAGGTGCAAAGGCCCAGCGCAGCTAAAAAAATCCAAACCTACAAAAACCGGAGACCCATCACTTGCATTTACAGCGGGCCCTCGCCAAAGCACGAGCTATTACCATGTGAGGCCCCACAGGATCCCCCTCACACATCCGCAGGGCCGCCATGAGGCGGAGCCCCGGGCGGTGCAGGCCGCGGGCCAGGCCCGGCCGTGCAATCCACTTCAATCCTCCATCGCCACCTCCCATCGGCGACCGAGCCGCATCCACGCGGCCCCCAGGCCGCCCCCCGGAGCGGCGCCGCCGCACCCCGAGCGCGGAACCGCCCCCCACTCACCAGCGGGGCCGCAATAACAACACAGACCCGCAGCACCGCAGGACGCGAAAAGGCAGAGTGTCCCGCGCCCGCCTATTATATAGCGCAGGTCACGTGGTGCTGGCGTGGCCACGCCCATCGGGGGTGCGGTGCACGGGAGGGGCGGGGCGGGGGCGGCCGGTCCGCACGGCGTTTCCTTCCGGGGCGCGGCCCGCGCTGGCGCGTTTCGGTTCCGGGCCGGCGCTGCGGGCCCTTCCCACCCCCGGCAGGTGAGGCCGGGCCGGGCGGGGCGGGCGGAGCCGCGCGGGGCCCCGGGGCCGCGGGGGGGCGGGGGCGCGGCCGCCGGCCCGCGGGGCGAGGGCGGGAGGGCGGGGGCCGGGGGAGGCTGGCCCCGCCCGCCCCGCGCAGCCCCGGTGCGGGGCCGCGGCGCCGCTGTCACGGTGAGGGCGAGTGCGGGCCCCGGCGGAGGAGGGTCCGGGGCCGTGCGGCCGGAGACACCGGGCTCTGCCCGCCGGGGGCTGCGGGCGGGGCGGGCACGGGCCGGCAGCCACCGCGGCTCCTCTCAGCTCAGAGTTGTGCTGGGTTTTATAGTTGCTGGAGTCCCGCTGGAATGCGCGAGTAGCCGGATAGGTTTATTGGGGAGGAATTGTTTGCTGTGAGGGTGGTGAGGCCCTGGCACAGGCTGCGCCTGGGCCCCTGGCAGGGTCCGAGAGCAGCTTGGACGGGGCTTGCAGCAAACTGGGATAGTGGAAGGTGTCCCTGCCCACGGCTTTAAGCTCCGTTCCAACCCAAACCATTCTGGGATTCTTGGTAGCTCCCTCTGGGACCAGGGACAGGACCCGTGAAATGGCTGGAGTTGTGTCAGGGGAGGTTTAGTCTGGAGATCGGGAGCAGGTTCTGCCCCCAGAGGGTGGTCGAGCACTGCCCAGGCTCCCCAGGGAATGGGCACAGCCCCAAGGCTGCCGAGCTCCAGGAGCGTTTGGACAGTGCTCTCACACACGGGGTGGGATTGTTGGGGTGTCTGTGGAGAGCCAGGAGTTGGACTCAGTGGTCCCTGTGGCTCTTTCCAGCTCAGGATATTCTGTGATTCTGTGGAGTTGGCCAGTCACGGTAAATCTCAGCCCAAAAGTGGAGAGATTTCAGTGCAGCTTCCAGGGTGACATCCTCTGCTGGGTGGTCTGTCTCTGCTTCTTACCTGATGGATCAAGGATTCCACCCGTTCCTGGTAGTTGCCTCACAGGCTGGAAGGCATTTGCTGAGCTAAGTCTGAATCTCAGCTGGTGACACCTCAAATTGCATTAAAAATGGCAGTATCTGTGTGTGCCCTGTGCTGACTCAGTTCAGCTGCAGGTAAAGGTGGATGCAGGTGATGGACTTCCCAGAGAAGAGGGAAATCAGGATGTCATTGCCCTGTGACTGAGGTGCAGAAGCTGATGAGAGGTTTACTTGCTCAGAGGGGCAGAAATCAGTCTCTGACAGGGTAGTTTGAACCAAAAGACAGGTTCTCTCTCACCAGGTGAGCAGAGCTGTGTGTGTTATAGAGAGTAGATTGATTTTCCCTGCCTTTGGAGCAGGAGCTCACAGATAAGTTGTTGGGCTCTCTGGGGGGCAGCTGCCTTCTGACCACAGCCATACCCAGCCATGCTCAGCAGTTAAGGTCTGATAAATTTTTTGTCCCTCCTCTTTCTGCATATCCCAAGCTCAGCCTCTGCCTCCCTCTTGCCTCCCTGGGTGCTCATGGCCTTGGCAAGGGTGTTTCACCCTTGCCTTCTTTGAGAGTGTACTCTGAGACTTATTGCTTTAGGAACAGCTGTTTTGGGAAGATGGTGAGCTAATGCTGCTGCTAGATCCTCCAGCAAAACCAAGAATGACAAAGCTTGATGTTCACAACTGCACTTGGGAGAACCAATTTCCTCTCCGCTTCATTTTTTCTTTATTTTTACCTCCTAAAGGGGAAGGGGGCAGCAAGTTTTCTTGTCATTACATCAGAAGAAAAAAAAAGAAGGCAGCACCCCCATTTCCTTCCCACTGCATGTAACTCACAGCACTCCAGGTAAGATACTGTGTTTTCTATTTCCCTTTGTTCTTTACAGTTAATGTTCTGCTCCCAGTGCTGTGTTGACACAGACATGTGCACTGTGGTTCCTGAATTTTCTGGGTTTTGTTGTTTTCTCCAAAGGATAGGGAAGGACATGGAGTTGTTGGAGCAAGTCTACAGGAGGTACCAAGATGATCAGAGAGATGGAGAAGCTGTGCTGTGAGGAAAGGCTGAGAGAATTGGGGTGGTTTAGCCTGAGAAGAGAAGCTTCAGGGTGATTTAATTGTGGCCTTGCAGTGCCTGAAGGAGCTGACAGGAAAGACAGAGAGAGACTGTTTACAAGGGATAGAGTGACAGGACAAGGGGGAATGGCTTCTCTTTACACTGGATATTGGGAAGAAATTGTTACCTGTGAGGGTAGTGAGGTCCTGGCACAGGGTGCCCAGAGAAGCTGTGGCTGCCCCTGGATCCCTGTCAGTGTCCAAGCCCAGGGCAGTGCTTGGAGCAGCCTAGGCTAGTGGAAGGTGTCCCTGCCCATGGCAGAGGGTGGCACTGGATGGGCTTTAAGGTCCCTTCCAACCCAACCCATTCTGGGATTCTTTGATAGGGGAAGGAGAGAAGAAGCTCTGAGAGCTGGCACTGTTCAGCTGCACCTTGTGAAGCTTTGTGCACTCTGCTCTGACTTCCCCAGGGACACGCAGCCATCAGAAATGCCTTGGCACAACTCCTCAAGATTGACAGGCTGTCCTGCAGCTTCATGTTTAGTAACTGGGTTTGCCAAGTCTGCACAAAGCCTGCTCGGGCACATGGACATGTGCTATGCTGCAATGCTCATAAACTCCAAATAAAAAGCCCTCCAAAGGCAGACATGCTCTTCATATGCCAATCCCTTTGATTTGGAGATTCCTCAGAGTGGGCACTGTGAGCCTTGGTATTCCCAGACTGCTTGAAGTGGTTTTGACATCTGCAGGACTCTGCTCAATCCGCACTTCAGATGCTGTCCAGATTGGAAGCTCTTTATGCCATGAGTGGACTTTAACAAGCTTATTTCCTTTCCTTTTTTAAAATTTTTCTTCTTTTTCTTTTGTATGAGTTTACATCTAACTTTCATTCATTTCAAATTTTTACCATATATGGTCAGGGCTTCTTTTCAAACTTTGCCAGAATGAAATGTGATGATGTGGTGGTGCATCCCCCACCCCCCTCCCTGGCCCTGCTCTGAGCTCTCCTGATAAGCCTTGTTGGACTGGGCTGGGTGGTGAAGGGTGCCCTGACTGCACCAGCTGGGCAGTGAGGTGCTCCCTGAGCCTGCCAGGAGCTCTTGTGTGGTAGAGGTGGAGACAACTAGGAACATCTCAGCCAAGGTGGGAAACAAGGGGTGAGCCATGTGTAGCCTGGATTGCAGCCCAAGCAGAGCAGCACCATTGTGAATTGTAGCCTGAGTTGAACAATCCCATTATTATCTACTTGGGAAAGAGTCCAGGAGTTACTGACTTAGTGATCTTGGTGACGACCGACTTCGTGAAGTCTCTTGGGACCCTACAAAAGTGATCATGAGTGAGGCCCTGTGGGCTCTTCTGGATCACAGCTTCTTTTTTCATTCTCCTGTTATACATTTTCTGGCACATTTCAGAAGTGCCACAAATGATGGCTGTTTCAGGTTAAGAAGGCACTTAGGATGCCTTGAGGTCACATGCTGGCCAACTTTTCAAAAGTCTCTGGAGGATTTAGGTCCCGATGTCTCCTTCCCTGTTCCTGTTTTACAAAGAGGCTTTCCCTATTGCTTTCACTTTTCAAGATCAAGAAGGTACAAGTGGTGAGTATTTTAATCCATTATGCAATCAGGTGCCTATTTTTAATACCTGTGCCATTTTTTTAAGCTCTTTTTAAATGCAGATGTGCTTTTATTGAGGGTGGCAGAGCAAAGTGTTTTGCATGCTAAAGCTGCAGGGAATGGGGGTCTGTTGGGGACTGGTTTAGCAGAACTGTTGTGCAGGGAGATGCACAGCATGGAGGGATCAGAGATGCTCTGCTAATGATGGGCTCTTTCCCCCCTTTTCCAGCAGAGGCGTGCACCGGCAGCTGGGACAGCCATGGAGAAGAGTGGGAACATTCAGCTGGAGATCCCCAACTTCAGTAACTCAGTCCTGAGCCACCTGAACCAGCTGCGCATGCAGGGTCGGCTGTGTGACATCGTGGTCAACGTGCAGGGCCAGGCTTTCCGTGCGCACAAGGTGGTGCTGGCTGCCAGCTCCCCCTACTTCCGTGACCACATGTCCCTGAACGAGATGAGCACCGTCTCCATCTCCGTCATCAAGAACCCGTCTGTTTTCGAGCAGCTCCTCTCCTTCTGCTACACCGGCAGGATATGTCTGCAGCTGGCTGACATCATCAGCTACCTGACAGCTGCCAGTTTCTTGCAGATGCAGCACATCATAGACAAATGCACGCAGATACTCGAGGGGATTCATTTCAAAATTAACGTGGCGGAGGTGGAAGCGGAGTTGAGCCAGACCAGGACGAAGCACCAGGAGAGACCGCCCGAGTCTCACCGGGCAACGCCAAACCTGAACCGTTCCCTGAGCCCACGTCACAACGCAGCCAAGGGCAGCCGCCTGGGCCAGGTCAGCACAGTGCTGGACATCCGGGAGCTGAGCCCGCCCGAGGAGTCCACCAGCCCCCAGATCATCGAGCAGAGCTCCGACGTGGAAGGCAGGGAGCCCATCCTGCGGATCAACAGGGCAGGACAGTGGTACGTGGAGACGGGAATGGCAGAGCGCGGGGCGCAGAACGACGAGGAGGTGCGGGTGCTGGGAGGAGTGCGCATTAAGACGGAGAACCTGGAAGAGTGGCTGGGGGCAGAGCAGCAGCCCTCGGGAGAAGATGGCAGCAGCGCTGAGGAGGTGACGGCCATGGTGATCGACACCACGGGCCACGGATCGCTGGGCCAGGAGGCTTTTGCCTTAGGCTCCTCTGGAGCCAAAGCCGTCAGGCCCACCAGCAGCGAGATCGACAGGTGGGTTTTCTTAAACTGAATTATTCACCTTGGCTGTAAGAGCTTATGCAAGATTCTGACTTGGCTGGGTCAGTCACTTCAGAACATTTCCCCTTTCTATTTCCTTTGGCCATCTTAAGCATAAGAGCAAAAGGTGTTAGGAAGTATATCCAGTTTGGGTAATAATATTTTGGCTGGGTAGTGATCAGACCAGGATCTCTAGGTACAGGCTAGCTTGAGAAGTTATTTACTAGCTCTTAGAGGTTGGGATCTCAGCTGAGTTGGGATCTTTTTAAAAAAATTTTTAGTTCAGCCTCAGTAGATCCTGGGCTCAGCTTTTGGATTAATGAGGTCACATAAAATATGTGTTACATATTTCCATTACACTGGTGCCTTCTGGCTTGAAGATCTGGGGATGATTCTGGCTGAGAAACAAGCCGGATACCAGCTGTAGGTCAGTGACCACCCAGTGGTCCATGACAGCAGTGGGCCCTGGGTTTACATCTTCTGAGGCAGCTGAAATGGGAAACCCAGTGGCCTCCACTATTGTTTTGATTTATATGAGAGAGCAGAAAGCCTTTGAATGAGTGGTGAAATCTGCTGTGTTTGGATTCTCCATCCATCTACTTCCCCTCCACTCCGGCATTTGCTTTCTTGTCCTAGGCTCAGGCCAGAAAATGGATTTGATAAAGGGCAGGTCTGTTTTATTTGGGGAGGTTGTAATTCTAGGGTTTCCCTTCACATTTGCCTCTCTTCTAGCTCAATTCCATGGGGAAACAGCTACCTGGAAGCAGCAGATGTTCTGTCACGTGTTGCTTAATAAATCAATCAGTGGGAACAATCTTGAGCTGGCCCTTGGAGAGAGATGCTTTCCTACTTCCTTAGCCCTTTTTCTTGGATCAGCTAGTCTCTAGCATCTCTTTTTGCACTGCAGTCTGTATGCACTGTTTCCCACCTCTAGTCCATCTCATCCCATATGTTTCACACTGGGAATGGAGGAGGAGGGTGCTGAAGGACAGGTGTCCTCTGAGAAATGGTTTCTGTCCTGCTGTCCAGTTCCTGAATCACCTGACCCAGATTTGTTTATTCATGATAGCAGTCCCTCTCTGTTGCTGAACTGGAAGCCAAATGACTTAGTTTTATTTTTTAGGTGTTTAGTCTGAAGCCAGTATGATTTGGTTTTTCCTTTATACTTGCACTGTTCCACCCCAGTGTGTTAGCTGATGAGGATGAAGAGATGCTATACAGGTTCCTCTGTTGCTCACCCGTTGTTGTAAGAAAGGGTAGTGACCTGATGCCCATTAAAAATTCCATTTGTGCTCTTCCCCCACCCCACAGATTCAGCCCTTCTGGCAGCATGGTTGCTGTGACTGAGCGGTACAGATCAAAAAGCGAGTCTCCCGGGCGGATGGACGAGCCTAAGCAGCCCAGTTCCCAGGTAGGCAGATCAAGATGTTTGCAAGTAAAGTTGGATTGAAGGTGAAGGGGACTTTGTTGTGATGAAGTGTGTCATATTTTATATTTGCAAACAATAATGTGTGTAATACAAGGACCTTTTACTTTGGCAAAAGATCTGCTTGTTCACGGGAGAGCATGTGCTGGCCATGTACGATTTAAAACTGATTCTGGTGTTGTTTGGGATATTGGCCAGATACCTGGAAAACACAAGGAGTTTCTCTTGTTGTTTGAGGGCATAAATACCCACCCTTCTTCTGGGCAAGCCACCAACTCCTGAGGAGAAACCCCATTTGCCTGCAGAGCTGGGTCTGCCCTCAAACACTGGCAGCAAATGCCTGAGCAGAGGGAGGAGGTGTGGCTTGGCTTCTGTGGAAGACGGGAGACAACAGCTGAACCTTTCTATGCCGGTACCAAAACCATTCCCAAAAGCCCTGCAGGACTACACCAATAAACCTTTTGGGATGGACTGTCAAGGGCTGTGGAGTTTTAGAGAGGTCTCTGTCTCTTCTCCAAGTGACTGTGTTGCACAGCAGACTTTGCGTCATAAAGGAGCTCTGAATTCTCTTCTTGCTTGGCACTTTGGGGTAGGAGGGAGAGATGCACAGAAATGGGAGGGCAGTGGACTGTAGAGTGCAGCAAAGTGGGACACAGCAGTAATGCCTGTGCCTAATCATTTTGGTCTAGTTGTATTCAGTTAGTGTCACAATGCCACTGTAGTGCAGGTGTGTCAGCCAGCACAGTGCCTGACAGGTAAGGAATGTGTCAGCGTGTAAGCAAAGGACTTGCCTGGAGGTAGGCAAGGAGATACTAGGCTGCTTTGCCCTTGAGTAAGACCAGGTGAAGCTAGGGTTTGAAAATTGTAATTGCTGTCTGCTGACTTGGTTAGACACTTCCATAAAACAACAGATACCTTTTTCTTCCTGTTTTGCAAAGCTTTGTTTCGTGTCCTCAGAAGACATTGCAAAAATTTCAGGTCAAACCAACCCTCTAGGGGAAATGTGACATATTAAGCAATTTTAGCTCTGCCTACAGAAAAGCTGCTCTTATTTCTTCATTGTGAGACAGCCTCAAACACGAAACCTTAGGCTTTACACACCATGGGGAAGTATCATCAGCTTCCACTCTCCTGGCATTGTGATATCTGTTCTAACATAGACTGCCTGTGATCCCTGCCCAATGGCAGTGGTAGAGTGGAAAGGAAGAGCCAGAGCTTTGTGTATCTCCTTTAGTGCTCAGCAGCTTCCCTGTGCCTATGCAGCTGGATTCAGCAGCACCTGGCACAGGTACACTGCTGCTCATGTAGAGCCCTGGCTTGCAGAGGAGATGCCCTCCTGCTGTTAAACTGGTTGCTGCTCCACATTTGGCACCACTGGGGGAGTAAACAGTGCATCTCCAGCACAGAAGTGTTCTGGAGTCAGTGTGTTTCTGCTCAATTTGAACACTTTGGTCAGAAGGGTCTGTCCTGAGACCAGTCTTGTGGTTCAAGTTGCTCTTGGCTGTTGGTGTGCGTCACTTTCCTTGCTGTGCAAGCTGGGTCAGGCACATCCTTGCCTCCAGTGCCACGGGGCTGGGATGGGTTACACAGCCAGGCAGGCAAATGTGACTCATTATAAAATAAATTCTAAGTGACACCTGAATAAATACCTGTGTAAAATGACACCTGAAGACTTTCAGATATGATTTCTCGTTTGCTCCTTCTTTGTTTCATTGCAAGCTCATCAACTGCCTTCTTGTTTTTGACTTTTAGTAAGGAAATAGATGATACACGCAAGTGTTTTAATAAAACTGGCACACAATTTTTTTAAAAAGTAACAAGTATTGACATGTGGTCCACAACTGAATTGGTGGCCAAGTGCCCTTGTGTCAAGGGCTGTCTTTTCTTCACCAGATCCAGGGAATGGCTTGGCAGAAGGGGCCTCTGCAGTAGTGGTTTCTAATTGATTGCTCATTTGTCTTCAGCCCCAAGGCCCCATCTAAGTACTTAAATGTGTGCTTGAGGTTGCAGACATTAGAGCTGCTGATTTTGAGGTTTGGCACAGGCATTACTGGCTGGAGCTGGGCCTGATCTTCTCTGCAACTTGTTTTAGGCCGCTTGTTATTTCAATCTGTGCCATTTCCTTGGCAGGGGGAGGAATCAGCCATGCTTGGAGTGAGCGGTTACGTGGAGTATCTGCGGGAGCAGGAGGTTTCGGAGCGCTGGTTCCGGTACAACCCACGGCTCACGTGTATTTACTGCGCCAAATCCTTCAACCAGAAGGGCAGCCTGGACCGGCACATGCGGCTCCACATGGGCATCACGCCTTTCGTGTGCCGCATGTGCGGCAAGAAGTACACGCGCAAGGATCAGCTGGAGTACCACATCCGCAAGCACACCGGCAACAAGCCCTTCCACTGCCACGTCTGCGGCAAGAGCTTCCCTTTCCAGGCCATCCTCAACCAGCACTTTCGCAAGAACCACCCCGGCTGCCTGCCCCTGGAAGGGCCCCACAGCATCTCCCCTGAGACCACTGTCACATCCCGGGGGCAGGCAGAGGAGGAATCCCCTCCGCAGGAAGAGGCCGTGGCCGTGGGGGAGACGGCACAGGGATCTGTGTCCACAACGGGGCCGGATTGAAACGTGGAGTCCCAGGAGAAAGGACCGTCTTCCCGTTCCTGGCTCTAAGGAGTCAGCACCCACCCGGCAGGCTGGTACTGTAATTAGTGCAATGCCACCACCGAACAGAAAGAAGCTCCCAAGATGTTGCCAAAATAGAAAAAATTTCTCTCTTTCTCTCTCTTCCTCTCACACACCCACACACACACACCTGATAGAGTGTTAAATGTTTTTCTCCCTTATTCTTCCTCCTCTTGGAGAAAAACAGAACAACTGTGTCAATCAACTTCTTATTCAGGGATCGACAGGATTTTAAATTTTTTTACTGTTCTGTAGTGATCTGGGACAAGCAGTCATTTGTATTTCTGGACAGCTGTGGCGCAGCAGGGCGCCCGCCGGCAGTGCCGGATCCAGCCACAGAGCCATATCCACTGCTCCCGCTCGAGGGGACAGCAGGGGCAAGGGGCCATTGCCTTTCTCCCTTCCCCAGGTAGTTGCCACAACAAAAAAAGCAAAAATACTGTCCTGGTGGAGCCTGCCTTGCCCGAGCGTATTTATCCCTGTCTTATTTTTGGTGTGTTTCTTTACTTTTTTATTTAAACTGTTATTTTAGGGCTTTGGGCTTGCCCGTTCCAGTCATGCAGCCCTGGTGCCCCTTGTTAAAGTGGGCACAGCTACAAAGTGGTATTTCAGAGGTCAGCAAAGTGTGAAGGAAGTACTTCAGCAACTGAGAGTGGAATTTAACAGCTGTGAGGTTTGTATGAGACTCTGATGCATTGGGAGAAGGGCTGGAGGGGTCTTCCAGGGGAGGTTGTCTCTGCTGGTGCTGATCTGAGGAGCTCAGAGCACTCTGAGGTCCTGGTTGGAGAGCTGCCATGCTTCAGGCATTGCCAAGGATTAGGAAGAGATTTTCTGGAGTTGCTGAATCGTGGAGTTAGAGGCTGACTACCAAAGTCCTCTTTCACCCCTGCTCCCCCCTCGACACACACTTGATCTTTTAGAACAGCAATATGGGATATGGGAATACTGCAGTGCTGTTGTCACAGCCGAGCAATCGCAGGTGGTTGCTTTTAAACCTGTTTCTACAAGCTAGTTTGATAACTTTTTTATCAATGAAATGCAAAAAGAAAAGAGAACCCTTCTCTATTTCCTTATAACAGTTCAGGAGATTTAAAAGTGAATGGTTCCTAGAGCAATCACAACTCTGTCCCCTTGCATGGACTGAACATTTTTGTATTCTGAGTAGCTCTGATGTTTAGAGCAAGTTTAGCAAACCTGGAGAGACATGCCTGCGTGTGTATTGTAGGTGTTTGCACGGGCTTATGTGGTTCATAACCAGAAAAGCATGGGACAGGCAGAAAAGTGCAAATATCCTCACACCTTTCTTTAAAAAAATATGCAATATTTTAAGAGTTTTCTCTAGTTCTGATGCCAAGTTGTTCATGATGAAGGGGGGGAATGAGCGACAGGTTGTGCTTATCAGGTTTGGTGAAGGAGTTCTCTTGAGGATGTATAATGTGTATATGATAAGGAAGGGTGAAGTTCTGAACCTTAAGGTGATGGGAGGAACAAGGAGACATTGGGAAAGAAATACACTTCATCTTGCTTCAGCAAGATGAGTGGATGAGTAGTTAGAGTGGGGTCTTAGCTGGCAGGAAACTGACCAAGTGACAATAAGGCTTGAGCTGCTGTCTGACTGCAGTTTTGGGCACGTGGACACATCTCCAGCCCTTGCTTTCCCTGTCTGCAAATTGGTACTCAGGATCATTTTCCTGCCCCTTTGGAGGGAATAATTTGGAGAAGGTTGATGTATTCTTGCCTTGTTTTATAGATTTTTTTATATGTGAGGGGTCTCACTGTTCCTCCCATCTCTCTCTCAAAAAGTGATGTGGCTCTAATGTGTTTGTGTGTGGAAAGGGCTCGGTGCCAGTATCACGTGTAACAGGGATGTGATCCTACAAGAGGAACCTTTGCAGGTGTTCTGAGCTGGGCACCTGCAAAGTACCATTTCATTGACCATTTCAAACAGGAAAACTGATATTTCACCTCTGTTTTCCTTCTGTGCCTTCTTCCTCCTCTCCTGTCAAGGGCACCCATCACACAGGGAGTGATTTGGCCACTCAGACAAGCAGCTCCGTCAGGTTTCCTGGCTGAGGTCAAACATCACGGTACCAAAACAGTGAGGTTGCCAGAGAGCAGTGGCAGAGGATGAGGTGAGAGGATGGCCAAGGTAGGTTTTGTTGCAATCAAGGTGCAGGGAGGAGTGGAGATGTGCTGCTTTAGTCATAGCTTTTGAAGTTACCAAAAATGAAAAAAAAAAAAAAAGTTAAAAACTTTGAAATCCTATCCTGTTCACACTAGAGAGCATAAAAAGTTACTTTTAGTTGCTTAAAAGATTTTTAAGTGTTTTAAAATAGAAAATTTAAAAGAATACTACCAAACTATAAAAACATAAAATTATTTATATACATATATTATATAAAAATATAGTGGGAAAGTTTCCCTGCTAAGCTTGCTGTGAAGAGAAGGGTGAAGGTGCAGTAACTGCTACAAAAGCAACATTTTTCTGAGACAGATGGCAACCTTAGTGAAGAAGGGCTGACATGAAATGGTGAATGCCTTTGTTCCCATGGCATAGCTGTGAGTTTCTTGAGCAGGTTTTATTTTACTGTATCAATACTGTGAACGGAGGAGCGTCCAAACAGTACTGGATGCCAACAGTGCATCCTGATTGCTGATTCACTACTTCAAGTGGCCTGGTGAAAACCATGAAATTAGTCCTTCATACCTTACTAGGCTGAAAACAAAGCTTGTGAAAGGTTTTTATTTTTTCCTCCTTTATGTTTGCTTTTTTTTTTGGGTTTTTTTTTTTGTTGTTTTTTTTTGTTTTGTTTTGTTTTGTTTTGTTTTGTTTTGTTTTGTTCATGCAGAGGTTGCCACTGTATAAATGATCATTTCTGATTGCATGCAAAAGAGCCAATATTCTTGCCCAGGCCTCGCTGAGGTGAAGTTTATAGCTTGTAGCTAGAGTCAATATAAGGTATGGTAGTGGGAATCATTTTGATATTATTTCTGTACATTTAATGGATGTGTATGTATGTGTGGGAATCATGATGTCTAATATTTCTTGAACAGTGCTGAAACCAGTTCAGGCTTATCTGCACTAGACAGTGGAACCAGTTTGGAAGGAATTGTTATTGAACATTTCTTTCAATGGTTGACTTGCTGAGTGCAGATGAGACCAAGGTTTGAGAAAAAAGGGGTTGAAGGTCTTACACGGTATGGAAAAACCTCATGTGAATTTTCTGGCAGTGGTGTAGCTACTTTGAGGTGCTTTCCCTAACAGAATGACACTGTGTCCTGTTGCCTCTGCGTTGGTGTGGCTCTTCACGGCTGCACCGAAGCTGTGGAGAATCAGATGCCAACTTGCCAAGTGCGAATGCTTCTGTGATGGCTTGAGGCACAGCTTTGCATTCCCACGTCTGGCTGCATCTTGTTCTGCCAAAACTGTGATTTCAACTGTGATTTAAGGAGGATGTGAAGAGAACTCTCTGTTTTAATACCTCTACGTAACATTTTTGTCTGCTTTAGAGTTAGGGCTTACTAACCCATTTATTTTCTTGCCTCAGGCAACACGGAGAACACACTCTGCTTTTACAGTTTGCTTTCTTGGAGGTGGACATATTTCTTAGTTCTTTGCTGTCAAAGAGCTCACCTCCCAAATGTGAAGAGCTGTGGTTATCTCCTTAAGCCTGCAGCAAGCCCTGGTGCCAAGTGTCAGCCAAGTGACATGATGGTTGCCGCAGCTGTTCCCTGCTGCTGCCACGTTCCCTGTGAATAGCTGTGAAAATAGCAAGAATTGTGTTAATACTGTGTTGCTGCTTTGGAGAAAAGCTAAACCTCTTTGTCTCAGGAGGATGACCGATGTGAAGCTGGGAAAAAGAGAAGGATGCAATGAAAACAAATTGTGCTTTGTATTTCCAGCAGCTAGAGAGGGATGAATGAGAGGCTTTATGAAATGTGAATTTGTTACAGGAGGCTGAGAACATGCTTAGAGCTAACTTAGTAAGATCCTGGGATAGCCTGGTGAGAGCCAGAGCAGCTGGTGCAAATGGGCAGTCCCTCCTTGTCCTCTCAGTGTTATCCACCATCAGGTTCAGTCTTTGGACTTTCCTGCATCTTCTCTACAATATTCTCAAGCTGTGATCTGTGTAGTTGAACTTTAGTTTGAGTGCTGGGAAGAACAGAAAGCATGTTGTGTCTCTGCTGCTGTTTTAAACCCAGAGAGGTCAGCAGCAACTGACCCCGTTCCCATGTGACAGCTATCCAGAGCTGGAATAGCACTGGGAATGAGCTGTAGCCCTGCTGAAAAGCATTGGGGGGCTGGCTCAGCACAGAGGGCATGGAGCCAGGATTTCAGCCCTCTGTGAGCTCAAGGTTGAAAAACATGGACAGGACAGCTCTCCCTGCTTGTCCTGCTCTCATTTTGGGAGAGCTCCGTGGCTGTGTTTCCATCCCACACCTCTGCAGTAGGAATGTCACTGAACTGTGAGATGCCCATTTCAGGAAGTGATTCCAAGCAGTCTGGTTTTGGAGTAGAGTCCTTGGCACTTTTGGGTGATTCAGCCCTAACAAGGCCTTTGCAAGAGCAGAGTTGTAGCTTTTATTTCTGCTGACTTCATCTCTCCTGCAGAATCCAACATATAAATAAGAAGACAGCTGCAAAGGTGCCATTGATTTGGGTGGAAGGTGGCCTGGGAGGTAGATAGCATTGTGCATCTTGAAAACCAACAAAAACCAGCACTTAAAATTATTTACCAAACTCTCCTCTTTGATCCGTGACATGCCTGCCAATTTAGCCATGCCAGCATCCAAGTGTTTCTGCAGCTTAGTGACATCAAATGCTGTTCATGCTCTGCTGCAAATATTTTAGGGATGGGAAAAGTCCCTGCTCATGGCAGGACAGTTGGACTAGATGACCTCTAAAAGTCCCTTCCAACCCATATAAGTCAAGAAGCTATAATTCAAAGAGACTTTTTGCCAAGGTCTGGGCTCTGAGTTTTCCTGGGAGCTGAGCCTGTGGCCAGGACTGCAGTTGGAAAGTCAGGGATCCAATGCCATAGCAAAATAAGTGTGAGCATTGCTCCTGTCACAAGGTGAGAGCCACACACAGAGTTTTGATATCTGCAGTTAAAAGGCCCAAAGAAGAGCTCAGAATCCTTATTTTAATCACTGTCATTCAAAGGATTTTTTAACAAAAAATACATATATACCTGTGTATGTATATATATATGTGTATGTATGTATGCATGTATATATATATTTGTAACCAAGTAGAATTTAGAACTATGCAAACCATACTGGCTGCTTCTTGAAACTAAAGTCTACCAGAACATTTTGGAATTGAGTAGATTCGGAGTAGACTTGCTGTAGGGTTTTTGTTTTGTTTTGTTTTATAACCAATAAAATTCAGCAGACCAAAGTTTTGCTGCAGTTAGTCTTAATAGAAATTTAGGTTATTGCTAACCTGGAACCCACTTAAGTGGGTTATAAAACTATCTGAAGAGTCCTACCATCTCTAAAATATTTCCATCTGCTGAAAGGCTTTGGCTTGGCAAACATAGAAGAACACAGAGACTGGGAATTAGGAGAGATTGAATGTGATGTTTGGGCTGATGGAATCAAGGAAAGACTGGGAGCATGTTTATTTGTATGTAGGATTGAGTTGGTTTCAAGGAATCTCCCTACTTGGGCAAATGTTCATTACTGAGATGGAGGCAGTGATCAGAGCATCCCTGGGATGAACTCTGGTTTTGATGAGGTATTGGAAAGCTTCCTGCTGAATCTGATGGTACCAGATTTTAGGCTGCTGGGAGAAATTCCACATGGTTTCTGCCATTTCTTTGTGTGTCAGACCTGATCTTTGCTTTTAGGATTAACTGCAGTATATCTGTAACTTTCAGTGACCTTTGGCTTTTTATTCCTAGAACTGTAGACAATTCAGGTTTCCCATAACATTATCCTCATCCCAACTGTGAACAAGTTACTACTGCTTCTTATAATTTATTGTCTTTCTGTTCCTGAATGTCTGTGTGATCCAGCTGGTTGCCAGCACCACCTTCCAGTGCTTCATTAGCTTTTATGCACAGGGAATTGTTGCAATGGATAAGTTGACCATGCTAGTTGGAAGAGTAGAAGCCTTTGGAGAATGACTTTTCCTCTAGCTGTCATTAGGGAGTGCACACACACATACCTGTATATACATATATAGAAACAAATATAATGTGTTTCAATATAAACTCATTTAGCATTTTCTTATTTAATTTATATTTTAATCTAGTTGTAAACCAAAGTATTACAGTTTGTGATGTCTCTTGGAAATAGGAGGAACCTCTTTCAGGTGGGAATTTTGAAAGGTCTTTAGTGACAAAAACATGGATATGAGTAAGACTTAAGAATTTGTGCTGCTGGGGAGTTGCAGCCTTGAAAGGATTTGAAACTTGCTGGGTAAAGTTGGGTGGTGGGGCCTTCTGAAGGTGTTCTTTACAGTCCTTAACAGTTTTGTTGTAAAACAAGGATGTTCTGGCGAAGCTAGAAATAGAAGGGGAGAAAACAGAAAATCAGGCTGTGATCTGACACAGCTGGGAGCTGGGGAGGAAGCCACAAAACCAGCCACTGATGTATTTAGTGTCTAATTTAAAGTTTTAGGAAACGAGCATTGCTATTTAGTGATGTCTAGAAGTGGCTGGGGTTTGTTAATAACTTCTGTGGAGGTGTGTTCTGCTGTCACCAGTGGGAAGGAGTAATGGGTGCAGAGATAAGATCTTGCTGATTTTTCTGTGCCAGGGAGTAATTACCTTTCTGAGGAATTAGCAAGTTCTAAGAATAAATTCACCTCTAGCATGTCCCACAGGCTTAGCAGTGGCTCTGTTTCCTCTAGAGAGGAGGAAGACAGCTGAAATAAGAAGAGAGCTTATCTGTTTTCAGCCCTGGCTGGTGCTGGTGGCACTGGAGCCACACAGGGGGATGTGCAGAAAGGTGGAACAGCAGCAAAGCATCATTGGGAATAGGTAGTGCATGTGTCTGGCATGCCATGGATGCTGTGGGCAGGGAAATGCTGGGTTTAGAACCTGCACAGGGGCAGGAGCATGCAGGAAATGCTGCTGCCTTGTGAGACAGGTGTCCAAAGATGCCTATCCTGGCACATGACAGCTGAGCAGCACCAGGGTTTTCCTTGCTGGAGCTGTGAATAGTAAAGAAGGAAAAGGGGTCAGATTTGCTGTGAGCATTTCAAAAACTTCATTGGAAGGAACTGAAGGGTGAGAAGTGAACGGTGGAAAGGGCAGTACCAGACTTCAAAGTGCCATTTTCTGGGTTTTCTAGCAAGTGTTGAAGACTGAAGTTTGTTTTTGTTTCAGTGCTTTCTCCTTTACCTATATAATTTTTCCTATTTAAACTCCACAGCTCAGGGGAGGGTGCAGAGAAGATGGAGGAAGACCCTTCCTAGAGGCACACGGTGGCAGGAGGAGCAGCAGTAGGCAGCAGTTTATTCAAGGGAAAATCAGGTTAGGTGTGATAAGACATTTCCTCACCATGAGTACAGTCAAACAGCATTGGCTCAGGTTGTCCAGAGAGGCTGGGAAATCTCCAGCATGGGAGAGTTCAACCTCCAAGTTCCTGTTTCCATTAGACTGTGCCAAGCTGTATTTTTGTTACCTTTTATTTTTTTTTTTTTGTTTTATCATGTAAAATGGGCAGCTTTACTGGCCTTCGTAGTTCATATCAGTTAAGCTTTTGAAACAGTTCAGGTATTTTTAAATACTGCTGTGTAAGTTCCTTGTTTAATCTGACATATTCTGATTTATTATTTTACTGCAGTTACCTAAGGCAGTACTTTAAAAAATCAGTGCATTCTGTTTTTTTACAGACTTTCAACTTAGTTTTTGATAGTGTGCCTAACACCCTTCCCCTCAGATCTATGGTGAAATGGCTGCATTATTTTCATACTGCAGTGAAGTTTATTTATTTAAACCTTCCTCTTACCTTTGCAGTCAGACCCAATACCATTGGCTATGAAACTGTGAAACTAATGAGAAATGAAAGATGAAGTTGGATTGACTAATTTACTGCTGGTTATAAAATACAGAAAGTGGCAGTATAAAAAGATAAAATACAGTTGAAATTAGTTACTCAAATCACAGAACCAGAGAATGGTTTGGGTTGGAAGGGACCTTAAAGCTCATCTTATTCCAGTCCCCCTGCCATGGGCAGGGATGTCTTCTGCTAGAATTCCAATAGAAATTACTGAGTCTGGGGCAGGGGGAGGAGTCACAAAACTAGTCTTAAAGAAACAAATTTTAACTTGATGATGCAAATTAATTGATTCCCCATTTGGTCAAGTTTTAAAAGCTGTTTCTTGAGGCTTCCCTGGCTCTGCTCGTTTATCTACCTGTCTTGGGCATTGGTTTGATACGGGGGTTTGTGCCTCCAAGAGTATTTTCTGAGAGTTCACACGTCTAAAGAAACTCTCTGAATTACTGTGAAGCTTTTCTTGAATCCTTCCTTGCCTGTGCATTGGTAACTGAACAGAGCTCTTGCCTGCAAAGGCCAGTGAGAGGAGGGTGGCAGCTGTAGGTGACACTAATGAGAAGTGGACAGTGCAATTCTCAGACAGATTGGATTTTGGGAAACCCCATCCCCTCTGTGGCTGTCCCCAGCCCCAGGGTGTTCTTTCAGTCCATGTTTTCTTGCAGAGGCTGTTTACAGGCCTGCCTGGATCCCCAGCAGAGATGCAGGGCAGGAGGGTGTAGTTGGCATGCAGGCACTTTTCTGATGTGTTAGAAGATTTCCTAAACCAGGATTGTGCTGTTGGGGAAAGCATCCCAGGTGGGATTGAGAGTAGAATTTTATCATACCCTTTGCTTAAGATTAATTCCTTGGGCTCCCCTAAGGCACTGGCCTGTGCAGAAAGCTGACACAAACAGCTTCTAGGGCTGTGTTGGCATAGGGTAAGTGCTGCTGGGGAATTTTGGGAAGGGAGAGAAAAGTGTTGTTCATAAGGCATGGTTCTTTTGTGTTGGTGGGTAACATGGCTGATACTTAGGACAGGCAAGAGCAATCCTGGGTGGCAAAACAGACTTTTCTGAATAAGGTCTTTTAGAGGCTGAATGAGGAGGAGAATAACATGCAGCTGTGTGTTCTTGCAGTAACATATTCCTCACCTCGTGCCCACACTTGCAGGGAGAATTAGCGAAGGATGGGAGAACTGGATCAGATGTTAATTCGTGGAAATGGAAGCAAGGTATTCAAAGCACTGCTTTAGTCTGAAAAGGGAAGGGAATGAATGCAGTTTTCCCAAGCCTCCAGTGTGCTAAACACTAACTGAAGCTCACATGAGCTGTGGCCCCATTGTCCCCAGAGCTCCCCTTGTTTCCCTGGTGTCACCCCACCTTTCCTGCACAACACTGTGAATATGATATCTGTAGCTCTTTTTAAAACTTTGGTTTTTTACATTAAAACTGCTCAGAGCAGGAAATGCTGTCCTATTGCAGGAGCAGATGGGATGTGACCCCCAAACTGGGCAAGGATAGCTGAGTAGTGGGAGAGAAATTTTAAGAGCAACAAGGGAAGTAGCTTTGTATAGCAATTTGCTAATCAAATTTCATCTTGTAACGAACCTAACTGACAATCAATTTCTAAAATACAAAAGCCTCTTAGAGAAAGTAGTCAAGTACATCTTCACCAGAAAGATTTAACTGGGATAACTTAATAAAGAGCACAGGATTTTTTCCTTTTTTTTTTTTTCTTTTTTTTTTTTTAAGCAATCACTCCAGAAATGGAGTCGCATTAAGCAGCAGTGTATTCACAGGACAGTAACTACCTCTCTCTCTTGGAGTGCTGAGGTTACCACACTACACACTCTAGCAGCAAAGCTTTCACTTTAAAGATATTTGTTTTCCTTACCTCTGTGTTTCAGAAATGCAAGTCTGCTCTGTAAAGTGACTCTAATGAAAATGGCATCTGGCAGGAGCAACGGGAGTCCCTCGGGCTCCACAGTCCTTCTTGGCCTCCAGTTCCTTGCTGTGACCCTTTGCAGGTTGGCCATGGGGCTGTGACAGTTCAGGGGGACTTTGTCACCTCCTGTGTGCTGTGTGACAGTAAACTGTCCCCTGGGCCAGAGCTATGAGACCACATTCCTGCACTGGGAAATCAGTTAATGGTGGGGAAGGTAAAAGGAGAATCCATCTCCCTCCTGCTTCCAAGGCAGCAGGCAGCAGTTAAAAAAAAAAAAAAAAAAAGCAATAAGATAAAATACAAACACTTTTATACGTTGTTCATTAGTCAGCAGACCTGACTCTGCAAATTTATATATATATATATATATATACACACATACAGAGAGTTAATCTCTCATGTGAAAAGGTGCCATTTTTTTTCTAAACAGAGTCCCTTTCCAAACTAGAACAGCACTTTAAATAGGTTCCTCTTAAAAAAAAAAAAAAAATTAAAAAAAAAGCAAAAGCAAACCCTTTTCTGCCGCAATGCACTTTAACTCGTCCGAGGAGTACAGCTGTGGCTGGCTGGGACACAGCTGTATGGGCAGGCAGCTCCTGGGCAGCCACAGCTCGGGGGGAGCAATGCTGCCAGAGCTTGGCATGGCAGCTCTACCTCCAGCAGCCCCCCGGGCCCACACGGCCCCCACCGCTGTGCCCAGGCACTGCTGGGGCTGGTGGCTGGCAGGAGACTTCCTGATCTGTCAAGAGAAACCCACCCTTTGCCTGTCAAGAAGATTTAAACCCCGTTTTTTAACAGGTCAGAAGTTGCACCCAGTTACAACCCAGCTAAGCTGAACAGCAAAGCCAGGAGAAAGCTGTTACTGGGGTTGTGGGGTTTTTCCATAACATGAATATGGAGCCCTTGTCAGTTCTGTTTGTTTGGTTTTTTTTTTTTTTTCTTTTTTAATCCAAGTTTGTGTGTCCCACATTGATTCTGCTCTGAGCTGGTTTGCAGAGTAACCATTGGTAACAGAAATTGTGCTGTCACCTTCAACTAGTGACCTATAAATCAAACCTTTTTAGGACAGGTGTCATAACACTCAAGACTTACTTTCACAGTTAAGAGATTTCCTGCTGTACTAATTATTCTTTTTTATTATTTTATTTTATTTTTGGTTGCAGTCCTTATTTCACAAAAAAAAAGAAGTCAGTGTTGAGACTAGTCTGGAGTAGGCTGAAGCCTGCTGTAAATTGTGGATATCAGACTGTTCTTCAGTAATTTTCCAAGCTGTTTCCAAACTGGTCCTCTATAACTGCTTCCCTTTTCCAGCAGGCACTGGCAAACAGAAGCTCCATGGCCATTGTGTCCAGGGACAGCCAGCACTGCTGGAGGGGGGTGGGCAGGGGTGGCAGGGGAACCAGAGTTGGGAAAGGGGGAATAAAACCAAGGTAGAGGGGACTGTACAATTGCATTGAAAGCAGTTTAGCAAAAAGCGCTCTTGTTGGACAGCTTTAAGAACAATGTGAATGAAAACTTAGCAACTTGGGTAAGAATCTTGGAAAATTCTATAAATGTATACTTGAAATTCTGTTTGTATTAAAAAGAAAAAAAAAGCATTTTCTTCTTTCTTTTAGCACTGTGTAAAAGAACATTATGCATGTGAGTGGTATGAGAATTAAATGGTTTAATACTCAGATCCTTGTCTGTGTCTTAGAGCTGACTGGTCCTTACCCAGCGTGGATTTTCTGCCTGGTCCCAGCTGTGGGCAGCTCCACACTTCCTAAGCTGAGCAACTTGAGAGAGGTTGCACAATGCCAGGCTGCTGTTCCTGGCAACTCAGATGGCCTCTGTCTTTTTTGGATGAGTTTTGTCTTACCTCTTCAGCAGACTCAGCCCTTTCGAGTTTCCCTGGGATGAACAAGCCCTGTGCTCTTTCTGCAAGCCAAGTTTTGGATGTTTTTTCTAGCTGCCTATGGCAGGAGAAGCATTGTGGCTCAGTGCCATGCTGGGGAGACCCAGGCACTTCCTCAGCCCTCCTCTTTCACCAGTGTCCACCTCCACAGCCTGGAGCACAGCTGGAAGAGGCAGAGATTACAGGAGGTTGTCTCTCAGTGATGCTAACAGGCAGAAGATGGGATCCAGCAGGAAAAGCCACAGTGGTAACTGCCAGAGGGGGGCAGGGGAGGAAGAGCTGCTTTCTGAACTCTTAATTTCAAAATTTCAGCCCTTTTCTCCCAGGGTGGCAGCCTGTCACAGCTTCTTTCCAAGGTCCTGCTCCAGGGGAGCATGTACAAGGAGCCTCTGAAGGACACCTCACAGGTGTGTGTGGTTTGTCATAGCCCCTGGGACAATGGAGGAGGTGGCTCTCCATGTCCCAGTCACACACTGCTTGCACAGATGCTGAAACAGTCCTGCTAGGAAAAGATCAGACCCCTGATAGCTTCCAAAACTAGAGACCCAGTGATCAATATCAGTACCAGCTTTGTCCGAGTTAAGTCACTCACTGCTTGGCTGCCATGGCAATTCCTGCCAAGAGAAGTCTTTACTAAGGTGGATATTTCACTGGTCCTACAAAATCCAGAGCAAATGGCCCACTGGAGAGTGCAACTCACTGCACACACCATTTCCATCACCTCCTGAGGACAGGAACTGTGCTTTCACTGTCTGGTTTGAAACAGCTGCTGAAATGGAGAAATCTGCATCTTCAGGACAGCCCTGCCAAAGACCCTACAGCAGTACAGCCACCCTGAGAAGACAAGAGGTCTGATCACGTGTGGCCTGGCAGCAGACCAGGACACCTCAGCTCCTGCAGGAAACTTGCAGGTGAAATAATACATTTTTATCAAAGCTACGGGTACCGGTTACCTTACCTGGGCACTGTCATGGCTCATGGGCACTGTTGCTATAGTAATTTTTAGATTAAATCTTAATATTAAAACAGAGTTCCAAAGCCTTGGCTATGCAAGACTGTCACTGTGACTCTCAGTGCCTGGGCACATAGGACACACCAGAGCTGCTGGCAGGCAGGGCACAGCAGTTTGGCAGCTCTTCCACCTATGTGGAGCTGCACAAGGGTGTTCCTGGCCCAGCCAGAACAAGCCTTATGGCTGATGCTGTTCCACTCACCCTTCTGGTGTGGGGCCCCATTTGTTGTAAAAGAAGAATTTTAAAAACTCTAGGAAGTGGCTTAGTGTAAACTGTGCATTCAGAGAGCAGTCTGTTACATACAGATCTATAGGTTTTAATGAACCAAGCCATCAGAGGTACAGAGGGTTGGGCACAGGAAGGACAGCAATGCTGGACTTGGGTGCCACAAAAATAGTGGTGCCAGAGGAAATTCAGCTTTCCTTGCCACAGAGGACAGGACAGGTGAGGTGAGTTATGAGCCCCCTCACTTGCCATGGCAGGGAAGAGCAGGGACAGCCCAGCTGGATGCAGCCCCTCCCTGCAGCTGGCACCGAACAGCAAGACCAACAGCCCCAGGGGCAGCCTATGCTTTGTGGCAATACCCCACCTTCCCTTCTCCTGAGGCAGAGGAGGCAGCAGTGAGGCCCTACCAGCCCCTTTAGGAGCAAGGATCAGCTATCCTGCCCATGAAGATGATGGTGTTGAGGGCAGCTTCCCGGATGAAAAGCAGGAAGGGCCTGTTGGCATTGAAGATTTTTCTGTTCATAGGGAAGGAGCGGCCAGAGATAGTGACAGCTGTAGCAGCTGAGGCCTCACTGCCTTCTTCATTCACCTGCCAAGGAAGGAAGATGGGATTAAATCACAGGCATTATGCAGCATGGAGAGGGCTCACCCTCCTCCTCTACAGAAAGCAGGGGCCAGCCTCCCTCCAGAGCCCCAGACTGCTGAGAAGTGAACATTGTAGGTTCAGAGCTATTATTTTCCCTTTAGCAAGAGGAAGACACATTGGCACAAAACAAGGCTCACCTCCAGGAAGGCTTTGTGGAAAGCCTCAGACACATACAGGTCTGTGCGGCCCTCTGCAATGATGCCTGAAATACGAAAACACACAGGTAGAACTGTGAGTTTAGAGAGAGCTCAAGAAAGAACATTTTCCCATCCTTCATTCCTGGGATCAGGCAGAAGGCATGGCTGTCCTGAAACAAAAACATTCTCCCCCATGTGCTAAACTGCTAAACTGCCATGTCCTCAGTGCAGAGCAGGGCTGAGTGTCCATGGTGGGACTTTACCAGTCCATCACTGACTGTAGCAACATGTAAATGCTTTCATGTTCCCATTCCTCATGTGGTGCTGCTCCTACTGCCCTCACCTCCACCCTGCACGGCCCCATCTCCACATCTCACCTGGGAGTCTGGCGTTTTCTGGGCTGAAGAGATCTTCCAGCCCCATTTTCCTCAGCTTTTCCTTGACACTGAAGCTGTCCTCGACGCGGAAGCGAGGGAGGTACACGAAGAGAGACATCTCCTTCATGGAATCTATCCAGCCCTGCAGCTTCTCCGATGTCAGCTCTCGCTCCACCTCCTGCAGTGGTGTCCCAGCACTGGGCAGCACCAGCACCATGGTAATGTCATCCCCTTTGTAAGGCAGCTCCAGCACCTGGACTTTGTCCTGGGGGATGAATGCGTGGTGGAACTTGGACTCCTGGTACATAGTTGGGACTTGGCAGGTCTCACCACTGGCTTTATGAAATACATCCAGTTTTGTGTTTGGAGCTGGGAACTGCGATTTCCAATGCCCCTGAAAAGGAGAGGGGGAAAACAAACATGAGCACCATGTCTCCTCCAGGGAAGTGTGCTGCTCCCCAGTTTTGTTAGCTGTACCTTAAAATAAATGGTGTTGACCAGGACCAAGACTGTGAGATCATCAATACCACTTTCTGGGATCACTTCTGTAATGCGCCTCTCTGTCTTATTAGCCACCCACTCATTAATGATCTGCCTGGAAAGTTCTGGTTTCTCCTAAAGGAAGAGAGCAAAAAATGGTTAAGCCAAGGGTTTTAAGCACATCTTTGCACCCCTTCTGCATGATACAGGTTCACAGGATATGTGATGGGGGAGGACAATGAAGCTTAGGCATGATTAGTGGGGATGTGGCTGTGGTTAAGGTGAGCTGAAGCAAGAGAAGCTGCATCCCAGATTCCCTGCTGCTTTCACTCGTGTCCCCCACACCCAGAGCAGAGCACCTCTTGGCAAAAGACAGGGATGGACTGGGGGTGGGGGGTGGAACCAAACAAAAAAAGCAAAACCCTGAATAGTTAAAACTCACTTTGAAGTTCAAGGGCCAGAGCTTTGCTCCATAAACAATTTCACTGATGTTCTGGTAGGTCTCATTAAAGACCAAGGATTTCTCCCCGAAGAGACGGTTGGCTGATACCAGCTCTGAGGATTTGTTTGCTTTCTTGTAAAGGCGGCAGTTCAACTTGGCAAAGAAGAAATGGATCTGATCCGAGGTCTTCTCCGAAATGGTGTCAAATCGAAAGACCTGGACAACAACAGCAACAAGGAATCCATGAGGAATCTTATGCTCCTGGGCCCCAGAGGAAATGGTGGTGCAGCCTTTGCCTCAACACCAACAAATCTGCAGGCCCACAGAGCTTCCCCCTCCATGTGTGGGAGCCCAAATCTATGGAAAATCAACACATCACCAGCCCAAATCCTCCTTTGGAGAATCCAAATGGAGGATTAGACTCTGCTCAGATGTGGAGCTCTGCTCCTCTTTCCAGCACCAGTTTTCTTGCTCTCTATACCCTGCCTTTGACAGCTTCCCCTTGAAGTGCTTCTAAAATTAACACAGTGCTCATAACCCCTTAGCACACTCCAGAGATGAGCGTTGCACCCACAGGGCCTAGAAGCAGCTCTTGGGTCATACCAGGTCATGGGTGGACTCACATGTGCTAAACCTTCCTGTGACAATGCTAAAGGCTGCTCCTTCCCAGGAGGAGCTCTCATACCCTGCTGAGTACTTCTGGTACATCTCATCTATTTTTACAGGCAATGGGAATATGTGGCAATCATTTTGAGGGTAGATTTTTGCAGCACAGGGAATTTTTTATCTGTTCTCAGCTGGGAGGACAATTATAAATTGTCTACTGCTATCCAACCTCAGGGCTTTAAGGCACAAAAAATCCCACAAGATATTGCTCTTTATTAACCTCCAAGATCTTTGACACTGTTTCCTGTAAGGCAAAGCTGGTGTTAGCAGCCATTTCATAGGAAAAAGGGGGATTAGGAGGCAGGTGTAGGTGGCTCAAAGGTGTAGGCTCCCCTTCCAGTGGGAAGGGCTGCCCAGAGGGAAACACACAAGTGATGATTTTGGAGATGTGGTTATAGCTTCTCCACCCAGGCTGTTCCAGAGGTAGGATCTGTAAGGACAGCAAGAGAGGGGACAAGCAGAGCAGTTTGATTCACACCACCTCATAGCAGGGAGAAAGGCTCCTCTGAGTTGAGGTCTCCAAATGGAGAAAAAGGTAAGGGCAGCATCAAACATGGCAGGTGAGTTGTCAGGGTGTGTGGGTCTGACATTGAGAAGGATGCTGGGACAGTCAGGGAGTTAAATTAGTTACATGGAAGAGCCAGAACTCAGAATTATCTCATTCTGGGATCAGAACTATCCCCTAAATATAGGGCCAACATGTGGAGGGAGAGGCTCCCCATGTACAGGCTCTCCTGCTCTGGAAGTCAGGTGGACTGCAAGGTCTCCTTGTGTGTGAGTTTTGTCCCAAGGAAGAGAGAAAAGGAATATGAAAAAGTCCCTCTGCCCACAGGACTTCATATAATGTTTTTTTTCTGCTTTTTACATAAGGAAAAAGAAACAAACTGTTGCCGTTCCCTTCCTTCACCTTCTAAATGGGCTTCCTTTCCTCCAGACCACAACTAAGCTCTCAAACTCAGGAATGCTGGATCCAAATAGGGAGGTAGGGGAAAGAGCTGGGATCTAAACAAATCCAGAGATGGGGCTTGGAGCAACCTGCTCTAGTGGAAGGTGTCCCTGCCCATGGCACAGGGTAGAATGAGATGAGTTTTAAGGTTCTTCCAACTTGGGACTTCCTTCCCAAGGCAAGGAGCCATCCTGACCCTGAGAGTAGCCACTAGCCATGATCATCTTTCCTGTCTTTCAGACCTGCTACAGGAAAAGGCTGAGGAATCCCCACCAACCTCCATGAGCTGCTGGAGGGTGCTGCCACAGGCTCCGAGCTTGGTCATGGCGAAGGCTGTGGAAATGCTGAGGGGTGACATGAAGATGTTTTCCCCATTGTCCTTGGAGTCAGCCAGGTACTTGTAGAAGACGACGGCGAAGCGAGAGTTGGCTTTTGACAGCTCCCAGACCCGTGGGTTGGTGGACTCTGGGAGCTTGTCCTTGGCTGGCTCCTGCCCCTCACCCTCCTGCAGCTTCTTGTCAGGGTTGCGATAGATGCAGATGGGGTTCACCGGGATGTCACGGGGCTTGGCGGTGCAGATATCCTCCACGGTGTAGTGCTCAGGGGCAGCCAGCCCCCAGACACTGAGCAGACACACCACCAAGAGATGCATTGTCCTGGAAGCAGAGAGAGAGCTTAGACTCTGAGCTGCCTGTCCCTGAAGCCCTGCAGCCTGCAGGCCTGTTCCAGCCAACATCCCAGTGACAGGAGCCCCACAGTCCTCTCCAACCATCCCTTGGTCCTGGACCTGCAGGATAAACCAGGACAGACAGCTAGCAGGACAGGGCTGCCTGTGATCACACAATGCTTTCAGAAGCAATACACTAAAACCACTGTTTTCCCAGCGACCTGGGGCCCCTCTTTTTTAAGTAGCAGGTTCAGCCCTGACAAGTTTGTACCAAAATGGACGAGTTGAAATTTTGAGTCCTCCCCATTGATCAGTGAGGTGGCTACAGCATTAAGGACTCTCCAGGCTCCCCTCAGCTTTACAGCACTTTTCAGTAACTGATGTAGGAGATACTATGGCAGAGAAAAAAGGTGACAAGGAAAAGGTCTCCAAGGAAGTTGGTCCCTCCATGGACCGAGCATCTGTAATCCCCCAAAAGCATGTATGGTGTAGCTGGTGCATCACACTAACTCCTGTCCAAAGTTCATACCACCTCAATGCACACTGGTTGTCCTTAGTATCCAAAGACTGCAGGCTACTCATAATGACTGTGTTTCAGAAAAAGCAGGTCTCTGAAAATCTCCCAGCAAGAGAGAGATAATTTGTATTTTTCCCTCTGCTAAAGCACACTGAACCTCAGAATGGTTTCAGTTAAAAGGAACCTTAAATATTACCTACTTGCATCCCCTGCCACAGATGGGACACCTTCACTTGTTGCTGTTCCAAGCCCCATCCAACTTGACCTTGGACACTTCCAGAGATGGGGCAGCCACAGATTCTATGGGCATCCTGTGGCAGGGCCTCACCACCTTCACAGGGAATAATTTCCTCATAAATCCCTTCATCCCAGCTCTGTTAGAAAGGCCTCATGAGCCATCCCAGGGCTGACAGAACATGATGCACACTGTGGTTCCAAGATGCCCTTTGCATGACTGCTTTGTTGATGTACCCCATGGGAGGAACCTCAAGCACCACAGCCACGACAGTTTGGGAAACAGCCACTGGGAGGGGCTGCCTGCCCTGGCAGCCTGCCCAGGTCTTGCCTGCTACAGGGCATTTTTTCAAACATGAGTCTAAGTCAGGTAAGTCTCTGCCTGCTTCCATATACTCACTGCCATGGTTACCAAGAATTGCCTTCTGAGAAACTAAATTGTAAGCCACCTGCATTTAGCACTGGTGACCTCCATAGGTGTGATCTTCCAGGGCTGGTGGACCAGCACCCACTGGAGGAAAGAGGAAGCAGATCAAAGGCTGACTGGTATAAGAGACCTCTGGGCTCTTCCACAACCCCCTCCCTGAGCTCTTGGCCAATGGCTTCATCTGTGCTCCAGCTCCTCTGCAAAAGCAGAAACTACCTCATCTGGCACCAAGACTGTCTGGAGCATCAAGGCCATATGATAGCACAGCAAAACAGCAGAAACTCGCTCAGGCCATGGCCAGCTCTCACAGGTGGTGACACAGATTATCTCGTGAAAGGTTCAGGACAAATGCAACACCACAAAGGGTAAAAAAAATCTAAAAAGGGAGGGAAGTTAACCAATTAGAACACCAAAAAGCAACACCCAGGCCAAGAGACAGGAAAAATATTAAGACAATTGAACATACTCACGAAAGTGCTGTTCTTCCAAACCTTTCAATTCCACAGGAAAAGTCAGCCAGCAACAAGCCAGACACAGTCCAGAGTTCTGCAATCCTGGGGCCAGGAGCAGAGCCCTTCACTGCCTGCAGCAGCCCTCCCTCACCCAACACTTGGTCTGGCAGCTCCAGCAGCACCAATGCACTTGCAGCCAGCATTGAAAGGACATCCTCACCCTGTCCTGTCACTCCACACACCTCCAGGGAAAGGTATGTCCTGACCCTCTCTGTAAAGGACAAACACCTGCTTCTGCCAAGCCAGAAGCATTTTGTGGTGCTTGCCATCACACAAAGTGCTGCTAATCTAATCTCATGTTTAAAAGCCAAAGCACAAGAGTGGGGAGGGCACCTCCATCCTCACCCTGTCCTCATTGAATGAGAAAGACTCCCTGTTTTTTCTCTGCAATAAAGTCCAGACTCCATCAATTCAAGTAAGATACAGGACTTTATGCTAGTGCCTTAAATCTGCTTTACCATCCATTAAGGCTGACCCAGCCTCTGACACATCCAATGTTGTCTCTTACAGGCAAGAGTCCCTGCTGTTTCTTAGAGCAGCTCTTTGTGGTAGCAATTGGCCAAAACCCACACCTCCTCCCCCCACAGCTCCTCAACGCTCCCTTTTCCTCTGCAGCACTGACACTTACTCCTGTGTCAGCCTGGAAGGATACCAAAAGTATTCCCTCAACAGCACTGCCTGAAAGGGGTTATTGGCAAGGGGGAATGTAGAAATTAGAAAAGTTTCTTACAAGAGTGAAGCAACAAAAAGTGGAGAAAGCCAAGAAACAAGTTGCTGATTCAGCTCAAAATCAGAAGGCTCTGAGGAAGCACTGAAAAACTCTCCGATCCTTCAGTTGTTGTGCAACATGGTTGGACTCTCACCAGCACACACCACTTCCATCCCACTGTTCCATGGCTACAGGACAGGATGGTAACTGGGCTTGAAGACTCCCAGCACCCAACCTACTGAACCTACTGGGGCTACTGGTGGTGGTGGGAACGTCCCACAGCACTCACACTCTGTGCTACACAGCCCAGCTAATGCAAAATAGCTCAAACTATTTTGAGATTAATTTTGCTCTTGAGAAACTTTCCTCACTGCCTCACACCCCATAACCAGAGACCAAAGCATACCAGCAGTGCTCTCTCACAGCCAGCAATTACTCAGGGCATCCTGACTTCATTAACTGCCCCCCACACCATGACTGCTGCAGGCTGGGGATAAGCCCAGCCTGACAATTTAGAAAACCAGCTGTCATGACAACTAAGGTGGGAGGATCCTCTCTAACACAGCAAAAAGCCACTCTGGCAGCAGCTAAAATTCACAGGCTCCTACTAAGGAAAAAGAAACTGTTTCCAGGAATTAGCAATGAAAGATGAGTGAAATCTGTTTCTCTTACCTGCCCCTGTACCTCCAGCCCTTCTGTTTTTAGGAGGTAAATGCAAATTTTTGAGAGAATAGTCTTCCTTGAGCCAAAAGAAGTTTCCCCACTGAATTTCTGTGCCTAAACAGAGCTGAGATGGCAGCAGGGATGGTGGGAGGGGAGTAGGATGCTAAGGCCAAAGGCTGATGACCAGCTGCCGAAGGTTAAGCAAAGAGTAGGAAAAAAAAAGGCAATGTTTAGTTTGAAAGAGGTTTTAAAGTTCAATCTGACAAAGGAGAGTTTGACCACCTATCCCACACGAGTGCCACAGGCCCTCAGTTTCTGCTGAAAATGAACTGCTTATCCCACGATAAAAACCTCAAACCTTTCAAGAGTTTGAATAAAAATTTTATAAGCTATTTGTAGATCTAATTTTTGGATCTTATAGTAAGCAAAATGTTTCCCCCATTCCCAAGCCCTTTCACCTGTCCCCCATTTCCTCAACACACACAAGTTGGGAAAAATTGCCCCACTTCACATTCTGCAGTTTCAAATACATCCCATCTTAATTTAAACACACTCACCTAGAACAGGCTCCCCAGGGAATGGTTACAGCTCCAAGACTGCCAGAGATCCAGGAGCATTTGGACACCACTTTCAGGCACAGGGTGGGATTGTTGGAGTCTCTGTGCAGGGCTAGGAGTTGGACTGTAATCTTGGTGGGTCCCTTCCAGTCCGGGATTTTCAATGATTCTGTAACATTTCACTTGCACAGCTGGAAAGCTGAGGAGTAACAGCAGCTCCCCCAACTCCTGCCCAGATTCTCAAGGCAGAGTAGTGAGCAGGACTGAACACCATTTCTGAGCCAGGATGCAGCTGCTCTACAAATTCTGCAGCATTGCCCCCTGGATTTCAAATCCCAGGATCAGACTAGCTCAGCAGGTGCTGTAGCTGTTCTGTTCCTGGCCCCCAGTGAGAGGAACATTTTCCCTTAATGGAAAATGCAGTTGCAAACTGGTTTGGGTTAAGTAAAAGATTCTACTGTATCAGTATGGGACACAATTAATTGGGACAGAGATTGTGGAGATAAATTGAAGGGTAATGTAAAAAATGTCCTCCATGAGAACGGAAGGAGTCACATATTGTACCTTGCTACTTCAGGTGGTTGCTGGTTTAATTTTTTGAGTAACTGACATGCTCACAGATGTCAGGGTTTACGGAATGATCAGGGATGCTTCATACCCAGGCAGACACCACAGCATAGGTTTCCATTTACCCAGTGCTCAGAGGTAGTTTAAAGCAGTAAAATTAAAAGCAAACAACTATGCACATCCCACAGAGCTCCCAGGGCATTTATTCTAGGGTAGCTGAGTAAATCTATCTTTTGAATGCGGCATGTAAATGGTAATTCATGGCTGGTTTAGCTCTAAGCAACAACCCAGCACTCACACCTGAGCAGAGCCATGCCTAAGGAAGCACCCAAGATGGCCAGTGTCTTAATACAAACTGTGAAATGCTTTGTTTGTTCTAATATAGAACATAGAACCCTATAGAATATAGGGTTTTCTCCCCTAGCTGCTGCTCCCAGACCCAAAGCAAAGATCAGAGGCTCAAAACCATTACCAAAAACTGGCAGCCTGTGGTGAAGCATCATGCTTTGGTTTTAGTCTCTCCCACATGTTTAGTCCTGGAGACAGGGAGCTGGAGTTCAGTTAGGAGAAAGGAGGGACAGAAAGAACTGAACACATCTTAGCTGAAAATAAACAGTTCTTAAACATACCTGATTGGTGAGGAGGAAAATAAATTGCTTTAATTTTGTTTTGTGTTTGATGTTCACTGTTGACTCTCATGGCTACGCACACGAGAAATGACTCTTGCACTCACAGAGCAAGATGGGATCAAGGAATCTCATGAGTTAGCCTTTTCAAGATTGTTCCTATCCTGCTATCCATATCCAAAGGGGAAAAAATTCCAGCAGGTACCATCCACTTGAGCCTGGTCTGCCATACAGGTTCTCCTCATACAGAAACCCAGCGAGTTTCCCCACTCTCGATGCAGAACACCCAATTCCTTCCAGAGGGATCTGACTCTCCACAGTGCTTCAGATCTTCCTTTTTAAATCCAGCCACTGTAGGAATTCAACTCTTTTTTTCTCTTCTGAAGTGAGTCACTACATGAGGATCCTGAATCCTCAGACTAGTGGAAAAAAGGGTAAGGAAACTATCACCAACTGAAACTTAGTTTCCTGCTGGACTTCCCACTAAATAAAATTCCTTTATAGGAACAGAATGCTTTGACTCATCCAGCAATTAAGTGTGGGAGTGTGAGGGGCCTAATACTGAGCAGTGATGGGCTTCAGCCCAGCAAAACACACCTTACCTTGATCCATGGTGCCCAGGCTCAAGAATAATAAACACAATAGTAATGAACATTATGCACAAACTCAAGGGGCAGAAGGCTGTGCTTGCCCTGGAGTAGAACAGTTTTTCAGTAAAGCAGTAGCTCCATCCAGTTTCAGATTTACAGACAATTACTTGTTAAAGACCACAAAAAGGTGTGAAAGGAGAAGACTAAAAACCACAAAGCAGACTGTGGAGCAAACCTTATTTTCACTTTAAGGCCAGTTCCAAACCAGGCTCATCATGAGACAAATGTGGCTCAGTCCTTGCTCTGAAGGGTCTGGCTTGCTTTTAAAATATGCACTCTCTGAGCAATTACCAAAACTGATTATTTTGAGTATCTTTTCTTGTTCACCTCTGGTGAACAAGTGAAGGAGCCACTTTGTTTACAGGTGAAGTCAGAAGAGAGCACACCAAACCCAGGAGCCACACTGGCTTCGCTGCTATTTGGCATCTCTTATGCTCCAGCCTGGCAAAGAACACACACACCTTGAGCTGGTGAAAATCTTACTCAGATGGCCTGACAGTCTTACACCTCACACAAAATTTAGAAGAATGTACATTCATCCCAGACAGAAAACAAGAGATATTTTGAAGTGTTCTTCATTAATTTATCACTTAATATAAATGCTGACAGTAAAGCAGGTAAGACCTTGTAGACACTTTCATCTATTTACAAACCAGTGAATCACTTTTCCACCTTTTTTTGTTCAATCTGCAATTCAAAGGATCCTCAGACACCCTGTGAGAGCAAGGTGAGGCTGAGTCAGCTTTAAGACAGAGAAAATCAAGGTGAAGAGGGAAGAAATAGCATTTCAACATATGGCTTTTTCCATATAACTGCCATGCATGTACAGTAGGTTCCTTGCTCTTTCACACAAAAGTGACACCACTGGCTCTATAGGTCTGAGAATTAAATAAAGAAAACCAATACTGATTTTTCAAATCTCTGGATCTTCTTGCTTTTTGCCTCCTTCAATGCATCCTGTCCTACTTCAGCACAAAATCTAGAAGGTTTTTTCTTTCAAGTCTAAAAAATATATTGTAGGAGTAAAGACACAGGGAGTTGTATATAGAGAACTTTGTTCTACTCCTCTGGTTATGTCAGTTTTTCCAGAAGGTAGTAAAGCATCTAAACTTTCCTGGTAAAGACATAGCAATTCCCCATGTACCTCTGAACATCTCCCCCATGACTAGGTCTGTATGTACAAGACTTCATAATTCCCCCAAACTTGCAAAGAATTCAATTTATGGAATTCTCCTCATACATTCTACTTCACTCCTGTTGATAATGTTTTGATAGTTACAAACAATAAATATCTACAATATCAACCCAGAGTCAGCCACTCCCATGAAGGATTGAGAATTTTGTTTATGGAAAAGAGAAATAGGAAAGGAAGAAAACAGCAGAAGGAGAAGAAAAGCAATGAAAAACACAAGGAGAGAATGAGTATTTTGTTTAGCACTGATTCATGAGAACAATAGATGGAATTTCACTTATCTAGGATCCTAAGTAAATTTAAGAAATAGTTCATAACCTGACTCAACAAATTTCATGGTCTCCTTTATTACCTAGACTATCCTTTATTTTATTTTTTGTTAAATATACCTCTGCAGGGCACAATCACATACAATCAATACGATTGGATAATTACATGAGCTCTATCCCAAGCATATATGCACCAATGTTAAAAAGTTATTTAAAAAAACAAACCAAACAACCCAAAAAATAAAATAAATTCCACCCAAAAAGGTGATAATGACTGCAGAATGTCTCGGGGAGACTTGTAAGGAACTAACAAGATCAAAGAAAATTAGGCTTACAAAAACCACAAAAAAAATCATATATCAAGAAATCCCACAACTGGAAGTAGATGATATCAAAGAAGTGGGAGGTGTCATACAGATCCCACAGTTCTTCCTCCCTCCTCTCACACGTCTTGCTTCACCTCTTCCTCCCCATAGCAACAAATACAAGGGGGGCGGGCTTAACACAATGCTGCCAGTTAAGAGAAAATAGGGAAAAATAGCCAAGCTACAAAACAGTGGCTGACTTCAAGGAAAGATGCTCTTAGCATGGAAGCTGCTTACACAGCAAAGGCTAAAGGGGGAATGGGAACTCCTTAAAATTAGGAAAAACTCTAAAAGTGGTTAGTTTTGCCCGTATTGACCAGCTTCACTTAGAGAGGCTGCAGGTGAACAGTACCAATTGTGAGCTGTACAGCAGCCTGATGTGAACGAGATTGCTTCCTCTCAGGTTGCTTCATGCAGTTATTAAGGCTGCTGCCAGATTTATTTTTAAAAAGCTACAAATAAAGAGGTCAGTGCACACATCCAGTTGTGGGATCCATCTGATATACAATCTGGTTTGGATGCCAAAGACTTGTGAGTAGTGTCTGCCACAGAACTATTAATAAAATATTTTTAACATTACAAAGAAGCAAATAATTTCTTGAGCATCAAGTACTCCACAATATTTTCTTTTTTCTTCTGCTTACAGATACATTTACCCCATATACATTTCACATGTAATTCCATCACGTCTAATGCTTTTTATTTCCAGAGACTGCACTACCTGTTGCTTCTGTCTCTCCCAATACCATATTTTTCAAATTGAAGTGGACAATTGTGTTTTCCTAAAACTTGCAGATCTTCAAAACAGTTTTTTCCTGGCCTATGAAAACATCCAACCAGTATATCCAAGCAAAGCTGCCTTGCTGGATGAAGTGAGGCACCTAAACCTTCCCAACCACTGAAGATCTTGCAATTAGCAAGAATTCACTGGAATTGCAAAGATTGCCTGGGAAAGATCAGTTAATTACTCATGTCACTAAGCTACAGGCATCCAATTTTGATTATTATGGCCACATATTTTAAGCATCGAACGACTGTGATGTTCCTGATGCAGACAAATCCACATTGCAATGCACTCTTTATATTGGGAAATCTCAGAAAATGCTGCAGCCTCTTTGCTTGCCACACTTCCCATGGCATAATATTACACTTGCCAATAGGAAATAAAATTATAAAGAAAATAAATACTAAGTTTGTTCTCCTTTCTCTGTTAACCAAGGCTCTACTTGCATCACAAGAAGTACTTCAAAGACTGTGACAACACTAAGCAGTTACATTCTTCTTCCTACAGAAGAATAAAGGCCACATGTTAACTCTAGAAGGACACTGTGCTGGGATAACATTTCCCCAAATCCCTTTCTTATGCTGTATAACTAGAATTAACTTAACTCTAGTCTCTGCCATCCCCTGACATTCCAACAGAAAATAATGCAGTTGGTAACAGTGACTATGGAAATGAAAATTCCCAATGAAGTTTTTGACATTTTAAGAGTCTATTTGAATTGAGAGCAAATCAATTTGTGTCACATAATAATCTGTATGCTGATTCACCGCAGGTAATGACCACCCATCTCTTGGCACCATAGCTGTACACAGAAGGTGGCTTATTAGAGCTGCTTCATTTTCCTCAGAAATTCAGTTTACACTTACTCAAGCAAGGTGAGTGCTTTCCCAGTTCATAACTCCATTACCATGTAGGCAACTCAAGGACTCTTGCTCATTTTTTTTCCCCAGGGGTTATTGATTTATTGTGATACAAGAAATTAAATTGCTGACATGCTAACTTTTTTTGGGTTGTTCTTAAATCAGCAACATTGGGAGGCAGGAATGGAAGGCTGTGTTTTGGGAAGTGAATGCTGACAATATTTGAATATAAAGGTGACATCATACCCTAGCAGCACTGCTCTGTGTTCCTTCTATCTATCCTAGGACCAAAAACACTTCTCCATACAGACACAGACAAGCACAAAAACTTGCACACTGCATATGTTTGGGTATTTTCTCCCATTTTTGAGCAGAGAAAGTAGCTGGAACTCCTGCTGTGGAGCCTCCTGAACACTGGCATGGCAATTCTTGGATCATAAAAGCAGGTCTGAAAGAGCCAGTCCAGCAAAGAAACTTTATATTGGGGGGTCTTTCAGAGGATTGTCCTGTAAGTCTGCTTTGTTATAGTCCAAACATTATAAATGGCAATGGAAACGAGGATTTATGTTACTTGGACTTTTAAGAGATTTCTCTTTGAACCTAAAATCTTTAGTAATAAGTCTGTGAGAGTGAATAGCTCAAGGAAGGGGAATACCATCAGCTTTCTTGTATTATGAATAAAAAACTCACTTCTGGCTCTAATACAAAATTTGCCCCACCTTACTCAGTCCACGCTGCCAAGAGACAATATCATCACAAGTTTGGTTCTTCCACATCTAATTTAATGCAATGCTAGTGTTTCACAATTCTTTTCCATCCCAGTGGATTTAAAAGTCAGTCACATTTGTAACACAGATTTACCTTTTACTGTAACTGAAGAAATTTTCAATCAGTATTTAATTTAGAAACACTTAAAAACAAGGCTTCTCAGATTATAACATTTCTATGTTCCTTCTCCCTCTCTAAATGAGCCATTCAGACAGCTGAGAGTGCATGGAAGACTGAAAACACATCACAACACCTCAGATACATCTCAGTACATTGCAAATCGTATGACTTAATGGAATTATTTTCCACAATTCAATGCATGGGCAAGGCTTGACAATCATTAACTTCTGGAAATTGTTATTAGGATAATACAGTCAACTCACAATACTCTACACAAATGTCTGACAATCAAAATGGCTACACCAGGGGGAAAAAAACGTGTAAAGCACAAGTCTTTGGCTCTCCTTTAAAGAAAAACAGCAGTTTACCATGTTTATACAGATCCCCTGTTTGCCTACCAGTAGGGGCAATATCACATTTGTGCATCACTGAGTAATAACACCATTAGAAAAGGCAACTTCACAGAAGTTATTGGCTAAGCGAATTCATTTGAATGCTCTGTTTTGAGGCAGCAAGCTGTCACTGTTACACAATCAGGGAGGGTGGATGGGTAAGCCACAGGAGAAAAAGACACAAAAAGGGGAGAAACGGCTCAGAAAAAACTACACGGAGAAGAACTTGAGAAGAACAGGGATAAAAGTGCTGCTAGCTTGAAAGGTGCTCTGACCTAGAGAAAAAACGTCCTACTCTGAAATGGGACAGCATGCAAGAAGGGCAGAAGAAAAACTTTAAACTTCTCTTATTAAGAAAAAAGAACTAGGTCACAGGACAGACAGGTGAGACGTTGACAGAAGGAGGGAAGTAACACCACAGAACAAACAGACATCATCTATACACTGACTGAATCACTGACACACTGAAGCTTAACCTACCACTTGAAGCTTCCTATTCTGAAGGTTTGTCCATGCTGTCCATCTGGCTGAAACCCAGATATTGATGAGGGCTCACAGTTGTCTGGTGCAGCAGAAAATTTAACCTACCTACCAAAGGATGCAGCAGTGCCCTGACACCATGGTAACACTGCTTCCTCTTGCCCAATAGAAGGAACTAAACCACTTGGTAGCCAAGGACAATTTCATTGAGGTGGCCAGAATTCCTGTATGACTGGGACAATGATGGGCTACAGGAATGAGTGCAGCAAGACAGAGTCACTCCAGACATTTGTTAGCTGCAAACATCAATGCTGCCACTACATACAGAGCTATCTGTCCCTCACAGTCTCCCAATTTTTTCACAAAACCAGAACATTTTAGGTGCAGTCTCCAGAAAAAACTTAAAAGCATGCACTGCATTTTGCTGTTGGATTTGTTTAATCAACTAAACTTCTGCTAAAAAAGCAGAAAAAGGGTAAGAGGAGGAGGGGATGAAACAAAGTCAAAAATCAATACTGTTAGTAGATATTAAACAAACTATTTAACAAGCCAAACTATAATTCTGGGCAAACAGGGCATTCACCTGGACACATTGATCACAACAAGGACTTTACGCACAAAGTACAGAGAGCTGGACGAAGGGAAAAAAAAAAACCCAGTAAAGTCTTCCTTCTAATCCACAGTTCTTGGAAGCATTCATCATATGTAGGCCATCAATCTAAATAGTGCTTACTGAAGAATTCCAGGAGAAAATGTGTAGAAAAGAATAATCCCTAATCTGGTGAGGGAATTACAAAATAAAAGGTAAAGAGGTTTTGCCCCTCTAGATTTTCATCCTAGTATTACAAATGAATCTGCAGTGTCCAACCTACCATAACCACCTTTGAAAATTAATTTCACATCCACAATTACTAGTCAAAAAAAGGCACATTCCGGGCTTGTCCTCCTAGATTAGGATATTGCACTAGTTATCTTGACTAAAATGAGCTCCCTGTGCTAATAAAAACACAGCAGGAAGGAGCAAACTAATTAAAATGAAGAGGCTGACCTGAGGGTGGTGCTCTGCACCGAAGGATGCAAGGGCCCAGGGCCTGTGTCAGGTGACTTGGGAGCAGGCAGCCAGGAAAAGACCTTCATCCTCCTCATGCCCAGAGCAGAGAAGGGAGAAACAGACCTGATGGGCTGTGGTAACTGCATCACCCCAGTTCTGCTCAGCTCCAAGGGAGTGGCTGGAATGCTTGGCTTCAAGTAGGAGATACAGATCGATTGGGGCAAGGGGAGATGAAGCTGTTTCAGTGCAAAGTTGATTCTTTGCCAAAAGTTAAAGGAGGCATTAGAAAAAAGCAAGCTTCAAACTACTCCAGGCAATTAAGAGGCCAAAGTTCAACTAAGAGCAAAATAAACCCGTGTTAAGACACATGGAAAGTGTGGGGGGGTGTGGTGAAAAATGCTTTTATTTTCATTCAGTGCTTCTACCTCCCAGACATTTGATCACAACAGCTGCGCTCATGCGAAAAAATTCTTAAAACATACCCAATATATATACAGATATACTATGTATATCTGTATATATATATATTTATATATAAATTTTTATTTAAATAAAAAAGAAAGCTCGAATCCCAAGCCAATATGTGTATCAAATCCTTGACCAGCCAGGTCTGTAGGGCATAATCAAATTCAATGTGAAATAGTATATAAACGCGGTGCCTTGACTGGGCAAATTAAATAATTGCTACTCAAAAGAGTCTTGTGTTTGGACTCTCCTACTGGTAGGCAATAGTGAGACTGTATCCCCTCCCACCCCCCTTTTGTTTTATTTAACAGTATGATGAATGCAAAGCTTAGCCCAAGGTTGCTATAACCTCAGCAGGAGTTAAGGTTAAGGAAAAAAAAAAAAAAACTAAAACCCAAGAAAATTTATTAACTCTTGCTTTACCCAACCAAAGCAATGCAGTAATTTATTACATAACCAGTGCCTTCCCACTTAGTAGTCGAACTCAGAAAGAAAAAATGAGGACAGGCCAAGAAGGTAGAGAGGGAGCAGCACTTGAAAAATCACTCTCAAGAAGTCTTTGTATCCAGGATCTTACCTCGGCATACACCAAAAAAGTAAAAAAATGTGCAGCAAGAACAAAATCTCTAATTAAAAAAAAATATATCAATAGACACAGCTTCTCTGACTTATGCCTACAAAGCATCTACTTAGAGAAGTATTAGATATATCAGGCAAAATTTGCTTCTCAGTACTTCTGGCAAGATCTGTGCTGCACCTTCAGTGGTTACTTTGGTGCAGTTCTTCCCCCATGAAACGGGAATTCAGGGTGGATTCACTGCAGCCCTGACAAACTGCAGGTTGATACTCAGGTGTCAGATTCTAACATACACAAATCTTAAACAATGCCAGCCTTTAAAAAGGACCACACCTTTGCAAAGACTCTGTCACTTGTAGTGGGAGTAGTTGCATTAAGCATGAAGTTTGCTGCACATCTTTTGACACTGCAATTCACAGCTACTCTCCAACCCTCATTCCTTGTTTACCCTTAAACCATACAAGGAAGTGGCCAAATCGTTTTAGTTAGGTAATAAGGAATTATGCACTGGGTATGTAATAATACCAAAATAAAAGAAAAAACCTACTTCATTAAGATCATACAATTAATCAAACAGAGTATATATATAATATCTTTTTTTTTTTTTAAGCCCTGGGATTCAAGGCGTCCAAAGTTATTAAAATAAAGTTCATTCACAGAACAAAAACAAATTTAATTTGAATTGCTTGCAGATACTGCTAATTTTCATTTTTTTAATTAAAAAATGCGTTAATGTGAACTATGTGCAGGATTTGTTTCTAGTAGTTGTGTTTGTGCACATTGCCTCTGGACCTGCTGCTCTGCTACTGCTGCTGCTCCTGGGTTTCTCCAATCATCCCTGGAAAAAAAACACAAGATGGAAGCTGCCGACACCCCAGCAGAAGGAACTCCAGGGTGTGCTGGCCTCGCCTCATGGAGCAGATGTGGGTGTCACTCCCGCTCGCTGGGAGTCATGGCCGTCTCCTCCTCCCTCGGGCTCCTCTGACAGGCTGAGGGATGCCATATTGTTTGACAGGAGGCCAATGTTCTCTTGGGTCAAAGCTGATCCATTTGGAACATCACTGCTGAAGGGAAGTTCAGGAGAAATGGGAAGTGGGTGAAAAGAAGCAATTCTGAGATTTTTCCTTTATTTTTAAGTGGACTTCAGTGTACACATTCCATAATATTTAACTTGCACAATAATAATTTATCTTTCTTCCCCCCCACCTAGTTTTAAAGATATAAACAGTTGTTTTGATTTCATTACTTTCACAGCACCATATGGAAAAATTAGTTCCTGCCCTGGAGGTGTCAATCTGATGGTGCAGCACAGAACTCCAGAACTGGTTATAAATATATTCAGGAAATGCTCATTTTGAATAAATACTAATATTCCAAACTGCTCACATGAAGTTTTGTAAACATCCAAGTTTCTCTGTACAGTGCTGGCCTGAATACACAGAGATGCTTGTGGCTATTTGAAAATACTTGTAGAGACTTCCAGCATTTCCAGCCAATATCTTATTCTAACTGTCTATTAAAAGTGAACTGAAATCAATCTCAGCATCTACATAGGGAAAAGTCCACTACTGACAACTGAAAATGAACTGAGTTTCAAAGGGTGTGCCTTCCTAGACAACATCCACATCACATATCTTAGGAGGATGGAATAACTTTCACATTTGGGAGATTTCTTTATTTGAAACTGAAACAGCAGATAAAGGTTTAATTTGTGGTGGCTGCATAGCTCTTGCTTCTCCCTACTAATCATCCAATATTGACTAGATGGATTCCTCTCTGACAGATACTGCAAGTCTTCTGTTGTATTAATTTATACAGTCTTATTCCACTCACCTACTCCACAGCTAGAGAGCTCCTTAATTCATGCCTGCCCTATAAAAACTTGATTTGTGTTCTTTTTGCCTAGTAGTTGCTTCCTCGTCATAGCTGATGTGATGCAAGGGTATTTATTCAACAGGAGAGTGGCCCTGAAGAAGTCAGTCTCCTTCCTGCTACACAAAGACAGGTTGAAGGCCCGTATTACCTGAATGTCAGTGTAAGGTCCTCAGCTGGAACCTTGTTTTGTGGTTCTAATTGCCCATTTTCTGTCTGTTTAGTGGTGCCCAGCTTGTTTTTCATATCCAGTGAAGACTGGCTCTCCTTTAAAGACAGGACAGATGAAAAATTCTTTAAGAGTGTGTTGAAAGAATTGGAGACTTCATCCCCCAGGGACAACGAATAAGGCTTGTAAACTGCAGTCACACAGTTTAACCCACAGAAGCCGTGAGACAAAAACAAGACTTTTAGATATGCTCATCCTCTCAGGACACAGTATGTCTCAAAAGGAAGGGATGATCCTTGTAACAACAAGCAAAGCCCACAGACTGTAACAGCACACAGACTTGTGAACACTAGCCTGTACCTGCAGAAAATGTTCCCTATGTTAAAGCACTTTACAGAACTCATGGCACAGTGACCTTGGAGACAATTTGGTTTCCATCAAATTCACACCATGCTTATTTCAAATGGTGACAAATCAACAACATTTTGAAGTGGCTACATTAAACTTCTTCATAAAGAAGACTCAAGATACTCCTCAGGAGGTTCTGAAGAACAGAGATGAAGAGGAAGATGGATGACTCCAGCTGTGGGCATCCAGTAGGGAGCCTTTCTACCAGGGCGAAGCGGCTGCAGCCAGGTATGTGGCTCTCCACTGCATCTCTCTGCCTCCCACCCCCCCAGCACTCACCATGCTCAGCTCACGGGTTCTCTTCCCAATTTCCCTTTCCACCTGGTGTAGCTCCAAGCTCAGCTGTTCACTTGAGATCATCCCAGGCCACTTGGGAGGTGGGGGTGGGGGCTGTGGTTGGCCTGCCAGGGTAGTCGCCTCTCTCTGCAACAGCAGCCTGTTACTAACAGCCTAAATGCATAAAGCCAAGCACATACACAACTGAGCACACAACACACCAAGCACAGAGAGCTCCAAGACCATAATTCCAGAGTATTGCTCATTTACAAAACCAAGGCTGCCTCTCACCACACTTAACAATGTCCCAATTGAAATCACTTCCAATGCAAGTCTCAATATGTTTCAGTACACACAGACAAGTATTTTCATTTTTAAACAAGCAGTGTTAAATACCTCTTGCTGTCACATATTTGCTTGGGTTTTTTTCACATACCACTCCCTTCTCAAAACTAAGACCATGAACAAAAACACTATTCTCTTCTGAGCCCTATGTTCAACAAAACAGAACAGCAGATAAGCAAGTCTGCTCCTTTATTTAAAGCAGTAGAATTTATCTAATTCTACAGCAGAGCCAGAATTATTACTACATCATCTTGAGAGATGTAGTTGTCAGTATGTAGATCTCTACTGACCCACATTAGGAAACAGAGGAACAGAGATGGGCAAGTGACTGTGGTCATTCACAAGTTGTAAGTTACTAAAAAAAGCGGTAGCCATGTTAATCATTCTAAAAATCTGCTAATACTTGCGAATCAGTTTTTCAAGTGTGTGTTCTGTATTTAAATATACTATCTTGTACTCCACACAACCCAACATCTGGCTGGTCTTTAAGCAGAAATGCTCATGCAATGCAAAAGTAAAATTATCTAGTTCTTCATGCTCTGGCTGAATTGATTGCTGCAACCTTGCAACAGGCAAACTAGTGAAGACTTCTTGATACCCAATATCTACATGCAACTTTAAACACAAAAGATAAACTGAAAGCTGTTCTTACTCAAAACAACTGACTATTCTGCAAAATTCATATTATGGCAAAATCAACATTCGACTCTGTAGGATTTAACACTGACACAATCACAACTATGATGAGCAGGAGTAGGCCATTAACAGGTTTTGCAACTTTCCAATACTCTTGTATTATGGTAAAGGCAGACATGCAAGATTGAATACATTTTCCCCTCTCATTCCCAAACAAGAGCACAAGAACACAAGCTATGTTTCAAGTAACTATCAAATGCATACTACTGCAACTACTGCTGTGACTTAATTAAACTAATCTGCAATAACCCTGCTCTGCAACGTGTTCTTAGCTAACCACAGCTTCAGCAGAACCTGCTATCCACTACTTACAGCAATTTCTTCTAGGAAAATGTTAATAAATATCTGCTGAGGTACCTAGAACAGTTTTCTGGTAAATATTTACTGATGCTTCCTAAGAGGAAAAAAGTAACTAAAGCTTTCTAAAACTATTCACTCATTATGGCTTGACATTTCTCCTTCTGTCTCATAAAATCAAAATATTTCAGCTCATTAATTCTTTTACAAACACACACTCATCTTTTCTTACACTATAAGTACGTTTCTTCTAAGTGAGGAGCCATAAAATATTAAGCCTTAATTTTTCAAGCTAAATATATTACATATTTACTTTCTTGACTCTTGTGGTTTGTGCTATTTAGGAAGAAACAGGTACAAACAAAGACAAACACATAACAGATGAAGCTCATGGCTTTCTGTACATAAAATCAGATATTTCCAATAGCATGAAAGTCAAGAAGAACAGACTCCTACACCATAAGCTCGCCTCTGAGAAGAGTTGAACAGAAGGGGAGTGAGAAAGAGAATGACAGCAAATAAGACTGATCACAGACTGCAGATTCAAATATGGTGTTGATGTGCATGTGGAGTGCGGGGAAGTTTCTGCTGCCAAGCAGAAAGGCTGACACTTGCACCACAGCCCTGATGCATGGCATCACAGGATCAAGTGTTGTTACTGAATATGACCACAAAGGTCAGCCCATGGAAAGCTTTACCAGCATCATCTCTCTCCATGCCACCCTCCAGTGCTGCTCCCAGTGCCAGTACCAACCTCCAGTCCCCGCATTTGTGTCTGCTGGCTGATCTGATGGTCAACTTGCTGCAGCTCCATGCGCAGCTGCTGCTCTCGTTCAGCTGAGGGCAACTGCTTCCCATGACCAGCCACATCCGACATGGACAGCCTCTCCCTTTGGGATTGGAAAATAAGGCAATTTAAAAAAAAATCTTTACTCAAATGACACAGAAAATAATAGATAAAAGAAAATTTAGAAAAAGGCAAAGAAAAAAGAAAGCAATCCTACCTGTCATTGAAACGTCCCTGAGAAGGTATATTTTGATGAGGAGAATATGGAGAGCCTCCCCAGCCACCATGGGTTTCGTAAGGACTGTAGTCTAGACAGAGAAAAAGAAAGGCCAGCTCTCCAGTTATGAGAAGTTCATTTAAGAGGAAATGTTGAACACAGAAATACTCTCTGTGACCAGTTTCACATGTCTAATACATGACTATTCCTGTATGTCTAACAGTTTGTTACAACCTTCCAGAGTCTGAGACTGCAAAGGACCTCAGACAGGCAGATGAACAAAGAAAGAACAAAGCTTACAGACAGGATGACTGCAGTTTTACTACTGAAATTCCTAAAAAACTCAAGAGTTCATTGATAATTCTGACATACTTAGGTAACTACAGTTTAAAGATTTCAGGGAAGTCAGAGTTCTACTTGTAATAAAGTCTAAAAAAATACTGCCTGAAAAAGCTAGAAGTATGTCTGGGAGAATATAATAAATATTTTCTTAATGTTATTCAGTGCATCTCAAGAAAGAGAATCTTTTGGAGTAAGACAGAAAGCCACATTATACATGTGATTAGAAAATAAACATGTTGGAAATGAACTAGTCCTACTTCTTTGCTTTGCCTAATAGTAACAAGACAATGGCTGCATTAAGCTTGCAGGAGCAGCTATCCATAAAGCAGGAATAGCAGCAGTAAAGTACTTCATCAAGATGGTTTTGCATTATGCATTTGGTAAAGTGCTAAGCTTCTGGATTCTGCTGCTACTTATATCTTCATATCAGAGGGACTGGCAGAAAAAAGTAATTTCTTCCAAAGGCAACAATGGATCATAAACACACTGTGCACACACAAACGTGTAATGGAATCATTGAACATCCAGACACATAAAGACCACAGAGTCCAACTCCTGGCCTTCCATAGATAGCCCAACAATTCCATTCTGTGCCTGAGACTATTGTCCAGTACTTCTGGAGCTCAGGCAGTTTTGGGGCTGTGACCATTCCCTCTTTAGTGCCCCACCATCCTCTGAGAGAACCTTTTCCTGATACTCAACCTAACCTTCCCCTGACACAGCTCCAGCCATTTCACTGGTCACTAGAAAGAAATCAGGGCCTTCTGCATGCTCTCAGGAAGAAGCTGTAGATGCTGTGGGGTCTGCCCTCAGTCTCCTCTTATCCAGACCAAGTGATCTCAGAAAGCTGTGGCAAACTTCTGAATTCAACCTTCTCAGTATAATCTCACCTGTCGTTACTTTAACTGGTATTAACACACCACAGCTGCATTTCTAAGACAAGATACAAGTTTACAGGGCTTGTCTTTGACCTGAACAACAGTAGCAGTAAAGTAAATAGCAACAGCCAGCAAAATCCAAGAGCACAGATCATACCTGAAATGATGGATTTGGTGGCAGCCCCCTGAACCGCCATGGCCTGCATGGGCCCAGAGTTCTGGTACATGGCTTTGGAAGTACGAGAGATGGCCCCAAATCGTGACACAGTTGGTCGGTCTCCAAATGGAATGAGGTCATCGTCCCCTGTCTCGGCCGCTCGTCGCTGCATGTCCAGTCGCTGCTCACGCATGGCTTTACTGTCCACATTCTGGACAAGACAGGGAAAAGGCACTCAAAAACTCATTCACAAAGTAACAGCATCACTGCTCTTTCACAACAATTTGGCAAGTGCAGTAAGTCTCTCTCTTGTATTCTCTATTCCCTTCACTTTTCAACTAGTTGTCCTATTCTTCAGTTTCTAACTCCACTGTCAGAAGGGATATCTCCTCACCTACTTTAAGATGACCATTACCTACACCACACTGAAAAAGCTGCAAAACTAATTGTGATCAAATACAAAAGAAGAGAGCAGCATCAAAAGGAAACTGAGACAGAGAAAGTCTAATGGGAAGAGCAGAGGGAAAAAACTTCCCCCTTATATAAACTCAAAGAAGTGATCAGTGGGCATGTCTGAGGAGAATATATTCCTTCTAGAATCAAAAAGAATCTTCTCTGAAGCTCACTGTTAAGAATTTTATCACCTAACAGCCTGCAGATGACTCGAATGGAAATTTTTCAATACTGCACTTGGACATGTCTAGTATATGTTTTCAGGCATTTGTCATTAAGGAGCAGCACTGTTTGGAACATTTTGGTTTCTGAGTTTCTGACTCAAACACCTTAATGGGTCAGTATATGAACAGAGAAAGTACTCACTCTCTCCTCAAAGAGCTGAGTAAAATAGGAAAGCTATCTGTTGGCTACCAGAAAATGTAACATAGAAAGAATTGCCAAAATCAAGTTAAGATTTGCTAAAGAAGTAAAACCATAAGTACAACAAAAAGAGTAAGATAAGTCAGGCCACTACACCAAGAAAATTGTCTAAAGGCTACAACCTTCCATATAATTCAATATTAAAATAAAACTCTGCCAGCTTTCAGTGGGGATAAGGATTGCTAGAAACAGTTAACATATCTGAGGCAGGAATAAAGGGGTGAAAATGGCAATAACAACTAAGTTGGGAGCTAAACTCAAGAAATTTAATACTTGGAAACTGAAACTTTGGAAAAATCTACTTTGGAATTCTGGAAAAAAATTACATTTTAAACTCGAGGCCATAAGATGCTAGTACCAATTTTAATATACTTCTATTTATTCAGTAAAGATGCATGTCATCTTCAGAATGTGCAGCATCATGCACTCTCAGATGTGCAGTCCTTCAAAAAAGGAATCGCATAAATGATTAAAAAAACATTACTGAAGAATTAATTCAGTAGAGGACTCTGACAGTTTTTTCCTGTGAGGAGATAAAAACTGAAAAGTAGCAGAGATCACATTTTGCTTATTGGAAAATTAGCTCTGGAGCAGAAGAGTACTTTGTTTATCCTTGAAAAAGGAGGTTACTTCTCCAGAACCTTATTACTACTCTTAATTGAGGTGCAGTTTTTTTTATACAGTTTTCTAGCAGCAGGGATGAAAGCCAAGAGTTGTTTATCACTCCTGGGTGCTGCTGCCACTTGGCCAGCAATAAGCTGATTCCAAGTAATCTCAGTACTTCCCCAGGTCAAATGTGGCAGCGTGACAACTCCAGGCAACCACACCGTGTAGGACTGAGAGCAAGAGGACAGGTAAAAAGGCCAAAGCTGCAGATAAAATGCAGGTTTTTGCTCTGCTTTTTCCAGGAGAAACCCTCCTTTTTGGGTCCATTACCAATAGTGGCTTCAAGGTTTTAAGAGGAAAGCAATTCAGCAGACAGAAAAAAGATAAATTTAATTCCAATGGGGCAGAGGGGAAAAAAAGAGCCTTTTTGAGGAGAAGCTGAACCAAAAAAAAAATCCTTTAATTAATTTAATTAAGCGGTCACAACAGGTGAGCATCAGTCCACAGAAGAATGAATTCTGATTAGAAAGATGGACATGCTTAATTAACAAGCTGTCAGGACAGAATAATCTTTGCATATCAAGTAAATGCAAAGAATAATCCTTGTAAAATATTCTTGCTATCCATGGCTTCATTGCAGAGTGGTTATCCTGCATCTATATGCAGAATTTTGTACCAGCTACACAAGGGTAGCACTGTCCATAACCTTGAAAACAAAGTGCTTCACACCTGCAAATACTTTCTGTGACTTCAGTGCCCCTTTGAGCTTAAATAAAAGCACTGCCATCATCGAGGAAAGCAAATGAAAGTCCTTCCCAACCCACAGAAATACCCACTCTTCTTCTGTTTTCCCCTTATCCCTGCTTACCGCCATCTCCACACTCCTTGCTGCCACAACATCTTTGGGTTTTGCATCTTTGGTTCCAATGTAGGAGCCGATGGTGTCACAGGACCAGGGAGAGTACTGGCTGTAGTCATTTCCTTTGTATTTCCCAGCCACCTTCAGGTCTTCATCCAAGTACTGTACAAAAACAAAAATCTGGTTCTGTAAGTGAAAGGAAGAAGCGGTTTCACAGCCATCCCTGTTCATTTCAACAGTAATGAACTTGAGAAACATTACCAGGATTATTTTTTATCTGATACATCACCCTCTGGAACTGGGCCAGAGAACACACGAAGTGCTTGAAATTCTGAGCCCCTGGCTATGCTCCCAGTGCTGACTGTTCACTTGGCCAGTTTGAAGGTGGTATTTTGACACCGGTTAAGAAAATAAATCTCTATCAAGCTGTTACTTCATTCTAAATATGTCAGGAGTAAAGTCTAGTAACTGTGAAGACAATTACTTCAATTAGTAATGGATCAAAGTTAATTTTCTTGGTTGCACTGAAAGCAGAGAGCTTACAACCAGTGGTAGAACAACAGCCAGCTGAAATACTGGAGACTGTACTACAAGGGCTTCCCATCTGGCACAGAAACTGCTTTCCCCTACACTTGCCTGTGCTTTAATGCTCTGATTTCCTTGTTGTCTACACCTATCGGCACATAAACACCCAAGTGTTTTCTAAACATGCCAGAATCTCATGTTTTTATCAAAGTATGCTTACCTCCTCTGAGTGAAAAGGATGAGGCAAGGTTGGTGATGGTGCAAAAGGAGGTGGAGAAATCACCTTCCTCTCTTCCAGCTGGGCCATGATCTCTTTCCTTCGTCGGTGAAGTTCATCCAGGCTGGGATGAGGCTGAAATGAAGACAGGAAAATGTTTCAGAGCTCCTGAAGCACTAATGTACAAAATGAATAATTTTCTAAGTGTTGTTTACTTGAATAAAGTAAGGCAGCTACATACTGCAAGGGGAGCAAAACACAGAGGATAGACAGAATCATTAAAGTAACAAGTAATGATCACTTTGTTAAAGGCTACCTGTTAACTTTCATATAGGATATACATACTGGCCAGTGTTAGTTCAAGACAACCCACGAACAGGCAATTTCAACTTGGCAAAGTTCCCAGTGGGAAATGTTCAGCATGGCAACTTCCCATTACAGTCATATGGTAAATATAGAGATAGAACTCTACAGGTCACTAATCACATTTATTATTAACTTTGCAATAGAATTAAACACAAACACAGCATACTCAAACTGATAAATTATGCTACCAGTTATGATATGTTATGTTAAAACACTTCCTGTACACAGCAATAGGATTCAGAGACTTTAATCTGAACAATCTAAGTCCAACTATCCTACAGAACTCAATTCCAGCTGGTGAGTTATCAAAACAAATTTGTAAACTTACAACAGGAAGACCCTCCACTTAGCTACCTAACTAGAAAAAATTTAGAAGAGCAGAATTTATAATTCTATTATCAAGGCAAGTATGTTTAATGTGTATTATGTAGGTACAGAGTTGGTCAGTCACAGAATGTACAGGTGACTGTTCCCACACACTGAATTTGCTCTGCACTGGGGTAGGCCTGTCCAGCCTAACCTCTGCTGGAGAAGATAGAGACTTACGAGATTTCCAAAGTGAATTACAATGCTTTTCTACTTTGAGCATTGAAGCAGCCTATTTTTACATATTAACATCATTACAACCGCAGAGTCGACCAGTAACTAAATTGCCTTCCAATTTTTGATCCATTTCCTAAAGTTCAGACTTTGGTGAGGGCCACCCCCTTAGTACAAAAATACAGCTACCAAAAGACAGCGTAGAAGCCGTACCCTGTGGCACGAAGGTCTGATCTGGCCGAGGTGTGGAGCCACGGGGCAGTAAGGCTCTGTTTGCTGGTATCTGTCTCTGCTCTCGGGTACGTAGAGGGGCACGGCGGCCTGCGGGATGTCGATGGGCACGGGGCTGCCCCGCACCACGTCGTCGCGCTGGTAGGGCTGCACGGGCGGGTAGACGCGGCGGCTGTCGTAGTGCGGGGGGTAGATGGGCTGGGCCAGGGCCGGGTACCCCTGCGGCTGCGGGTACTGCGGGCTCACCACGCGCTCCGGCAGGTACGGCCCGTAGTGCTCCAGGTACGGCGCGCCCGCCTCGGCCGCTGACGGAGGAGGGCGCACGAAGCGAGACATGGACTGAGTGGGGTAGTACACTCCTGCAGCAAGGCAAAGGGGGACAAACACAACATACAGAAAGGGATTACCACAGCTGTCCACAAAAACTGACCGCAGGAAACCCTGAAGTAGCAAAAGTTGATCCCAAGCTCAAGTATAGTATAATTCCCTAAGATACCAGCTCGGTGTCAGTGTTACAGTAGCTGATGAAGAGTTAGTGGGAATGAGCTCACCGCAGATGCCCCACAAGTCTTGCCAGCACACTGAAAGGAAATAAATCACCAGAATGTCTCTGCAGATTGCTACAAATGCTTTCAGCTAGGTAAGACCTAAAACATAAACTGAAGATTGTTCTGTACATTTTCATCCATGCAATTAAATTCAATTTATCTCAACATATCCGAGTCACTGGCTGGGTAAAGGAACTTGGACCATTAGGATCTGAAGTTACTAGAGATTTGTTCTATGTCTTGAACATAAGACTTCAGAACTGTAAATCACCAAAAACTCGTAATATCACATTGCCTGGTTACCTGAAGATTTTATTATTCTATCCAGGATCTCTGGATAATTTTAAAATAAGCATGAATATGTGCATGACATAAAATTTTGTGGACAACTCAGATGTTAACTGGCACATAATGAACAAATGTAAGTAGGTTGTTTTTCTTCAAAATGCTCTGCAACTTTCTCAGAAATGGCTTCCCTCATTGCATCTTTCATTTCTGCTTTTTCTGCTCTTTACTTCCTTTGGTCTTTCATATTAACTTCACTTTATCTCATTTCTCTCTGCAACCTCACATTGCCTAAGAATCATTCTCTGTTTTCATACAGATAACCATATCTTCTCTTTTCAATTCCCTTCAATATTATCTTCCTCCATGTGCTCCTTTATAGTTAGTTTTCCCTCTTAGTTCCTTTCTTATGATGATTTCTTTTTTTGTGAACACCCTTCTCTAATTTCATCTATCTCTAGCCATCACAAACACTTTATTTACATTTTCCTCATGTCAAAGTGAATTAAGGTTTACCATACTGGATCCCTCATCCAGCCCAATTAGGAAGAACTGAAGACAGAAGGACTTGCAACACATGGATAGATACAAGTATTGCTTCCACTTGCATTGAAACCCTCAGTCAAGATATAAAATCCCACCAATTTCCATTCTGAAGTCACCATGTTAGTGTCATTCATCCATATCATTTGTAAGAAAACTCAGATTAAAGGGCTTAAAAACCAGAGTGGGAAGAAAGACTAAAATCAGTATGAGGATGAAAGAGCTTGGTGTCAATCTCACCTTGTTGGTAGGGTGCTGGCTCAAACGATGGGGCAGCCCCTCTGGGGTCTTGATAAAACATATCTGCTTGTTGTGCATTGTACAGCTGAGACCCTCGTGGTACCATCTGCAACTGCTTGGTGACAGACACTGAGGGCAGATCTGCTGGCACCCGAGCAGGCACAGGATGAGGGTTCACTGGCAAGGCAGAAATAGAGCTCTTGGGAACAGATTCCAGCCTAAAAAAGTAGAAAGATTGCACTGCTCATTAAGGCCTGGTATAGCACTCTGTACTCTAACACACAGTTGTTTGCATATACTCTACATTCTGAAGGCTTCTATCACCTTCTCCAATTAAAATATAAGCAAACAAGGAATTAATGCAGTTTAGTTTCAGCTTTTGCTTTCTACTCTACTGATCACTAAAAAAAAACCAAAAACCCATCCACGACCCCAGTTCTGTTTACTTTTTAAAGAGCTAGTTTAGTTTGCTTCTACTCCACTTTTATACACACAACAATTTGAACAAGGAAGGAAGAGCCGTACAAGTCAGGAGGGGATCCAGGGGCACTGCTGCTCAGATGGTCCATCTTCCCCGGCTTCAGGGCAGCTTCATAACCGGAGTCAGTGCCTCGAGAAATGAGTTGTGTCACTGTGCTGCCTGTTGACACAATTCCATTTGGCAGAGCAGAAGTTTTCCTATTGGGCAAGTCCACTCCCCCTTCCTCTGAGAGGATAGCTCCTGAAGGCAGGCCCACCTCATTCAGCTGGCCCAGGGAGGCACTAAGGGGTCTTCTGGGAACGAGACGCTTGTTCATTTTACGGAATCTTCAGAAAGAAAACCACATATCAAAAGTTGAAACAAAAAAAAAAAAAGTAATAGGAACTGTATTTTCAAGATTTTTCAAACATGGATTCTACTGAAAGCTTCCTTTTATTCCAGTTCCCCAAGAGGCTTATGAGAATATATCTTTGAACACAACTTCCCTGATAGTTATCTATTAATAGGAGTTTCAGTCAGAACAAGGACGGACTTTTAATGACAAGTACATCAAGAATTCACAGGTAAACTTCACACATCAAATTAACAAGTCCTACTTTCTTTACACATATGCACCTCAAGAGAAGAAAACCAAAACCAAGCGTCACATAAAATACAGTAATGCAAGATTCAGAATAAGAATCACAGACTGTTCAAGGCTGTTTTATTCAGAGAAGAAACTAATAGCAGAAAATTTAAGTGAAAAAATACGAAGTTAGAATCTTCTGCTCCATTTGTCCAATAATAAGCTAAGTGCTTACTACCATGTGATATATTTTAAAGTACAGTTCAAGATTTGTTACTATATCAATATGCAGCATACACCATTTCTGTTGTTTGATAAAGTGATTACAGAGATAAAAACCCTATGAATGCACAGCAATTCTAAAAATCTAACTGCTTCTGACTAAAGCCTGAACAAACACAGGCATTTTAACCAAAGTTCCACAGAAACCAGTAGGCCAATGGTACTGGAGAATATATTCCAGAGTTGAAGGTCCTCCACTAAATACCCTGCCCTTAGTTCAGATCCCAGAATTCAAGTGAGAGCATATTTGCAGACCTGAGCATTCTCACTGAACAGGAAGCTACTTCTTCAGCAGGGTTGAAGCCAACACTTTCATGTTATAAATAACACAGATGGGAACCCAGACTAGGAAGGTACACAAATTACTGTAGAAAAAGGTGGCAGTTATTACTCAGTCTTTAGATCATCTTTGTAGTTGCCCACATGCATTAAGAGCAACACACAGAAGTAAAAAGGGTACTGTTGGGGCTGTTTTGTTTGTCAGATGTTGTTACATGTGCAGGACACAATTAATTTTAAAAAGTTCAATGCTTGCCTATACACACAGGGTCGTTTCTTGTCAAGAGGGGAATGAGCTGCTGTCTAAGCAAGTTTAGATTACAATATGCTATCTAAAGCATTACCACACATTCCCCCATAACCTTCCTCCAAACTTAAAGCTATATAGAGAAATACAGGAGTCACACAGCAACAGCGATGCATATTATTCACACTAAGTATTTTTAAAGGGAGGAACACTAACACAACAGCTACTTAAAGGAATTAGGCAAAGCTAGAAGGTACAAGGAACAATCAGAACTCCCAAGTTCCCCAACCACCCACAGAAACTGTTGGAATCTGAAACTGAACATTCTCTCAGATCAGGACAACATGGCACGCAAGTCAGTCTGGCTACAACAGTCCTCTCCCACCTGCAAAGGTGACAAACAGTCCCTGATACATACAACTGGCTCATAGGTGTAACTAACTGCTGACCCACCACAGGTTAACAAAACCATCCCAAAGCAGCACTATCAATCTCCATTTCATTAGCATGATGACAGAAGGTAAACAACTCTTAAACTGTTTCTGCAGCACACAAGTATTGAAGTGCTATTCCTTGTTCATTTGAATAACTGTCTTTGTCATTCTAACACCACACGCTCTGCTCTTCTTTCTTCATGTTTTGTCTGTGCACTACATGCTGGCTACACAGCCATGAACTGACATTTAGGCTTTGAGTTTCAGATTAAGAAAGGAAAAAGAAACACTGCATGCCAATTCTGAGCCTTTGCAGCATTCTTCTCATTAAAAAGCACCTTTCCTTCTAATTATTTTAGCCCAAAAAGCAGGTAACAAGCTAATATACTACATAAAATACACTGCATTTATTTATTTTAGTTCCTAAATAATCCATTTTACTTAAAAAAAAAAAAATTTAAAACAACCTGCAGAACAACAGCATCTTGCTCTTGTATAACTGGTAGCCCTCCTAAATCTGTAATGGATCTAGACCATTATTTTTTAACTCTATGACAGTAGATGTAACTAATTGAAGGCACCTGCATGAAACTTTTTGACAGATGGCAGAAAGAACCGTTGCAAACAAAAAATCTTGGAAAGTTTGTTTTTAGCTCATTGAAGAGCTAGCAACACATTCCTTACATTTGGAAAACTGCCAGCAACCTACCTGAATAAATAGGGAAGATAAGAAGCACTGCCAAATAATAGCCACCGGGAATGCCACCACACAGCATGTTTAGTCACACTCAAGTAGGGAAAACAGCCCACCTCCAAAAACTTTGGATAACACTTGTGTAACATCAGACCTCCAGAGCTGCATTACTGATGAACAAAGCAAATATCCTGCTGTATAAAAGAACAAGAAGCTCCAAACCCCAAGAGGTGACTGTTACAAGTTTACCACATTACTTCTTACTAGTTTAACAGCAGGTTATACCTCCTGTCCCCTTCATTCCTAGATATGAGAAACAACTCTTACAGACAAGATAAAACAAAGACTAGACTGTGCTTTCTACTAGCAGAGGCAGACTCACTTTTCCAGCTCCTCCTGTGAGTGTGCGAAGGTGCAGCTGGCCCCCCGGGGACATCCTCCTCTCTGCTTCATGTCTCGGCACATGTATGTCTTGTACTTGCTGTGCTGAGGGGGCTGACAAGGTTAAAGAAGCCAGGTGAGATATCTGATCAAAGTGCACTTCACTGAGCTGAATGTATCTTATCAAATATCTGGTCTTATCAAAGGCCTGATGTCAGACTGTTGTTCATTCCTTTATTTAAGTATTTCTGGAATACCTGATATGAAATAAACTACTGCAGTATTTGTGTTTGGTTCTTCAACAGAACCAACAGATTCAAGAGCAGAGGTTTTGGCAACTAAGTCAACTCTCAGTTTTCTACAACACTTTTATTCAAACTCCTTACTTGAGAGCTTGACTGGAACAGAGCTGTACATTTTTTGGCCATAGTTAAGCAGACAAAACTGATACAGAATGAAAAAAATTACCAATAATCAGATATATCCTATCAATAGTTGCCACAAAGGGAAAGGTCTGTAAAAGTCAATATGCTTTCTGAGAAGCCAAAAGGTACATCTGTAAGAAATCACCTGCAAACTGCTGGGGTTTTTTGTAGGGTTTTTTCTGTTTGGTTTGGTGTTTTTTTGCTATCTACTGTAGTGAAAAGATCCAGGCAGAGTGAATATAAGCCACATAGCCTTTTACTGGCCACTGCTGCCAGGTAACTTCACCCAGAGCACAGGAGACATCCCTTTCCTACTCAGGAAGCTCTGGGATCCCTTCCAAGCAGCACAGCATTTCTACTGTTTTTCCTTTTGCTGGTGACAGTGCTCATTATTGATCCCAAGCAATGCAAAAAGGTGAAACAGCAGAAATAATTTGCTTTAGTTTTGCCTTTTATTTTTTTTTTTTTTGCAGAGAATCTTTTTACTAGTTGAGCTCCCCAAGAGGATGAATGCCAAAGTGATGGAGGAGTAGGACTGGGACAGGCAGCTCTGTATTTCAGCAGCATTTACATCAACTGAGCCACACAATAAAATGATATCAAAAGAATGTGTGATATGGTAACTGAGATAAGCTAATATACAGTTATATTGTCATTGCTGGAACCAAAAAAAATTATTTCAGGAATTTGGATTGCACCTTCATATGCAATATGCACATTCATATGCATATTTTCATAAATTTGAAGACTATTAAGCACAGGTATAAGGATGATTTCATTAACAGAGCGCCAGCTGGATGAAATATGTCACATTAAAACAAAACCAAGAAAATTCCCACAAATCATAGTAGCACTCAGTGTCCCTTCCCCACCCTCTACTCAGGAAGGTTGTTATTCATTTCCCTAAGTCTGCAGCTGGATCAGACTGTTCTCCTCCCATCCTAGTGAGCTGTGAAAATCAATTCAACAGGTTTTGGAGGTAAATATGTGTTGTTACATGATTCTTCCTGTTTCTTTTTTGATAAATGTGACAGTGATGTTTTCAATTAGCTCTTTGTCAAACCAAATCTTTCCAGGTGACATTAGTAACCCTCTTCTATAGGATACAACCAATAAAACTTAGGGGTCCATATTTCCCAAATGATTTAGCTTTTACCTGTTGTTGATCTGTCCCTTTTTTGCTGTGATTCTGGATATAATCAACTAAGCCATGAACCACAGTCCTCACAGCAACTAGTCCATTTTCCAGTTGTTCCCATGTTGGAGGTGGAGCATCTGTTGCATGGACAGCAAACACAGAATATAAAAAGAAAAATCAGAAGGATTTTCCAAAACCAGGTACAAAACCCCGCATCAGTATCACAAAACTTGATTAGCTAAGTTTATAAAAAAAGTTTCATCAGTAGATAAAAAGCATTCAGCACCTTAATTCTGGGACATTTAGCTCTTACAGAATAGAGGTAGCTATAAACTTAAGACTGAACTGCACAAAACACTGAATGAGCCAGTAAGACCATTGTTAGCATGTCAAATTATTTCCTGTTTGACATGTTAGCATGTCAAATTATTGTCAGAAGTTTCACATCTGACAAAAAACCCAGAGTAAAGGCACAGTACAAACCCTTCCCATTAAGAAAAATACCAGGTTCAAAATGCCTCTTTGCATTCAGACTCCTGGAAGTAAAATCATTCTGTACAAATACAGTCATCGCTGGCCTGATTACACAGCACAGACGTGGAACAGCAACAGAAACTAATGCCTCTCATGTGGGAAAAACATCACAACATAAATCTATGAATCAGATCACCATCTAAAACACTGAATAAATTGTTCAGTCTCAATTCTATAGGAGCACTTTTTCTTTTAAGCCAATTTACTTTTCTAGGTTTTTGAATCTGTTCCAGCAGCTGACACTCCCACTGTGTGCCTGCACACTCTGCTGCAAAGCACAGTACCTCAAAGAGCCTTTCAAGATCTTTAGAAGAATTCATTACATTATATTCCACTCACAGGGACTAAATTCTTCCAGAAGTACTTCAAACATCCTTCCCTGCTGTTCTTTAGGTAACTCAACAGCACAGAAAAAACACCATGAAGACCAGACTTGGCTACCAAAATCAAGGGAGGCTATTAGTGATGCTACTTTCCATATCTGTTTTTTGCAAACAAATGTGCAGACACAGGTTTGTCCTCAGCTTGTTCCAGTGTGAAAGATTTGGGAAGAAAGCACTGCATCTCCTTCAGCTGTGAGGTACAACTGGTCCTCATTGGAAAGGAAGTTTAACTTCTGTTTGTTTAAACAAATACAAAGTACAATTTCTCATCTCCTCCAGTTGTACTTCATATATTTTTAATATTTTGATATATAATACTGATTTTGCAAATTTTAGCAGGTATAAAATAAAACTTCAGCCACAGGACTTTATTCTGTCCCTTTCCTTCTCCCTCAGGTGGTCCATCCTTACAGCACTGCTAACTTTTTTAACAATTTCTATCTTTCTCTCCTCTGTCAACAGCTTAGGTTTTATTTCCCAGTTAAACTCTTTACAACTATCTTCCCAGACTCTTAGTTTTGCAGAATTACATATGAACAAGAAAAATACTTAATTCTGTAGGGTAACAAACCATTCTTGTCTAGACTGACTTTTACTCAGCTTCTCTCTATTCAATCAATCAAAATTCTACTTTGGAATCCAAAACTCTTAGGTTGATGTTTCCTTACACATGGTGATCAGCTTTCAATCCTTGAATGGTGTTAAGCTCATCTTGCTAAACTTAAAGATATTCATAAAAACATTCAGATTTACCTGGACTGGGATCAATATTTGCTAGGAGCTCTAGGTGAGGTCTAAGACGATTCAAGTTAGCTGGATCTCCAGTCCTCTGAAGAGCAATAGTTAATTCCTGAACACTCTGTGCAAACGAGGCTGGGGTCTGCAACTTAAAAAAATTATCATAATTAACTTTCTACAGGCATAGCAATCCTCATGGTTTCTGAAGGCTGCTCCACAGGCTCACAAGAACTGTCTCTCAAAAGTGGAGAAAAACATCTTTCACAGAAGCACATTCCAGTGAAACCTTTCTATTAAGAATGCAGTTCTTTGACATTGCACTAAATTACTCTCCTAAATAGACAAACTAAAGGCTAATATTATTTCTAGTAATAAAACCCATCTCTTTTGTGTTGCCACCCAAGAAAAAAACATGGGCCATATTAATTTAATTTAGATTTCCAAAGAGTCTAATATATCCAATCCCCAAACCAACAGGTTTGCAACCCTGCTGTAAACTGAACACAGCAAGCAGAAAACAAAGAACAAGATGGTTGAAGGGAAAGATAGCTAGCAACATTCCATTTCCTAATATCACAAAATTTCAGTATTTAAAATTGTTAATTTCACCTAGATCCTTTGGGAGATGTTAGGCAGGGCACTTCAAAAGGTAGACAAAGACAGAAATACACAATAGAAGCTACCTTGAAGCTAATCCTCCTGCACAGCAACCAAAGCAGTTGTTTCACAGCTTTCATAAACATTCACCAAGGTTCAGTTCTTACCACCTACTTTAGGCACTTAGAAAAGTGTCCCCTAATCTAAAATCCCATTTATACTATGTTGCTTCTGAACACAGAGAGATCTGTGCATTTCCAGAGTTTAGGTATTTTATGTATAAAATGTTCTTTCACCTCTCTGTGTTACTTCAGACACAGAGAATGAGGACTCTTTTTTTTCCAACTTATGGAATAACTTCCTGTCTGTAAACATGGATCATTAGCCTCTGTCATTACAGTGGCACTTATCAGCTGTTCATAAAGGTCACCCCCCAATTATTTTGGTAAACTTTGTGAGTTTCCATCTGCAGAAAGAAGTAAAGTAGCAAAAATGTCAGGATGGCAGAGGGAGCAAGATTCATTAGGTTACAAATATATATTCTAATTATTTAGACATAACAGGTTTTGAAATAACAGAAGAAATTATTAATGGGCAAGTCCACGTGGGCAGAGCTTTTATGTTACAAACACTTAAATCTACTAGAGTTGTAAACAAGATGGACTGGGCTGATTTTAGGTGGCTTTACCTTGTCAATGATACTCTGCATGTGGGATTTGTGAGACTGGTCTCCATACAGCAGCGAGGACCACTGGTCTGGCGCAATGCGCAAACCTGCTTCCATGGCTATTTGAACTATCTGCGAGTCATGCTCCCTTCTCAGAGCTTCGTAAGTACGAAATTCCTCCTTCAGTTGCATCAGGGAGGAATCCTCATCTCGCTTGGTCACCTAGGAAGGAGAAATGAGCCAAATGCAGTTAAGCAGGATAATCCCAAGATTAGGTTAAGTCCGAGGCAAGTGACATCTTCAGTCAACAGCTAAGTCCTTCTCTCAAACTAAAATCAACTATGATACTACTCAACCAACACCAGCTCCTACTAAAGTAACACACACTTCATACAGTGGAACCACTATAAAATGGATGAACACTGTTTACTTGGACTCTGACTCACATATTGGTCAAAGTGTCACACCTCCTAAGAGATTTTACAGCATCTACACCTTCAATCAAGACATTTTGTTTGCATTGCAGAACTTTGTTTGAGGGTACAATTAGCAAAACCAAAGCATTTTTCTACTCATTTAGCAAGAGTGAATGACATTTAAGTTGAAAATCTAGTAACAGATATTAAATATTGTAAAGTACATTACGCAGTTTTTCTTCATACAGCTGACACCCAAAAGTCTCCTATTTTTTTTATTCTAACCACACCAAAACTGAATTAACAGAATTAGGGATGTTATGGCTTTAAGCCACTTCTAAGAAGGTAAGCATGCTGCCTTACACCCAGGTTTTGTAATGGTGCCTCTACAAAACTGGACAGAGGCAAAACAGAACTTTACAGCTTCAAGTGACTGTTTCAGCCTACACTGCCATGACAGCTCAATGACAAAGAACTCTCTAAATTCATGTGGGACTTAATGAGCAATACTTTCTCTGACTAATCACATATATTTAGGCACTTTTAATGCTACAGGACAATGAAAACTGAAAGTGAAAACCAGTGGTTTTCATAGTATTACAAAACCTTTGAGCAGAATCTCTCTCATACCTTGAAGCACGAGGCCCTGTAAAGGAGCTGGACAACATGCCCAATGCTAGTTTTGGAAGCCTGAGGGAATCGTGGCTCCAGTCTCTGCACCACAAAGAGAACCAAGACCTTTCGTGACAGAGCAGATCCATCTTCTAAAGCCAGCAGAACCAGCTTTAAAGCCTCCTCTTGCATTGCTGAGAGTCAGGGGAAAAAGAGACAAAGGATGAGAGAAGCCCAAGGAAAATTTCTGCAGTTTCTTGTTCATCTACAATTGGGATAACTGCTAAAAAACCAAGAGACACACAAACCCACAGAGAAAAAAGAAAGTTGAGCAAGAAGGGAGGGCAAAGAGAGAAGTAACCCTTCCAGATTCTCAGACTGCTGACTTGGGAAAACAGGACTTTTACCTTTAATATTATTATCATCATTACAATTTATTATTACATATTCTATTAATATTATTATTATTACTACTACCACCAATACAACAACATCTATTTTGGATATCATCTGATAAGAAGATTCCTGTCTGTACATCTCTTGATCATTAATGTGAGTTTTTAAAGTGCATTGGCTACATCCCACATTTATCCCACAAGACAAAGCTGACAAGCTAAGGAAAAGCAAGGTTCATTTCCATGCAAAAAACCAAACAAAGTGTCCACACCAATCAACCAGGCTGATGCAGTGCCATTTTGCTACATAACCAACATCACTCTTCCCTGAAGGGGTATGAAAGTTAGTATCTCAAAATTAGTCTTTATCTGTTTCAGTTCAGAAAAACTTCACTACTTTTTAAGAAATTGGCTTTGTATTTCCAGACTCAACAAGTGAAGTCTTCATTTTCGATAATGAGATTTCAGTTTTTTTAAGCAACATTGATTTCTTTCTAGTATTTTACGTAAAGGAATTCAATTTCTAAATGCACAACTTCTTAAAAATGTGTACATGTAACTGCAACAAATCTATCCTCACAGCTGTTTCATATGTTTATTGCCCTAGAGTAGGAAAAGAAGCCATGTCAGTCACTTCCAGTAAGCTAGAAAGTTCTTCAAGAAATAGCAAGTGAGAAGCAACTGGTCATTTATCTTATGACAAGAACAGGAGAATGCTTATTCTGAATTTTACAGAAGACTTTAAAAAGCATTAAAAATACAAAAAAATCCAACAGCATCAGCCCAACAGATACATAATTAATTCTGAAGACTACTATTAAGAAACTAGGCTAATGCTTAATAAAATCACTTGGCCAATGGGACAATCGTTTATCAATGTCTCAATTCTGAATTGCTTTTGGTACAGCAATGATACTGCGATGCCACCTACCTGGCCCAAGGAACTGGCACCCTCTGGCTCTCACTGCAGCCCAGAGGTTGGAGGAGAGCTGCTGAGGGTTTTGATGCTGGAGAATGAGCTCTGTGACTGTTCTTTCACCCAGTGACCGTGCTGCACGCATGGCTCTGATCCGCCCTTCCTCCTCCACCAGCTGGCAATGGACTAATGTCACAAGTTTCCTCTGCATGGGACGACTCAGCACACTCTGAGTAGTACTGTTAAGACCCACACCTTCAAAACAAAATGAAACAGAATAATAAACTATCTCATATTCCTCTCCTTGTGCCAGCCTTCAGTGACTGTACTGGCAAGTGCAAACTTAGCTCTCCTGGTGTCCATTTTGTCAAGGGAACACTAGCCAAGGCATATCAGAAGTTTGTTTCACTTGGCAATAAAAGCAGTTTTCAGGTGGTCAGCCTCCCCACAGGCTTAACCTTGTGATTGACTGATCTGGCTTTTTTAAGAAGACAGTGAATCCTAGTGAATCCTTCCCCTTTGCTGGTAGTTGGACCCACACCCTCCCATACAGATTTCCAGTCCATCCATTGTTCATGGACTTTAGGGATCCCTTGGACATTTGCTTTGTTTTCACAACACACTGAGTTTCTTGCCTACACGTGGTATCTTCACTGTTTTGGTTTAGAGCTTTCATGAGTCCTGAACAGCTTGGGTGATGTTTCATTATGTGCCAAAACTCTGAATCACAAACATGCCAAGAGCCACCTAATTCAGGTTAAGGGAACAAGTGACTCACTAGACATACAGCTGCCATGTTGAGTTTGCTCTACAGCCAGAGCATGTTCACTGGGCCACCAATTCCCAGAGCAATACTGCACTGGTTGCAAAACTCTAAGCTTCTCAAAAAAAAAAAGGATAACCTAAAGCCCATGATGCTCAGATCCACTACTTAGGCTGACAGTCTGTCTAAATCCAGCATATGTAATATACATAAAATCCATACTCTTCAACACAGTGCAGGTTCGCTAGCTTAGAATTACATTGACCCAGCTCACATACTAATTAATAATTTGGACAGCTTGTTTTGCATCTTATTTGGTTTTTTTTTGTTTCATTTTCCAAGGAAGCAATGCAGGAACTACCTCTTGCACTGCTGAGTGGTTTGAGGTACAATGCCAATTCTTCCACACATTTCTTGCCCTCCTCATAATGCTTGGTGTCTTCAGCTCCACTGCATAACGTAATCGGCTGCTGCTCAGGAACCTGAAGAGAGATGACATGTACATCTACTATGAATATGCATAAATAAGTGGCAACCGTGCTTATAAACACTTATTACTACAGCACATTTCCTGTTTTGTTCTCCTTCTGTGATTTTTCTGTATTGCTCAGCATTTTTTCAGCTTATTTACGGAACAAATAGCATAAAAAATTCCAGTAAAAATGAAACAAAGGACAGAATTTATGCTTAACAGACTTCTTCTATTTAGTGGCTGAAATGAAGTAGAAGCAGAAAAAGCTAAAATAGTACACATTGAAACATCCCCAAAGCTGACTGGCCAAAAAGCTCAAGGGGAAAAAAAAAAAAAAACAAAACATGAGAAGAACCTTGGTCTGCCATTAAGTACAAAATTGTATCTATGGCCTCACAGCTCTAAAATCACCCAGGGATAAGAGACTGCAGCTACTTAAGATTAGTGGAAGAAATACTTAGCAGCAAATACACTAAGACACCCTTAGAACACAGTCTGACTAGACCCACTTACAAAGCAGCATACCAAGTTCTTCTATGTAGTGGATATGAACACACCTTGTGAGTATTTATCTGATGATAGAGGCCAATTACATTATTGGGGTTTTTTGTTGGCTTTTTGTCAGCTGCCATTTATTTCTTCTTCCAGACATTCACCAGAAATCAGGATTTTTCCAAGGGATTTGCACCATCACCTCCCCAAGCTATAATTTTGTTTCTACTTTTCTCTTGGTAAATTCTGAAAGTTTTCATCAAATTTGAGGGTGCAGTAGAACACTGTACTAACACTTCTCAACATCACTGTTCAGCAGTCAACCCAATATGACAGTACAGAGAATTGGAATTCCTTAGGAGACTAAGCACAAACACTTTTTGTATTTGCTGTCAAAGTGCAAACAGATCTCAGACTTCTATTTCCAAGTCAATCCCCATCCCAGTAGCAACAACAGCATGCTAATCCCACATAGCTACTTATGGGACCAATCCAGGCCTTCAATCTTAAAGCAAAAGCCTTTAATGCTTCAGTTAAATACAGATACAAACCTGCGTACCTTCATGTGTAACCCAGCCACAACAAGAGCAGCACTATGATGAGAGCACCAAATAAAAGCAGAAAATATATATAAAAATATATATACAGACATATATGTGTATGGTTGCCATCACCAATGTGAACAGCTTTAATAGAAAGCAATAGTTCAGCCATATAATCACACTTCTCCTTAGACAATAGTCTTACCATGCTAAGTCTCTCATTTGACACATAGAGCAAAATAAAAAGTTATTATCTTGCTTTACCAGCTGGTAACAAAGAAAAGTCTCAGAATGCAACGGATCAGATGCAATTAACATAGTATCATCCCAAGACTAACATAAACAAGATAGAGGCTGTGTCTGATCTAGGCTTTCATTCATACTGAAGAGAAAAATCCAAGTTCAATCAAGGTTAGCCTCAATACTTATCACTGATGGAAGTTAACTTGCAATGTTCTGTGGGGTTTTGTTTTTAATTCTGGGCCAGCATTTGTTTGGGGTATTTTGGTTTTTGGGCTTGAGGATTTTTGTGTCTGTAAGCAAGAACATTTTCAGCAAAAGGAGATTTTGCAACTCTGTATGTTAGAACAGTAAACTGTAAATTATCACAAGAGTGGATTCTCGGGATTTGGGAAACAATTATTAACTCCTGCAATATTTGCCTGCACCTTAGCAGAATATTCCACACCTCCTTTTCAAAGGCCATTTTAGCAGTCTGCTAAATGCAGTCTGCAGTCTGCTTCTGCCAGGGAAGTTACACAGCAGAACTGTCTTACTGACCAAATGACACATCTCAAGCACATGTGTCCAGACACTGCACCATCTCTGCCCTATTTACTGCAGTCATATATTTTGTACAAATTCCTCCTCGCTCCTGCCAGCATTCCATCTAGCACCACTGACACAACCCAAAACACAATGACAGCGTTGCAGCCCCCAGCAGACAAAGGGGGCTCGGAACAGACGCGGGACAGGAAGCCACGTTCAGCCCTGGATTTCGACCCTGAATTGAAGTGGGTTTAGCACACATTCAAAGCAGTGGTTTGGAATGCCAGACACAGCACAACTCCACTAGAGAGACACAAGGGCTGTCTAGCAACTAGCAGAAAGCTTCCCCCTCCCCCACAGAAAAGTTGGCAGAGAAAAAACTTCCAAGAGCTAATCAAGTTATTCAAACATTATATCTGTATATTGTTCACATTCCTTCTCTTTTGAAGGGAAGCTTCAATGTAAAAATCTAAATGCTTTGTACAGCTGCACTGTTTGCAAAATGACCCAAAAGAGATTAAACTTTTATCTGAAGCTGGAGTAAGTGCAGTACTGAAGAGTAAAACTATGTTTTTTTCTGTGGTTTTCAGGAGTGTCCAGGAGAAAAGAATTTATTTCTCATGCACACACTTCACTCATGCAGTGCACCTCACAATAAAATTTACAAGCAATTTTCCTTTTGCTGGTTTTATTATACACACTTCCAAGATTATCAAAAGAAAAATCATACAGACATAATTCATAAAAGTGACATAAATTTGAATTTTGACTTTGGCTCCATCATGGAATTGCTGAGGAACAACTGAGAAGTAATTCAACTCGAAAGCATTTTCACTTCCCCTTCCCAAAATATCCTTTTAGTAACATGCATGACCCCATGGTCACTGCTGTTTACAATGCCTCTTGGGAGCCTCAGAATAGATGCCCCACAGAGTGAGCTCATTATTTTCACCCTCATTCCATATTCCATTCTCTCAGACATCACACCCTTATGACAGCTTCCACTGCAAATATATTCACATCATGCAATCAACACCTCCCAAAGGGGATGAGAGCAGGACAGGAAAAATGATCTCAGTTGTTTAATTGCTTTAAATCTGTGATGGTTTTGCATGTTATCTGCTTTGGCAATGACTGGCACTGGAATGCTACCCATCAGCATGACTTGTGGCTGTGGGAAGAGACAGGTTATGACAGCATAAGGAAGGGGACCGGAAAAGAATGCTAAAGCATCATCTCATACCAGGCAGTGATTTTGAATTAGTGATTTAAGTGTAATTTGATGAAGAAAGTCAGCTTGAGTTGTCAGTAATTACTATTAGACATCTAATTACACAGAATGAGAACATGTTAAATAGACCAAGCCCCTTTTTGAATGGTTTGAAAACTGTTTCTAGCAATATTTCCCTCCCTCTCCCTGCAAATGAATTATTTCCTTCTTGCCAAAAGAAACCAAACAAAATCTGAAGCCTACCATCTTTAGGTCCTCAAAACTTTACATTAAAGATAACTTTTACACAGATAATTCCTCTTTTGTGGTACTCTATTTCATAAAAAGATAAAATAAATTATCAAATGTGCCTATAATAGCTCTGCACTTGCAATCTTCCCCTTTTGAAAGGTCTGTGAGTTAAGATCACCCAGTCCCTCACCATGTGCAATCTCAATGTCTAGAATCGTATTTAACATGTCCAGCAGAAGACTATGCCAAAATTAAAGCACCACAGGCATTTCTGCCACTCTACATCACCTGTTTGGCATGTGCATGCTGCTGTTTTATGGGTTAAAAAAACATGAGGGAAGAGCTTAGGTGACAGATGCATGATTAAGTACCTCCAGAACACTAGCCAGGTGAACACTTAAGATAGTTACATATAGTGAGTAATATATGGATGCCTGAATAGCTAAAATTCAAAACCTTATTCTCACAAAAACAAACTTAAGAGATTCCTTTACCCAGGAAGTCTAAGAAGCAAGGTATCCTATGAATGCCTTGCTGATTTATGTCCAAGGCCATTGTGTCTTCCTTCACAGGTACTCAGCTATGTCCAACTTTCCCAGGAATAATAATTTTCATCTTCCCCTTATGCCTCCCTTTCCTTCCCTCATTTTATGTAGCAAAACTTATTTGGACATGGTCTGAACTACCTAACCAGAGTGGCTGTGGATATCCCATCCCTGCAAGGCCAGGCTGGATAGGGCTTGGAGCAACCTGGTCTAGTGGAAGGTGTCCCTGTCCAAGGCACAAGGCTGGAATGAGATGGCTCTTAAGGTCCCTCCCAACCCAAGCCATTCTATGATTCTATGCACTGCCTTCCAGAACAGCCCCTACACAGCGTTGATGTGTACCATGCTACAGTGGAGCAGGTAGAAATCTGAATCTGCAACAGCTGATTTACACACCAAGGGTGACTATAACCTGGGCAATGGGTTTCATTTCAGAAAGGGGGGGGGGGGGAGAGGGCAAACTGATAAAGACTCTAATTCAAGTAAGAAATCAACTCTTTTTACCGTGAGTGACAAAATCTATCCAGAGAGAGAATGCTACTGTCAGAAATATGTTACTGCTTTCCTGGGTGACTGTGTGACAAATTCACAATGTTTTCCCCAGAAGTAAGAGTCCTGCTTACTTCACTTGCTGTATTTGTGCAAAAGCCAAAGTGACTTGCCCTGGAATCCTGTCACTGCTGCCAGTCACAGCAGAATGGATTTGTTTCTTTAAACTGCCTGGTCTCCTCCTCCACCTCCAGCAAAAAAGCACTTAACAAGTATAAATGTGTGAATTCCTCAGAAGTCACTCCAAAGGGAAAAGAACAAACTGTTCTTCCCACTCACAGATAAAAGCTTTAGTTGGGCTTTACTGTGTTTCCTTCCAAAATGAAACCTGCTTTTTTTTTAATTTAGCATTTACAAATAAAGTATTACAAGTCTCTGTGGTCTCAAGGTGTATGTAGAGAAGTTTGTTGGAGATTAAGGGACGCTAATGACACATACACGCTACTAAAACTAAACCCAGAAGTGAAAAAACAAGTGGAATTGGCTTCAACTGAAGTTGACACTACTCATGCTTTGAAAGCTGGATTTCTGCTCACAGACCATTTTTGTTGAAACAGCAGAAGAGTGCACTCTCTTAGTGGGACAGTTCAAAATTACTAGTTTGTCTGAAGTATCTTTTTTAAAATTTGTCCTTAAGCAAGCCTTTTTCTGTAAAAAGATTTTTTTTTAAATGATCTTAGTCTATTAGAAAAAAAGCAATTGTTTCCCTGTCCTCCACAGAAAAGTAGTTGTATTTATTTTCTAGTAGTCCAGTGTCTGGTAAGCACTGCAACAGCTGTGAGGACGGGAAAGCAAAGAGAAAGGAGACGAGTTATACTGAACACTGATTTCATTCACAAGTTCACTTGAAATTGGGAGCTAGCAGGGAAGGTGGTTCAAACTTCTCTTAAGGGGAAAGTTTGTCAGTAATAAACACACAGCTAGGATCCACGGTTATTGTTACAAGTAACAGAATGCTAGAAGTAGCAAAAAGCAGAAACTAGTAGCAAAGAAGGGGGTGGGAATAATGTATCTTTTGGTGGCATTCGCAGCTTTATTGTCAGGATGAAACAAGGTCCTGTGAATCTTATTCACACAAAACTTTCAGACAAAAAGGGAGAACAAAATCATGTCATTAGTGCAAAGTCAGAACCTAAAGCTCAGAGCACTCTCAAGACAAACACTATACTATAATATCTTTATTCAATCTCACACATATGGATAAGAAAACTCTGGCTGGCTAACTAGTAAAACTAGAAAAAATTCTCAGTTACCTATACAGAGCAGAGTGGGTTTCCATCTCATTACAGAGAAACATTTTTCTATAAAAATTTAAATTCTGGCAGAGTTCAAGTTGAAGCCATCATACAGCTTCTCAAATGTACACAGAACAACCAAAAAATGTAAGGGGAAGACATTTATCACATGTGGATATTCAGATGCAACTGGAAACACTCAATACACTGCAGAGAAGAAGGAGGAACATATAGGAGAGAATTACAACTTTTTTTAATGACAGCACCCATAGATTTCATAGTGCTTGGAAGCTCTTCAAAGATGGCAGCATATCTCAGGAATGGCAGTGCACAATCTTACTGCTTCCTCCTGCAGAGCAGGATGAGTCACTCAGCACAGCCAGAAACACCATTTGATTTTGAGCTTCTTAAATAACCTCTATGCCATACACCATAAAAGAAAAAACAACAAATTAGCTTGTTACTTGATAAACTAAGAAGTGGTAAAAGCACACTTGGACCTGTAGGTCGCACTACCTAATAAAAAGCAACGTAAGAGCACTGCTCTTTCCTCCACACCTTTTACAGCTCTTCCACAATTCTTTCCTTTTCCCCAAACTATGGACCTCATTGATGTTTCTGCTGCATTTAATTTCACTTATCCCAGACACCAAAGCAGTACAAAATAAAACAGTAACCTCTTTATGGTAACTGCATCCCATCTACATTTCCATTCTTCACCCAGAAGTTAGATACTTCTAAGTTAGCGTAGGGGAATTATTCCTCCTCTCCTAAGACCACAATCCTGTCCACAAGCCTTGGAAGGTGTGGATCACAGGGACTACCTGAGACCTAACATTGATTACCTTTTGCCAACTTAAGTCTGCTGCAACTGAGCAGGGTGATCCTGCTTTCCACACATCCTTGCCCTTTCTTAGGGCTGTTGTCAGCACCAGTGCCACTCATCAGCATCATACCACCACTTCAACTGACCTCACCAGTACCAATTCCAGCAAAAAAGGGAGTCTCAAGTAGGCTTTCCCCCCTCCCCAATACAGATTTAAAGTAATATGTCATCTCAGGAAGTTGTATTTCCATTGCACAGCTTCAAATAATGCTGTATAAAGGTTGCTACCAGAGAGATGTGTCCCACATCCTTTACACTCTCCTCCAGCTTTTGAGACAGAGTGAATACAGTCAAGAACATAATCCAGCACAGAAAATGTCTTCCCACACAAAAAATCTCACTAATCCAGCTCAAGCATGGCTAGGTAAGAGTCAAGAAAGAAGGAAGGAAACACAACAAACCTATTCTGGTGACAGCCCACCGAATTAGATGTAACAAAGTCATGGTGACCAGCAGAATGAATTGTTAAGAGGCACCTTTACTACTTCTTGTAGGCGTCTACAGAAAAGGTAGATACCTTCTCTTCACATCATTAAGACACTATCATACTCTTTCTTATTCCTGACTTGTCCTTCTAAATGAAGGAAAATACCAAACCAGATTAAAAAAAAACAAAAAAAAAAGCACAGATACCTGAGCACCCACAAGTTGCAGCAAGGCTGAGTTCACAGGAAGGAGTTCAATGTCTGTGTTGATAGTGGTCTGGTCAAAGGGACATGCCTTACGGTGGAGCTTGTTGAGGCACATCTTGCAGACAGTGTGGCCACAACCCAAGCTGATGGGCTTCCGGATGGTTTCGTCGAAAGTCTGTGTGCAAATCGGGCAGGAGAGAAAATCCGTCCATTGTGGAGCTTGTACAGGCATTGCTTCAGGAGTTAATTGACGAGACAAAAATCTAAAGCACAGATTCCACTGGAATCAAAATCTTGCAAAAAAGTCTGTTTGGTTTTAAATATTTTCTGTAAGTACAGACAGTCTGCACATAGTGTGAAACATAACCTAGAAGAAAAGAGAAACACAAAGTTAGCATTCTGCAGTAGAACAGGCACATGAACTCCTTTGTGCTAGGGAAGTACCACTCATTGAGCTGTAGCTGAACTAGGAGTGCAGTTCTGACATTAAAACACAGGACTGAGTCACGACTTGCTTTAATTCAAGCTTGTCTCTGGCTCTGGAAATGGCAGTGTAAACCACTTCTGCTGTTATACAGCTTAAAATAAATCAAGGAAGATAACTATCACATTGAAGTTATAAGACTAACTAGCTTTTAGTTTTTATAATCTCTCTATAAATGAGCAAATTGACAGCAACAAAATCTGAATAAAGAAGATAATTCCACTTTGGTACAGTATCTACTGTACAAAATAATTCAATATATAAATAATTTTGCTTAGACAAGGCTTCATCCAAAGTCTCTATCACAAGTCACCTTTCTTCAGAGTCCCGTGGGCTCTGGATTGGCACACAGTGAGTCCAGGAACAAGGGAGCTGCCCAAGGCTCAAGGTGGACCTGGATAAATGGCTCAGGGTCAGACACTGCAATACAGCTCTCACACAGCACTCAGTGACATCATGTGCTGCTACTACAGCACCTTCACACAACCTGATCCATACTGAGCTGTATGGTACCACATGGACCCACCCAGACACATCTCAGTTACCCTGAGAATCTGCATGCACTCCTGCTGGAATGCAGCACCCTTAACTTGCCCTCTGTCTGACATCCAAGCACCTCCATCCTTCAGAAGACAGACAACCACTTCCAGTAGTCATTTATGACTGGATGACTGACAACTGATCCTAAACTCCTGCTTTTATAACCCCAGTTTATATAATTCACTGCCTGCTTAGAGATTATATTGATAGAGAAAGCAACATCTTTATTGAAAACCACACTGAAACTACAACAGAAGAGAAGCTCAGAGGTCTTTACTATTGGCACATTCAAATCAAAATACTAAGAAGATCAAATGTTATTCATTATAAGGGGAAGGAAGAGGATATCCCTTTTGAGACAGGGAAAAAGCAGAACTCATATGAGGAGAAATGTAGAAGAGTAGATGGATCACATGATATGAAAAAATCATAATAAAAAAAATTCTGATGTCTGGATTACCTTCACCAGCGGATTAGAAAAAAAACAAAAAGAAAGTGCAAGTCACTAACTCACAAGCAATTTTTCTAAATCAAGCAGCAAAATGACAACAAAAACCCCACCCAAACCACCCATACATGTATTACTTTCTCTTTCCTACACACCATTGGCTTCAGTTTCAAACCAAGGATTGCACACTTGCTTGCCAGTATCTGTACTGACAGAAAGTTCTTCCATAAGCAAAATAGCAACTTTTTATCACATCTCAAGCTTAAAAAAACATTAACAATTAAAATCTAAATTTTAAAGGTAAAGAAAGAAGCTGTATATCAGGACCTGTGCAATGCAGAGTCAAAGGATTTTAAAACAGAAAAGAAAATCTAAAGCTAAAATAAAGATTGAAAAGCCTCTGCCACTTCTTTCAGGAAAAAAAAGGCTTCTTTTTCTCAGAATTTAGTGCAATGTCGTTCACAGTTAGCATTATTTTGCCAAGGTAAACAATGAAGTGTTACTAGTTAAGCTTTTAGCTGAGTTTCATCAAACACCCAACCTTAGCTCTAAAGCTAATGAAAAGAAGTTGTACATGATGATCCCTCTGAGTCACTTCCAACTCAGGATGTTTTATGATTCTAGGGAAAAAATAATTTTTTCGCCCTTCAAAAGGCAACATACAATGGCATACAGCTTCTGGTTGCCAGCCAGTAAGGAGTCAATAAAAAAAATCAGAATTACCCAGGCAGGGTGGTACAAGGAAGAGGCACCACACGTGGCTAACCCTGCCACCACCATTGCACAATGACAGGATGTCAAGGTTGTTCAGGGTTCCTCCTTCCAAAATACCTCTTTAATGGCAAAGCAGCTGGTTTTTTCCATCTTATCTGCATAGAGTCAAATCATTCCCATTACTTATGTATCACCACAATCCAAAGTAAATCTGCTATATTTTCAGGTTGAAGTATTCTAAGAAGTATTCATTCACTGAGAGATAATATCCAAAAATATGCAGCAAATTTATTTCCAAGACTTCCCTGGCTACCTGCCCTCTTATAAACTGAGTAAACTTTGGTAACAAGCATTCAAGCTAGAATTACTCTTTGTAAACCAAATGTGCAATAGAAATTACCCAGAAACTCCATAGAAATCCTTCTGCAAAGAGCAGTACACAGCTTGGTAAATTTACTGTATGTATAGTGTGCTATGAAATATCCTTTGGGGATCAAAATTTCAGAGCTGAATCATAATTCTTCCTTTTGTCCACACTGCTATTAGAGTATCTAGCAACAATTACTCAGACTCCTCTGCAATTCAAAAACAAACTAAACAGTCTATTTAAAACAAATTATTAGCCAAGCATTCAGGAAAATAAGTTTGTCATTAACTGAGAAGACTTAAAACCAGAAGCTAACACAAAAATGTTCCATCAAGTCTAGAAAGCAGATGTGAACATTGAGACACCACTATCCCAAGCTGTGAACTGGAAGAGAAGTTTAATGCAACTTTAACATTAGTTAACTAATAAAAAAAAAACCACCTGTACCTATGGCAAAATGAAATAGGTCATATTTATTTACAAATTCAACAGTTGAAAGAGAAGTTTTGGGAGTCTGGAGATGGAGGGACTAATTAGTGGCATCCATGATCCCATGTCAAGATAGGTCTCAACGGGCTGGGGAACAAGGGAAGCAAAGCTTATACATAAGCACAGCTCCCAGAGACTCTACAGGGTCTGAGATGGTGCCCTGGTGCCTAAATGCCAAAAGAAGGCCACTGACAATTGAACATACAGCTGAGAAATCTCAGAAAGTCACCTATTCAGCACAGTCTAGCTGCAGAAACAGATGGCTAACTGGTGTGATGCAGCCAAGCTGCTCCCCATGGAAAAGAATAGCTGTTGAAACAACAACCCTGTGCTACTATTGAATCTTCACAGCAGATCAGCACAACACTGGAAATTCCTCTGATCCCACGCAAGTGGGAATGGCATCACAGGGACTGAGGATTCCCAAGCCACATGCATCAAACCAAGTACTGCTGCTGGTGCCATAGCTTTCCACATATCTGGTCCTATTTTCACACCAGATCTTCAAACTTCCAACATGGGAGCCGAGCCAGGCGCTGAGATACAATGTAGAGATGTGAAGTTGCAGAAGATATCTATGCCTTGTATCAAGGTTTGTGACTCACTATGACCTTGGAAACAAATGGAAAAAACCAGTCTCTAACTTCAAAGAGCTACTTTAAAACAGGAGACATTACAAACAGCAATAAAACAGTGGAAGTAAGACAGTTTCACTATCACTGTCTGCTATTGGAACCATCATCACTACAGAAAGAGAAAACTTCTTTAAACACGTACAGTAGGAAAAGTATATTCCCTTTTACAGTACAATGCTTTTTTAAAAAAAATGTTTCTCTTTAGCATCATACCAGAGTAAGCAAAACAAAGAATGCAAAAATTCATCAAAGACATAACTATTTCCATAGCCCTCCTCCCCATAACATTACATTTTTAACCCACCCTCAATTCACTAAGTATTTCACACTCAATAGCTTCTTACGTTGTAAAATGTATATCCATACACACTGCTTTGTGCATGATTGAAGAAAATAGATATATCAAAACTCAAGAAAGCAAAAAACTAAAAAGACATATCCACAGTACATAAACTAGAAGACAAAAAGGTGTAATTAAAAATTAAGATGCCCTAAGACACAGGCCTTGGATCCTACACTGAAGCCAGAGTGACTTTGTTATTTCTGAGTTTGAAAATATAAAATACCTGCATGCAAGTCTCATCCTCCTGTTTAGTCCTACATAAGCTGTTTTACCCACATCTAGAACCACCTGGAAAAATTTATCCTCTCTTCTGGGCCTCCCAGCCCCCCAAAAAATCCTTGAAATTCCATCCTTCAACCCAGACTGGAAATGTCACGCTGTAATCAGATCGGTGACCTGTCTCCTCTGGGACCCTGCCAGTGCTTCAGTTTATGATTATTCCATAAACCACTGGAACAACCACTCAATCCTTACTCTGCTGGACTACAATGCAGAGGCTGACACAGCCTCGCATCCAAGCTGTCCTATGTCTGTGGCAACCAGAGTCTTCCACTTGTCCTTTGCAGATTCAGCTCCTGGCAAAAAGATGTTTGCAAAATGCAGAACAGTCTGTACCAACATCCACTGGCATCAAGTTTCACACAGAATGGCACACAGGAAAACTCCTCTGCTTTCAGTTTGAATTAAGCACATTCTCCGAGGGAGTCCTTCAGTGCAGGTCCCAAGCACACCCCAAATTCTCTCACAAACATGTTATTTGGACCCAGCATGCTCTCACATGGATGCATCACATGCTGTTTCATCACTACCGAGCTGGCACTGCTCTCTCCCAGCAGCAGTCCACACTAAGTCATGTCACAGTTTAAGGAGATGACTCAGCATACCTAAGAGGCACCCTCGGCTCAGCTCCTGCCAATTCAGTAGATACAGCTCTTAACAGCATTACTCACTCCTAAAATTCAGTAGATATAGCTCTTAAGAGCACTGCTCACTCCTGAGTTTTCTGTATCCACACAGGATTTCATTACCCAAACAGAATCATCACCTTGTTAACCAAAATTCAGTTAAGCTGAAGCAGTTTCATTTTTGCTGAGTCTTACTCCTAGCTAAAGCACGCGGAGCTTCCTGTTGCAGTTACCAGTGAACACAAGTAAAGCCTATTTAGTGCTAAGCTTAAAGCTGCAGCAGCTCCTCAGAGCCAAAACAAACTCAGGCTTGCCAACTGAACTGCTCACGCAGATACACCTCTTGAGTAATCATTATTTATTCTAATAAAGAAAACACAATTTCATTAATTCTTTTAAAGACTCTTATTCCTTGATAATAACTTGCACTATTTTGAGTACAAGGTACTTTTTCAGAGAAAAAGTAACCAGGCACACTTCTCTCTTCTGGTTCTGTGGTACATTAACTACTTCAAAACCTCTCTGACACTTTGAGATTAAAAATAAATCAACAACCTAAATTAAATTAACAGACAACAGTAAAGCAATTCCTAAATCATAAGGATTACAAGATACTCATAGTACAATTCTAGCCAGCAGCTGAACCACCTCCATTCTTGTCTAGTGCCAAACAAACTTTTGCCAACACTTCACAAAACTTAGTTTGTTTTCTACTGTAGTGTGCTCATTGTAATGAACAGTATTTCTGAGGGCACTTAAGTAGCTTTCTTCTTTTCCCTGAGTAAATACTTTAAAAATTCCTGAATTTAATTTTAGGGAAAAACTGACTTGACAACCTATAGAAAGCCCTAATCAGCCAAAAGTAATGTGGTTTTTTACAAGCACCCAGTACTGCCAACTTCACAGTTCACAGAAAAGGATAAATCACTCTAGCAATGTTTTCCATATCCAGTTCCACAGAAAAACCTCTGAAAATTTTTAAAGGGAGAGGGAAAGGCCATACCTGGTCAGAGAAGAGTAGGTAGAAGAAAAAAGCTTCTTACCTCTGCCTGAGAAGCTCCATGAACAACACATACCATAAGCCCAGAAGAGTATATCTGACAGATTCAGGGTTTTTTTTTCCCCTTCCTGTTTGCTCTCTCAAACTTCTCAGTAAACTCTCCACTGGCAGCTAGTGCCTGACTTCCCCATTCCTGCTCCACGCATGCGTGTTGCCAGCACACACCCAACACCACTGAACACTGCCCACAGCACAGAGCCCCAACAAAGAAATCCCCACCCAACTCCAAAACCTGCAAGTCTGTACATAATGCATAGTCCCACCCTTCCTTCAAAGCTTTACTTGGCTTTAGTAGCAGTATAATAAACCTCTTAAAAAAAAAAAAAAAAGCAAAGATAAAATAATGAACATCATCAAAACTGTGTCCCAAAGTACTGAAACTCAGTTAAATCAGATTCAAGACCTACTTTCTTTTCTCCTCAGTAATTTTTGACTGCAAAAACAAAGAGGAGAAATTTATGTAATTTCAGGCAAAAGTCACTTACTCAGTAGTCAGTGAAGTACCTTAGAAAAATGAGGCCAGTTAAGGACAAGATGTTATTCTTTGTTTGAAGCTCCCTGCCTAGTAATAACACAAGAAAAACGAGAAACCAAACAATCAACATCACAACTCCACCAGAGTCCCTCCCCAACAGACACTCTGAAAGCAATTGACAATGATTTAAGCTTCCCAACATCCTGTGGGGCAAGACCTCATGTCTTCCTACAGAAAACTGTTGAATTAAGTTATTTATATGGTGTTTAACAGGAAAAACATGGAATGAAACCCAATATATCATTTTTGAAACGTGATGTATCATTTTCTTGACCTCTAGTCTCACCTAAGCACTATTAGGGTCATGAACAATAAAAGACAACACATGTAGACAAAAGTTAAGTGTTGTTGCTCACGCCTTTAGAAATATAAAACCTGCTTGTGAACAAAATCATAAATTTTCAAGCAAGATATCCATGTATCTCCCAGCTTCATACTTTCTGGTTGATATTATACATTCCCTTACAGCTTATTTAAAAGAGGAAGTGACAATTTTTAATAGCAAATGGTTTTATGATCTACCACCAAGAAATTTTTTTCTACCAACAGATGATAAAGCCTAGGCAGTTAATAGCAGACAACAGCTCTACAACATTCCTTTCACTTCAAATTACGAGTTCTTGCATTTGTCAATGAAAACTCTAACAGTAACACAACAATTAAACCAGTATTTAAAAAATCAAGGGAAAAACCAAACAGATTAAGAGAAGAAAGGCAGAAGGCACTTTAAAAATCCACAGCAGTTTTCAGGACAGGGACTTGGGTTCAACTGGTCAAATCATCAAGAGCTCTCAACCCTGCTGTCAAGGAGGCAAGCTAATAATTTGCTTTTCCCAGAGAAGACACACGTTTGAAAAAAGCCAGGACAAAGATAAAGAGGACAAGCTTGTAGAAGCCTTCAGATTCAAGGGTACAGACTGATATTACCTTTCAGTGTCAGCTAGGGAAGTCACTACTCTTTCTTTCTTTCTTTCTCATTCCTTCCTAAAATATTCCAGCTGGACTGATTACATAGCTGTCCCAGCTGAGTTTTAAACATAGATCTTTATTAATAAACACAGGTAGGCAGAAATGTGGGAGGACAGCAATTACACAACCAATACCTCATTTTAACTAAAACAAGGCAACAAATCAGCCACACAGCTCGTCTAAAGTAACTCCAAGTAGTAGACTTTATGAAGAGAAAGCAATTGAAGTGAGTAGTGTTCTGGATCACCAAGACCAGTATAGTTCTTTTCCATGCAAGAATAATCTACATTTACCTGAAAACTACTATTACAGGCATCTGGCAGATGAAAATTAAAATTAAGTTACAGAAAGAAGAGAGTAAGATCTTGATGTCACTGCAATGCCATTATCCTGCCTTAGTCATGAATCATTGAGAAGACCCAGCACAACTCAATGAAAAATAAAGCATTAAGAAAAGCAATCTAACAAAGAGGTATAACATACTGTTTGCCACCCACTCTTCAGAAGCAGCTTTTCTCCCCACTTAATTCAACAGCTCTAATTCTGCTTTCATGGCAGTAACACTACAGCTACAGTAACATTACAACTGCAGTGTCAAACAGTGAGACAGAAGGGCAGACTTATAGACTGGCTGGAGATATTGGTCAAACACAGTTCAAAAAAGCCCTCTAAGCTATAATAAAACATTTAATAATTATCTCCCACCCCCTCCCACCCAGTAAACTTATGTAAGAATACTACCTCCAAAACGAAAAGACTGAAAGACTTAAAAAAAACAAACCAAGTAAAAACCTAGGTTTTCCTCATTTCTCTCCGTGACCAGTCAAGTCTAGCTACTAAGAGAATACTTAAACACTAATCAAACAAGTGCCCTTGTGGCCAAGAAGGCAAATGGTATTCTGGGATGCACTAGGAAGAGCACTGCCAGCTCTTTCTGAGCAGATCAAACTCGATCATGGTCAGAAATGGATGCTCAGAAAGTTCTACCTGAACATGATGAACAACTTCTGTGCAGTGACTGAGCACTGGAACAGAGACTAGAGAGGGTGTGGAGTGTCTCTCACTGGGGATATTCCAGACCTGTCTGGACACAATCCTGTGCCACGTGCTCTGGGATAACCCTGCTGGAGCAGGGAAGTGGGACCCGATGATCCACTGTGGCCCCTTCCAAACTGATCTACTCTGATCCTCTGAAAATACACAAGCTGTAAACAAAGTGCAAATCACAGCCAATACCTACAAGCATGAGATTTAACACAGCAACAGCAGAATGTAATCTCTCAGAATAAACTGTGTTATCCACTGTAGCCTTGTGAGGACACAAGTATCCAGACTCACATTTGCATTCTGCAACCAAGCAAGACAGATACTGAAACTACCTCTTTAGCATTCCCAGTACATTTTCAAGGATAGGCTTAGAGCAGGGCAAGTTTAAATTGCTTCACAGAAAGTACTATCCATGTCCATGTTTCATCTCTGTTAAGGACCTAAGCCTTTCCAAATCAAATTCCCTTCCTTATCACATTCACTTCTAAAAGGTTCCAAAAGATGTTCCAGAGCTGTTAAATGGTTAAGAAGTCCTGGAAACAAGGGAAAAACTGTGGGAAGCACAGAAGAAGAAACTTCAAGGCAGACACTTTTAGCATCAGTAAACTTGTCAAGTTTCTAGGTGCAGTTTCATAAGCAGTTTATTTGGGCACAACCAGGGCAACACAGGCTTTTTATGTATTTCTTCATTAATGGAAGCCATCTTGAACTTTTTTTATTGAGCTTTTAACTAGCTACCTAAATGCTATTCAGCAATCCTAACAATAAGGATGACTACACTAGCAGGCTGGAATGATGAGAGTAGGTGAAATAGAATAAGGAATATGAACAATAATTTGTGGAAATCCACACCAAAATTAACTAATTTCAAAAACAATGCTAGATTTAAGCAATGTTTAATGGTGCAAGTTATGTAAATACAGTCAAAGCCATCCTTTCAGCTCCCTGCACTTAACAGCAATGAGCAAAGTACTGTCCAGAGAATGCTCCAGCAGTCTGTAACTCCCATTGCCCTCCAACCCCTAGAACCTAGTTGCAAATAAGGAAGCAATTGTAAATGCTACAAAAATAGCTTACAGGGCCCAAACCAGATAAACTTCTTTGCTGAGTCCAGTAATAGCTTCACTTGCAATAATAGCAGAAGTATTACTCATCTGTCAAAACTACATTCTTTATCTTATTCTACCTGTTTTCATGACAGAGACTGCAATTGTGTATTAATAACACAACCTAATCTACACTACAGGTCTGGAGTCACCCAAGGTCAAGGGGCAGCTGTGGCAGAAACAGCAATGAGCCTGGAGAACTTCAGCTCTCTTGTTAATAATTGCATAAATAAAAAATTAGCTAGTCATCACATTACACAAGATTTTTTCCATACCTCCAACAAATTTGATGTAAAAATCCAAACACTATTCAGCACTGATAAACCTGCTCAAGACCTTTAGACCGTGTTAAATTACCATTCACACAGGGCTTAAAGTCTTTAAGTAGCAGCAGGAGAGGTCACACAACTGTTGCTGAAAAGCAGGTTAATTCAGGTACATCTGACTCAGAATGTAATTGAGCCTCACTTACTTTAAATGATACTGTCAGCCGGTGATTCAATTTGTAGCACTGCTAAAAAAAGCAGCTCCAGAGGCCAAGAATAGCCTGGGGCAAGGTACTCCTTTTGAATTAGACTTTTCATGCAACCTTCAATTACATGAAAAAAATCCCATCCTTAAATATTTTGCAGCCTTGGTGTCAGTCTCACCTTCTATATTCATAAAAATAGAATCTTTTCTTTACAGCTTGACAACATCACTAAAAGTTGTGTTATTTTAACACAATCTGGCTTTTAGTGGGCGCAGAGGAAGCCACAGAGGCTGCTTCTGAAAGAGAAGCTCCTCGAAATTTCTACGATGTCCAGCAGAGTCAATCCCTAAAGGCCGTGACGATGGACATACTGGCCGGCCCACCACGCCTGTGATGAAAAAGAAAACAGGGAACTCAATTCCTCTTCCTTCTGCCTCTCCGGGGGGTGGTGAGGGGGGACACCGGGCCCCTTCCCGGCGCCACGAGCAGCCACGCAGCCGAACCCGTGCGGCCGGGAGGGGCCATCCCAGCGTCGGCCGCTGCCATTTCGGCACGGCTCGCAATGAGCTGTACTTGCTCAGCCGCTTTCAGGCATCACGCTGCGAGCAGAAGGGCAGAGGCGGCGGCAGCAGCTCTTCTCCTCCTTTGCCCCTCACGAAGGAGGCGCTGAGCGGAGCCGCAGCCGGCGCGGTCAGGCGGGGCCAGCGGGACCACGTGACCGGCAGCCGGGGCACGGCGAGCAATTCCCGAAGCGCTCCCCGCACGGAATCAACAGAGTGCTGCGAACTCTGCAAAAACTCCTCAGCTGACACAACTTGAGAACAAACGGATCCACACCACAGACACCATCTCTCCCGAGTCAGAAAAAAGCACAAGGTAAATACGTGACAACAACATGGCGACACTAAGGTCGGTGAAAAAGCGGGAGAGGGAGGAGGAGATGCTCCAGGCATCGGAGCTGACATTCTTCTGCAAGCCGTGGTGGACTATAATACAGCAAACTGTCTCCCTGTCATTCATGAAGTGCGTGGGGAGACGCAGAATTCACCCACCGTCCGTGGAAATAAAGGTGCTCACGCGGGAGCGCGTGTGGATGCTGAAAAGAGTGAGTAACCCAGTGAAAAACCTGAGCAGACACTGAGAAGAGGACTCTTGCTTTTATACTAGAGCAGCTCATCCTTACAAAAAACTACACCCCACGAACTAAATGGCCCACAAAAAGCACTTGTGGAAAGACTGCTTTGCCCGTGGGAGGGACTCACGTTGCAGCAGGTTGGGCAGGACTGCTACTCGTGAAAATCAGAACTACATTTGCAAAGTTCACAGGGAACTGTCTCTTGTGGGAAGGGCCCCCCACGCATAACAGAAGAAAGTCCTTTCCCTAAACGAACTGAAGAAAACACTTTTAGAAGTGACAAACCGACTACAAACCCCATGTTTTGTGTCCTTGCACTGTCAATGAAGGGAAAAGAAGGGCTGTGGCAGGGGGAAGGCGTTCTAAAGTTCTACTTTAGTTCTCATCCTCTTTTAATTCTGTTAATAAATTTTCATTATACCTTTTAATTTCTGAGCCTGTTTTGCCCTTAAGAGTGTTTTCTCCTAATCCTTATCTCAACCCCATGAGCCTTTTAGGTGTCCTTTCCCCTTCCTCTGCTCAACCATAGCAGAGGAGAGTAAATGAATAGTTTTCTGGGGTTTTTTTTTTTATGGGTACCTGGCTTATAATCAGTGCCAAACCCATGACAAAAGTACCCATAGTTTCAGTGAGTGGAAACAAAAGGCTCAAGCCTCAAGGTTTCCATTAAACACCTACTCTTCTACTCTTAAACCAGTAACAAACATTTCAAGCTTAACCACAAAAATGAAAGTTGTTGCCTTACATTTCTTTTTTTAATAGAGCAAACAACATAAGATAGTAAAAGAGAAGAAAATCCAACCCCCAACATCTCATTGATCCTCCTATCAGTAATGGAGAAGACATACATTTATTTATTTTTTGCAGGAGCCTGAATTCAACTGGGAAATAGAATATCCTACATCCTCTTATAAAGAGGCTTTGAATTATAAGCCTAGTTATAGAAATTTAAAGTTATATAACTTGAAAATCATTCAATCAAGAAGGCAAAATACAATAATTTAGGGAATAATCTAATAAAATCCAGTGCCAACTTGATGCATTTTGCTGTGTATGATTTGTAAAGAGTTCTCCTCAAAACAGGGAATGTTGTCTTTTAAAAGAAAGTCCTCTTACTTACTACTTACTTTGCATGAAACTTATTCTAAATGGAGCAGTCCACAAAGAAGAATTTTTCTCATTCCCAGTCTTCAAAGATACATTCATCTCTAAAACATATTATAACTATATTATTGCAGTATCAGCAACCAGAAAGATGTAAAATATAAAATACATAGGACACAATCTCACAAACTATTGCTGGAGTTGTGTTACTAAAAAGTACACAGATCTCCACAGCATGCTGAACCAGCTTTTTAACAGCAAAGGGCAAACTTGCACTAATGAACTTTATTCACAGAAATTCAGACTTCACCCAAGGAAAACTAAGATACTGGACTGGATAAGGCCTATCTAGTCTAGTATCTTAAAGATAAGAGTGAAATATTTTCAGAAATAAAATAACAGTAGCTGCAAAATCAAGCAACTCTGTACTTCATTTGGGTGATTTAATTTCAATTAACAATCTCCTTGAAGAAGTGACAGCTCACCACAAGCTTTTAATTAGGCATTGTCCAGGACTGCTATGAGACTCCAAGTGTTTGAGCATTCACACACCCTGACTGCAGTGCTACCTCTTCCAGACCTTGACAGTACATCTGAGCCGTGTTTTAGTCATGGTGCACATGGACTATTGAGAAAGATCCCTTCATTTTTCAAATTTCCTACTTTTAAGGGTCTTAAAAATAGAACTCAGCTGCCCATTGCACCACTGTACCTGCAGACCAAGCCATGACAAATGACAAGCCAGCCATGTACAGCCAATATTTGCATGATTTGATAATTGAAATTTCCTCTGACTGGTGTCACGTAAGTCTGGTTAAACAGCAGGTATCCAAATACATGATAAGGTATAGTAAAGGAAAACTAGGCACTGAAACTCCCTTATCACCCATGCAGTCCCTCTTACACATTCCTGTATTCAGCCACTGTTTTTTTTTGGAATAAATGCAATGACAGTACTCTAAAACCCAATGACAAACAACTCAAAAGAGAAAATTCTGAAAATGGGTAAGCCAAAGGCAGCTGTAATAGCACTAGCTCTCATAACTGCACTGGGAATTATTCAGCATGAAAAATGTTACAAGAACATTTTTATGTATTAAAATGTATTTATTAGCATACTTGAGTCACTGAATTTCCATAGGCTTACTGTCCATTTTTAATCTGTAATGGCAACTCACATAGCAGCTTGTCAAATCAACATCACTGTCTATTCCCACTTCTCAAAAGCTACACCAAGTTTCTGAAATTACACTAATGAATTATCAGATATGCTTGAAGGAAAGGATTGCTGTCACTAACTTCCCCTTCCTGAAGGCTCCCAATTACTGTCACATGAACTAATAAATAAGCAAAGGCCTTTTCCCCACCCCCTCTCCTGGGGAAGAACAAGTCACATTTTTATCAGGTGAATACCTGTATTAGTCACAGGAAGACACTGTAGAATGTTGTTCCTTTTTTTTTTTTTTTTTTTTTTTCAATCGAGATTTTAGCTAAAATATACCTGTGACTGAATACCTGGTGAGTAACCTTGACTCCACACCCCTTTCCTCTCCTCTAGTGCCTAATGCAATAGCCACACCATCACATCCTCAAATACCAATAGCAAGGATTTCTGTGGAAGCCTTTCTTCCTGGTATGTCCTGAAACAACCTACATCATGACCAAGCTTCAATTTGACAGAGTTCAAGTTCCATTCTCAACCAGACTAGTGAATCTAAAAAGTCACATAAAAACTGTAGTGAGCATACAATTCTCAGAAACACACCCACAGACATCCCCACCCAGCTCTTGAGTGCTATTTTGTTAGAAACATTTGACAGAAAAGTTCCACTGGGAAAGGAGTGACCAGAAAAAGCTTACTACAGATCTCTGTTTGCTGAAATCATGTAAATCCTCAGATTTAAAGAAAATCAGGAGAGAAATATTACACTTCTATGAACTACAGTGCAGACATTGACACTTAGGTTATTCTGCCATAACTGATGAATTTCCATTACTCCTGGTGAAGGAATGAATGCTAAAAGAAAAAAAAAAGAAAAAAAAAAAAAAAAAAAAAAAAAAAAAAAAGCCTGAAAGCTACTTGCCAGTGTTGATACTATCTTATTAGTCTGATTTTTATTTTTTTCCTTTCTGTAAATGCTACAGAGATGAGAAATAACATTATGCATTTAGGACAGATTAAATTTTGCTACATTCTCCCCCACTAAGAATATATTCTGCAAAAATCACACTGCTCAGAGGGAAGATAAGTCTAGAAACAGAGAAAAGGGGTAAATTTAGTATAACTTTAAGGAATATATTTTGATTTGCAACCAACTGGGCTGTGCCTTTTTGCTTCCTGGCTAAGGTGTTTGAAAACTTTGTGCACAGCCTTTCACTTTATTATTTTTAATAAAAATAAGAAGCATCTTGCACTCCAACAGAACCTTTATGCCTACAGGCAGGTCACCAGTAAAATGCTAAGCAGTATCACTGAAGGGAAAACTGAAATGCTCAGTTTCCCAATGCATTTTAGCACAAGTTAGAACCAGGCTATTCCACATACCTCCACTCTCACACTGTTATCAACAGGGAACTTCTTATAAAAAAACATGGGATGGGATGATTTAGAAGGTTTCCAAACACAGCCAACCCTTACTCTGAGCACTGAAATTATTCACGTGTCCCTGAAGACTCTTAACACAAATACATCCTTGTAATGGAATCAAATGTTCAGGAGACAAAACCAGATGGAATCAAAGCAAGATATCTTCAAACCAAGAAATGGATTTGTATAAACTACAAAACAGTAGATAAGCAGCATTAAAAGGCAGAACAGAAGAGATATATTCAGCTAGCATGATTTAACACAGCACAAGTACAGGAAACTAGCAATCCACATACAGGTTAGCAAGTCCAGAAAACAATCCTACTGGCTCACATCTCTTCAGCAGGATCTGACAATAGCTGGCAACAAACCAGTTACATTTTAAACAGTCTGGTCTACTCCAAGCAACCAAAGGTTAAGCAATTCTCACTTTCCTGAATAACATTTTCTTTCCACTGTTATGATTCACTTGCAAAGAAGTTACAGTGTCAAGGCTTCTATCCATAAGGCCTGGTTTAAACAACCAAGATGAAAATTAAAATGGACTATAGGTTTTTGCAGCACTAAGGCCTCCTTTTTAATTAATTCTACAGGAGGCCTTCTGACACAATTAAATGGCAGAATGACTCATAAAACAGGAAGGACAGCCTGAGTCGTTACCTTTGCTTTAACTAACCCAGTCCACCTCATCAGGCCAGTTTAGCCTAACTTATTTTTATCTTTCTCCATCTCTCCCTTTCAAATTCACAACAAAGTGGTCACAGTGCTCCCTAACTTCTCATCAGTTGCAGAAGAAGCATTGATGTTCAGACAGTCCTCAGTAAAGTCTAAGAACAAATAGTACCACGGGTTGTTCCATATCCAAACCACCCATCCTGCAACTCTGAACAATAAAGCAATGAAACTAAAAGGCAATAAACCACCTCTGTTAACTGCATTAGCTGGCTAAATTGATGAGTGGCTTGGCTCAGAACAAGGAAAACTAAGTCAACAGTAAGAGTTTTATTTCAATCACTTTTGAAGGACATTTATATCACACACAGTCACTGTAGTAAGACATGGAGAAGTTACTAACTCAAACACAATTGCTACAAAAAGTGAAGAGTGCCAAGTTATTATGAGCAATGTTTACTCTAAAAACAAAGCACTGAGAAAGTTCAATGCTACGAAATACTGGTAGTGTTCCACAGAACTTGGTTTATTAACAAGGAGGTAATTAAGACCATCCTCCCTGGCATGAATTTCAATTCATTCACTGTGTAATACCTTCCCTGAACCCTATTTCTTTTGCCCTAAAGATAGCACCTAATTCTGAGTTGGGGACCAACAGTGTCTGACACAATTAATCAAAAACATTTAGCTGCAAGTCTCTGAAAACCTCCAATGCACAGCAAATAGGTGAGATTCCTGCTACTCTAGTAGATGTCTCCCTAGTATATAGTAAGGAAGTTAAAAGTTGTAGCTGAAAACCCTTCCAAGTTGCTTATCATTTGAACTAAAGTAATTGCTCAAAATGAGTTCAGGAGAAAGTGCTGAGAAGACCTTTAGGTCCAGGCTAGAAGCATTCCTGCTCCATCAGCTGATCAACCAGCAATTTTAAAAACAACTATATCTCAATTTTCAAAGCTTATCCTGACAGGATCTAATACACACGGAAGCATCCTGAAAAATAATTATGTTTGGAATGTTCAGATTTTAATTTAAGATCAACAGCCTGCTTTGAAGGAGTATTTAATTAGACAATTTTAAAAACACCTATTAAACTGGAAGAGTAGAGAGATGAGACCAACCAGACTTTCCAAGTTAAAACAAAAAACAAACTAAATGAAATAAGGAACCACCTGCAAGATCTCATTTCCCCAGCCTACCACATTTCAGCCATTTCAGCTACACCAAACACTCTGTTTCTTCAGTTGTCTTGTGGCTGAAGCAGTCCTGTCTCAGATCAATACAACATGCACACCACAAACACCAGAAATTCAGAAATTGAAAATAAATACTTTTAAAAACGGTTCTGCAAGCGATCTGTAGTGTGAGTCTATTCAGCAAGAGCAAGAACATGTCCTTATGGTGGTTTTAGTGACCCTGGCTGGAAGGCATAACTGTCAATAAATCCTCCAGCTTCTGTAATACTGAATTCCAGACTCACCACAGTATTCCCTGACACAAACACTCTCTTCTGTGTCCCTGGCATCAAATTACATGGCAACTGTGTCACAATCTATGTGAAGCAAGTGAAAGATACATTTCTCCAGCAACACTTCCACTACTTTTCAGTTTATCTGAGGATCTTCCATCTCTTATATAGTGGAATGGGAAAAAAATAATCCTTTTGTGCAACAAAACAATCCTCTTCCCTTGTCTCCCCTCCCCTCCTCATATCTCCTTCTCACACAAAGAATTTTGTCCACATTCCTAAAAAATTCTTCATTCTAACAAGGTGGCTTATACTGTAAGCATCTATCTACTTTGTACAATCAGGTGATAAAGAGATCTTATTCTCCATGTGGTGTTTAGATTTCCTGAAGTAACTTTTATTTTTTTTTTTCCCTGGGGGAAAAAAACCCAACCTAGCATGTGGGGCAGAAATTTTCATGTCTGCACAGGATGTCCAGACCCTTTTGTATATGGATATACATGCTGATGTATATGGTAAGTCATCTCTACCTGCTGAAAGTTTCTCTTAGATGCCCTGCAGCTGCCTTCCTTCTCTCACCTATCAGAAAGTAATCTCAGTGTGAGGCCAGGACATCCATCACACTTCCTAACACAGAGCAGTGCACAACACACATTTACAGCAAATGATTTAGAATTCTTACTATTTCTATCACCAAAATCCCTTTCTTCTTCAGCTGACAGCACCAAATATGCTGCTACCACGCAGTAGCAGGAAAGCTGTTTTCTCAAGCACTCTAACCAGAAATTATTTTTATATCAGAAAAATCTATTTATAATAAGGCCATTAGGACTCATGCACCTTCTTGCCCATTAACACACTTCCACAAATAAAAAACCTCATTAGGAAACCAGTTAGCCCTTGGAAATTTAATACAATTTCAATTTTAACTGTACTAGCAATGAAGAAAATTAGACTGATGCAAAAGGTAATTATCAAGAGATACACTTCTTCAGTAAGACAAGTGGTCAGACTCAGTGATGGAAACTGCACCTAATTCCGGGCATGCTGTGGAATCTCTGCATAGAAAGGAAAGTAATACAACGTAAGTAAACATTTGTGGCTTTCTTTCTCAGTAAGCAGAGTGCCTAAACTTCAGACTACATTACTGTAACAGAGCCTACATGGAATCTTGAAGGTCATACTGAAATTTCAGTTGGTGCAGTGTGTTTATATAATAATCTTTCATAACAGGAGCATATTATATCTTTATTCCTGTATGATAATGGTTCCACCTTCGTTACCTAGTACAGTTCAACACATTACTTTCAAAATGCTAATTTCCCTATGGTTTATTTATCATGTACTTTGAGTCAGATTTGTTTTTCTGGCCCACCAGCCAATGTTACTTGGGATGCTTCAGAAAACAACCACTTGATTTACTGGTGTGGGAAAAACCACCACAAAACCACACAGACCCACACAGACTTTCATCTGCAGAATTATTCAGTGAATCCACAGGAGGAGAATTTTAAACAATGAGTAGGCTTTGCAAAAAACTACAAAGTTTTATAAAGATCATCTGCTTAAGAGATATCTTCTAGAGCTTCTTAATCACTATTCTGAGATTATGGGTAAGTTTGGGAACCTACATGCAGATGAGTTCTTTCCTTCTAGTTCAGCTTTACATGTCATACCATTGGAAAGCTACATACGACTCCACAAGTTTTTCCAAATGGCTCAAACTTTTTTTTCCCCAGGTATCCAGCATGTAAACTATAATTCTTGGTGCAGAATTTAAAAAAAAAAAGGTAAATGTCCTTCGTATCACTACATATTACAGACTGGGAAAGGTCAATTTTCTAAGTATCACAAAACACCCTTTCACAGCATTGGTTAGTTAAGAGACAGAGACTCTAATTAAATGAGATGTCAGTTTTTTGCCATCATTACCAAAGGTAGCCAACATCAGTGTCACCCAAGACTTCTGAATCATATACACAGTAATTAAAGCATTATTTTGATATACACACTCACTGAATCTCAACTTCTGTGATGCTTAATCCAACCAGATTGATAACAGCTCCACCCAGGTTGCTGGTGAATCACTGGCAACATATCAGAAGTTTCCAAAAGCATTCCTTCTTATTTCTCTTCATCTGCTTTAACATAAGCACTTTTATATAATACATGTCTCAAGATGCCCCTAAATTAAACACTGTGATATTAATGTCTGCATTTCCAGATTCATACATTCACCGGAACATTAGTTTTTTTAATTATCAGCATACAGCAATCCCATCAGAAATTTCTAAAATATTTCACTTAAAACTAAGCTAGTTTGGATACAAAGCTGACAAAAAAAACCTCACAAAAACAAACAACAAACCACAAGAAACCATACAAGTTACTTCCTACTTATGTTGATGAAGGTTCCTGCTGCTCTTAAGTGACTGACAAACTCAAGTCTCTGGCTGTCAAAACAGACTGCTCTGATGGTACCTGCCTTTCTAGATTTCCTACAAGCAGCCTGTCAGGCTGTCTGCTTTGACAGACCCTTTTCTAGGACAGAAAGGCAAAGCTATATCACTGGGAAAGGAAAAGGTGCCTGATAACATCTTCTTCTATATATGTTAGTGGGAACCATAATTTCATTATCAGTATTGTGTATTAATGCACTGAAAAAAGCCATGGTGCTCCTGGTGAAGCTTAAAAACTGGCAAAAATGTACAAACTGCTTCTGAACACAGGCTATTTATACAGCCATGAAGTCCCATATTAGCTTCACTGACTTCAAATGCAGTAATACAGACATTTATAGCTGACAAAATTAACCACCTCCACATTCTCATAAGCCTGAAAGAAGTAAGAAAAGGTAAGTTTAGGAATACATTATCTTCTGCCTCATAGTATTCCTGTGTCATTTCACAATTCCACAGCCAAATAATGTGAATAGAGTATAAATGCTGAATTTAACAACTGCATTTATCTTCCAGCGGAGTCATTAAATGACAGCATTGCTACACCAGTTACAATGATTAAAGCAGCTCGGCCACAACCCAGGTTACTTTGAACCTTTTAATTATTTTTGCAATTTTTTCTTTTTTTCCCCCCCACTTCAGCCATTTTCAATATGGCAAAATCACACAGAAAGCCATAGTTTCTGCTGGGGGAACAAATGATTTGTCAGTCGTACTTGACTAAAATTTATAAAAATTAAAAATACACTCTGGACAAAAAAGCATGCAGAGGTAAAAAAAAAAAAAAATTCTTAGTTCCTAGGAAAAAAACAAACCAAAACCTGCATCAGTTCCCTGCTTCAAAACAAGACAGACCGCACAAAGGCTTTTGAGGACAAAACCTGACACCAGGACATTCCCAACCATAAAAGCAAATTAAATCCCAGCTATATCAACACCGCACCCCCGGCATGAAACCCTACCCACTCTCTGGGTGTAATCCAACAGCCAAAACAATGCCAGGGTGGAAAAACTAGTGCAAGGCAGAGAGATCCTGTGCGGTTTCACCATGGTTTGCCCCCATGCAGAGGGAGCCGCGGCCACCTCGCTGTTCCCTCAGGCGCGACAGACAAAAGAGCCACAACCCAGGGCGGAGAGGTGTCCCGGGGACTGCTAGGGCTCTGTCATTATTTCCCCTCCGTCTCTGTTGTTCAACGCGACATAGGGATGAGTTTTCTCACGCAGAGGCAGGCAGAGCCCCTGGAAAAACAACAGCAGGCAAAGGGGACGCACAAAAGCCGCCTGTCCCTCGGCCGCCGCAGCCTGAGGCGATGCCGCCTCTCCCCACCCCCAGCCGGACCCGGTCCCACTCCGCCTCCCCCCGTCGGGCACAGCGACCCGCGGTCCCTCCCCGCCTGCCCGAGGCGTTCGGAAATCGAGCCCCGCAGGAGCCTAAGGCCTGGCGAAGCACAAAGTCACACAATTATTAGAAGTAGAAAGCACCTCTGGAGATCATCTCGTCCCAGCGCCCGTCCCTCCGCCTCCTTCCTCGGCAAGGCGGGCAGAGCTCTCCCGCCCTATTGTTCCCCGCACCCCGCGGCGGACGCAGCGCACTCACCACGCGGGCCGGGCTTCCTACAGCGCCCACGGGCCCCCTCAGCTCCGGCACACCGGGGCTGCCACAGCGCCCTGCTGCTGCTCCTCCAGTAGTACACGCGGGCCCCGGGGCAGCGCCGCCATCGCCCGCCGCCGCCCCGCTGCCACTCCGGCAGCGGCCATCTTGTGCGTCGACTGCTTCTCTCACCGCCCACCTAGCTCCCTCCCCACCGCCCTCCCTCTCCGCACCACCCGCCCCTTCCTGCGCCCGCCTTCCCCCGCAGCCGGGACGGGGAGAAATAGCCGAGTCACGGCCTGGAGCCCGTGAGGGCCGGGTGGGGAAGGTATCTGCCGTTTCGGGAGGGTGGCTTGCGCTCCGTCAGGGACAGTCTCCAGTGTCAGATGCCTTCCTCCATTCAGGTGGGGGTCTTCTCCTCACCTCCTCTTGTCATAGTTAGCGGGCTCGGGGGTGGAGGTTGATGCTTTTCACATAACGAGTGGCTCCTGGAGAGCGCTCTGTGTCTCCGGAGCTTCCTGAGGGCCCCCGCCCGCCATTTTCTGTCCCTCAGCAGCCTCTGTTGGCGGATCCTGCGGTTGCCTCATGCCATCACACCTTATTGCTTCGGGCCGGTTACTTTTCTTAATTCAGGGAAAAATAACACAAATTAAGTTTCCTCTTACGTGACCGTGCAGGGCTAAGCTTTCGGGGTTTTGCCTTCCAGTCCTACGTGAAGGCGTAGAGATGGGCTTGGTGCTGGAGAAGGTCCCCCTTAGCTTTCTTTGTGTGCTGCAGGACATAAATCATCCTCAGCTTTAACCAACACCTCAGGTTAGATGTTTGGGAACCCTCCAAGCTTTCCTGTGTCACAGTCAGAACTAGTTGGCATACAGAAGAAATTTTAAAACGCAATTATAGAATGACTTGTAGTCACTTGACTTGTAACATTTACTAAGCGCGTACTGACTGACAGTGATAAATTGTTACACGAGCTAATTATTTAGCATCAGGACATTTCCTAGTAACATCCACTTGATGCCTGTTTATGAGAACATGAATATGGTGTTAAATACTAAGGAAGTCATATTTAAGTTAAAGACCAAAAAGTAGTATCCAGTGGTCCCATTTTATTGCCCATATATTTTATCATGTCTATGCCCAGCTAGAGGCCCTGTGGGATCAATCTTGCTGTGATGCCATTGTGCAGGAAATCACTGCATTTCTATTTTACTTTCATAACACTGTGAGGAGCACCCAGTATATTGTCAGTCCAACATCTGAAGTGCAGCGTTGCATGACCTGGAAATACAATTTAAATAGGACAACCAACATCAAGTCAGAAGCAGCCATACTCGAGAGAGCAGCCTGCAAAAGGGGGCTGGATTGTGACATGCAGACAGAAGATGGAAATTCCTACACACGGGGAAAAACTTCATAGGACAAAGTTACTCTTCAGCTCCTATTTCTGATTCTTGTACTGACCACAGACAGATTTTCATTATCTTTACAAGAAATGTGGTGGTAATAAACAAAAGTGTTATTTCTATCTGTTTTCCTAAAGAAATAACCTCTATTATTTCAGCTTTTCCATCAAAACAATCTTTATGTTTATCAAGGATCAGTGCTTAAATAAAATAGTATAAAGAAAAGCTATTCATTTCTGAAAACAGAGTTTTCTAGCCACAGTCACAGGCATTGAGATGTTATGAACACAGAATATTAAGATGTTTACAAAGAGCACCTTTGACTTAGTGAGAGCTTTACTATGACTAGAAAAGAAGCATGAGCTGGTTTTGCATTAATTGATGTTTGAATTAATTGATTTTGGTGAGAAGGGAAGGCGCCAGACACGGAAATGACTTTCTAAGAGAACCTGCTAAGAGCTTCCTCCAGGCCTGGCAAAACCAACTGCTGGCTGGCTCTGAAAACAGGCAGTCTGATAAGCCAATTAAAGAGCTGAACACGCCTCTGTGTATTCACATTTTAAAACGAACAAGCCCGGGAAAAAAGCTCTCTGTTGTTTCTGGCTTTTGAAGAGAGCAGTTCTGCCTCCTCTCCCTGGGGGACCTGCCTCTGCTGCACTCCGGGCCGAGCCGGGTTTCTCCCCCCCCACCAGCCAGAGTGGCCGCAGAAAAAATCCTCCACTCTAAACAGCTCTGGTTGCTACTCGGCAGAGATCACATAGCCGTCCACAGGCCCGGGCCAGATATTCACTCCATGACCTGGAATAACATGAGACATGAAGGTCAGTAAATGAGTCAAATCCCAGATGGAATGCAAATGAGATGACTTAGTCTTAGGCTGGAATTTTTTTGCAAGGCCGTGGTGGTGGACTGTGATATACTGAAATATCCCTGTAATTCATAGGAAAGCATAGATGGATGGAGCGTTCAAATTTTAGACCAGAGCAAAAGTACCCATGCTGAACAAACAAATGTGAACAGAGTGAACAGAAATTTGAACAGAGACAAGGGTGATGAAGACCTTTTGCCCCCAGGGAAGAAGAACAAGACCTCTGTTCTCAGAGCTCATCCTTAAAAGGGTACCCCATTAGCCAAAGATTTAGCCCTCAAAGACAGCTGTGGGAAAAGCTGTAAGTGGAGAGGAGGGACTTTCACAGGATGAACAGATTTCCATCTCCTGTGCAGCTGATTCACTGACATTGAAGCCCTAGAAAATTGTTTCTTGTGGAGGAGTCTCCATGGCATGGCAAGAGAGACTCCTCTCCCTAAGAGAACTGAAGAAAGACTATTGTAGAGGTGGTTGAAAGTCCTAGGTTTTATCTCTTTACGTAGTCAGTGAGAAAAAAAAAGAGGTTGGTAGGGGGCAGAAAAGTGTTCTGGAGATTTATTCTCTGATTTAAGATGCTTCCAACCAGTCTGATATTCTGTACCACAGAAACTTTTCAATTAACAATTACCATCTTTTGCAGAGTCCTCGTTGGAGTTTCAGTGTCCTGATTAGAAGCAGAAGATGGCATAGGGAATAGCTAAAATGGTAGGTGTTCTTTGCAACCTTGGTTTAAAACCACAGAAATAGCTAGAAATAGTCAGGGTCTGAATCCTGTTATTTCCTAGTTTTTAGCATAGTGCTTGTACAGTGTTCTGATATTCTGTTTAGTCTGGGTTTTAATATTCCAGTCTGGGAACTTCTACCACTTTCTCTTTTGGTTCCTGTATTGTGGAAAGGTTTCATTTTTCATGTAGTTTATGTTTTCTCTCAACATTTAATTCCATTACCAGTAGGAACGTGCTAACAACAATTTTCAGTGTCACAGCATAGATTGCCACAGTAATCCCTGGTTGAAATTTAAAGAAGTGAGATATTAATGGTTCTTCTGTAACACTGCACAGATGAGCACTTCAATTCTCAAACCCCACTTTAGACTTCCATCAGTCAGGGTTTTCTAATGTTTATTCTTTGTTATGTTTTCTGAAAGTTCAGAAATTTGTAGATGAGCTTGTTCTCTTGTTGGGAACTGATCCCACTAGATAACCTAGATTATTTTTAGTGTCTGCTTTCCCCAGTTACACAGAATTTCTTCCTGCATGATACACTGCTTTAGCATTTGAAACACAAAACGTTATTTGTATTTAGGATTAATGTTTTCAAGTATCATTTCAGCTTATCATTAAATCTGCTATAATTTATCTCCACTTGTTTGCATTGTTCTTTATGTTCTTAAAAAACCACAGGAATTAGTTTTTATTCTACCACATATAGTCTCAATTTTCAATTCCTTTCTGTCTTTGTTTTTTCCCATCCAAAAGGAGATAATGTGTAGGCATGGTTCTAAGAGCTGACATTTGTGGCCATAGTAGTAATGTTCTTCAAATTATACATTAAAAATGACTCCCCATTTTAGCCTCTATGACAGAGAAATGCCTAAAATACCAGTGTAACTGTCAAATGATATCATTTCACCATTCAATTTTTATATTACTCCTTCCATATAAAACTGCTCTAGAACTGTGGTACAGGGATAGCTGTCTTTATAAAAAGAAATGTGTATTTTTAAATGTCTTGGCAGTGTTTCAGTTTGCTATTTTAGTTAGCAACATGACTTGTAAAGCTGATAATAATGGAAAAATTCTCATTTCAAAACCTGGGATATCAGAATGGAAGGCAAGAATGAAATAAATTAAATACTTCTCCAGGTGGCTGCAAGCATGTCCTTGTTATTTCACACAGTGAAGATTCCTGCACATAAACCACAGATAATAAAAAAGAAAATCTTTATGTATATGCTTGACCATCACTTAAAAAAACCTAAATTCCTACGCTTTAATAAAATTCCATTGACAAAAGCAGAAGTTATCCATCCAACAAAATCATTGAAAGAAAATCTGATGTTCATTACAGAGCATTCTGAATGTCATCCAAGCCCATGGGATACAGATGCAACTACTGGAGATAGTTTTATATGCTTATTTAAATAATAAAACAATAATAGCAAAATATAGCCTTGCACTGTGGACATGCCAGTGTTTCCACCATAATGCATAAGGTTTCAATTTGCCATGTGTAAAAGAAGCCTAGAGGAACTAAAGGAATGTGGAGTCCATATGTGTAAAATGAGTATTCCTCCATGAAAGCATCTCTCCCAAGCATTCACAAATTCACAATTTGCACAAATAAATAATACTATATAACCCACTAAACATTACATTTGTTTAAATTTTTTTGCAAAGGTCTATGTAAATATATCCTTAGACTGCAGCTGCTGTGGAAAAAGAAGAAGTCATAAGGAAGGTACGAAACTTTGTTTTGATGATTTCTCATTAGAGGTTTCACTTCCTTAACCATCCCATCTCATCGTCCTCCTTGTCCCACGGGTGTTGTGGGATGCAGAATGCTGAGGGTGTGGAACAGAGGAATTATTTCCACTGAAAAATACTCCTATATATGTATCAATAATAAGAACTCTGTGACACATCACAGCTAAGTACAAATGATGGTGCCACTTCCCAATTTTACAAGCTGGTAGCTTTAAATCCTCTGCTTTCTTGTCCCAGTGGATGGAGGTGTGTGCAGACTTACAGCCTACTGGGAATTGCTTCCCTGCTGAACGTCACCTTCACTACACATTTCCAGTTGACAGTCCCAAACTTTTCTGATATTTCTTTCTCACAAGGGGGAGCTCCAACTCTGGCATGGAAACGTCTTACCCAGGCCCTGCTGCCCCTGAAAACGCCATCTCTTGTTCAAGGTCAGGATTGCAGGGCTCCTTTTGCAGTTAAAAACCCATCAATAAGCATTTGAAAATCAACTTGAATTTCAATGATGAAAAAAGCTGCCGTTTTTATAAATTTTCCAAGTGAATTTGATGGTTTTGAACAGTGCCAGAAAGATCAGTGATTGTCAATAAACATCTTTTTCCTCAGAAATCAGATGGGTGTTATGGCTGAGCAATGAAATTGATCAGTCAGAAGTAAAAAAAATGGAGTTATAGAACAAGAATACCAATAATCTTTATCATATTCATTTTACTGTTTTTCTAATGCAAAGACCCCACAGCAAATCCCAGCTAAAGTAACATTTTGCATAGTTTAGCTTAATCCCTCCCTCTATCCAAGTCCAATCCTGCTTCTTACCCAGATTTTTGGGCAGGACTGTGGTCAGCCAAACTGGTCCACCAGAGGGTCATGTTTGACACTTGGATTTCTGTGTTGATCTCATTATTAAGAATTTTAAGAAAAAAGTTCTTTCCCCAAAGAGATTCCTATTAGTAACATCTCTCCCTCTAAGCCCTCCTCCTTCCAGCACAGCCCAGGTGGCCCCATGCAGCCACTGCACTGTTTGGGGGCATAAAAATAAGTTCTTGTCACACTCAAAGGCAGAGAGTTTACGTCAGGAACACTTCAGCGCCCAGAAAACTGCGTTCATCCGAAATCCGCAGTTGAGACTGCGTGTCCTTGGGCTCCCTCTGCTGATGGCAAAATTATTTACAGATCCAAACCCATGGAGTGCACTGCCACCACAATGATGTCTCTGCCTTGTCCTAACACAGCTCCAGAGAACTCACTTTGGGCCTGCCTCAGTTTCCCTGCAGGTCACACATGTTAACGTGCTCATTCCTGATTTCAGAAAATTATTTTATATCCGTGGATTAAGGATTTCATATCCATGGATTAAGGGTCTAAAATTATCTCGCTGCCTCCCTATTCAGCTCAGCTTTGTTTAATTAAGACCATGATTAACTGAGAAAGGGAATATGAATTTGGTGCTGGCTAAAGGCTTCTTCAGACAATGATAAAGTCTGCCTTTAAAAATACCTACTTTGTTCAGAGTCTGTGGTAAATACAAATGCAACAGTCTATTTAATACAAAAAGACTTTTTGAAGTAGTATTAGCACAACATAAAAGCTTTAGCCATGCAATACATTCCCTCAAATCCTATATTATTTTTTCTAAATACTATACACTGTTTCCATGGAACATTTATTATACAATAAATACAGAATATTTCACTGCAGTATTATTTCCCTACTGGTATTTATATTATGCAATATCAAATACAACAATCAATATAAATACATTTCTCTATATTATATAAGAAAAACATTTGTTTAAAGGAACTTTTAAAATATTTTTTCTCTTTTCCCCAATAAAATTAATGCACTACTTCCTTTCTCAAATCCTTTTTAAACATCCAGCAGATTCCAACAGTTACAAGTTAAACATTTGAAAATGACAGAATTCACCCTATTTCTAACTTAAGAATATAAAAACCACATGTCAGCATCTAAATCAAAACCGTCAAATGTTGAACTTTTTGCCAAAGTAGTTCTAGCAGTTATAGAAAATCAAAGTTTATAGAAAAGGGTAGAGCTCACTTTTGGAAAAAGAAAAGAAAAGGAAGTTCTGTAGCTCATATTGAGTCACTTTATTCCCATCCCAATTTGAAATTTTAGGGAAAGTCTCAGCTGGCTGATTGCATGTGATGAAGCAGCTACCTGAATTCCAGTCAGCTCCCAGCTGAAGCTGCAGTGTATTTTAGCCAGAAAAATTCCCTAGCCAAGAGAGCTTTGTGTGCCTACCCCAGCAGTCTGCAGCAGTGCCCAGGTACCTGAACTGACATCCCTGGTGTGAGCTGGCTGTTCCAGCACTGCCTGTGCTCCCAGCACACTGATTCACAGAAACTGTCCCAGAAGCTGCAGGCCCAGGTAGAGCTGCAACATGGCCAGGCAAATTGCACCACTGTTCACTTAATGATGCAATGAAAATCAAAGGAGAACTGGCAAATCCAGATGTGTTATGCTGGGAAATTAATTATTTTCTAGAATGGCTGAAAGTACTTCAATTTTTATTTAGGGATTACATTGATGAAAAGAACTGCTCCCAGGAGCAAACCTGCCTGGCCACCTCCTTGGACTTTTTAAGTGGCAGAGCCTGTTGTGCTTAGTCTCCATTTTTGGCTTTTCCAAGGAAAATCATCTGCAGGGAATATCAAAAGAAAAGGCTGGAAGAGTTGAAGTATCCTTTGAAACAGCTACCGACTCTGCCATTGCAGCCAAGAAGGAGAAAAAGAAGCTGAAATGCACAGGTAGGGGATGGATTCAAATGCTTTGCTTTCAGGACTAGATTTCTTCATGCTAGTGTGCATTTTTCCATCATGTAATCTGGCTCAGACTGACTGCACAATGAGTAAGAGGAGGCAGAGCCAAGCATTTCCCTTCCAACCACCATCCTTTGACAGCAGCACTCAACATTTGCACTGAATTCAGTATTACAGCAAGAATGGAAAAAACCTTGTCAGGGAACAAATTAGTCTAAGTGGAGAAATGTCCCTGACCCATTCACTACACTGAAACAACACAACTTTCCCTCTGATCCTCTGCATCCCCAGTCCTCCCATGAAATCTTGTTTGAAAATCAGCCCAAGTGGGATACTAAAGTTCTGATGCTGATATTTTTCCCTTGAATTGCTTAGCAAAGTAGTTGCTTTTCAAAAACTGGTGGAGCAGAGATGAAATCAATCACAGAGGAAAATTATTTTTAGTGAGAGAAGTAATTAAAATAGTGAATGTACCTTATTGCAAATGTTCCTTTTAGTAGCATCTAAAATTACACAGACTCTAAAACATGCCCTTTGTAGGAGCATGAGTTTTGTAATTTGCACTTTTAAAGTTCATTGTGGCAGTCACAGTGAACAAAACTGAAAAACCTCACAGCCCATCTCTGCCACAGTGAAAGGTACCTGGAATTACCTGGACATCCCACTTGCTGACACTCATTAACAACCAGAAATGCACATTTTAATTTTGGAAAGCTTTTTTTCCCCACTGGATCTTGTAATGAATGCATTTGGTGAGACATCTGCCTTGCCTGGGGGCAAGGAACAGCAGACCAGGGGCCAGAGAAGGGCTTGTTCCCAAAGCCAAGGCCCAGCACACCAGGACAAGCAAATGAGGGACAGGGATTTGGGTAGAGAGTCTGAGGCACAGCCTCAAACTTGGATTCATTTTTAATCTGAGTCTTTGAAAATCATTCCTAGTCACTATGCTGCCACAGGGGGACACACCCCTCCCCTCAGCAGCACATACTTTCCAACATTTCATCAACTTCTTTCTGAAATAGAAACTGTCATTTCTATATGATTTCTCCCAGTATTGTTAATGAATTACCAACACTGATGTGGTATTTTACTGGTTATGGTGCTCATTTCTAAAGATTTCAGCTCCCATTTTCAACTGCCTGCTTATGTTTATTTAATTTAAAATATTACTGATTTCAGGGCAATACTTATTAGATGTTATTTTCCAATTCACTTTTAGATACTTCGTTAATGAAAACCACATTAAATTCAGAGTGTGCACGACAGCCTTTACTTATCCCATATAATATAATACATGTTCATTGTATTTAATCTTCATGTGGCCCCTACCTGAAGCAGAGGTGGCATTTTGGAAGGTTAAACACTTGTCATGTGAGTAAGTCTCCTTCTCTACAGCAGCAGATTTGTGGGGGTTTTAGTGAAAAATGGGTAACACTGCAGAGATTGCTTTTCCACATACAGTTATTATCAATATAGACATTAAACATAATGAATCACTTCAGATGACCTTGTCACATCTTTAAACAACCATTTAAAATAACAGGCAAAGTCATTCACTATTCAAAATATCAAAAATAGCAAATTTTGAATGCTCATTTAAGAGACAAGATTGGCATTGGGGGTAATGCAATTAAAAGTAATCAAGAGAGATGAAGGAAAAAAGGATTACATACATGTGGAAGGAAGCCAGGAACTAGTATGTGGGTGTTTATGATGTCTAGCTAACAGCTTTCTTTAATGAATATATTGTTAGACAACATTTAAACAGAACAGAAATGATCCTTAATTTCAATTGCTTCAGATCTAGCAAGTTAATATTAATTTAAGGGAAAACAGTGATGCAAGAAGGTTCCCAGAGAAGTTGTGGAAAAATAAACAATATTGCTGAAGATAGTTTAGTGCTATGATACTCCTCTAAGTTCCTCCTCACTGGAGAGACTTTGAAACAATCAGAAATACAGTATGTCAGTGTAGAAATGCTGCTGTCAGATTGTGCCCCTTCAACCAGAAAGCAAAAGACACAAAGCCTTGAAAAAGGTGACAGATGCATTTGATACTTGTGTCTGTTTTCACATTGCTTTTCAAACCATCTCAGCAATAATCACTAGACTAAGTAAAACTTTATGAGTGCTAGAACTGGAAGGTATGGAAACCAAAAGGAAAGGGAAGACAGTTTATGTCCTCCAGGCAGAGTTAAATTCTGGCAGATTAAATTGGAGTGAAAACATCTTGTCAATTAATTAGTGCCTTTATTATTTTAACTGATGCTCTGCAGGCCCTGAAGGTTCGTAGCTTTTAAACACCAAAACTGAAAAGTGAAACTCCTCCCTGAAAACCTAGCAGGCAAATTCAGAGGAGAAAATGTGATCTGAGATAAAGCTGCAGAGGCTGCTCAGCTGAAGTAGTGGAGTCACCATCCCTGGATGTGTTTAAAAAAAATTGGATGTGGCACTCAATGCTATGGTTTATTTGAGGTGTTAGGGCATGGCTTGGACTCAATGATCTTAAAGTCTCCCCCAACCTGGTGATTCTGTGAAAACCAATTGACCCTTTGCCCCAGTTACCTTCTGGTTCTTCAGGTATATAAAGCAGCAAGGTTTGGTAATGGTTTTACAGCTGCTCTGCCACACCTGACATATTCTAAAACTGAAAACTCTACTTTTAGACCCCCTCCAGTAACCAACTTCTCCATCTTTTCAGATTAGTTGCCTTTCTCTGGCTTTTCATTAAACTGCATCCCTCTGGAGATGCTCATTTATCTGCAGCAATGCAGCAAGGGAGTGCCAGACCATCCTTCAAACAGCCAAAGCAAGGGCTTTGGTTCACTTGATGAGAGTTCAGAAAGGTGGAGGAAAGGAAAAATAAGGATTCTGACACAGCAATCTGGAAGCAGTCACTAGTAGAACAGAGCAAACAGTGCTGGATGTGCAATGTATCTCCAGTCACTGTGCCCTACAGTCAGTGAAATGGGCTGCAATCCACCTTGCTTTGAGATTTAAGGTGTAATGCAACACTCAATATGACAACTTTAGAAAAGTATCTGGGAAGCAGCTGGTTCAAGTATTCATCCTGAACATTACTATTTTCTTAAATTATGTTATGAAAACCAAACCTTCCATCCAGAGGAACTGGCTTTATGCACACTGCTTGTATTTCTATTTGTTATTATTTAATTTTGAAAAGAAAGAGGTATCCAGAGCTTTCCAAGCAGACAGAAGTTCTGGAACACTCCTGGGAGCAAAGATCCTATTGTAAATCTAAAATATAACAAGTTATACATCAGATTCTTTCTATAGATAAATTAGTTTTACTTTTTTTCTCTTGGCAGTTCTAAATTTGCCACTTTCACTTTTGCCCCAAAACACTGCACTGCAAAGCATTCCAGCAGATCATCTACCACATTAAACAAAAGATAAATGTTCAGCTTAGCAGAACTTCTTTACATCTTGCACTGAGCAAAGAGTTATTAATACAAATATCAGAAGTCTGTTTATTTTACTGTGCTCACCTCTGAAGAAGCAGAAAGACATAAGAAAAAAATACTGAGGCCTTAATCTCTCTCCAGATGACTCTGTTGCACAGAGCTGTTCAGGGTAACATTTTGACATTTGGCTAGAAAAATTCCACACAGACACACATCAAACCAGAACAACAGTTTAATGTATCTTTTTTAATTATACAAAAGTCTCACCCCAATTATTCAAACATTAACAACTGATCCACTTGATACAAAACCAATTAATCCAGGCAAAACAACAGAGGAATATACCATTCCTTTTAGATTAAAGATTATCATGACAATCATAATATGGATGGATTTGACTAATTATTATTGTAACTGGTGTTTTGTCCTGGGCAAATCTCTCCACACCTTGGCTATGCCACAGTGCACTTCCAGTACACAGGTGTAAAGCTGTCTACAGCAGCCCTTTAGAAACAAACAGTACTGCTCAGTTTCAGCTAACACGAGTTCAACAACACTGAAATTAAGTATAAATCATCAAGGATATTCAAAATGTCAGATGTGAAGCCTGTGTGACAAGAGGTGATTTCAAATAACTTTGTCCCCCATTCTACACAGAAGGTGCCTTAAAGGACCCAGGAACAATGTGGAGGCACCAGGCCTTCCCACACATTCCTGCCATGCCCTTCCCTTCCCCTGCTCAGTCACCTTCTTAGGCAGCCAAGTGCATCAGCAACCCAGGCTGTCTCCACATCCTCTCTCCCACAGTCTTCAGGCTCCACATCACTTAACTCTTCTGTAACATTCAGAACCAGATTTCCTATACAGCAAACTGATACAAACATCTTTCTGACTACTGTCATGAACATGAAAATGCTGCAGAATGCACAAGGCTCAGAGACCATGATGGTCTGGGTATCCTCAGCAGAGGAACAAATCTGGAGTCATAATCATTTGTTGCATCCACTGGAAAACCTTTTAGGAACATGGGCTTTGTAGTGCTTGGGAGGCAGAGCTGTGAGCCTGGTAGCTCAAACATTGATCATAAAGTGAGGCAGGGGACTAATCCCCTTCTGGCTGTTGTGACTGCTCAGTGATTAAGTGTCACTCTACCCTCATTAACTAACACTCAGGAATGAAAACAGTGCTGCCTGCTCTCAGCTCTTCTCCAGCCCATTTATTGTGTATAATATACAGATTGGTTTCTTCTTGTTTATTCTGAGGAAGAAGGAGTTTGGCCATGTTCATGAACAACTCCTGAATCCTCACTGTCAGTTTCAGTAGCTAAAATGAAGAATAGAAAAATGTCAGAGTTAAACAAAAACAAAGAAGCAAAAAACCCTGAAACCCTCTGTTTCAGTTCTTGTTACACCTGGAATCAATCACATTTCCACATTTGAAGCTGCACTTGAGTAGAAGAATGAGGCAGGCACTTCTGCCCACTTTCCTACAGTGAACCTATGCCATGCCTTTTTAACACTTCTGTGGATTCTCAAAGGCCTTGACAGACAGTTCATAATCCTTTTTTCAGATCCATCTAGAGATTTTTATTTTATAAAGTATTTATGTGGCAATTTGCATGAAAAACTCCCTCATCTCTTCATGGGCAACCTGGGTTTTGGTTTTCTGTGTCTTGCTCTTTTAGAAAGCCAACCATTTGCAGTCAGTCTACCATCAGATGCTGTATTGGCTGTTTTACTGGACATATCTTGTGTTTGTTTTGTCTAATCTCTGTAACACTACCAGTCAATACTGCATGGAATTGTGTAACAACATGTCTATACTTCACACCACTCCTGTAAATTATTAACTCAAATCTTTCTGGAAACATCTTCTACCCTAGGAACATCTCTTTCAGGTAAGCCTTGTGAGTTTTTCATTTTTGTTTTTATCTGAGATTTCCTTCTGGGCAGAGATCACAGACACTTCTCCTCACCAGCTGTTGCCCTGCTAGGTGACAGCTTTCTATATCCATCTTCCTGCAACAGTTTTGCCAGAAAGCCCATTTCACCTCAGTTCTGGAGGTTTCTGGAGAAAGGATGTTCCCAAGTTTAACTGCAGGTTGGAGTCAGTTCCATTTTGAAAAACAAAGACATTGTGCAATCCTAACACATCCTTATGCACTACACATTACAGCTTTTCTCTTTCTTCAAGCATCTTGAATTCCAGGAAGAATTTATTTATTTCACTCTTCCCTTTACATCTGCATCTTCTACTGCCAGGCTATTTTGTATGACCTCATACAGAATTATCCCCCCTCCCTGGGTTACAATTGCCAATTCCTGCATATCCTGGAGCACAAGTGCTATGCAGTAGACTTAATTTCTACTTTCTCCATAGCATTAAGGAAACTGGATTGTTTTCTGAGCAACACAATCCATGATGCATTGTTTCCTATGGCGCTGTGCCTGGGCTGTGATTCCCCTGGTGTGTGTTGAGGTCATTAGATGGTATTTTGCTCCCTGGGGGAGGCTGTTCCACTGGTGTTTCTTCTCTATCCAGTTCCTGTTTTCATCAGTTTTTGGCCAGTACAACTTCACTCTACCAATGCAGGACTGGATTTTCTGTTTCCCTCACACACTATTGCAACTTCAATCCATGTCCCCCATGTTTGTGTGCTACTCCCAATTCCTGCCCATTCCCTCAGAGTCCAACAGAAAAGCTACATCTCCCTACACATTCTCTGCCACTGCAGCATCCCCCAGGTTTTTGTCCTCTCCAAATCACAAAGCCCACTAATCCTCACACACTTCTGGATTTGCAGACTAGCCCTTGTTTTCCTCTCTTCCCCTCAAACTTACCCGTATTACCTCACCTCCAGCACAACAGTGCCTTTACCAGTATCTTAAAATAACTTTACACTTCTACAATATCTGTACACCCCCATACTGCCATATTCTCCATATTCCCCTTGTCCACCACAACTCCTGCTTCCTTTTCTTTGGCTTTCCAGCCAAACAAGGAGCAGGGATGCCCTGAGTGCTCGGGGGATGTGTCCCCACTGCTGGGCTGACTGGCAGCACTTGGTGGCTGGCCCAGGGACACACACCAGTGAGGGACTGAGTGCAGGGTGACAGCCAGCCCAACACCACAACGTGGCTGCAAGCAAATGCTTCAGTGAGAGGCATCTGCTTCCCCTGCACATCAATATTGTATAGGCATGTGATCACAACAGATGTGTTTGGCTGAAAATAGCTAATGGCTAGAAGAGTTATGAGAGGACTGACATTATCAGAAAAGGAGGCTGCATGAGCCTTATGTTGTTGAGAAATCAGGCCGAAAACCTCCAATTTATATTTTGTCCCACATAACCATCACCACCATCTTTTCAGTTCAGATGAGATCATTCTACTTCTCTTAATTCTCCTCCCCCTTGATTTTTCAGAGTGTGATTATTGTGATCTATTTCATAAACAGTTAGCATAATGATTTTTTGTTCTCATGTTCAAAAAGAGGAAGAAAGTTGTATTTATTTATCTGCATTTTAAAAAGTTTAAAATTAAAAAAAAATTAAACTAGAACTGGCTATTTGCAGTGGTTAATTCTCTGAGCAGCTCTACCCTCTTGTGGTCACAGCTTAGCTGCAGCCAAATGAAAAACTTGCAAATATCATCACAAACACATCCACATGCAGGCACAGTACATGAAACAGATCTAAAATAGAGGGGCACAAAGACTTAATCTATGACAGAAATTTAAAATCCCGAGGGAATCTGAGATTTTGAAGATTCAACCTTTCTTTTCCACCAATTAAAATCTAGCATTTTCAGATAAGCAAGAAATTTCATATTATTCATGGTAAGTATTAGTCCCTGTCCCAGGAGTCAGGACTTCAGGCCTGGCTTCAATCACAGAGGTCAAAACTAGATGGGATCAGGGTCTCTTGGGTATCCATCTCTGGGGTTAGATATTGAAACCAGGCCAACAGTGAATCTTGTACTTCCTTACCATGTACTTCCTTGGTTGTTTCAGCCAGGATGTTCAGTGAAACTGGAGCTGGGATGTAATGAATCCCTGTCAGAAAACTTGATGGGATGAACTGATGCAGAGGAGTGTAATATCCTTGAGGGAAATCTCCAGCTCCATCTGGAACCTGTGGAAACACATGGAACAGATCACCTTCCATCTACAGACTCTCTCCAGGATCCATGTGCATTACCAGACCATTTCTGGGTTTTTGTCCATATGGTACCGTGTCTGTGCACACACTGGCATGTGGAAAGCCTGTGCATGGGTACCATGGCACAACGGAGGAGCAAGAACTTCTCAGACCATGTCAGAGCAAAACTGACCTTTTAAGTCCTTGTCACCTGTTTTGGCATCTCATTGGAGTAATTGGTTTAAATCAGGAGCAGCCATCCTCTTTCTCAGTAACCCCTAAAACGTGACAGGGAATTTCTACACAAGCATAATAAATCTATTGTTTATCATATTGAGGCAGATCACCCTACCTTAACATCAACTGATGAATTCCACTGAAAGCAGGTCAGATTATTAACATCATCATTTGCTAATGTTTTCTTCAGTGATGCATCAAAATGCAATGAAGTAACTGATAAGAAGAATGACTCTTCATGGTTACTTGAACAGAAAAGGCAGCTAAAAGGCAGTATTAACACAAGTAATTAAAAGTCTGCTACTCACAGATACAGTGGTTGCATTCCCTGGCACATAGCTGCTAGGAATGTGTCTGAATCCTCTCTGAAGTGATATCCCTGGAGGTGATGGTGCTTCCCCACTGCTTGACTCATTGATGGCAAATCCCAGGGGAAATGGGTGGTAAGGATACACCCCAGAACACCCAGGGTACACTTTGGGGATTTCTCTCTCCAGATATTCTGGGTTGACGACATATTCTGGAGGAAAAGCAGGGTGAGCTAGGAAACAATGAGAAAAGAGCAAACAAAATTATCCATGTAATTTTATGGAGTTACATAGAAATAGCTGCAGGAACAAATTCCACTCTCAGACAGGAGAATCTGGTCCTTTGGTTTCAGGTTTAGCTCCCCATGAATTGATTTTGTGATTTTTTCAGGAACTAAGGTACAGCACATGACACTGTAATGCAGTTATTTTGCATTCTTTTCTCTTTTGTATGCTGTAAAGTTTGTCCTTAGTAAAGCACTGGCTGCAGAAGCTTACTCTTTTCGGTACCTCAGCAAGAACAAAACAACCTACCCTAACTTTTGACTCTAATGGTACTTAAAATTCCACAGAAATGGCAGAGTTCTAACTTTCTAGTGTTCTAAAAATGTAGTCCTATCTGTCACTTCTTAGGTTAATTTGCAGCATGCTCAGTTTTAGGGTCATATACAAACAACTTCAGAAGCAGAAATCAGTTACTTCACTTTTTACCTTGCATCTTGAATCTTATATGGCATCTCTGAACTCTAAGGAAAAGAAATAAAGTGGTTATTTCAATGTAAATAGGGTCCTTCTTACCTGCCCCATCCTCTAATTGGCAGAGAAGGCAAAGAATTTCTTTTGAATAGTTTACCTCTGGAGTGCTATAATTTGTGTCTAATCTTTCTTTGAAGTTGATCAGCAAGTTAGAAATGTGAAGGGAAGGACTGACAGACATCTGTATAGCTACTGTAATCTATAAACATACTTATATTCCAAAACAAAGCTAAAAAAGGGAAGTTACTGACAGTATTCTCTGGGGATTACAGATGTCCAAACTAAGTCTTTTCCCTGGGCTTCTCAGGACAACATTTTGTCTTGCAGGCTGCCAACTCTTCAGAGACTCAGATTCATGACTACTGCTATCAGTAAGAATTTCTGCAACATTCTTATAGTAATAGAATGGAGCTACTAAAATAAATTAAACAGGTCACGTGAAATACTCTATTAAAGGAAGCAATCTATGAGATGACAAACCATACAACTGCTCCACCTGAGAGGTTTATTCCCTGCTCTTAAATACCAAATGCACGTTCACTTCAAGTCATCCGAGCCAAATTTAATTTTTGCTACAGGTATGAATTACGGTGAAAAGATCTTTTTCTTTTACAGTGCAAGCATAAAATGCTGGCTTCAGCCAGACACAGCAGTACCGTACCTATTTATATGCCATCACTGAACTTTTTGCATTTTTGCTGCTGGAATTTTGTGCCGGTGAGTTTATGAACACTGTGGCAGCACTCAGAAAAACACGCGGCGCAGACCCAGTTTGGTTGCACTCCCAGGCTAATCTCCCTCTTGGTGAAAGCCACTTCGATGAGGCTGGAGCCCGCAGAGGGCGGCGAGGCTGCGCACGCTGTTCCCGCCCGCGCTGGGGCCGCACAGCGCCCATGGAGCGCAGTGCCCCCGGGAGGGAGAGCGGCACCGACAGCGGGAGCGGCTCTCGGGCAGCGGAGCCTGAGCAACCAGCGAAAGGCGGCACGTTTGACAGGGGAAAGGACAGAGGAAGATGCTGGGAAGAGACTTTGGGGACAATCCTTACCGTCGTCCCTGAAGGGAGGCGGCGGTGGCCCCCAGGCTGCCGTGCCCTTGCCGCCGATGTCGGGCTGGTTGCCCTTCTTCCTCTCATGGCTGCAGTGGTCGGGCGCTCCGTCCTGCCGCGCCGCCGCCCCGGGGCCCTCGCCCGACGGAACGGGCTCCGCGCCCGCCCGGCCCGGCAGCTCCGTCTCCTGCTGCCTCAGCGCCTTCTGCGCTGCCATGATCTTCTGCCGCTCGGAGATGAGCGAGCACTTCTCGCACAGGCACAGCTTCCAGCGGCAGTGCCCGGCGTGGCCCTTGACGGGCACCACGAAGCCGTGGTTGCGGCAGCGGGAGCACTTGGGTGCCCGCAGCGCCTTGGCCGTGGCCTCGGCCGCCTCCATGGCATCGCCCCCCGGCCAGGCTCTTCCCCTTCCCCGGGCTCTTGTATGGGACAGGGAGCGGCCTGGGGTGTAGCAGCCCGGGCAGAAGGGCCCAAGGGGCGCGTGGGGAATGCCCGGGTTTTGTGGGCTCCCTGCCCTGCTCCAGGGCACAGCCTCCCCCGGCACCCCCTGCAGCCTTTGGTGCGGGCGGGACCGAGCGGAGCCGCGGGGGGCTGAGCCTGCCGGAGCTGCGGGGGGGCACGGAGCCCTGGGCGGTGCAGCGCCCTGTGCTGGGCTGGCTGGGCGTGTGGATGGGCCCGTCGTGCAGGGAAGTGAATGGGCCGGCCATTATAGTAGTGCCCTAAAAGATAATTTTCCCCTTTGGCACTTTAACATTTCCACCCACTTTCACAGCTCTCATGCATTCGCTTTTAATATGCACGGGGCTGCAGTCCCGTTTTGTTTCCAATTTGCAGCATGCTTCTGTTGTTGAGGAGGAATGACTGCCTCAGTAGAAAAAGAGCACTTTCATCATTCTGTTTTTCAAAAGAAGGTACTAAGACGAAAGTGGAAAGCATATGTCATTCCAGAGACCTGTCTCTTTTTCTCAGAATTCCTTATTCTCTGTGAAAAATGACAAGCTTACAATTAGAAATACAGGAACGCTCCAGTTCTAGTATTGCTTTGAAATCACTTGTTATTTGTTACTGCTGGTAGCTGCAAACCCATGGTTTACACAGTAGCCCATTTCAGGAGAAAACTCCCGACTTTGCAACACTGCTGGCTTTTCTTACCTATACATAGCTGTTTTAAAATCTTAAGGTGGCAATAGCTTCTATGTTAAAAAGAGCACCACAAGAATTATTCAGCAAGTAGTGGTGAAGGTTTCTAATAAGTTTTAAGAGAACCAGGTAACATCTATCTGTTTGCTCTGAAACAATTCTAACTGCAATGGAGTTTGTTTCACAGAACCTGGCAGAAGCCCTTCCCTTGGTGCAAGCAATCCTGCAAAGCCTGACGCACCCTTCAACATCTTGGGGGGTGAGACCCCAGCAGAGCACGCCCGTTAGGATTTGGCAACAGTGTGCTGTGGCAACAAATCTTGTTTGCAGTGAGCAGCCAGTCCCTGTGCCCACCAAAGCTCAGCAGAGATTTCAGGCTTCTCACTTTGCGAAAGACCCAGTAGGGAGGACTTTGTCCTTAGCTACTGCAGGTTTCCAGTAGGATTATGCCTTCTGGGGAGATGATTTGTAAGTGCAATACCAGCACAGGAGCCCAGACTTGCACTTGAAAGCAATTCAGACCCAAATCCTCAAATGCACCCAGTCTCTCGACCCCTCAGTGCCAGTCCCAGCCTGCAGATTTCACTGTGCCAGTGGCAGGCTGAGCCTTTGGCAGCTGCTCTCTGGAGGACTCTCGGCTGTGTCTGTGCTCCAGGTGCAGCCAGAGATGCTGTGCCTGCTCTCACAGGAGTGCCCGCAGCTGCTTCCCCAAGATGGCTTCTGAAGCCTGGTGTGGAGAGCCAGCATCGTGTGCATGGGCATGTGTGTGCTCCCATTCCTTCCCAGCTCAGAAGGGCACTTGCTTGATGTGCCTTCAATGGAAGCTGCTCCTCTGTGCAGCTGCTCGCCTGTGCCAAGGCCTTGATCTTCCTGTATTCATTATAAACATTGACTCTGTATTACAGACAGATAAAATATTCCTAATTTTATGGTCTGTATTTTTGCTGTGTACTTGGGATGTGCTGATTTAGCTGTAGAATGAAAGAGGATAGATGGCACATTTTAAAAAAACTGTAATTATATCTTTTCATAGATACCCAATCTGTGTTCATTTGGATACTGAGGGAAAGGTAGGCTATATGCATTTTCCCCAGTAATTTTCTATTCTCAGTCACATGATACTATTCTTCAAGACATTCTTCATACACAGAAATTTATTTCTTTTTCTGAAATGGTGTACCAGCCATGGGCTGTACCAGTTTCTCCACTAATTAAACCATATCTTTCAAAGTCATATGGATTTTTCTTTTGAACAAGTTCACCTAAACATTCAGGACGTATTATACTCTCCATATAATTTGTTTCAATCATAACTAGACTTGCTTTTTGTAGAAAAGTGAACATTTTACTTTGCTTGTGAGGTAAATCCTTATTTCTGCAGGCAGTTCAAAGAATTCTGTTACGTCAATCCTGTAATTTTTTGTAAATATATTTGAGTTAGCCTAATCACACACTGTAAAAACCATAACAGAAAGAAGATAGAAAAAATTCAAAATACATTTTTGGAATGAAGTATAGACTTGTATGTGGATGCAGTTTCATGTCTATTATAAATTTCTCCTTTGTTCATATTTGTAAGAAAATGAGGCCCAATAAGAGTTGTGTGTTCAAGTAGCATTTATAGGAATTATTATCTTGCAAAAATGAAAGGAAGGCAACCTGCTGACTTTATGCTATTGAAATAAATAGCAACAATATCTCTACTCCTTTCCAACTTCTGGATCATATAAAGTGTGTGGTTTTGGTATGCAGGCTGCTTTGTACACAAAACAGTGAGGAAAAACAATGACTTAGCTAAAAGGGAACAAATCAAAAGACTGCTTTAAAAATGAATAGCAGAAAATTGGGGTTTTTTTCTTCCTTCTCAGATTTTCCAGCTAATATTCATATAGTAAATGTTTTTTGGCTAGAAAATTATTCTGTGGTAAGAAAATAATTCTGACATTTCAGAGAGCAACAACAACTTAATCAAGAAATTTGTTCAGTCTGAGATCTCCATTAATAAATATTTCCACACTTGGTTGGAAATACATTTTCTTATACATAAAAATCAAGAGTATCTTTCCAATTTTTAAGACATCACATATGAAGGTAAAATCTTCTATTTAAAAATTATCTTTTTATCTTTGTAGTTTGGAAGTATGCCATTGTGCAGTATGGAAGTATCCAGCATAAGTCATTATATAAAAATTGATATAGTAGTACTATGACCAGGTCTTCTCCATTATAGCTGTGTAGAACTGTGCTAGCAGCTCAGTCAGGGCAGAATTGACATGTGGAGATTTACCTGCAGAGGCAGAACTGCCCAAGAAGAACTCTCACCTTCACCTGTCCCAGAATATCATTTTAAGAAGTAGCATATTTAGCATCTTCATAGTTGGAAGCTCCTTATAAAAAACATGAAAATATTTCCAAGATCTTCTGTCTGGCCTGCAGTACCAAATCCCCTCTCACTGCTGAGCTCACAGCAGCACACATCCATCAGTGCTGCCACAGAACTTCAGGGCTCAGCTCTCTGCTGACAAGCTCACAAGGTTGTCTGATCCTGCCCAGAGCAAGCCTACATGACAATGAATAAACTTCTTCCAGTCAGTTCTGTACACTGTGTTTTCCACTTTTCTAATCAGGGTGAAATTGTACTGTAGTAAACATTTTTTTAATACGTTGGAAAAAGTGCAGTGTAGAAACAGTGCAGTATAATAATACTCTACCTTAAAATTTGAAATGGCTGAAATGTGTTTGGGTTACACCTTTTTTAAATCTGTTAAATCAGTTTTAAATCAATTAAATCAGTGTTAAATCAATTTTAAATCAGTTAAATTCTTTAAATTAAAATAAACAGATTTAGCTTTTCAATTGTCTTTCAGCATCAATTCCTTTATTTTAAAATTTTGTCTTCTGTAATGCAAGCAGGAATTCCACTGAGGTGTATGGGGAGGGCTTATGGTTGTTGTATTTAAAAGTTTCAACAGAGCACAATTAGATCTTGACTCATCTATCAAAAAGGTGAAACTGTGCTGTGATCAGAGAAAATTGGATGGAGTTTATGGAGTCTTAAAAATGTATCAAAGTTATATAAGCACTTCTGTTTTCTTTAACTAAAAATAAATATTGAGAACTTAAAATTGAGTATATTTTTAATATATAAGAGTTCTTAAATATCAACAGCAGAGACTTTATTAGCAACACTGATGTTTGTTTATTGTAACAAGATATTTATTTAAGAGAAAATAAATAGCGATTAAACTGGAAATTCTGTGGTCTGGTTATTTCATGAGTTCCAGAAGGGTGGAGTAGAGCTGGAGGGAAATCAACCCCGGCAAGGAAACCAAACACGTAGCAGTTCTTATTCTGCATCAGTACACCTCTCATATAAGCAGGAAATAAAATGTATTAAGGGGAAAATAATGAGACAGACACACACACACTCACACACACACACGCACATGTGTGCTTTCCCCAAATAAGTGATAAGGTGTTTAAAGATCCCGACCTAGAAAAAATTAGATCTGTGGTAAAAAACTCCTGTGGGAATTGTTTAGTCAGTTTGCGATAACTAACTAATCGAAGTTTGATTGTTTGCTTATTTTTCTATGTCTAAGAAAAAAAAATCCCTTCAGAAAAAATATTTTGTTTGTTTAGAAGGTCACCTTTGTAGGCATTAACAGAAAACAGTAAGTGAAAACCCAAAGAATAGTCCACTCTGGTAGTCTATAGCAGCTGCAGGGGTGCCTTAGTTACAGCACCATTGTACTTCAGTAACTTCCCAAATTTAGTGAGTTTTATACTGGTTGCCACTCAGCTTGTCCATCAGTCCTCTGCCTAGAGAAATAAACACATTTCTAATCCAGAGTCCTCATTCTCCTTCCCCACAGCTATAGTTCTTGTCATATTATCTTAGGCACAAAGAACAGAAAATCACAATTGAATTCTCCCAAACAGCAAAAAAAGGATGTCATGCAGAAACAGTCACACTCTCCACAGTAAGTAGGTGGCCCATTTAGAGTCATCTTTGCTTAGCACCTATTTCATGTTGAAATTGTCATATTACCTTGTCAGCAAGCCTAAAGCAATGCTAATAGATGGATAAGGCAAAAAACAGATGAATGACCACTACAAACATCAAGTGTACTTGCTGTTGGCAGGATTCCATTTGTGATTGTCAACACTGGTACATATCTCACATTTTCGAAATGCATTTCTCCGCCTCACATCTGAATTAGATTTCAGAATATCTGAAGTAACTTAAACAATGCAAAATAAATAAAATTCTGTTTGCCAGAATTTCTTCCTCTTCAGCCTGGACCCTTCACAGAGACTTCAGTGAAGCCAATAAAGATGAAATTACCAAATAGTAGTTACTTACCAGCATAGAATGAGAGCCTATCATGCAAATGTTTAATTTGGAGATAGAACAGACAACATTAGTGATGATTAATCTCTGGCATGCATGCTAAAATTGATTTCTGGTACTCACACCAATAGAACATCAACTGGTCTTTGGGGATGATTCTGGGAACTGATAGACTTCCAGTGAGATGATAAAGCCTCTTGCTGGCACCTTAAACCTGTATGTCAGAGAGAAACTGGTTTATAGTGGGGAAGAGAGTGCAAGCACTAGCAGTGATGAATTTGCATTAGCTCATTCCAGCCAGCTACACTGAAGGCTGTTTAAAAAGCATTCCTTTCCTTCATTATTTCCATAACATTTTTCTATGGACAAAGACAAGATAACTTTTCCAATTTCATAGAACCTTGCAGATTATATATACAGTATATGTACATATATTGGAGACATATTTTCATGGCAGAGGACTTTTGCAAATATGAGCATAGTTAAGTTGCCTGTCTCCAAAGTGAGAGTAAGGCTCTCCTGCCCTGCCAGACTTATGTCCTTGGTATGTTAAGACAACTTGCATTTCTCTCTTCCCAACATGAAATGTGTTGGTGACCTACCTTAGCTGGCTCCTGGAACTCCGAAGTTCCACTAACACAATGTAAAAAGTGAACAGTGGAATAGGAAATAAAGTCAATGCATTGATAGGGCATCATTCTCTTTTCTACCTCCTTGATGCAGCAAATTAAAAAAGAGGTCTACTTACTCTATAGTGGACTGCAAATCACCTGAGGCAGCAGAGATTTTGGACAAAGAAGACATGAAAGTAGCAGACAGATGACCAGCAGCTTTGGCAGATACGATGATAAACATGCACAGGTGTGAAGCCATACTAAAGTATTTTCACTGCAGAAACAAGAGGGAAACCAATGAGACACATTTCCTTGGCATTTCATAGTTTGTGATCATGACATCAGACTATCTTTCATCACAATAAATGGAAATACTTGTAAGATTAGTTATTATGAAGCATAGAAATAACAGTATCAGACAACAGGTTGTTAGCAATATTTCCTTTGAATCTAAACCAAACTCGATTTTAGGTCAGGAGAGTTTAGTTTGATCAACACCAGAAAACAAATAGAAAAAGACACCAAATCATCTCTTCAATTTCCCTGGAGCTGTGGGATGCGACTGTCACAAAAGGTTGTGTGTAGCTGCAGGGTTGTGCTGTAAGATTGACCTCCACAGCCGTGCTGCTGCAGGCAGGCCCTTGTTCAGCTCAGGACATGTGGCATTGACCCACCCAGAGCACAGCTGAGAGGAACCTCTCAGGCCTCTGCTTTCCCAGCCTGTTGTGTGCTCATGGAATAACAGGAAATACAAGGCCTGCAGTGGTGGGAAGTCATGGGACCTGCTGGGTGATGATGAGCAATGATCCCGCTTAGTGATCCCTGGTTTTGGCAGAACAGCAGCAGTGCTCTTTCTAATGTGTATCATCAACTTTAAAATACCAGCACCAGCAAACACACATATTTTTATTTAAAATGAAATACTGGACGGTTGAAGTCTTATCAAAACATTTAAGCTGCATTTCAGGAGCTGCATTTCTGGCAGGAGGAGTGGTATGCCTGCTTTGACATTCCAGGGCAATAATCCAGTGGATTTAAATCACTGTGTCCCATTCATTGGGAACACTGAGTTCTGTCTCAGCCATCCTCAGCCTCTACCTCCAGAAGTGTCCTTATTCCCCAAGGTGAGTTTCCTTTCAAAGCAGTTTGAGCCCACAGATTACACACTCTAATCCATTTGCACACAACAGGAATGTTGTCTTAAGGTTTATTAGGATTCCCTTAACATATGATGCCTGTTTTCCCTGTATAATGAATCTGAAAATGTTCACCTGGAGCACAGTGTTTTTCAATATTACAGTAAACTTCCTCACATACTTAATATAAGATTTATCTTTCAATATGTAATGGAATGAAAGCACTAACATGAATACACAAAATAAAGTGCATTAATACATTCACATAAAGATGAGTGTTCCTGAATAAAGTGTGTATCTGTAAATGTGTGTACAACATTTATTTAAATTGCATATTAACAATATTTGTCTTTTATGTTAGCATTCTTTACATCATAACTCATACAAAACCAAGCAAGTTTGGTACTGTTGAGCACAATGTATTCTTAAGTTTGAAGTGTTAATGATAGTGACTCTTATTTGCATTTGGCAGAAATGTTCACAGATTGTTTACTGGCAGGTATCCAAAGGATTCCTGTTCTTTAATAGAAAATCTATACATGCCTGAACTGTACAAATCTGTACTGCATTTTAAATTGTTAACCAGAGATAGAAGAGTAGATGTAATACATGCACCAACTAGACACAATATCTATCTTTTACAAAAGGTGAAAGAAAAATAATTAATTTTCTGTAATAAAAAAACAAGACAACATCATAACTAAAATAAAATATTTGTGTCTGTTCTTAATTCAGACAAGTCTCAGTCAGTACACAGATCTTAATCTACACTTTTATCAAGTGTTATTTGTTAAGTGTTACCCTTTTAGAAACAAATTGTTAAAAAACAAATAAAACCATCCTTGTCTGTAGGAAATCTTATCTAAAGAAGTTTCCCTTGCTATAAAAAATAGAGATTATAATGAATATTTGTGTTGAGTTAGTAAATAAAGTGTAACTTTATTTATTATAAAGTGGATCTTTAAGGGAAAGTAATTAGGCAGTCATCCTTGCAAAATTACATATTTTAGTATTGATTTATTTGCCACATTACCATGAAATTGATCTATCCAGCAGTCTTGTGATTCAAAATGGTGAACTGGTAAATATTAGAGATTTTTAATGCTCTGATAATAAGTCTGGGGAAAGAAGATGAACTACCTCCATTATCTCAGTAAGAGAAGCTTTCCCATTTTTACAATACATTTCCACCTGTCCTAGCACTCAGACATGGAGAATAAAAACAAATGTTTGACATGAGATTTCAGGAATGCCTTGTGCAGTTGTACTAATATTTTCCCATATTTATTAGCAGTACCAGACCTAAAATATTTTAGGATTGTGTCCAGCTTTGCCAGAGATGTCCTCACAGGAGTGACTTACAGGTAGCCTATGTTCAACTAATGGATCTGTCATGTGTTTGGTTTCCAGTGCTGAGCTCCTGCTATTGGTTTTTCATACATGCATTACATGCTTTTAAATTTCATTCCATTTCTGTTATTTCATTTGTCACAGTATCTATTTCTTTCCTATTTGAGCCTTTAATCCTCTTCTGTGTTAGTATTATCTCTCAGTGTTTGCTTTCTGCAGAATTTCATTAGCATACTTTTTTGTGCCAGTCATTACTGCAAATATTAAATAAGGCAGATTCCAATATTGATCCTTCAAGAATTACAATAATATTCTCCCTTGAGAAAACAATTCCTCTGCCACACAACAAAGGTATTTCCTGCTTTAGCATTTTATTCACAACTTTCTCTGCAGAAGCCTTATAGATCTTACCTGCATCACTTTCTAGTGATTAAAGCAATGGTTTTAATCAACAGAGATACTCAACCTGCTTCACCTTTGGTAAACTTGGCTTGCATTTTGTCCCATTTTCCATCTTTTTTCTACTCACATGGATGTTTTTCCTAAAGGAAAAGCCTTCTAGATTCTTGAATACTGTTGAGGTCACTCTAATGTTTTCTGATTATTCTTTTCTCTCCTTTCTGAAATTCTGCCGAGGGGTTTGCTTTTCAGCAGTGCTCTGCTACCAGTCAGCAGCTTTATTCAAAATTCTTGCTGCTGGACATGCAATTTCATGTGCCAGTTCTTTCAGAACCCAGGGACAGAGATTATCCTGTCCTTCCAATCTCAGTGCTTTAAGCACTTTTTTTCCCCTTGCATATAATAATTTCAATATCTATATTTACATTAACATGTTACATTTACATGCTACAATTTTTTTTGTGGATAGTTTTACCTTTAATTACCAAGCCCCTGACAAAGAAATTCTTACTGGGATTTATTTTCATAATATAAGTCCTTTGATAAATTGCAGTTCTATGTGAATTATTATGGGTTTGCAAAAATAATTAAAACCCCATATTTTTAGGATTTGTGTGGTTTTTTTACAACCAATTTGATATATAAACTTTACTGTGAAACGAAAGAAACAGTTACACATCCATGCATATAATAGTTCTGTGGCATGTCACTACTATCAGACCATACCCTGTTTAGAATGCAAATATGTCTGAAAATAACTTGATTTTGTGAAGTACAAATGGCAGAACTGAACAGGAAACACTGCAATTAAATGACTTGCAGGATTAGGGATTTCATTCTGTTGTCAGAGTATTTAATTTAGGAGCCTGCACTGCATCCCTCCAAGCTCCACAGGACAGAGTAAGGCTTTTTTGGGAATTACAACTTCACAGATGTACAAACTTTACTTACTCTATACTTAATAACAGGCAAATTAGGAGAAATTGCAAGGCTGGGTACCTGGCAGAAAACTATGTACAGGTTTCAAAGTTATTAATTTTCTTGGTTTGAACTTGGCAATTGTAGATGTGAAAGTGTCTCACTTCTACACTGGTTTCCACGATGACAGTGGGGTTTACAGCAGAAAAAGCATAACAAAATGATGAAGAACAGATTATGTGGTGAAGGAAGACAGACTGCAAATGGAGTAAATTTAAATAATTTAGAAAAAAAAGTGAAAGAGAGAACAGAAAAAATAATGGTGGCTATTGACAGAATTTACAGAATGAAGTGAAAATGAGAGATAGTCTGCTCAGGGTTTTCAGCCTAATTCAGATCAGTACTACAGTAGAGGATTAATAGAAAATAAAATTTATGTGGGACCTGTAGGAGGACTGAATTTATATTTTTAATTTCTTTATGCTGATAAGAAAACTTCCAGAATATAGGAATATATTGTTAATTAAATACATAAACATAAATGAAAAAAGGAAACAACAGACTTGTTACCTAGAAAGAGTTCACCTGTCTAGCTGGCAATCAGCAATGAAATACTGTAGAACAAGTCTGCTGGATATTCAGTTTAGGCAGTGTTAAGCCAGAAGAAAGAAGAAACAGGTTGATATCCATCTCTTTTCAGTAAAGATTATTGTAAACAAAAATTATTAAAGACAAAATCTGACCTTATGTATGATCGGTCATTTCAGACTGACATAATACAGAAGAGTCAGCTCTCACTTCTCAGCAGAGTAAAAAAAAGCTTTACTAAGTTTAATGAAATTGCACTAAATTTATAAAAGTACTATCAAAAGCAAAAAGAAAAAGAAAAACAAAAAAAGAATCAACCAACAACTCATGAAGGAATCATACCAGTGTGCATTTCCAGCAGGACAGAATCTGGCTCACAGATGTTCACGTGCAGGCAGGTGGTGTTTGTATGTAATACATGTGCAGATAGAGGCATAAATAGTGATGGCTAAAAGCATCGTTTCTGAGAAGACTTAAAAGGAGGGGTTTAGTATATGCTCACATTCTTTTTCTAAACTTCAGTGCTCCACGAAGTCTTTTCAAGTGCCAGAGTGACTTGACTTGAAAGACAAAGAACATCCTCAACTCAGGCATTTTCTGAAAGAAAAAAAGGTTCAATGTAAACATGGAAGATGGGCATGGATTATGTGGAAATTTTAGTCAGAATGCTGTGGAGGGAACCACAAGGGTGGATGACTCCCCATATTCAGCCCCTCAAACTCACCGGGGGCAAGCAGAGCTCCTCTGTTCATGTTGCAGCTTTGAGGCCTGGGTGCCCTCACTAATGACTGTTCTTTGTGCCTGCACCATGAAAGTCTGGATCAAACAAAAGCAGGAGTTCCATTTAAAGAATGTAGTGTTGCAGCAGCAGAGAGCTCTGCCTTGGCCTTCCTCACAGTGCCCTTCCTGCCATGCAGCGCAGCCGCCATTTTGATGTGAGGGCAGAGGTGTGAGGGCACAGCTCTCTCCCCTCACAGTGCCCTTCCCGCCCTTCAGCGCAGCCGCCATTTTGATGTGAGGGCAGAGGTGTGAGGGCACAGCTCTCTCCCATCACAGCCATCAGCTGAAGGCTGGCTCTAGGCTCTAGGGCTGCTGTGCACCTCAGGGCAAGGCAGGGGACATTTTTATGGCAGTTTTCATGCTCCTATGCACGTTGGGGTTGCTCAGGGGTCCATGCACACCTGCCAGCCCAAGTGCCTCAGCAGGACCCTTCCTGCACCTCAGGAGGGGCTGAGGTGGAAAAAAGAACATGATCACCTCATGGGAAACATGGAGCCCAGAGCTACTGCAGCTGCATTTGACACCCCTGGAAGGGAAAAACACACAGGAAGAGAGGAAGAAATAGAGACACAAAATATGGAGTGGCTAAAGTGGGTATTGCATTCCTTCCACAAAGGAAGCATGAACCCATCCTTTGAGGAGGCACTGCTCTAGGGAAAGCACAACATGGCCACCCGGACAAAAGAAGCACTACTGCCAGCCTGGCAGCTGGTACAGGACAGCAGTGCCCAGGAGGAGCAGGCCCAGGCTGAAAGGATGCCAGTCCTCAGGGGAAGAAGCCATCGAGGAAAAGGTTAGTTTTTTAACTGAGGTCTTTCTTTCTTCTGGCTCTTCTAACATTGTGAGTGTTATTGGCTGTAGCCACTATAATGGCGCCTATAGTTTTTGTAGTACCTGGGCTACAGCATGTGCCTGTGGTGACTTGTTTGACCACAACTCCGGGGCAAAAATGAGAGGAGGAGAGGGAACCAGGCTAAACCCAGAGAGTTACATTCTCTCAAAAAAGAAATGTCCTGAAACTCTCTACTCCTCAGCCCTTCCTTGGTCAAGGAGATTTTTTCAGCTTACTTAGCACTGGCCAAGTTGATCTGTGCTGTCCTTATTAACTCTTTTGGGGATGAAAGGGCAGGGGCAGGAAGGGCTACCAGCCCCTGGCATCACTAGCGCTGCTCAGGAGCCTGGCACCAACAACTTTATCCATGGCATTGCCAGGTCTTGTTTGCCAGCCAGGGCCATCCCCAGTGCAGCTGATGTGCTGCTGCTTGCAGCATCTGAAAACTTGTATCCAAATATCTCTGTGTTGTGGGTGAATCTAGATAAAGACTCCATGGAATGGGTTGCAGGGGGATGGGTACTCCTGCTTTCTCAATAGCCTGCTGTTTCTAGAAATTCAAACTACACTAGGCAGATCCATCAAGAAAATGTTATAAGCTTCTGTTAGATGTTATTCCTTTATGCCAGGCATTTATGATCTGTTTCTGTCACAGTGGCAGGTGAAATTTGCACTGGAATAAAAGTATTCTTGGCAAGGAATGATTAGTAGAATATTATGGATTAGGTGGGTGTTCCCTGTGCAAGGACAGAGCCAAAGCAAAACTGGTGAGGAGAAGGAAAAGGCTGCCGTGTCGACTTTGTCTTATTGCTGGTTATATTCTCAGTGACCTGTAAAATCAACAGAGCTTTTAGTGTTTACAGTGCATCAAGCATAATAATAATAATAAATATACATGTACAATACATTTGGAGAGAAAGGAGTTGAAAGCACTGCTTCAGGAAGTGCAGCCATGTCCAAAAGAAGCTGCTGTTCCGTGCATGCTAGGTCTGTGTACATGGCCCTGCATTTCAGAGTACAGTGCTTGTGCCCCAGGGGCTCTTGGTTTACTGGGTTCTTGAGACAGCTGAAAGTCGTCTCATTAATGTCATTATTGATAGCAAAGGAAACGTACGTAAATTGCTTTTCAGAGAGATAAAACACATAATTAAAGAAATTTCAGAATTCTTTTTAATTATATGGAGTCTATTTTTTAATCTTTTACTTGAGCTCCTGAACGTCTTTGTCTATCTAAGCAGAGAATAAATTTTTAATTAATAGTCACTAAAGACCTCAGGATAGAAATTGAATCCTACAAAAAGATTTATGTTGTGCTTTATTATATGAACAAATCTCCAAAGAAGACTTCTAATGTCCTAGTTTTTCTCTTTGAATATTCTTATTCCTCTGGGTAGAATCCAGCTTGGACAGAGGTTAGTGCACTTGATGCCTGGCTGGGTCATTTTGCTGTCAGATGTAACTGCACTTGCCTGTAGAGTTTTTTCTCTTTGTTGGAGAAATGGTGTATTTTTGACTCCACATATCCCCTTTTCTCTCTGTTGCCAGCAGGCTGTGTGCAGTGCTAGCACAGTCAGAGCATTTCCAGAGATTTTCCTGCAGCAGATTCCTCATAAAACTCAAAGCTGAGCAGGGCACCCCAGGCTATGGAGCAAAGTGTTGCTGCTGTCCATCTCTACACTGTTACTGCAGTGATAAATGTTCCTTTTAGGGACCACTTGTAGCACTGGGAGCTGTGTTCAAGATGGCAAAAAACTGAGTTCATTTCGGCACTTTACCTATAGGGCTGCAAGCAAATGAATTGATTGGAACTTCTCTAATCAATGCAAGGTGCCACATGAATACAAGTCACATCTCATCCATCCTTTCTCTAGAATAAGGAGACTATAAGATAAATTCATTTCCAAATCTTAGTATGCAGCTGCTGCTCTGTCTCGATACAGTTAATTCAAAAAAAGTGTTTGTTCTCTCTGCCTTGTTTCCAATGTTTGGAATTTCAGATGTAGTCTATTTCCAAATGCTTTGTTATTATTCATATAGGTTTGTTTTTCTTTGGTCTCTCTGTAACAATCTGGTATAATTTATTTGATAAAACAATTTAGTCATTTTTAAAAGGAGTTCACATTAACCCTGTTTTGATTGCTTTTCATGCTAAATACCAAAGCTGAAGTCTTGAGTGATTTCTGTTTTCTTAAGAGTGCTGAATATCTTTTAAGAGAATGATAATGGATCAAAGAACAATGACTTTACTCTGATACATCTCACTGAGTTCTACTGAAATGAAGGTGGAGCTGTCTGACTAAAATGTTTTGCAAAGACACTTGGATTTCTACAGAGAAATCTATTTGTCTTCATTTTCTAAAGAAGCTTCAAAGTGTGTGACAGATATTAATTCACTCTAATGTACTCAGTGCTTCCCTCAGACTTGGGGGGGGGGGGGGGGGCAGGGGGAGTGTGGGGAACAGGTGCTATGCCTTCATCCCAGCCCCTGGAGCCAAAACACACCAACACTATCTGAATTAGCTCTCCGTGTTTCCTGTAAAGCCTGGGAAGTGGCTGCACAGGGGAGACTGTGGCACGGGGCACGTGCAGTTAGAGGACACAGAGGGCTGAGGTCGATGCCAGTCAAATCACACATGGCTGTAGGATATACAGGATACACTTAAAGCCCTGTTGTGCATCCCAGCAGCTCTCAGAGGGGTTTATCTGTCCCTCCTCACATGGGATTTACCACGGTTCTGACCAGAGCTCAGGTCTGAAGGCTTGGGATCATTCCTAACAATGTCGTGCTGCCTTTGGATCAGTAGATGGAGCTCCAAGATAAATCGTTCCAGCCCTGAAGCATTTCAATCAATTAAACATAACAGCTGTTGAGAGACCACAGTAATTACAAGGCTAAATGATATCCTTAAATAATCACTTGGGATTTATACATCTTATTCCTTAAATCTTATCATACATACATGGAGGTTTGTTAGTGAGAAAAATAAAATTAATTCTGCGCCTCTCTGCCAGAACTCTCTGGTGTCTTTCCAAGTGTTTAGAAGACTGAATGATAGCCAAAGTCATACATGTACTCTTGGCTACAGTGCTTTTCTTCAGCTGCCTACAGAAATCCAGTTTATAGAAACCTGCTTATGATAATGTACTTTATTTATAACCCTCTTAAATTCACTGCAATTTCCCCATATAATATGGACAAATAGTACTGACTTCTGTGGTTTTCCCACTCTACTGTGTTGGCCCTTAGTATCCCAAATTATAATCTATATGTAGTGCTGCAATAATTGTTCAAAAATCTGACCCTCTACTTTAGAGTAATTTTCATTATAATTAAATTGTCTCTGACTTCTTATGTTCACATACATGCTAATTGTTCCCAGTGTTTAAATGCATCCCTTAGAACTTTAGGAAGAGGAGACTGTTGGGTTCCTGATAACAGAAGAAACATCAGCAGTAAGAATTACCACCTTTAACTGTGGTGTCTATACACAATACAGTTGTCCAACAATATTTTTTGTGACAGCAGTAAAAGATAAACTGTCAGGAAACGAAAAAATGGTCTTAATGGTTATTAATTAAATAACTGAGCATATGATAGGAATGACAATTTGTTTTATGAGAATTTGAGCTTTGGTAAAACAATTGTCAGAGAGATAGAAACTAATTAGAACACAGCAAGAAGATTGCCAGGCAGCTTCTTTCCAGGTAAGTGGAATTAGCAAGAGTTAGGAGGCTTTGAGGATGACACACATATTGGAGATCAATGACAAAACAAGGATTGATTCTTGTAGGAAACCTGGATTAAGCCTGAATTAATGTCCTGTTGTTCATGATGTGGGATGGGAAATGTTCCTGGTTTTGTCTTGTATTTGACTCTCTGATAACCTCAGGCAGTACAGTCAAGCCAGGGTCATTCTGTATTAATTTATTGAGACGCTGTTTGCATCCTGTTAGTTAACTAAACGTGTTTGCTTCTTCTGACTTGTGAGAAATCCACAGAGATGCATTAGCCATATTATATATTAATGTAAAATGAAATTAATAATGATGTGAGCTAATAGGCTGGGCTTTGAACTTTGGCTGCAATAGGGAAGATTTCTTGCTTCTTCTTCCCACTCATATAGAGGGATGGTAAACTTTAGATAGGTTATGGGAAGATGCTGGCATTCAACATTGCGAATCCCAGTAGCTGGAATTGCTGAGATGATGGATCACACACCCTGGGGACCTGTTTCCATCTTCACTTAAATTCCTTCTAGTGATTTTGCCAAGGCTGCACCTTGCACTGCAGTTTACCTTCCTATTCCCTTGAAGGAATGAAACCCGGCGTGAGAAGAGCAGATTTACAGCGAAAATGATGGGACACTGATTTATTATGAAAATTTCTCAGAGAGGTCATTGATTAGAATGCACAGCTGACAGTGAAAGTGGAGATAACATGGGAACAATGCTGAGCTGGAGAGGACAGAACCCCTCACTGAGCTCCCTGCTCCCCCCACACTGCAGACCCTGCTGCAGGTGAGCAGGAAAATGCAGGTGTTTGTCCTGCTCCGAGTCTCTGCTACAAAATGGCAGCGATTTAGGGGACCAGCTCCCCCCTTCCCCAACTTTGGGCAATGCTGCAGAGTCAGTGCACATAAGGAGCTGGGCATAAGCTGTGTTTGCTAGAGCTTTGCAGTGGAAATTTTCTCTAAGGTTCTGCAGAGTTCACCTGCTGTGACCTCCTTGCAATATTTATGGAAATGTTTGGCTGAGCTTGTGAGGATCTGTAAATCCCCAAAAGATCTTCATGCAGGATTTCCACTGACAACATTCACAGTTAACTTTCACCAAATCCTTGAGTATCTATGAAAAAAAAAAAAAAAAAAAGGAAAAAAAGACCTCAAAGGGGAAGGCTTAAAAGAAAAAAAAAAGAAAATAATTAATTGTGTGGGAAAAGCAAAACACCTTCTGCTGTTTGAAAATTCAATTCCTTATAACTGTAACCCTTGGTACTCAGAGCAGCAACTTTAATCAGAACTGTGGCTGATTTTTTTAGCAAGGTTTTTTACTGCAGTCCAGCTTTGCTATCAAAACCCATTCTTCTGTTATGCCTTGGAGGAGAGATGGCTCTGTTGGGAATAACATAAAGCATGTAGATTGAATTTCTTTTTTTTTTTTTTAAAAAGAGGTTAAAATAGCAATAGCAACCTTGTCAAAGAACATTGGTTGTGGAGCAGCTTGCAGAATCCAATAGCCCCTGGGCTTGCCTTCAATGGTCCAGTCTCACAGGTGGTTGCCAACCCTTGGAAATACTGTCAGTGTTGACTGTTGTTTTTAATTATGAAGGTAAACACTGTAAGTTAGATGAGAGCTAAGAAGCATATCTTGTCAGTTAAACTGACATCTGAAATGCAATAATGCTGAAATTTCCATCTTCTAAAAGCCTCTGGGATTTTTTTGGAAGAAAGGGACAGATATGAATATGCTGAGGTTTAAGCAGAGAAATAATATTCTTTTGGTAAGAAATTGCTATGGAACAGTACCTGAGTTTTTAAGCCAGCACAGGTGAGTTCAACTGTGACTTCCTGATCAGAGCTGGTTCAGTCTCTATGTATCTGCTACAGCACCTTCAGGAAGAAAAGTAGATAGTTAAATGATTTCTATTTAAAACATTTAATTGCTTCAAGTTGAGTCTGGTTGCAAAAAGTGGAGAATAAGCTGAATAAGGATGATATCAAGAAACTTCACTGGTAAAAATGAAATAGAATAAATCAGAAGTGTCTGACATTTCCCTTTCCACTTGGCATAAGCCAGCAGAGCATCAAGCACTCATTATAAGCAGTGCTGTAGGAGAAATTCTCCTGGAAAGATGCTGAATGTTCATTTTCTTCATTGCACCACCTGCCCTAAGGCCAAACCTGTCCAGAATTTTAAGCATGCAGTCCCAGGCAAAAGTGTTAAGACCAAGTACAACTTATTTAGCTTTTCTTGAGTAGAAACAGTCTGGATAAAGACACTGAAGTTTCAGGGAACTTGCTGTCATATGTTTGCGAATGTGAGTAAAAAATCCAGTGTTGAGCCAAAATTTAGCAGCAACAGGAGGGAAAAGCTAAGGAGAGGGGATCCCTGTTCTACTGTCAGCAGGAAAAATGACACTGTATCCCAAATATCTCCCACATCCTTTCAGCAGGACCCACAGACTCTGAATGCTCTCTGGCCAGGAGGCGAGGGAGATGAAGAGCAGAAGCACAAAACTGAATCACAGAACAGTCACTCCCTCCTTTGTCTTTCTATAGCCTTTGCTTGGGAATCCTGGAGTCTTCATTTATCATCCGGCAGTACTGAAATCTCTCCCTGGGAAGGTTTCAAAGGAATTAGGGAAGAGCAAAGAATTAAAGAAACAAATCTAGCAACAGTATTCCAGTTCCTCTCATAAATTGCGTGCTGGCCTAAGCTTTAGCTGGAATTTCAAGGCAAATGTTAATGGTCTGATAAGACTTATAGTCATGAGAGGGGCTTTTTAAAATGGAAATAGCATTGATAATACAGTGAATGGTTCAGGAAATGATCCACTTTAGACTAAAACTTCAAAGATAGACAGACAAGGCTCATTTACTGGAGAAACCACCCATGTAAAATAATATGCCTGAAATCTCTCTGGCCAAGGAGACAGCTTATTTCAGAGATAGTCATCCAAGACCTCAGCTAGTGGAAATCAGCATAGCTCGACTGATTGAATCCTGTGAAAACATAATTGGGTAGAGCATCCCCTGCACTCCATTTCTTATAGAGAGGTAAGGACAGGTCCAGTTCTTGTGGCGAAGAGGCTGAAGCTGTGACAAGGAGTAATTTACAGGAGAGACATAATGAAAAAGAAGTAAATTTGTCTGTCAAAGGATTCTAAACAGTTTGGAACAATAAAAAAAAAATGCAATATAGCTGTTCATTTTTGAGAAAGTGTCATAAAGAGGCTGATCAAAAACTCCATCCAACTTTGCAGTAGAAAAGATTAAGTAAAATGATACCATTTTCAATTGAAAATTGTAGGGAGAGAAAAGCAAAAGAGCTCAGCTCTCACTCTGCAGAGTAATTACGAAGAGATGCCTACTCAAGCTTTGTTCAGTCAGAGATCGTGATAACACTTACAGAGATACAGCCAGACTGTCTGTTTGGCTAGACAGCATTAATATAAACCACATAATTTAGAAACTACCTCTCCAGATTCCATTTCCAGATAGAAATCTGCTAATGAACCATGATTCACTTATATTCCTAATCAGGAAAAATATCTTTCAAGCTGTGTTCCAACTGGACAGTGTTTTGCTTCCTACATCCCAAAGACCAATTAAATACTTTGTATGCAGCTATGCTATACATAATGAATGTACTGTACAAATTAAATCAATTTTGGTGAGAAAAATAGCTTATGTTCTGCTCATTTCAGTAAAAAGCCAAACTGCTGATTTGCAAGACCCCTGTAAAATGGAGTCCTACATGGAAGAGAGCAGGGATTGTAAGGCTGGGGGGTAGCATGACAGTTCATGGGATCGGCCACTGGATAAATTGGTGCCTAATCTTATTCTGCAGCATGTCAGTCACAGAACAGTGATACCACAGTCTTAGTGGGCCTGCACCAGAGACAGATCTGGCCCACTTAACTTAGGTCTGGAAAGGATGAAGCTCTATCAGTAAAACCTGGAAATAGCTGGAGGTATAAATTCATCCATTAATGGAAGGTAGGACTTTGTAATAACCCTCCTTTCTCATCACATTACTCCACTGCTTTTTTACCAGGTCAGAATTCTGCATTAAAATCTTCACTGCCTGAGTTTAAAATAAATCTTCTCCATCCTGGCAAGGAGAAAATACAGAGGAAATCCTAATGGAAAAATATCCATATAGTTCAGAATCAGGGCAACATCCCATCTCTGCACTAGACTCCAAACAGTGAACTACTATTTTAATATATAGAATTTTTTAGGAGGATCATAAAAAGCTTTCACAGTGGTTCTCTCCTGGTATAATCAGGGAAGCCAATTCACTCCTGTCAGAGAAGAGTCATCCCATCAGTATCTTAATGTTAGTATTTAATTGACATCAGACCATTTATCATCCAGGTTTCTTCCCAAAGATAATTGGGTTTACATATTGGTCCACCAAAGATTAAAACAAAATCTGTTCAAAACACAGGGGGCAAAAAGCTATTTGTTTGTATCCGTGATTTATATGTTTTGTTGCCAGATATTTTGGAGCATCTTATTTTTTGGGCTGTTTCCTGATGGCTTGAATTATGATTACTTATCCTCAGGAACTCAGTATGATATTAGTTCCACTGATCTTGTTGACTTTGCTTTCATGTGCAGCGGGTAACACTGGGGAAAAGCAGAAAGGATAGAGTCATTATGGATTCTGAAAGAAGTAAAAACAAACACCCACCACAGAACCCTTGGAAGAGCACAGGAGACCCTGCAGCACAGCTCTGCTGTAACAGCCCACTCATCCCCACAAGCTTTATCTTTTTGAGTGGAAAATGTGCTAGCAATAGAAACAAGCTTGTGTGAGAAATGCAGGCTGAGCCTCCAGGTAAAGATAAGTAAGTCAGTGCATTCCAACAAAAGGAAATGCACAGTGCTGGACTGAAAATCCTGACAGGTTCCTGTTCCCTGATCTACCCAGTCTTGAGGGACATGTCAATCTAGGAAAGCATTCGTCTCTGTCCTCATGTACTCAGTCTATATTTGAGTTTTTTGAATCAGCTGTAGACTGGACAAGATTTGCAGTGGTTCTTAGATGCTGCTAGGTGACTTAAAATTTTTTCCAGGCCTAGGGAAAGGAGATATTTAGGTCCAAGGAAAGTCAGGCAGGACTCTTGAACAGATTGCCCAGATAGTTTGTGTAGTTTCCCTCACTGGAGATACTCAAGATTGGTCTGGATACAATCCTGTGCCATCTGCTCTGGGATGACGCTGATTGAGCAGGAAGGCTGGACCAGATGCCCCCACTGTGGTTCCTTCCAACCTGACCCATTCTGTGTTCCTGTGATTCTGTGACTTTCCTGTTTGGAAAAGCATGACACTGGATCCGTATCTCTGTGTTATGAAATGATTTTGAAAATCTGATCTTGTTTTGTTTAGCTCATGCTACCCAAACCCATGTTCTAAACACTGCAGTTCCCAGGCTGGACTCAGAAAATCTAAGTTGATAGAAGTTGATTAGGAAAGTGGCCATCAGGAAACAGAAAGCTTGAACTCTTATTCTCACACCTCTTTTATCAGATCCATGTGGAGCCTGCCACACATCTTCCTAAATGTAAGTTTAAGGCACAGGGAGAAACCACACCTGGAGATGTCTGGCATTTTGCTCCCTTATTATGTCCTACAAGGTGCAGAAAATTTGATCTTTTTCAACTGTGAACTTGGCACTGCAACTCCTTATTAAAAAACTGTTCTTCTTTCCTGAAGCATGCAGCAATTTCTCAGCATGAGAAGTTTCCTGTCTCTGACAAGGCTTCTTTTTAGAAATTGAGGCTGCTTTGTATTGCAAGGAAAAATCTGTTTTGTGTGGTCTTTTCTTCAGCTTGTTACATGGTAGAATGCTTAGATAGAAAGCAAGAGGGAGAACAGGTGCTCTGGTGCTCAGGGAAGAGGATGTCGATGACCTTGATTTTGCAGATCCTCAAGGTATCAGTCAGGAAATGCAAATATTTTACAGCAAAAGTGTGGCATGTAATACTAATCTATCAGTGGAACCAAAGGTGAGCAATAGAGCAGTTATTAGGCAGTTTCCCTATGCAGGCTAAAAAAGCTAAGACACTCCCACTGAAAAAGAAACCAGGGAAATCAGAGGAAAAACATGCACCCAAATCTATGCATTTTTCAGTTGGTGGAACTGGACTGTCTTATTCACAGCACATGTTAGTAATTGCTATTTTACAGCACTCCAAACTACATTAGTGTTTGCATTGATGCATTTGCACATTGATAGCTTTGCACTGAGGTCCTCCCAAAGCTGTGTTTCCCCAAAAATCTTATTTTGCCAAGGAGCACCTGCTGAACTGTGCTGATACACAGCTCTGCACATTCAGATGCTGACATTTGAGTGACCTATTGATGATTTTATTGGCTAAGTGCCATGGGAAGAGATTGAGTGCCCATTTGATAGAACCAGGAGATGAAAACAGGTGTCCAGGTTTTGATCCTTCTATTTGACAACTGGGTTCATATCTTTCAAAATCTCGCATCAGCATCTCCCAGGGAAGCAAAAAGCCCAGAAAGACAAGGACAGAACTTCATATGAGAGGAGAAAGCTGAAGCAAAGATAAGAAAATATTTTGCCTGGCTAACAGTTAGATGCAGAATAATTGGATTTTAATTCACAGTGGCACTCTAAACTCAGGACTGAATGATAAGGTATTTCGGGGGTTTTCAATCCCAGACTGTCAAAAAGGTTGAAGCAGGCAGGTTGGTGATGGTCATCCCTACCACTGCAGCTGTGTGGGGAAAAAACTTAATTTGTGTTGTCTTGTATTTAGAAACCTTTCCTTACCTGGTAGGGTTCCTCTGCTGAATATAACAGGGATATTTTTATTTCCTCTGAGACAGGATTTAAAGCTCCTGCAGTATTCGGAACAGCTGTGCAATGTTAAAAAGGGAAGAGACTGTAGAAAATGAAAGGAAAAGGCAGAGTTAGTGAAAATAAAGCTGAATGGAACAATAGTGAGGTATTTAAAGAAATGCAAGCATGTCTCTTGTTAAGGCTACAATCTAGAGCTTATTAATTTGTATAAATATTTTCCCTTTTATTTAGTGGTCTTTTAAAACCCCATATAATGGGTTAGAATCAATAGAGCTTTTCTTTTTTTATAGAAGAGTTTTTCAGTGCATAAATCCTACTGATACATAGAACCAGAAATGGAAGATATGACAGTGTTGATCCTCTCTCAGAGCAGAGGAATGAGCTGCACCACTGTGGAGAGCCCATCAGTCTACTCAAGGCAATTTGTAACGAGATTTTGTGTGGTGTCAGTAGAGCTGCATATCAGGGAATGGAAGGACAGAGCAAATTATTGAGACAGACAGGGAAAATTTGCTTGAAGAAGTAACTATGCAGTTAGAATTTGTTATATGGCAGCTATACAGGACTGAATAAATCTGATAAATGGCTAAAATGAGGATAGTGCTCATGTATCCCCATATCCTCTGCCTTATCCCATGTACAGATCATTCTATCTTCCTGTGAAAGATCCACAGGGAAAAAAATCTACAGATCCAGAAACTTTGCCAAGAAAGGACTCATGAACTTGTGTGAAGAGGCTTTGTAACTGAAGATCTTCAGCAAAAACAGGAGATGCTTTCCTACTTTTGCCCAAAACAGTTTCTGTAGGAAGAGTTGTTGCAGACAAATGTCATGCTTGAGAAATACTTTTATTGAAGAGGTATAGAGTTCATAGACAAAGTTATTAGTCAATTTTTAGGTGTCTTGTGACAGTAATAAATAGCAGCAGATGTGCAAGTAGGGGACTGTACTGTGGTAGTCCTCTGCAAAACAAAGCAATAGATTCAAACCAAAATATACAAAACAAAAAATTGTAATGTTGTATAGCAGTTCCTAAAGGGTCCTGTCACTGTGGTTAGTCAGCCAGGGATTGCAAAGCTGCACTCACACATTTAACATTTCTCTGCTGTGGCACAGAGGCAGTCTTGGGGCACAGCCATCTTAGGGTACCCGTGGCTCTGGCTATGAGAGGAGACATTGAGTGACAGGGAGACAGTTGCTGCAGAAACCCCCAGCATGGTTTTCCTAGCCAGTCATCCCTTGGGAAATATGCACTTACTGTAAGAGTGAACTTGTTGGATTGCAGTTCCCAGTACCAGCCTCTGCTCACCAGCCTTTCTTTAAAATAAACTAAAAATGACAGGCAGTCAGCCTAGCTCTGTATTAGAAATTAGTATGGCTGAAGAAATAATGTTTTCTGTAAATAATGGAAGGATCTTGACTATGGTTTTTGCCATCTAAGCAGCTTGATGTCCTTTATTAAGTTGTTTGTGTAGAATATAGAGAAAGAGAGAGAAGAATTAAAAAAGCATTCCAGTTGTGATACAATGATAAGCTGATATATCAGTCCATGAGGAGCAGAACCACAGAGTGCAAAGCTGTGTATGCTACAGTGCAGCTGAAATTACATTATTAGAGAGTAGATTTGGCTTTGTTCTGCACAGCAGAGCCTAAAACAGTAAAAAAAATGCATGCAATTATTCTCTATGTGAATTCTAACAGGCATCCCGTGAGAGATCCTTCAATAGTGTGGGGTCTGGCGAAGGGAGACAACAGACAGCTCATAAGTCATGTGGCAAGGCCACAAGTGGCTTACAATCCATCCAACTTTTGATTCAGTACCCCTCTCTGCTGATTTTTGGGGTGAGCTTCAAAAAGCTATGTCAGGTGACTCTGAGAAACTCTTCTCTAGCTGTCTGTAATAATTCCTCCTGGAGGTGCTCACTGTTACTCCACTCTGGCTCACGTGAGAAGTCTGAATTCTCGGAGGTGGGAGCAGCCACAGTGTCCTCATGCTTCATTTCCCACGGCAGGCCCTGGTCTCAGCAGGAGTTTGATGTGTCACTGACAGTGAAATCCAGAGTCACCAGCCCAGGTGGGTGTGTGGAGGAACGGGCTGACCTCGTTTCATCCCAAGGCAGGGGTGATACTCAGCATTTCTCTTAAATGTAGGTGATAAAGATCAGAGGCAAGTGGAACATGAACTTACTTCCCTTTGGGGAGAAGCCTTGAATTTTTCCTCCTTAGGAGAAGCATGTTTAACAATATGCAAACTTCCCAATCATATGTGTAACCAGCTGCTGCAAAAACTGTCACGACTTCAGTTTCCACCAAAAAGAGAAGTGCCTGCTTTTACTGATACAGGCTTGCAAGCACATGCATTTGTAGGGACTCTGTGTCCCCTCCTGCATTTTGCATCCCATTTTTACTACTTTATCTTGGATTTGGACTGACGCTAGCACTGGAATTATAGTGGAATCACATATCACTGGAATGGAGACAGTGTGCCTACATGCAGTTTTTTACCTGCAAGACCCCCATGTTAACACAGCATTTGCAAATGTTAGTGCTACAGGAATGCCTTGGAAAGGACTCATCAGTATGCATGCAGTAGCTGCTGAGCACAAATATGTATGAAATTCTGATCATTGGTATTGAAATGGAGGTCCTGAATATAAATTAGGAGGTTTCTAAATACATCAAATTTCAGTTAAATGAGAACTAAGTAAACACTGCATTTTTAAATTATAGTTGTCTTCCATTTTAAAGAAGAAAATCTGATGTTAGTTGGTTCTTCAGACTAGTTAAAGCCCTTTAGGAAGGTAAAAAATACATTATTAACAGAGACGTTTAAATTTGAAAAATAATTGCCTAGGCATAAGCAAGACTTTTATCATGCATGTAAAGCTTTTAAATCTTTGGCTCTTATTGAGATATGGAAGATAGGATATAAAAATGCTTATCTGTGCAATTACTTTTTGCTTAGGGAATAAATTCTTAAGTAAATCGATTATCCTAAACAAATAAAAAACCCTAAACAGAGAGAGAATTCACTGTATCTTTTTCCAGCTACCACTTGTTAGGGCTTTGTCTTTACAGCTTGCTTGCTTAGGCAGCTCCCTGAAAACCATTAAACATTGGACGTTTTCATCTTCCCCAAACATGAAGAAGAGAGAATTCCCATCATCAGGGGTGTAGAAAAACCACCATCAATTTCTTCTCAATTCACTTTGCAGAGGAGCTCAAATGCACTTTCCCTTTGCATTGCCAGCTGTAATTCTGCAAGCAGCTCTTCATACAGTCAATAGAGACACCAGTAATTTTTTTTCTCTCGATCAATCCTCATCTAGCAAATCTCTTCAATTAACTATCTCTGTAACAGAATTTTTAATTCAACCAGTGAGAAACACACAATGTGTTAGTACTGCATATGTTCAAATCACCATGATGTAAATTTTTATTAACTTTCTCTTCATCTTAAGCCAGTCTATGCTTATCATGTCAAATAACTGTGGAAAAAGAGAATGCAATGAATAGTAAAAGAAATAAAGGGAAAGCATGTCTAAAATTCAGAAGTGGCTGGGAGTAGAAATTCAGGAGGCAATACTTTACTCCTAGAGTATTATCTCAGTCTCTCAAATAACAAAGGTACAAAACATATATGTGAAATCGAGCCCTATCTTTGTGTATGGGGCACGAGGGGATTTGGGATGACTGCCAAAGATACATAGAAGAGCACTGCCTTCACTCTTTTCCACAGTCCAAAAAATATTTGTTGTGTCTAAATTGTGGATAGAGAGTTGCTAGTCATTGAATGCTTGTTTTTAATGATTATACCTATACAACTAGATTTCTGAGACAACCAAAATATAAAGCTTTCTTTTGCTGTAATTTCACAATTAAATGCTAAAACAAGGGCACTGCTGGAATGATCAGAATACAAAAGACACATTGCTTAGTGTGCAGTACAGGCATGTGGCAACACGTATGGTATTACACGTGAACACCAAACAATATGCTCAGACCCCAAAGAGTTTGCAGGAAGTCAGAGGAAACACACATAGGTGACAACAATAATGTGCAGTGAAAGAGGAAAGTGGAACCAGTGGAGCATGAAAATGCATTCACTGTCCCTTCTCCCAGGATGGAATACTGAATACAGGTGAAAGCAGAGAGGATTGTCTTCAGCAGATCCAGGGGGTGTATCTGGGACTGCAAGGATAATCACAGCTGTTGGTTTGTTGGTGCTTCTGTTCCTATCATGAATTTCTGTGCATTCTCACTCAATACCCTCTGTGATTCTAAAATGAGGAAACACTAGAAAGCAAAGGCCAATTTTTTGAGGATCCCAGCTTGTACACAACCCATAACGTACCGCAGCAGGTCCAAGTGCTCATGCCTAACACACTTAATGTTAAGTGGCTCTATAAAGGTTTGAAGTAGCCACACTTACAGTTCCACCACAGTTCCACCAGTGTTGCTCTACTTCACAGATCACCACGTGCCAATGCTTTATTGGAGACTGAGCTAATACTGCAGCTTGTTAAATCCTCAGAGTCTCAGGTAAAGTCTTACTTGAAGTCTGGTTAATGCCAGTAGCAAAAGTCTCTGTCATGAAACAGAATTAATACCTTTAAAAGTTAATTTATACATTATCTGAAAAGGACTTTTATTTGGAAATGGCACTATCCATCACAATCTTGATTGAAAGACAGAGCTACACATATATAAACAGCAGAACACTAGGTGAGGCAGGTGTATCACCTTATGAAAAACCTACTTTTTGTGTTTTGCAGTGCTCTCAAATCACCCCTAACGTTGCACAACTTTTGCAATCACATAATTTCATTCATTCAGTGGAGTTTCTCCACTCACACTGAGGAAATAAGGAGGAGACTTCAGTGCCATTTTGTATTGGGAGTCAGGGCAGGATGTCAGGATCATAGTCTGTCACTTGCTGTGGTGGGCATAAAATGAAGATGATGTCAGGCCAAAGAAACAGTCTCCAATATCTGTCTTAAACTTGAGGATTTAACAACTAGTAAATAAAAACCTTTATTTGATGTAAGAATTCTGCAAGTCAATGGCAATAAGTTCTGTTGCTGATTATCTGGTCTTTGTGATATTTAATTTCCCAATATTTCATGGCAATGTATTTCCTCTTTCTAGTCGGAATATGTGGTTAGAATTAAAATCAGGAGCTTTTCAAGAGGTGAATTATTTGGAGTGGCTGAAAATCATCCATTGAAGAGACAAGTACTTACAAGCACAAATCCTGCTGAAGGTTAGGAGACATTCTAGACACTTTGTGCTAGCCCTAGGTGGGGATCCAATATGTGTTTTTATGAGCTTTTAAATGATGATAATATTTATACAATCAGTAAGCATTTTTAAGAAGAGAAAGCTTGGAAAAAACTAACAACACTTCAGCGGAATGGCATTTCCACCTGCAGCTGTCACAGTTAATGTTTTATTGATAAGATGCAGGTCTTGCTGACTACCATACATATCCTTTATTTCATTTTCTTTGCAGGCAGCAAGAATCCATCATTCACATTTTTCTCTTGGCCTACATCTGTCTAAGGCAGTATTCTCAGTATATAGTACTGGAACACTATCTTATATTATTAAGTTGATGGTTAAATGCCTGATCCTATTGTTTAAACCCTGCCAGTGAGCAAAGGGGCTTCACAAAATTTTGGAGGCACATGAACATCTGAGACTCTTGATTTAGGAAAGAAAAATTGCTGATCATCTGCAAAAGCAATTATTTTATACCTTTCTCTCTTTTCAACCACAGCACAAAAGTGAAGGTGTAGACACAATGAACAATGATAAAGGTGACAGAAATGTTCATGTACAAAGCAAAGTCATGCATCTTTCCAAAGCTGCTCGGATGGAAATCTAAAGATTTTCTAAAGTGGACTCAGCATGTCCAGTGAGGCAGTGGCTGTTCACTGACAGCAAACTTAACTCTGTGCAAAGACCTGTGCACTATCTCCACAACCCTTGGGTGCAGTATCGGCCCTCTCAGTGTGAATAAATGAGCTCTTCAGTTCACCTAACTTCATTCTAATTTCAAATTCACTGACTCAACTCACTGGTCACAGTCATCTCTTGTTTCTGTCTGGGCATCAGAGCTACTCCTTATCATATGTCACTCCTCTTAACTGAATCATTTTCACATAATTGTAGAAAATAACTTGTATTTTTGGTAAGGGCATAAAGAGAAGCTTGACTTGAGGTGCAACGTGGAAAATTGGGAAGGGAGACCTAAACTTTTGCCACCAATGGATAACTTGATAAAACTGCACAGAGGATTTTTGTATGTGTATCTCTGTTACTATAAAAGAAAACTGACAGTGGCAAATGTACAGACTGATGTTTTGGTTTTTCTTTAATTAATGCAAATTATAAAGTTAGTTACTAATGTGTACTTTAATAACATATCCTGTATCTCACACCTGTTTTTGAGAATGTTAAAACAAGAATGAACTTCATGATGCATAAAATCCTCAGCAGAAACAGTTCAGTAGAACAAAGCAATGATTACCACAATGTACAAACATGAAAACTGCCCTGAGGACATCCCTTAAACACAGCATTTTTAGGAATGATATGAGTTTCCCATGTCACTGAAGTCTCCTGCTACAAAACTGCCGTCACTCAAAGCAAAGCTGGAAAGATGCCTTCTGGCAGAGTGGAATCCCTCAAGAGCATGGGGATAGATCACACCCAGCCAGTGGAGGACAGCAGAAAAACTGCTGTGAGAAAATATCTGTACATATTCTGGATCACACCTGTTTTCTTATTAGCCAGCAGCTTCAAAACTCTTGCATATTTTCATTTTATCTACTTCCACTGTACATTCTGTCTTAGTCACATGTCATTTCAACTCCATGTTTGAACAGTAGATCTGGTGTGCTGGCTCACTGCTTTAAGAGTGCAGTTGCTGAGGTCTTGCCTGGTTGTTGCTCTGTTTTCTCCAGTGTTGGCTTCATTCAAGGATGTGTAAGCATGTATGTGTAGGAAAGAGAACAAGAGACCAGATAGGCATGAGGAAGAGAATAACTAACAAGCATTAGACCTTTCCTTAAATTATTTTCTCAAATTTGCTAAAATGTGTTCTGTTTTTTTTCCATTTTTTGTTTACCCAGAATTTTCACCCAACTTTACAAGTAGGGGGATCTTATTTTCCCCTTCAGAGACAGAAAACTTGAGACAAACAGAGTTATGCCAGTAGTTAATATGTAATTTTTCTGTTTGTTTGTTTGGGTTTTTTAAAAATATTTACAAAATATATTCCCTCCTCTAATTAATGATATTCAAAATTCCTACATACAAAATATCTTTTTCTTTTAATGGTTTGAGTTATATATTGGCCTTAAAGTGCAATTCTTTTAAGTGCAGGGACTGAGTCATTTGGAAAAAAAAGCATTTAAGTGAAATCCAAGTAAAGACTCAATATGTTAATGTCATCTGAGGGCAGCTTTGAAAAATATAATTATTTGTCCTTGCTCCTAGATTTCTGTTTGAATCTATATATTCTCATCTTTGGAAGTTCTAGGAAAGTTTAGTTACAGGTTTTGGTTTTCTGGAACTTACCAAGAAGTGATATTTTAAAGCAGGTCAGTAAAACTTTGATCTCAAATTTTCAAATCTAGCCTGACATACTGCATCTTAAAGAGGATCTGATTTACAGACAGTGCATGCTCAGCACTTTTCAAGGCAAAGTCCCCCTCTTGTCTTTCAAGCTGAATGTTCAAAAAGAGAAGCATCCCAAAACATCAGACACAGTTTGGAAGTCAAAGTGAATCTTTGCTATGGCATATTTGGTGTCACTGACTGATTTCCTTTTTTCACTGCTTTTCTAGGGAATAAGGTACAGAGATTTCAAAGTCTTTCATGTAGCCCCTGTATGAGGAATAAAATAGGGGGCCCTTTAAAAAACCTCTCATGTTCATTATTTTCAAGAGCTCCAGCTATTTATGTGTCTGTAAATAACCATTTAGCAGCAGTAGGAGTTCTCCATGGAGCAAGTCTGTTCCATTACACTGAAGCACCAGCCTGAAGGAGAATGCCCGATCAAACTGTCATCTGCATCTTTCAGACTTCACACTTGCTTGGAGTCAAGACAGTTTTCTATTCATAGGCTTTCTCCTTTCATCACACTGACCAAAGTGATTCTTAATAGTAGCACTGAGCTGCAACAGCAGGTAATTCAGACTTGCAAAGAAAGGACCAGCTTCCACTGATGCAGATGCAGGCAACACAGTTCTTACACTGAAATCTTTTCACTGCTAATACAGCCCCAAAGACAGAGTCTGACTTCCTGCCATAATATTCATTTATTCATTCCTTTATCACCACAGAGCAAAAGTGGTTTTCACCTGTCACAGAACTCCTGGAACTCATCTTCATGTGCCTGTGGCAGAAGGGTTTCTTTGAAACTCTCACGGGAGAGCCATTTGCATGCAGCACGTCATGGATATGCTCCAAATGCTGCTGCACCACAGGCATACCAATGCAGAGGGCTTATAAAATAGGGTTTGTCGTGGCTAGTCCTTGAGAGGTGGCATATTGTGAAGAGAAAAATAAAGGCATTAATTGAGACTGTAGCTATTCTCCCCTTAAGAGAAACATGTCATCTGCCTGCCAATGGCAGTGCGAGTCAATGCCAGCTGACAGAGACCTTCACACAAGGGACATCTGAAGAGACAAGTGGAAGTGTACATGGACTAAGGGGTTGATATGGAGTGACTCCAAAATTTGCACATATAATTTGTAAGGCCCTTTATTCAGGGGATGCAGATGCACATATCAGGGCATCGTAGCTTAGTTAATGCCTAGTAAGTAAAGAAGTGGTAACTGGGAAAAAAAAGAAAGGACTCAGAAAGGGCTTGCACAACTGTATTATAGAATCTATACAAATGCAGGGATTAATGGACAGAAAGGCACATAGTTGAAGAGCGTGCTGTACATTTTCAGCATCTTGCTTTTTGGCTATCACAGATCCTGTAGCTGGCAGAAATAACCAGCAGTGCAATTCATCATTTTGCTGTATAGTAGGTCCTTTGCATTTATCTTCTTTCACTGATGTGATATATAAAACTTGGTGATTTTATTTTATTTTGCATTCAATAATATGTTTACTGTAGTCTCAAGGTATGTGCAACTTGCAAGAAACGATTAAAACACCAGCAACTGACATAACAGTTAAACATAGAATTTCCCAGATAGGAAGGAAAATAAATGTTAGTGTTCTGAGTACCTAACTGACATAAATGTATTTCGAATCCTTCAAAAATACTTCTAATATTTTGAATTTCCTATTCCCTGCCTGTTTGAGCACTAATTCATGGAATTGCATTGGTGGTTCTGCTATAGGAAAAACGACTCCAAGACTGAAAATAAGACACTCTTAAATCTTTATCATAAGAGAAAAGATACACACATGGATTGAGGCTGGAGCTCTGAGTTAGGAATTTCCTGTAGAATGTGCTTCCACTTGGGGGACCAGAAAAGGTAGTTTAAAACCCTGTTATTGGGAAGCTTAAATTTGCTGTATATGGAGCCACAGTCATACGTCAAACAGAACTACTCAGGCTGGAAATGTTTAATAACTTCATTAGTGGTTCACTGAGGTATTAGTGAACATGACTGTTAAATTTGCAGATTAACACCAGGATTGAAGGGCTGCAAGCATTTTGGAGAATAAGATCAGTATTCAAAGCTATGTTTATAAATTAGAGAAAAGACAGAAAAATTGTGAAGACAACTTGATAAGAACAAGGACAGCACTTGATAAGAACAAAGGAAGGTAGGAACGATGGCTGCAGCAGCGGAACTGAGTGAGAGATTTCTACAGGCAGGAGTCCAGCACATCCTAAATTGAACTTCAGTCACCAGTGCTCTACTATTGTGCGAGTAACAAACACCACTTAAAGCCCTGCAGGTGAGATGTATAAATACCCTAGGATTCCCTCTCCTCTGCTGGAATGGTCTGACTCATTTGGCACTTAAGGAACACTTGGATCAATTAGTCCTCAATGATAGTGGCCAGAAGGATGACAGATCTAAAAACTATGGCTTTGAGGGAAAAGTGAATAAATTGAAATGGTCCAAGGATGTCAGGGCTGATGGGGGTGGGGAGGAGAGAAAACAAATTGCCATGTAGTAATAAGAATCTTCTTTCTTATATCTGTATTCTGTCAGTAGTATTCTGTTATCATTGGACTTCTAAGGAAATATCTCTAGACAGCAGCATTTAGGTTTTTTTTGCTCTTCTACAGTATAAAAATATTTATATTAGTTTCCTTACTAAAAGATAGGAAGATGTCAAATAAGTCCCATTTTTCTAGGCCAGTTTGACAGAGAGAATTAATATATTGCTGTTTATTGTTATGCATTATGCTTTAAAGTTGAAATTCAGTCAAAATGACTGACTTTGTGGTGGAAATATCAAAGTTGGAATTAGACTTTGTATTTAGCTGCTTCTAGTAAAAGAAGTTTCCCATACTTACTTTCAAGTATCTAACTCAGCAGCTACAGGAAAGTTATGAATGTTAGTATGTGGCCTGTGAACATTTCACATTTTTAAAAATTGCTTATTTTATGGTATTGCATAGATTATTTGGGGATCCATACCCATTAAGATATCAGTGCTTTTCCTTTTCCTTGTCTTGTCACTCACTTTCCAGCAATTAAATTGCCCTATCTTTATCTGATGAGCACTGCTATATAGAGAAGTCTACACAAAGATAGACAGTGTAGACCTTCATTTATCAACTAGCTGTTTATTTTCAATGTTGTGTATCAGGGTATAGCTAACATTTCTAGTTAGGATATTTTATTAAAAGCTGAGTCAAAGTTTTAAGCTTCAGTCAGCTAGAAATGGACAATCCTTTGCAGGACACCTCCAGTAATTATAGCAATTTTCTTAGAATAACATACTCTTCCATGAAGTGCATCTGTAATTATTTATCTCATTAATGGGATGATCTCTTTTATCAGTATGACCATGTGCAAATGCATTTCATTATACAGATACAATTCTAATGCCCTTGTGTGTGTTTATGATTTTTTTCAGCTTTTGAAGTATTAATGTGTTAAGAATGGATCTGTGCAGCAAAGATACTAAAATAATTTCACTGTCCTAGGACTAGTATGTGTGTCATCACTGCAGGTGCATCCAGCTTCATTGAACTGCTTTGCCTTGGTATATTTCATGATGTATTTATAGTCTGGTTATTTTCCCCAATATTCTTTTTAGGAAAAGTATTATTATTATTTTTTTTTTTAATTTGATCTTTTCCCTTTGTTAGTCTTTCATTTTGTTCACTAACCCGATATTGTTCGAGTACAAAATGAGTTTAGATCTTGACATTGGACTTTGCCTTCCTGTAGCTCAGTGAGGTTTGGAAATTTTACATGAGCAATTACTAATTCTTCTATTCCTCCTTGAGAACATGCTCTGGTATTTTCGGGGTCTTCAGTGCTGCATAAGTGAGAGGCTGTGGTGGTGTTGCTAATGACTGGAAACATGCACAAAAAGCTCTTTTGAAGTATTCTACTCTTAAGTAAACTGCAACTTTCTATAATCAGTAAGTCTGAATGAATAAAATGTCCTTCAGCTGGCTATTTAGCCAGCCAAGAGCAGACGAATAATGTTTGCATTAGAGGTGTTGTTCATATCTGAGAGCTGTCCCTTAAGGAAGCTCTGAATTTGTATCCTGGTGCTTGTCCCCTTTGACACCGTTTCATTTTTCCCTGTTTCCTCATATCTTTATCCCACAAAACTGATCCTATTACAAATCAGTTCTTGTGAGATTTATAAAAACCTGTCCCCAGAAACTCAGGAGCAGTGATTGGTATCAGAGACAAGGAAGCTGTGAGGGTGAATTGAAAGGATGTGACATCTCTGTTCTCCACTTCTGCATTATGGCTCCTATTTTCCTCGAGGAAGGAGACAAATGGGGCTTGTTTCCAAGCTAGTGAATATAAAGTTGAAGTAATTGCATCTGCAAATATGTGGTCATGGTTTATACGGTTGAAATAAATGACATTGTGTCTCAGTGCCCAGTGATGCAGAAAACAGAGAGAGAAGCATATTTTTTTCTTTTTATCTTTTTCCTGATTAACCAACATGTCGCATCTTCCTTTTATCTGAACTCTACCTTATATGATGATAACCAGCTGTGTGTTCACTGGGGTAGAATCTGCAGCAAAACACCTGTGACACAGACATTTGCAGGGTACTTTGATGGTGCTCTTCCAACATTAAGTGTGGTCTGATTTGTTATTCATTTTGTGAAATCCTGATCATAAAACATGTAGAGCAACATATCAATTTGTTGTGCTTTAGCAAACAAACAGTGTTTGTAAAAGAGCCAAAACAAATCTGCTGCTTGACGTGTCTTATGGATATGTTGCAATCCTAAAAAGTGTGGAGCTTTCCATCAGTGTGCTATGTAGAATTCAACTTAATGCTTTAGTAGTGCATTTTATTACCTTTATATCCTCTATATCTAATAAATACTTTGGTACAGTGCAATTAAGTTTTTGCACTTCACTTTGTTACTTCACAAGAAAATCATCTTCATTTTCAGGATTTTACTATTGATTCAATGGCTTTTTTTTTGAGAATAGAAGCACCATTTCTCTCAAACTAAATTTGGGTTGATCATGAAATATAACCTTGCTGTCTTGTTCACAGGAAGGAGCCCTTAGATACTTTTGTAGTAAGAGCAAACTCCCAGAGCAAGAGCTGTCTGCTGTAACTCAGGCTGGACTGAGCACATCTCGTCTCTCCTCTGGAACAGTGACAGAGCATCGTGCAGCTTTGTCAGATCTGTGAGCTTCTTTGAGCTGGTGCCTAGGATCTCCACTGGACAGGCTGAGTTTGCTGGCTGCTTTCAAACAGAAATGTTAGAAGAGTTTTATGAGAACAATAAGTGAGGTGGGCTGACCCTGGCTAATGCCAGGTGCCCCCCAAAGCCACCCTTGCCACTCCCCTCCTCAGCTAAAGTAAAGTATACCAAAAGGCCTGTGTGTTGGGATAAAGACAGGGAGACATCATGCACCAGTTACTTTACAGGCAAAACTGACTCAACTTGGAAAAATTAAATTAATTCACTACCTATCAAAATGAGAAATAAAACTAAATCTTAAAACACCTTCTCTGCACCGCTCTCTTCTTCCCAGACCTAACGTCATTCCCCATTTTCTCCCTCTCCTTTCCACCAGTGGCTCCAGAGGACACGGAGCGGGGTCTGTGGTCATGTAGTCAGTTCATCACAGTTGTCTCTGCTGCTTCTTCCTTCTCAGGGAAAAAACTTATCACACTCTTCCCCTGCTCCAGCATGACACAGTCTTCCACAGAATTGATCAGCATGAGTCCTACCCCTGGGCTGCAGTTCTTCCCAAACTGCTCCAATGTGGGTCCCTTCAGTGGGACACCTTCACATCCTCCTTTGGGCATCCCCTTGCTCCAGCCTGGGGTTCCCCATGGGCTGCAGGTGGATCTCAGCTCTGCCATGGAACTCCATGGGCTGCAGGGGCACAGCTGCCTCACCATGGTCTGCAGGCTCCAGGGAATCTTTGCTCAGGGAGCATCCCCTCCTTCTCCTTCCCCACTGACCTTGGGGTCTGCAGGGCTGTTTCTCTCACGTGTTCTCACTCTTCTCTCTACTGCTGTTCTGCTGCAGTTTTTTTTTTACTTAATCTTTCCAAAATCCATTATCCCAGAGGCTCTACCTTTCTTATTGATGGGCTCAGCCTTGGCTAGTGCTGTGTCTGTCTTGGAGCCAGCTGGCATTGGCTCTACTGGACAGAGGGGACAGTTTTCACAGATGCCACTCCTGGATCCATGCCCCCAAAACCTTGCCAGGCCAACCCATCACAATAGGGAAGAACATCTCCACGTGGGCACACAGTCTACTTCTGCACCTGTAGGGTTGAAGAGGATGTGTTGGAGTATCCGTTAATATTCTGTACAAAGAAAAGAGTGATGGTGTACTGGATGAGAGAGAAACACACAGACAGCAATAGCTGCAGTGGAAATCTATTCCTCCTTTTGCCTTCCTAATTGCAGCTGCAAAGAATGTAGTCTGGGAACTCTCAGCACTTCTGCATAATTTTGCACTTAGTAATGATTAAAAATTTGCTCATTTACTGATTTGTTAGGACTTGATTCCAATTCAGCTGTGGATAAGTTATTTTTCCAGCTGCATCTAAATGATAGTTTTCATATTCAGCACCATGATTAATGATTTCAGAAACAATAAAAAAAAAATATAGTTTTCATCGGCATATTTTTAATCCTTGTGAATCTGGAAAGTTTCTGTAAATAACCTTATCTTATCTTTAATGTTGTTGGTTATTTGTGTAGGTTTCTTTGTCCTTGTTGATGCCTCACCTGAATGCTGTAAAAAGGCTTCTAGCTGGGTGCCATGTGTTTAAGTAGCCACTGTGCTAGTTTGTAACTGCTCGTATGATACAGTTCAAAGGCAACCTGCCTTCAATGCAAATCTGGAGTAATCCCACTATTGTTAATCAAAGTACTCCAGAATTATACCATTTCAAATGAGAATATAATATAGTGCTGTAATACAAATTCAAAGCAATCCAATTGAACTCAGCCCCCAAAGTAGTCACCATACATGATACAGAGCTATGGCCACATAAAATCACTTCTCAGTAGTTCATTTCAAATATGTTTGTTTTTATTCCCAGAAAACCTGAAGTGCCATCAAACTGTAAATTATTTTTTTTCCCATCAGAATATGAAATATTTTAATATTCAGATTTAGGCTAAGTCTTCCTCCTTAAGCATCATTCCTTTATTTGAAAGCTGTACTCTGCTGCAGAGTGAGTTGCTGTGTTGGCAGAACCACTTCCTGGGGCACTCAGATCAAGGAGATGTGGCTGACAATTTGTCTACAAAATCCCCTGTTTGCTTTGGGAAGGCTTATTATTAATAGATGCCTTTAGCAGATAGTGAATCTTTTAATTGCCAGCTTCCACTCTTTAGAAATTGCTCTTAGTTCACCAGAGCAATAGTCACCATTAGCTTGTAAAGGCCTTCTGTTTGCTCCTGCCATGAACTCAGTGTCATCACACCCATTAATCTGAATAAATTGCATGTTGTTTATCTCCATCATTTCTGTGAGCTGGTGATGAGCCCTGTCAGCGTCACAAACATTGAGATGAATAGGTTTCCTTGGAAAACCACTGCTGGGACAGGAAAAAAGAGTGACAAATTAATAAAGTGCTGAGGAAAAGAAAGGTAAAAGTTAAAAACTGTGTGTAAAATTGCCTGGATTTGAAAATAAGACTAAATTAATTTGGGCCAAACTGCTGGTAGGTTGAGTTTGAATTGTCTGAAATCAGTGGGAATGATGCCTGTCTTCCATGGGAGCAGGATCTTAAGTGGAAATGGGTGTGCATATTTCACCAGGTAACTTCTTAGTCAATACAGAGTCCTTTCAGTTGGCTGAGTGAATTGATGAAGCTAAATACAATATGAGCCTGCAGACCACTCAGTTGATCAGACACACGTGGCAGGCAGTGTAGTGGACAGAGCCCAAGGCTCTAACCCAGATCTGTGTTCATCGTGGGAGCAAACCCAGTGTGAAAAATCTTCTGGTGAACCCTCTCCACTTCCACAGAGCTGTAACAAGGCTGATCCTGCTAGACCTGCAGCTACTACAGGATATATATTTCTTCCAGGAAGGGAATAGTGCTTTTATACTTTTGTAGCCATGTTCAGTATGCATTTGGAGAGAAATTACCAATTAATAAATTATTATATGCTAGACTGCACAAATTATTTCAGTGGGTCACATTAATGGCTTTATTTTTATTGTTACACTGAAGTTTGAAGTGTTTAGTGATGTTATGGCCAGCTGTCAAAATACACTGGCACCCACATGCTTATCTGAACCTCATTGCACTGAAGCACCTTTTAATGGGTTGTAGCCCCTTGTAGTTGGCTGTGGCAGAGTCACCCTGTAAAGTGCAGTGCAGGAAACAGCAGATATGCACCACAGAAATCCTTGTGCAGGTTGCTGTGAATATGCAGAGACCCATCTCTAGAAGCAGAGAGAGAGAAAACCTTCTTTCATGTTTATTTTTAAAAACATGAATAGTGTGAAAAACTTGCTAAAGCAGCAATTCTTTGGATTCAGATAAGCTTTCCCCATATATTTCTTATCTCCAGTGGCTGCTGATAATGACTGGCCTTCTCACCTGCAGAGCTACTCAAGAGTACATTACAATGTCAAGTGCTAAAGGAAATCAGGCACATATTCATGAATCTGAGTGGCAGCTTATGTCCCAATTTCCAATGAGCAGTTTCATTTGATGTGATAGAAAGCATGCAAATTGGGATATTGGCAGGAGCAGAAAAAGTTTTTTGTGCATACAGTGTTACAAAAGAAAGCATCAGTGTCTACATATATAAAAATTAATCTGTTTTTAAGGTAGCAGTGTTGTAATAAACAGCTATGCATTCAGTGCTTTAAAAGCAAAATTAGGATTACACAACAATTTACAGAGAGGGTTTTCATACTAATGAAGACGTAATTCCTGAGGGGGACTGTGCCCAAGTGCTATCAATGGGAAGCCTACAACTCTTAAGTCCCAAACCACAAGTTAGATACAACAGTGTCTGGCTGTGTGCCTAATGCTAATTAAATAATGAGGATTCTTAGACTGATGACCTCAAATTTTAATTGATACTTATAAAAAAAGGAACCCAAAACCTGGAGATCAGGCAAATTCAGAAGTTTGCTTTTGTTTTTTTCCCTCTCTTTCTAAAAGTTTATATAGATCCAAGTGGACAATGCGACTGTTGACTTATTTATAGCTTTGTCTATGGGTGATGAGGTCTCTGACTGTATTATAACTGCAGAATATTTGTGCAAAATACAGGCAATAAGGAAATAAGAAGGAGCAGAAATACCGACGGATTTGGTAATTCTCCTTTTTTTATTTTCTCCTTTCCTGCTCTATTTGCTTGGCCTCTTCACTTCTTCCTTGAGGCATATTCTCATCTCGTGTTGCTGCTTTTGCACATCAATTACATTGGTAGCTCTTACAGAGTAAACCCAGTAACTTGGAGAGTTACCAGTGCAGTAGATGCTTTTTTTTCCCCTTTGGCATTGATCAAAACACAGGATGGATCATGGTAGTGTGCCTGATCTCTTGTGTTAAGGTCAGTGCTGCTGGCAAATGTGGTCAGTGTTTCTGTGGTGGTTCTCCTCCTTAGTGCTCACACTGTTCCTAGTGCTTTGCTGACAATTCATCTCTTTGTCCATTGTTTAACTGCTTTTTAAATGCCCTACTAAATGGCCACTTTAAGCAAATTCTGTTTATCACTAGAATATCACTGTGATTTCAGATGTGGCTTCTGAAGGATTTGTGATGACAATTCTTTCCTCACCTTGGATTGTCTATTCAGTGATTCTCTCCCTCACAGAGTTTGCCAATTTCACATTCAGACATACTCCATTTTATATATATAATCTGTTGCTCTATCTAATTCCAGATATCTGATAACTGCTTATATCCCAGAGAGACCCTTTGAGCCTGTGGTCTTACTGGGGTTGAAGAGAAAAAAAAAGGTGTTGTTCTACTGGCTAGTTTAAGGGTGATACAGTGGAAAATTGAAGTGGAGTTTTTGTAGAGTTTTTGTCAGTGTTTAAAAGTGGTAGGAGCTAGAGACAGATTGAAACTTAACCTTTTGATAGCTTATGTTCTGCAGATGGGTATCTTGGAAAAGACTAATCTTGTATTGTAATGCTGGACTATGTTCCAGATGGAGAGAATAAATGGAGTTGGCAGAAAATATGAGCTGTACTTTGTTTCCGTAACTGAATTACTGGCCTGAAATGAAAGGTGGAAAGGCTGGCATGTGGACACTCAAGCCTCCAGCAATTTGGGGGACACCCACATCCCTGCAATGACTGTTAAAGTCACATGTGCTAGGCAGGCATGGCATGCTGAACAACAGATGAAGAGTTTTCCACCTCAGAAAGACAGTTTGTAGCCACAGCATCTGGAAGAGTTAAGAAAGAAAAATGTTGGCAATGTTTTCTTTTCCCATTTCTTTTTCACTTAGCTGCTGTTCATTAGGGCTTGATCCATGTCCACTGTCTTCCCCTCATTCCTGGCATCTTGAAGCTCTTCATGTATCTGAAATATCTGGCCACCTTGTTGCATTTCATATTTTCCCCACCCTTTATTTCTTAAATAGTTTGTTCACAATCTTGAGAACCAAATTATTTTATAGGAGGTGTCTTTTCTTCACTCAGATTCTCACAATATCCCAAGGTAAAAATTTTGCAAGAAGTTTGGTATAGCCTGATGACCTATAGACACCCCTGGCCTGCAGGACTTGCATTCTCATTTTGTTTTTCTCTCCTGAGCTCATTTACACCTTCAAATGGTTTCTTGCTGCCAGCTTCTCTATTTTTCTCCAGTGTCTCTCCTGGTTACTCTGCCAGCATTCCTGCTGCCACCTATTGTGAGTCTGGAGATGTCATCGCTGCTCCCTAAGCCATGTTTGCACTGAGCACACACATTTAAATATGGATGAGCCTGGATAGATTCCACTTTGTCTTTTGCCTGGCACTGTTATAAGCTTGTCATAAACACTTCCTAAAGGATTGCCACATAGAAATGTTTAAGAAGCTGCTTAATCTAGTCACACTGATAAAAAATATTTAGTTCTTTATTGCACCTCACTCACTTGCTTCTATTTGTTCTATTTATTGTACAACTCGCAAATGTGTTGAGAAAAAGAGCAACAAATAATGATACTAATCTTAGTAACTTGCATACTTTTGTTATGAAAGACTCATTTTTTGTCACTTTCTGCAAAGGAGGAGTTGGCAGAGAAGAAATACACAAAATAAATATAAATATTAAATATTTATAAAATGGAAAAGAAATATAGTTAAATAATTGCTTAGGCATGGAAAACTATAACTGAAAAGACTTTCAAATAATTTTATTACAGGACTTCAAGCCTAAATTACAGTATCAGTGGCAGTTTTTCCACTTCTGTCACTAGGAAAAACTTCTTACTGCCCTTCAATGTCTGATAAAATCAACAGTCCTCTGAGAAGTGTCAGATTATTCGTGACTTTGGCTCTGAATGCAGTAAGCTGCTGCTTGACGTGTCATTAGTTCAAAGCCAGTAAGGACGAGCAGGTTTTGCTCGTGCTTTGTCTTTCATTCCCCTGGATAGCTTGCCATATCTAATTAATATTTTGTCACCCATCACTATATAACTCCTCAGTGCTGTTTTCCATACGAAATGTTTTAATCTATTTTGCTCTCTGTACCATGTGTTGTATAACTGGCTCTAGCCAGTAGACAATAGAAGCAGCTGCCTCTGGTGTTAAAATGTTTGGCAAACATGTCCTGTTCTGTGCTGTGCTGCTTTGATACTCAAACCTCATGGTAAGGCCCAAAAGTCAGAAGCATTAAATAAAAAATAGTCTAGAGGGACAAAAAATCTCTTATCACCAGCAAGTAGCAAGAGTCCATGTTACCTTGTTCATCATTCTGTGCACCAGATAAATTATATATGTACTGGTGGTGGAGAAGAAATCAATTATAGAAAATAATAATCAGTTCAAATTATTTCCATGAAACTTATTTGTAAACAGACATAGCTGCAGGTTTGTGGAACCCTTTATGAGGTTGGAGATGTCCATTCAGTCAATCATGGTTTAACCCCAGCCACCAGCTCAGCCCCACGCAGCCACTCACTGCCGGCCAGCAGGATGGGGGAACACAAGAGCAGTGAGAACACTCCTGGCCTGAGGTAAAGACAGTTAACAGGGAAAGCCAAAGCACACAGACAAAGCAAAGCAAGGAATTAATTCCCCACTTCCCAGACAGGTGTTCAGCAGGGCTCTCCCAGGTGTAATGGTGACATGGGAATTCAAACCATCACTCTGAATGTCCCCTCTTCCTTCTCTTGCCCAGCTTGATATGCTCAGTATGGCACCATAGGGTCCAGAATATCCCTTGGTCACTTGGGGTCACCTCTCCCAACTGCTGTGCACCTCCAGCCCGTGGGTGGGGGGGATGAGGAGCAGAAAATGCCTTTGCTCTTTGTAAGATCTGCACAGCAATAACTGAAACATCCCTGTGATATCAACTCTGTTTTAGCACAAATCCAAATCGTAGTCCCATACCAGCTATAAGGAAGAAAACTAACTCTGTCCCAGCCAAAATTAGCACACCATTGATGCCCTAAAGAATTTGTCCAGGAGTGTCTCAAGAAGTTGCTTAGGAAATCTTTAGTGTTTTTTCCTGTTTTTTTTTTTTTTTTTTTTTTTTTTTTTTTCCAAGGTTTATCTACTTGCTGCATATTGGCTCTTCTTTTTTTGGTGTAGTATGATGGGAGAGACACAAAACATTACTGGAAAGAAGAAAGGAGTTAACCTTGATCAAAGTTATTGAAAGTGTCTGTGGTAATTTTTTTTTTTAATTTGTGTAGCTGCCGGGGCTAGGGTGGTTCTTGCTCCCGGCTGCTACGGGAGACTGGGTAGCTCCAAGAGCTCCCGAGGCAGAACTGCCAGCTACAAGCTAGCCAGGGACAGAGACTCCGGGACTCGCTGCAGAAGGTTCTGAAGGCAGTTTATTTCTCCAAAGGGTTTCCACTAGCAAATCCAGTTATGTAGCATAGCAAGGGGTCTTTATAGATTTCAAAGGGATTGAAATTCTAGCCAGTTAAATTATGAGTTGAGAAACTATCCAATTACTTTAAGATTCTTGGTAAGAAAAGGACCGATCATCTAGTAGGGTTAAAAGCTAATAGAAATCCTAAATTATAACAGCGATTTTGGCAGGGAGGGGGGGGCATCTCTCATGAAAGGTTCCATTGTCTCAGGGCACAAAATCCCAAGGGCCTTTTTCAGGCACTGTTGTATCATCCACACATTTGGTTAAATTTGTCAACTTTGGCTCCTTCAGAATGGGTCCAATAATCCCTCCAAAAGTCTTCCAAATACCTTGTGAGATTAATTTGGGTGTATGAAATGCAAGTTTGCAAACTCATATGGTTTAGCAAGGCTCTGAGTGACCACCCTTTATACATTTTTTTAGGTGTCATAAATTAGTCTCTCTTATTTTTTTCAAATGTTTATGCTAACATGACTACTGCTATTCTAAAAATTAATGCTGTTTTCTGCAAAATCTTGACTGACATTACTTTGACCTAATTATTTTCTAATTCTTTAAATCTGTTACAGTATTTATGTGAATATTCTTCATCTACTTCACAGGTTTAAAAAAACCCCCTGAGCTTGTTACCCTGGTATTTATCTCAGCCATTTCATGTAACTGATATTTTTGGAGCCAAATCCTCTGTTTCAGTTGAGAATGAGAAGCAGAATGATTGGAAACAATTGACAGAGTATTTTTGCACTGTTGGGAAGCCTCAATATGCTGGGAAGTGTCTCAGAAGTGCCTGTGCCAGCACGTGCTCTCAGCCTGCCACGGCCTGGGGCTGGTGCACGCAGAGCTGTACTGACCTACTGCAATAAGATCATTTCTCTTGTTGTTTACCTTGCTGCTTTCTGCCTTCTCTCATGGCACTTTTCTGTGGAGATACAGAAACTTAACTGACAGTGAATTGTCCTTTCCCTGTCATTTTTATGTGTTTCCACAAGATGTTGGTGATTTAGCAGGAACCAGATATTCCTGGATCCACATATTCCACGGCAAGCTCAGTGCTTTTTTCTTTCTCCTGTCTGGTGAGTCCAAGAGCAGAGGATAATCCAGACTGCCATTTCAGCTGATGCTGCCTGCAGGCAGATCTTAGCTTAGGAGGGCACAGCATAGATAAGTGCCAGTGCACCTGGAGCTGCATTTCCTGAGACTTCCTCCGTGCCTCCAACTCCCTGACCCCAGTCCTAGGAAGATGCCAACATGCAAAGGCCCCTGAGCTGCTCAGATGCTCAGGGGCCAGAGGCAGCCTCCCCTGCCTGGCTCTTGTCTGCCAGGCCTTGCTGCAGCTGCAGAAATGCTCTGGCACCACTGCAGTAGCCCTTGGTGCTGGGCTGAACCTGTGCAATTCTACAGTGTGTGGGCATGACCTAACCAACCCTGGATGCAACTCAGCTGTAATTAACAAATGCCTCCTCCCTCATTTGGATGGAGGAAATTTCTTGTATTTTAGTTTCTCTTGGAATAAAACTCCTTCAGAATTGAAATCTCAGAATATACTGGCTTGCAATCAATACAATTGTGCTTATCTCTAGCCTTCGGCTTGAGAGACACTCAGCTTTCAGCAGTACCTATCTATATGTATTTGCTGACTCAAGTGCTTTCCAAGAAAACAGCACTAGTAGTTTGACCTCTAAGTAATGCTGCACTTTCATGTGTCCTATGAACTGGACATCTTCATTGCTCTTGCTCAGAGACATGGATTCTGGAGCCTGCAAAAGCAGGGAGATAAGAATGTCACCCTGCTGGTTCAACCATCCATAATTTTCCCTGTCTCTTCTGCCCCATCTCAGCCTGATTTACATCTTCTGTGGAACTGATAAACAGAATTGGACATTGGTGAAACTAACTGGATTGCTACAGTAGAAAAGCCTCTCCCTTCCTATGCAGGTGTAAGAACTGCATGCCTTGCTTGCATGAAGATTTTTATCTGGGCAAAGCCACTGAAAATAAATTCCAGTCCAAACTTTGGTCTAAAGGGGGCTAAACTGCCAGATCTCTGCTGAAATGGAGCCAGCTGCTCTCATCAACCAGACTGCTTTTGGTAGAGAAAAAGAAGCCAAAAACCATCAGGAATTTGGTGGGGTTTTTTTTTGGTTTTTTGGAGGTTTTTTTTGAGGTTTCCTGTGATTCTTTGGGCTGGATTCTGTTTGAAGATCTGTATTTTTTAGGAATCCATGTAGCAAACAGTGACCTATATCATTATTGAATCACAAAGGCTGTTTACTTACAGTGGGACTATAATGTGGATCCCACCATATTTCCTGATAGTTTGAGAATAGAATAAGCATCAATGACACTTTCTTGGATGTCCATAGGAATTCAGCCAAGTGAAGATATCAAGCCACTGAACAAGATGAAATAGTGGCGTTAAATCCTTCTAGTTCTTACACTGAAAATAGAACTGACCTCTTGGTTCTGTATGTCAGAAGCTGGGCTCCTGCTAGTGCTGCTGTATTAATTTTCTGGAATTAATAAGGGGTTTTTTCTGAGTATATAGTCTTTCTTTTGAAGCCCTTCCTTGCTTGGGGGAGAAGGGCATTTATTTATGCTTATGAAGCCAGATTTTACCATGCACACTGCATGAGAAATCCCACTGAAATCAATTAAAGAATATATGTCATAAGTGACCATTCAGTATGAGGAAGGGTGACAAAATCTGGTCTGTAGATAAACCACAGGAGGAGGAAAGTCTGTCTTCATACTCTATTTTTATAAATCCTTTAAGAAAATACAAGACAGATTGGTAAAAACATGTTGCAGAAATGGAGGTGAGCAGAATTTCTTCCAAATAGCCTGATAGCTGGGTTGTATACCCTACAAGATTAAGCTGGTCATGAATACATAAATAAACTAATTAGCAGCATTTTCTGTGGGAGACTAATATCATGTTGTATTAGCCCAAAGTATTGGGAACCAAAGAGAAAAGAGGCAGATAAAAGACGGCAAATAAAGGCCTTTAAAGGAAAAAAGACAAAAGGGAAAAGAAAATGAAGAATTCTGCCTCTGAACAGATTACAAATGAAGATTAACATAGAGGATGCTGGTATTGTCTCCTACCTTCTGTTAGGGCTGATTTATGGCTTGAACTGTGGAAATCTAAACTTTCTAGACTGGTGCAAAAGGAAAAGCATCTTGAATTCCTTGGCCTGATGCCCTATTGAAACATCAATTCATATGCCATTTCAGAGTGGGCCTGGCTAACTGTGCTTCTAAGTGCTTCTGTTGGAATTGAAAAGCTTCCAAGGATATCCAGGCACGGACGCCTAGCAAACAGGAGCTGTCTGTTGAAACCCAGAGTGCCCATCCCTAGAGCTGGACCAACTGAAAATCCCACCTGCCCTACCTCCAGGTAGGAGGAGATCAGCAGAGAGCTGGGTAAGGATACAGCACTGAGACAGAATATGTGTAGTGCACTCAGCTGTGGTTAATGACAGCAAGACCGAGGAGGGAATGTGTCACTTCTAAGTGAATCGCTAAAGTTAAAATTTCTTAAAAATTACTGCTGTGACTATTGTATATCTTGATGACTTTTAAACAGAAACACAAAGTTGCAATTAAAATAGCTATATTTAAAAGAATGGTTTTTCTTTTAAGGATATTTGAATAAAGTCAGAGAATGTATGTGCCTTGCTAAGAAGAGAAAGAGGGAGAAAAGAAAAAGGAAGAAGAAAAAAAGAAAGAAGGAAAAGAGGAGAGGAGAGGAGAGGAGAGGAGAGGAGAGGAGAGGAGAGGAGAGGAGAGGGAGGAGAGGAGAGGAGAGGAGAGGAGAGGAGAGGAGAGGAGAGGAGAGGAGAGGAGAGGAGAGGAGAGGAGAGGAGAGGAGAGGAGAGGAGAGGAGAGGAGAGGAGAGGAGAGGAGAGGAGAGGAGAGGAGAGGAGGAGAGGAGAGGAGAGGAGAGGAGAGGAGAGGAGAGGAGAGGAGAGGAGAGGAGAGGAGAGGAGAGGAGAGGAGAGGAGAGGAGAGGAGAGGAGAGGAGAGGAGTTTTGTCAGAGCTCTGAAGACAAATGTTCAGGAAATTGTGTGACCTCCAGGATATATGCAGGCCTCATCCTATCTGTGCTTAAGATGAACAACTGCAGATGTGGCAGGTGATTGTGGGTGCTGATCAGTCATAATGTGCGACAAACAGCTAAAACATCAAGAAATCACAGGCAACCTCATCATTTGTGTTTTCTAAAGTAAGACAGCAGAGAGGGGAGTGACATCCCATTGTGAGGTTGCATGTTACGGCTGTGTGAGGAACAGGCTCTGTTGATGAATTGCTTTGCTGCGCTGGGTTTCTGCCCCCTGGCAGGGATTCCCATGCTTGGACCATGGTTTTATACACATGGTTTGTATGGAAGGGCCCTAAGAAGTGAAGACACGCTTTTGGTGGCTGAATTAATGAACTCCTAGTACTGCTCAGTTCTAATGACAATGCCTTTCATGTTCAAAGGATCTTCCAAGAATTTTAACTTTTCAAATTATCAAGGGCAACCTTAAATCTTGGCAGCTTTTTCTGGTGCTATTTATGCAGCTTTCTGTGCCTCCCATGCTGAAGCCACCCCTTGTTCTCACTGATGACTCCCTGAAGTTTTACTGATAGGCCATGGCAGGGAACAATTCTCTGGCTACACTCCTGTATGTGCCACCTGCAAACTTCAGGCTGCTCATAGCCCCTGTAGCTGCACTGACAGATGACCAGCACAAGGAAGGTGGTTCTCAATGGAAAAGTGAGTTCTCCCCTTTGTTTGGGAAGTGATGGGGAGGAGAGGGAGGAGGAGGCTGAATTGACAGATGTAGTAATTTGTAGTATGTCAGCTTTTCTGAGATGTCTTTCTACAGATTTATAAAAAATAGACTACAGCAATTTTGTGCATGATTGATGATGGTGTATACTTCGTCCAGTTTTACACTCTACAACCTCCTGTGCTGAGCAGTTTTTCCATATCACTTTTCATAGGACAGATAAACATTATCTTGAAGTCTGCTTTGTATGTTTTACTGGCATTATTAATATGTTTTGTGTCCAGCTCAGCCCCATTAAAGTCATATCTTCAAGCACATTTGCTGCTGAATATCTCATCAGGGAGAGATGTATATTTATAATCCCTGTTAAGAGCTTGCCAGTCATACAGTCTCATGCTTTTCCTCCTTCAGAACAACCTTATTTTTCAGTTTATCAGTAGCTGTGACAGTAGAAGCAGTGAGTGCTCTATTCTGAGCTGTTTGCCTTTTCATTATTACTCCTTAATATGTTATATGGTAGTTTCATCTTTCTATCTCCTTTCCTTTCCTTATAGCATCTCTGTAAATTTATGTTCTACAACCTCCTACATAACTTCTATTACCTTTTGTCCGGGAAAAATATGAACAATATTTTTTGAATCCCCACTCTGTCCTCTTCAGGAGGACATGCATGTAAACTCATTATTCATACAGAAGACTAAAACAGATTTTAAATATATTTTAAATAGCTGGATGAAAATAATTGATACTTTTCTTATTTCATTAGGTATTTATGTGATAATCACATTGCTTTATCATCCTACTCCTTTATCACTTCTATTAATAATCATGCTTATTTTCCATCAAATTGTTCCTGGAACTTATATCCCTGGAGCCATAAATTGTGCTGCAACATGTTGAGATTGTGTATGTGTTTACACAATTTCACTAAAGCCAAATTGGATAACAATAGCTGAAAGTGATGTAGCTTTAATTGCATTGAATATTTTATCAAAACAATAAAATAATATATAGTAATTAAATGGTGCAAGCAACTAATTAATGCCTTGTGAAGCTGCACGTGTAGTCTGCTCTCTTGCTGCTGTTTTCAAACAAAGGGCAGTGACAGTCACTCTATGCTTCATTGACTTGTGTGAAAAAACCAAAACTTGTACAGTCAGGCCACTTGCATGGTCATTTCACTTCTGACATCTTGACATGAACCACTTTAGGTGTCTGACAGAGATCGGTTTAGCAGCAGTAATGACCTCATTTAGTGCCAGGGAAATCATAGAGCATTAATGCTATAAAGCATCAGATTTTGCTCATTATCATGCTAGAAAAACATTATTTACAACACTTAATGCCTGTTTATAGGAATTCTTAAGAGAAAGCTGAGATACTAAATGGTGGGTGGGTCAACTATGCTCTTTTTAGCTTGTTTGGATGAAAAGACAGGAACTCCCAAATTCCGCTTTCCTGTGCACAAGGGACCAAGTGAAGCAGTGCACAGCTTCCCCTCACAGGCCTGTTCATACACAGCTCGAGCATTCCTTTCTGCCCAAGTCATTGCTTACAGCTTCAGCCTTACACCATGTCAGAGAAATTGGTAAAGACACCCACAGCTGAACAGTATTGTCTTGTACCCATGTGTTGTCTTGTATCCACGCACAGCTCAACACTGCTGCAGGAAATGTGAATCATCCAAGTTTTTGTAGGTGAAGTTCTCCTCCAGTTCAGTAATTGTTTCAATACTCTCTACAGCACTGTGACAGGTGAGATGAGTAATGCCAGAGATCTTATCTGCAAATGTGAGGGGCAGCTGTGTACTCACATGCCCTCAGGAGATGTTAGAGCTGCTGTTGCTGCCTATGGCTGTAGTTAACATCTGATGCCAGCTGGCACCAGGAAATGGTGATCAGGATCAGTTTCTTCGGCTCCTCAGGAAAACACCATACTATTTTATGCACAGTGGCTCTTCCCTCAATGTTTCTGGGTTGATTCCCTCTTAAAAGGCTCTAGAATATGTTGCTGCTTTGGTGGAAGATACTTGCTGGAGATTAACAGAGTCATGTCATTTTACTAATGAAATAAAGGCATTTCCAGCTCTCCTCTGTAGTATAACGCTAGGAAACCTCAGAACCCTGGCTATTGACATACTAAACTTTACCTGGCTTCCTGATACCCAACCAGGCTTTGTGCCTTAAAACACATATGGATGTGATATTCGGAGGTTTTAAGTCAGGTGCTCAGGTACGCAGGAGCGAGTTGCATCATCAGAGATACTTTTTATGACAGAATGCAAATGTGGCTTGAGGTGCAAGGAGGACAGGAGCAGACTTTTCTCATTGGTCCCCAGTCACAGGAAAAGAGATGATGAACACAAATTGAAATGCTGGAAATTCCATATGAATGTCAGAACCTTTTACACTATGAGGTGGTTTAACACTGGAGCAGTTTACCCAGGGAGGCTGTGGTGTCTCATCCTTTGAGATTCTCAGAACCTGACTATACACAGCCCAGGGCAACCTGTCCTAGCTGACTGCTCTGAACAAGGGGTAGGAATAGATACCTCCAGAGGTCCCTTCCCACCTCATCTATTCTGTGATTCCTCAGAGACCAAATATTTGGTGCAGATTATGCAATAGAGAGGAAATATTAAACATAGGTGTGGGAATACAGGACAGAAGATAGACTCTGAAAAAGGTTTAACAAAGACAGTTTGTACACTTATTATCACATCTGGTGTATATTTGCTCCTGGAGAGAATGTAGAGCTTACAATCATCTCTGAGAGGAAGGCCAGGATGTGAGCTAATACTCAAGTCAATTCTTAATTAACCAAGTAAAAATATCAATAGAGGTGCATGTGAATGTCACAGATAATATGGAAATACAGTTTCTAATTTAATGCTGTAAAGTCTCTAGGCATGCCCACTCCATATAAATGAGATCTAGGCCAATATTAAATAGAAAGGGTGATAAAGTAGGGAAAGAAAATCTAATCTGGAACAGCCTGCTGCAGTATTATCAGAGATGTACTGATTGTGATCATCTGTGTTTCTCAAGAACTGTACTTTCAGTTTCATAAATATTGTTTTTCATGAGATAATTTGCCATTCAGATTACTGTTTATAAGTAAGTGTTCCACTTTGGTTCAAACAAATCCATTAATATGAAAATTCCATGGTTTCTAAATTTAAACCATTGGATTGGTGATACAAGGTATCTTACAGAGGAGGAGCATCTCAGAGCTGCAGCAAAGCTGGCCTGCCACACAAAGGGAGGGTGCCCACATCCCACCTGGGGCTTGCAGTGTCTGAAACAAAACAATTCCTCCCCTTTTTGCTGCAGGTCCTGTGCCCTCCATTACCAAGAGTGGTGCTGGCACATTGATCTGGTGATGCACATTCACTTTGTTATGTGAAAATCTGGAAGTAACGTACCTGGAAGTAAAGAAAGGTGTTAGCTTTGCTCTGATATTGGGAAATGCAGTGTGGCAGAGAGCGTATTGTGGTCACTGGTAAGAGAACCTGCTCCCTGTTGAATCATTCAAACCCAGCTAAATCTTGATGTGTGCAATGACAGCCCTGTGATCTCGGATTGAAATAACTCCACTAAATTGGGCACTGCTGTTTCTGTAACAGGCCCTTATTTGGAGGTCAGATATGCTTCAGTGGCATGGATTTACACTGAATTTCTGAGATGTCAACACTGCAATCTGAAAGGAAATGGCTCTAAAGTAATACCCATGATGTTATGTTTCCCTTTTCAACTGCTGCCTAAGTAATCCATCCTGCTTTAGTTGTGTCCTTATTTTCCTGATCTTGAGCTCTAAGCTTTGCATAGCAGCCACAATGCACAGCATATCAAATGGGTTGTGCAGTCCACAGCAGCAGCATCTGTTTCAGTTCTTGATCCAAGCCTCCTTATTCACCCAGATTCATCCTTCACTGTGACTTCTGGGGACTTTTTTGACAACAAAATAGAAAATCTTTCTTGATTCGATAAATCTCTCTGTAAGCATGTGTTCTGTTCATGAATGCTGCTGGCTAGCTCTGTATATCCTTTCCTTGTAAATCAAAGATAGTGTGGGCAGTGATGATGGATATTCTTCACAACCTCATGCACAGTGGTCCAGTCTTCCAAACATAATGATAATGTCAGGTGGAGGCCAAACAGTTTCTATAGTTTGGGTGCTTTTCTTGTATCAGTGGGAACATCCAATCTTGCCATACAAGGCCTTTTTATTATCAAACAGTTCTTCAAGGCTCCTTTTCTCTGACTGTCCTTGTCTGCAGATGTGACAAGGTTCCTCCTGGCCATGAGGGCTCTGTGCCCGCTCCCAGCTCCTGTTTGCCTTTGCTGTCCAGGCAGAGTAGCTGAGCGGGCTTTTGGCTCAGTGCTGTTCTCTGAACACCCACTCCTCTGCTGTCTCTTAAGAAACAACACCAACCCGTATAATCAGGTGTCCTGCTGTGCGTTCCCTTTTTGTGCCTCATGCCAGCTCCCAGACTGGAATATCACACCACTGCACAGGAACATTTCCATTAATGTAAGTGTGATTTCCTGGTGCTCCAGATCCCGTTATCTGGTGCTTATATGCACAACTGCCTGTATCTGTGCACTGCAGAGGGATGAATCCAGAATTCATTTTCTTTCTCACATAACATGAAAGGTATTTCTGAAAGAGTAACTAGTGAAGTGATGAGAATCCTCCAGGCTTTGAAGTCTAAGCTTTGCTGGTGTGATTACTTTAAATGGCTCATTTGCCATTTAGGGAAGTGGTATCGATGGGTTTGGTTTTCTTCACTCCCTCCTTTGTTTTGAAATTTGATATCACCTAACAAGGGCTATTTGGAGCAAACTCAAAGCTGTTGTGTTTTCCAACAAGAGCCCTTCAACATATGTGCAAAGAGGAAATTATCTGGCATTTCTGAACTGTTCTTTTGGTTGCTCTGCTACTTCATGATGAAAGCATTTGAGAATATAGTGGTGGGTGTGCAGTACAAACTCTGCAGAAGCATAGGGCACTTCTCAAAAATCATGTTTCTGACTCAGAGTTCGATAAGAGCAGATCTGATTTCTCTGTGCACCCAGATGGACCTTTTCTGCAACAGTTATTCAGCTTCTCATAATCTTCCACAATGAGGATTTGTCTCCGTGTTTGTTGCCCCAGTCTCATCTCAGTCTCAGTAAAATCAGCTCTCAGCCAGCGTAACTGAGACACATCTGCCATTTATTCAATCCAGACTTCCCTGTGGCTGGATATTAAGAGGTATGATGAAAAATCTCACTTATGCTATAAAACAATTTGATTTATCAACATACAAAAAAATCAATCTTAGAACTCATTGTAAGAAACCCCTCAAATCTCTCAAACTCTCTTGTTACTCAACTACTTTGTTTCTGCTCTCAGACCTGGCAGGAGCGTTACTTCTGTGAGTTTGACTTTTCCCATGTAAAGCCATCTGCAAACTGACAGTCCAACATCCACATGGATTGGGTCCAGAAAGACTCCAGGGTGCCACTGCTGAAGCTCCTGACTCTGCATGCAGAGCATGGTCTGCTCTAGCTGAGCAGGGTTTCATTGCAATCATGGCATTCTTCAAGTCAGGCTGGGCACTCATCTTCCTGTTCTTAGAGCCCAATAATTGCAAAAGCAGCTGCCTGAAAGAGAGTCTGAGGAGGTAATAACTGGGCTATGGTTTCTGCTAATAAAGAACACAGACTGTGCATACATCCATTTAGAAAATCTACAACAAAGCAGTGTTAAAATGACAAACTTAAGGTCACAAAAGTTGAGCTTTCCTATGTTTCCTGTGCAGCATTAATTCAGCTATTTTACACAGCTGAATGTTGTTAATCTGAGATTATGGGTTTCCTCACTATATTTGTTTGCTTGGGACATGTGCTTCATTGAAGAGCTGGCATAATGGGATGTGCTCCAGAAAGAAATCAAGAGTCTGTAGGGAAGGAGTACCAAATCCTTTCCTGCTCAGAAAGTGAAAGGCACACAACCAGTGATGCAATGATCTCCAGAAGGCAAAATGATGGGTTTGTGATGACATTTTCTTGTGGCAAACGAATAGCAGAAAAATGGGTTTAATCTCTAAATGCGTCAGAGATCTCTTGATTCTCAGCATCCTACTCACATCAAATAAAACTTTTCAAGGCTGTTTTCTACTTGTGGGTTTTTCTGGTTTGTGTTACACAGCTAGGATCTCAGGATTGTAAACTGTGTAACTAACTGAGCAATCACAGTTCCAGCTGAGGCCACTGCGATCTTAATCTTGAATATATGAAGTGCTATATAATAGTCTGAAAACTCAGGTTTTAAACAGCTTGTACTAGGTACTCAAGTTTAGCTGATATTTCTTACTCAGTTCATGTTCTGTGAAAATGGCAAAAACTGTAACCTTAAGACCCCAGAAAGTTTATAAAAATGAATGCATTGATGTCTGAAGCATTCACACTGTTCTGATAAGCACCACAGAAAAGCCTATGAAGAAATGAATAATTCTGTTTTCAAAGCAGAATTTGAATAGTGTGCAATAAATAATGCCTGGTGAGAGTGAATAATGAAGGGAAAATAAACTATTGAAAGCTACACATTAGTTGAACATTGTTCATTCTGCACACTGAATGAGGCAAGGGCCTTATGGAAACCAGCATATGTGACAGTGTCATTTACAGTGCTATCGTGGTGCCTGTGCACCAAGCACATGAATTACTGTTTCACAGGCAACCACACCATTTTGTGTGCTTGATTAGCAGCCTTTATAATGTAAGCATAGCATAGTTTTTGTGTGCAGTAAATAAGTTCCATGGTTTTTAACTCATTTGAAGTCCCTATTTCAAGATCTGAAGACTCTGAAGCCTTTTCAGTTAAATGCTTCTAAGGTTATTCTGTTCTTTTATGTGGAGGAACAATTCATTCTCCCTGCTTTAGCTCTCTGAAATACATGGGCTATTTTGTCTGAAACTCAGAAAGAAAATAAAGAGGGATCCTGGTGCAGGTATTTCACATGATGGATTTTATTTATATTGTGAGAACAGAATATTCCATAATGGAAATTGGTGGGCAGGGTTGGTGACTTCTTGTTGTATCACTGTTATTTAGGAACATGGTATTGGCTTATGCACCTCACAACAGCAGCAACTGGAGATGCCAGACTGGTCAGAGCCACCAGGCTTCTTTAGATGTGGAAAAGGAAAAATGTGTAATTATCCCAGTCTGGTTGGCCTCCAGGTGCTATGGAGGAATTCCCTGGTTGCATAAGGGGGTTTGGTAAAGAAATACTGGGCAATACCAATAGGATTTGAAGGAGACTCTGTGTGAGACAGCAATGCTGTGTCTTTAATAAGGAGACTGAGAAAAGACTCGATTAAGATACCTAGAAAGACAAACTTCTACAGCAGGACTGTAACTAATTCAAATGTTAATGGTAAAGATACCAGGACAGTCTGTCTTAAAAAAAAATAAATCATTAAATACTCACTAGTGTTCTTGCATAAAAGTCAAAAGACCACTTTTGGCTTGCAGACTCATTACACAATACTTTCAGGTTCTTAAGATTGATTTGGAAATAATTTTCATATTTTGAAATGCTGATGTAATAAAATCCAGGAAAACACCACCCCTTGCTACAGGTAAAACCAGAATTTACTGAATTTCTGTTTGTTCAGGGAATTAGTCTTTGAATTTATATTACCAGATTTTTTAATGTGTTTCAGAAAGATAACTAACCTTAGATTACTAAACTCTTAAGAATATGTACAAGAGAAGATTGATGCCATTGGTTCAAATTTCATTTGCAAATCTAGGATATGTGTTAGGGCCAGTAGATCATGACACAGGCATATAAGGCACAGTAATATTTGATTTTTAAAATTTGGACTCTCTAGTTTTACAGATTATCCTCTTTAAGAATAGCTATGCTTATCCATAAAACATTAGTATTGTGAGGACCACTGTGACAAACATGATAGACACTCACTCAAGGCTGGATTTGTGCAATTTGGTTATTCTGGGGAGAGATCTATCACCATCCATGCATTAGATCTGCTGGATGAGCTGAATGGGAAGATTAGTTCAGTTGATGAGGAATAGGGCTTCCCATAGGGTTTTGTGCAGTGCCAGGCAGTGCCATGCCCATGAGCTACCTCTGTCACCTGAGCAGTGGAGTCACCCAAGCATCTGCATCCTGCATGGGTGGCACAGATGGGGACAGAGGGGCCAGGGGCAGAGCTCCCTGAGGATCCTGCACACAGCTCACTGCAGGGAGTGTGCAACAGGAGATTCCTGCGCTGCCCTCAGCTTGTAGGTAGGAGCTACAAGGTTGTAGATTGTCTTTCATGGGACTCTTCAGCCCTGCCTCATTTTTCTTCCCTCTTTCCTGCATAAATTTTCCTGGCCTGGCAAATTTTTGAGAGGCCAATAATGCTGTCAGACCCTAGATGAACATGAATAATGGCCTGTTTGCACAGCTGATAACTGAGCTGTAAAAACGAATCTCCTCCCAGATGAAACTCGACATGCAAAGTTGAGGCTTAGGGAACAATTCTTTGTACATATTCTGAAAAAAAACTACTTGGATTGCTTAATTTTTATTCATCCCTAAAATAAAACACCTTACAGGAGGGTCAGCAGACAAAGCTCCTGTGTTTTGACATAGAACTTGGAATTAGCTTTAAACATAAAATACAGCAAATGTATGATCTGCAATAAAGTTGAATCTGCTCATTTTGCAGAAGAACAATGGCTGAGGGTCGAAGCCCTGGGTTCTGCAGTTGCCAGATGGGATCATTTCCAAAAGGGAATTTGGATGATAATCAGTGTCCGCTGGGATCCATGCCCACCGCTCCAAGCCCGCGTGCCACAAAGGAGAGATTAGGGGCAGAATGAGAATGTGCAAGGCTGGCAAGAATCAAAGGGACTCCCTGTAAAACCTATTACATCTGTGCTCTAAAAAATGCATAGAGAAACTGACAGTCAGGAAAATGCAGTTTTGATTGTGCTTTGATGGCTGGGAAACTAAAATTGTGTGGGTGGGTGGCTAAGTGTAACCCCATGTCCATGCCAGCTTTATTTGACTGGGAGAGCCGGAGTCAGGCCAATCCTCATTGTCCTTTCAAGACTTTCAGAGCAGCAGGATAAACAAGGAATGAAATAGGGAAATGAATTTATAGACTTTGGGTGTCAAATGATTAACAAAAGACCCAAACCTTGGTGTTTTGTTCTATTGATTTTGTTTTGGCAAGGCAAAGATAAGATTGTGAACCTGTACAAAGGGAGGTGGTCCTTGCTTCCCTCTGTGCCTTTGTGGTGGCTGAGTAATTTGCTGAATTGAAGTTTCACTTTTGGACTGAAAGCAGGTGTTACTCTACACTGAAATATGAGACACAAAACACTATGCCACGTTTTTAGGGCCCACATGGTTGGTTAGTATTAAATCAAAACAGATCTCAAATATTATGGTGGGAATATCTGAATTTCTCTAGTGCTTGCTTTGTGATGGTAAGAGTAACTATACTTCCCAGTACCAGGTAAGGTACACAAACTTGTGGTGTTTGGGAACCCCTGTTAGCTCTCAGCAACTGAGTGTGCCCATGATTTAAGTTCTAGCCCTCTAAATCAGTTTTCTTAATCCAATCTGGCCACAGGATTTATCATTTTCCAGGGGAAAGGAACTTCCTGCTGTGCAGGTTTGTAACATTGGCTGCAGCACTTCAGAGCTTTCCTCCAGTGCTCTGTGCTGGCCTGGTGGTGCTCTCCTGGGAATTGTGGATTCCTGTGCAAGTACCAAGACGAGCTTTTCAGGAGCAGTGGGCAACAAGTATGCAGCAATCTTACTAGTGTCACAGGTTGTATTGAAACAGAGAAGCTACATTAAAATAATAGGAGTTGTGAGATTAGCTTGGACATGTTTAAGCTTTCTAAAGTGAGAATTAAAGGTAGACAAGGCCTTTCTGAGACTATTAATAGATTAGCTTGGTTGGTCAGAACAGGGTGCTTATAATGCCAAGGTCGTGGGGTCAATCTCTGTATGGGCCCATCACTTCAGAGTTGGATTCAATGATCCTTGTGGGTCCCTTCCAGCTCAGGATATTCTGTGATATGAGCAGGGGCCTCACAAGGAAAAATTACAGTGCTTTGAAGTGCTGTGGAAAGTGCTTGTGGAAGTTCATACTGTGTGTTACAGGAGCTGAGCAGACACAGCAATGCATCACTACTGGGCTTCACAGGAGAAGGCAGGGCTGGAGCCCAAGTAGGGAGCAAATCCAGAAACAGCTGAATTGGTAGGTTAGTTTAGACTACTAATATGTATATGCCTGTAGACTTTCTATCCTGATCCATCTGGTTAGAACTTAACATCTGTGGATCTGAGGTAAACTTTTGCCTTTGGTGAAAGAATTGGGGATGGGGCAATATTTTGAAGGGTGTCATAAAAAGGGTAAGAGGAGAGCTGTTTTATGCTTCTAGAAATTAATCTCTAGGACATGTTATTCTGAAGTGCATCTATCACTAGATGCTTTATTTGATATGACAAAATGCCACAGGCATTGATCCATCAACTGCTGTTGTTTCTACATGGTGTAACAGGCAGGGAACCTGAAAAGATGTGTTTTCCAAAACTTTGTTGAAAAGAGCTGTGGCTCTGGGAGTGCCAGGGTTAGGTCTGTAACTCACACACACGTGGATTCTACACAAGGCCTGAGCTCCGTCCTGACATTTGTGAGAAAAGGTTTCGCAGCTTCAATGAAACAAGTTTTTCACAACTCAGTTACACTGATGACTCTTCTCAAACATATGGGAATAAGGCTGCATTGCATGATTCCAGTGTCTCTTGTGAAGCTATACACAGAGACTCCCAGAAGAATATTAGCATTGACTAAGCAAATCACCATGGAAAGTGAGGACATATTTGAAACTGGGCCCACATTTGCAAGATGATAATTGGATTATTTTCCTATGCGAAAAATAGATCTTCTGGTGTTTCCTTTTTCTTCCCCTTCTCCTTTCCTCTTTTTTGGGGGATTTTAAAAGCTAATTTGATTTTTATCCACTCTGAAAAACAAATAATTTCCCTCTAACCAAACTCATATTTTTGGTAATGCTCAAATCTCCATTCATTCTCTCATTATTCAAGAACTGGAAGTGATGAGATAGCAATATTTAATGGGATAGCTTAAAAAGATTATTAAATACAAGCTAGTGAATTGAAAGAGAAAGCAAGAAAAAAAACATTCAGAATCCAACCTTGAAAAATTTGCTTTTAATGAGTTTTCACTTTAAAAAGGAAAACAAGTATTGGGTTCACATTCCTTCATAAAAAAAGACATCTTTGTCAAGCAGCTATAAGAATTCACAAATTGGATGACAGAATGTGCCCACTGCTTTAACAGGAAGGCAATAGATCCAGCACGAGCTTGAAAGCAAGATGGGTTTTAAAGTGTTCTGCTGTCATACAGAATCCATAGCAAAATAATGAGAAACATTCCACACAGACATCATCCTAAATTCCCATTTGGGTATTATTTTCTCATTGATGTTGTAATTAATGCTAAAATAATTTGTCAGTGAGCCTTCAAGATGCTTAGAGCTTTCCAGAGGGCTTCTGGGAGTTGAGGGAATTTGGCACCTCACAGAAACAGACCTTGTCTCCTCTTCTGCCATCCACACACAAAACACCACTTTGCAGTACTGAACAAATAAGGTGTGGGAGAAGACCAGAGCAAGTATCTAGTTAGCAGGATTTTTTAACAGAAAAAAAAATCTAATCCAGTCTTGGTCCTGCTCCTATTTTTCCCCTGTTTTGTATCTAAGTCCTTTGGGAGCCACAGAGCAAACAGCAGCCTGTGGTACTAATCTGCTGCTTTACAGCACTGGTATATGGTCACTGCAGAGCTACACGAGACACTGTCAACTTCAGTTTTGCTCCAATTCATGATTCCTTTGTTAGTAGTAATTGGATGAACAGTTTGAAGTGAGACCTCTTGAAAAAATCCCACTGTACTTGTTAGGAACTGTGGCCTCAAGTCTGCATTTTTGTTAGCTTTCACAGTGATTAGTCACTGCACAACAGCAAAGAGCAGAGCAGTGCTCCTCTGGCATGCAAAAGATCTTGCCATACACCTAATCCTCACTTTTTTTTCCTCCTTAATACCTTCATTCTTATACTTATGAAAATTAATGGAAAAGGTCCCTGTAGAGGTGGTAGGTTTGCTTGCACTCAGAGATCCATTGTCTAGGGATACCACTATGGCAGGATATTCAACCTTGGCATAGGAAAGAAGGGCAGCTCTGTGTTAACTCCTCTCTAGCTGAATAAAAACTTTACCAATGGACTTCAAAGCATCTCTTACCTTTCCCATACTCCCTTGTAAGAATTGCTATAGAGAGGCAGGAACAAGAGCAAGAAGTGGAAGGAGATGGATTTGATACCATACTGGAAAAGTGTGATGTGGCAGCACTCTCCAGGCAGCTGTGCTCCCAGGGAGCTGCTCTTCCCAGCTGCTTTTCCACAGCCAGGGTATGCTGCAGGCTGCTGGGTAATGCTGCAGTTGGTTTGCTGAGGAAAACTAGGAGGTGAAACTCAAAGTGGACTAACCTGGTTGCATGGTTGCAGTTACATGTAAAATTTAAGAGAGTGGCTGTAATTCGGAATTTCTCTGAAAACAATAATCTATGAGTGTGAAGTAGGAACTGTCATGTGTTAGTGTCTAAATGTGGTTATTGACTGTTTCATACTTCAGTGAAAGCTTTGGTCACTAAATTCTGAAGTCTCATACCCGGACAATAAGTGTCCCTGGGATTTTGTTTGGCCAACGGCATGGCAGTGCTGTATCATACAGCTACATATGCTTGAATAAAGGACAAGTGGGTTTTAGGACAAAGAATAATTATGACTGTGGAAGTGAGAGATTCTGGCTTGCAGGAAAGAAAATTCCTGGATGAAAAACTGATGGGGTTTGTAGCTTGATTTAAATCTGATTGTGTCCTCCTTTCTTTAGTAGGCCATGAGCTAAAAGTAAGGGTATGATTAGAAGATCTGGAGCATGCTAAGGTGTTTAAACTGACCTTTTAGACAAGAAACAAGCTGTAGAAAAGTTCTGATGGCTGTGAAAGGTCCCTAAAACGTGAAAAGGGAAGGTGTATCCAACAGGCAAAGAAATACAGAACATGGATTTAAGTATGAAATATGAAAAGCAAACCAGCAAACAGCTGACTTAGGGGATTGGAGTTCTCTGTAAAGAAGTTGAAGTTAAAAGAGAATAAAAATAAGCTAAGAAACAAAGGAGATTATAGAAGACATTGAACAAAGCATTTCTAAACAATAAAAGTTCCAAAAATAAAAGCATAGAAAAAGGAGATCAAAGAGACACCATTTAGTCAGATACAAATAAAAATATGAGCTGGAAAAAAATAATTAAAAAGCAAACTACAGAATTAAGAGCCCTAACTTGCTTTCCACAAGCAAAAAGGAATATTTGCAAATGAAAAGTAATATCAATTGTCATTAAAGTGCCCTTGCAAAGAGACAGAGGAGGATGGCCACGGGGCTGGAGGGTAAAATGTTAATAACCATTGATGCTACAGTGACTGTGGTTAAATGTATGAGTTAGGGAAAATTCCTACAACCATTTGGAAAAGAGTGGAAGACTGGAATTTACTTAAATTAGTATGGGAAAATTGGCTGTCAGTCTAGGGAAACTATGAAAAGAAGGAAAGTAGAAGAAACTTTTCTGTGCAGCTTAAAATGGGCAGATTTTGAAGAAATTCACCAAAAGCAAAAGACTAAAGCATCTTAAGAGATAAATACAGTAAGTAAAACATTTTAAGGCAGATTATTAAACAATGGACAAGCAAAAGGAGGTTTGTGAATCCCAAAAGTAGGAAGGAAGGTTGTGAAAACTGTTGGTTATTTTGAACACAGCAGGTAAAAAACAGGAGCTGTGTAAGAATCTGAAGGATAAGCCTTGATCAAAAATGAACCTGTATTTATGGTCTGCTGGTCTTGTGGTTTGTTTTGTGCTTCAGTAGAAGCAGCAGAAAAAAAGTTTTAGTTTTAAATGTAACATACAATACTATGCATAGCTGAAAACTCACAGTAGTTTTATCAAGAAAAATTTATATTAAAATGTACATAGTATTGTGGCCACTAATACATTGGTTGGCAGTGTAAGGAATGTAGCTGCTAGTGCATTGGTCCAGCTAACTTTAATTAAAAGGTTTAATTTAAATATCTTTCTACAAAACATATTACATTAGCATATCTAAAAGCTGTGACAGGATTGAAGGATTGTATAGCTGAAAGAAGACTGAAAAAGTCAGCCTAATGCACAGGGTGTATTTTCAGAGGTTATTATACAAATAGAGGAGAACAGATTTCTAAATGTTTAAAAATGTCTATTTGAAAGAAGAAATAAGTATATTGTAGAAAGATATTAAATTGTTTTGGGGAAAAGGGAGATGAGGGAGAAGTAGTACAAACATCTCAGGGACTTGGTCCCTATGGCTTGAAGAGTTTACCAGTTTTCCTGCTGTTTCTCTCCCCTTATAGTCTGCACTTATATATTTTTTTTTTATATTTAGCAAATATTTTATTGATAAATTAATGAAGCACCCATCATTCTTCCATTCCTGACAGCTCTCTTCAGTGGGGGCTGCTTTCCATTAGTGGTCACAGGGCAGAGGAGGTGGTCAGCTTCTTGAAATTCACAGCTGTGAGTGTGAGTAAAAAGCAGGGACTCTGCTTTGACTTGGCACCATCACTCAGGCTCAGAGTCTAATTAGGTGAAATCTGGTGCCTTTCTCTAAATCCGTGTGGATGGCATTGGGTCACCTCATGTTGCACAGCAACTCTGTGGCCTCTTGGCTGTGATGTGGATACTGAAATGCTCCTGAGCATTGCACACACCTTGCACCCAGGTGTGAATGCCTGGAGCACATTGTTCAAGATGGACTTCTGCTCTGAACCTGTGTAGTGGTGTTCTGCAAAACAAGGAAAAGTGTACATAAGGTGGGCAAAAGCTGGAAACACCAGAGGAACTTCCACTAAAATGTTTGGTGAATCACTTTTCACATGCTTCTGAATAATTCAGTTTCCACTCTGTGATTGGGAGGGTGCATTTCTGCACTCCTGGGGGAGTAAAGGACCTGGTGTATGAATACAAGCCTGCAAAAAATCCAGGGTGCAGGGAGTCAGTTATTCATCCTGACACTGAAGAGACTTCTTTGATGTATAAGCTGTAGTTAGCTGAGAAATATATGGATCTAAGGGACCAATCATTGAAAAATGTAAATATGGAAAAAGGGTCTGGGTTCTGTGTTAAGTAAAAAAATTGAGCTATAAAAATTATTTGTAAAATAGATCAAAGGAATAGTATGGATGACAAACAACAGAGAGTGGCTGATGGAGCTCCTTAGAAAGAGCATTTCACTGTTTTGATGTAACCCTTGCTCTGATAGTGGGTGTCTGATCTGTGACATTGTTTAATGTGCAGTAGTGTGTGACCAACTAAAAGCAATAAACTACAAAGGTAAATTAAAAGGTAAATTAACATTCTTAACTATTGGAAGATAATGGATGAAATTATATTTAATTTCTCTTTCATACCAAATGGCTTCCTTTGCCCAATCTACTTCTCCTATAGCACCTCCAGTTTCCTTCTTACCTCTGCAGTTCCTCAGAGACACACATGTCCACAAGATGGTACTAGGCTACCAGAAGCCCCTACAATGGCTGGTCAGTGAAGGCTCTTGAAATTGCTGCTGCTCAGGTGCCACCAGAAAAGCTTACTCAAAAAATCTCATTAGTGTTGTTTCCTATGTGAGACATTCAGGCCAAAACACCTGTTTCGTTGTTTCCTCAAATGAAACAAAATTCCCGTAGGAACCAGAGCAGATCATTGCTGTGACTGATACTCTGCATGCTCACACCTGCTTTGTACCAGATAGCTTCATTATTGCCTTTGGAGACACTTCCAATTTAAACTAATAAACTAACTTACAAAGGAGAAGAATGAATTACAGTAGCTTTATGAATTTGTGTTTTGACACATTTTAAAAAGAGAAATTTGACCTAATGTATTATAAATACCTCATTTGCTTTAAGCAATTATTGTAATCTATCACATTGATGCAGCCAACACAAACATGCACTACATTTCTCACGCTAAAAATTGTTCAAACAGGCTTGAATAAATTGTTAATACTCTATAAGCTGCCAGTGGAATAGCTCAATGATTAGCTCTTCTCTTCACATGATTCAAACACATTAGTGACACTGCTGACTAATGACTTGCAAAATTTTTGTTAAAGACACAGGTGCATATTTAATTGGCAGCCCAGTCCCTAAGTCAATGGCATTTCAGGCTTTGGGACTGAAAATCTTTGTCACATTGGGGTATGTAAAATTAGTGCTAGATTTTAGATTTTTTTAAATGACATATAAACATGTTCATTCTGTTGTGATGTTAGATTCAAGTTACTCTTGAAAAATATCTTCTCGTAGTACTATTACTGGAATACTTTTAATCCTGACTGTATGAACAAGGCTGCGGTGTTAATTAAAGACGGTGAACTGCTTTCTCATCAGCACCGTGCAAACGGAGTGATAAATAAGGCCCTTGAAAGCTTGGAAACCATTTGTCATTACTGATCAGACTGCATGTGCTTAGGCAGTAGAAAAGGTAAGCAGTCCCTACGAAGAGAGGTGCCCACCCCTAGTATACTCGGTACTAGTTTCACTGATTTTAATACAATTAAGTGGAGATGGCCACATCAGTATGGTCATAATGAAATCCCTCAGTGGGAGATCTGAAGTAATGAGGAGAGCACAGAAATTGTGACTCGAGGCCTTTAAAAGAGTCCGCGTGTTTAATTGGCTCAATAAAAATAAGATCATGAATGAGGCTGTCATTTTCACAGGGCCCACCGAGGGAAATGCAGGACCAGAGGGCCTGACCCAGTCAGGTCCAGCAGGGCCCAGGCCCGCCTATCCCAGCGAGAGCTTCAGGGTAACGAGCTCAGGCCGAACGCGGCCGAGTCACCTGTGGGGCATCCTTTGGGTGCCCCTTTCGGTGCCCGCGGGCTGCCGCGGGAGGTGTCCCGCAGGTGTCCCCCTGGCGCTCCTCCGGGAGGCGGGGTGCCGGCAGCGGCCGCGCTCTGCGGGGCAGAGCCGAGCGGGGCCCGCCCAGCGGGGCGCGTCACGGCGGCGGCGCGGCGGGGCGGGGGCGGCGCCGGCCGCAGTCGGCACGGGGCGGGCAGCGAGCGGCGCGCTGGCTGCGCGCACCCCGCACACGGCGCGCTGCCACCGAGGGAGGGAGGGAGCGAGCGAGCGAGCACCATGTGCCGGCCAGCGCTCGCTCGGCTGCTGCTCTTCCAGCTGCTGCTGCTCAAGCTGCACCTCGGCAAAGGTGGGTCCGGCGTGGCACGGCCGCTCTCACTCGGCGCCGGGGTCTCCCGGCCTCAGCGCTGCCGGGGAGGGAGCGGGCGTCCTGCCGGTACGGGCACTCCGGTGTGCGCGGCCGCGGATGCCCGCTCGCCCCGGTACTCTGCACGGGGTTTGGGATCTGCGGAGGGCCGGGCACGCTCGGGGGTTGCGAGCTGCGGGGGCCGGGCACGCTCTTCAGCGGGCGAATGCAGCCCAAGAGCTGGTGACAGGAGCTGCCACCTTTAATCCCTTTCAGAGGGGATTTGTGCCTCATCAGAGCAGCGCGGTATCAAGTCTGCAAAGCAGATTTGCTCCGTTCTCCCCCCGCCCTCAACTTTAGTTCGGTCAGGTTCCTTTTCCCGGGACAGCGCCGGTGCGTGTTCCGCCCCGCGTCCCCAGGTGTCGGTGCGTTTGGCCCCGGTAATGGATGCGCAGGAGATCCCAGCATCGCTGCGCTTTATAATTTTTCTTTGTCTGTTGTATTTGGGGTTTAACCATCTTCTATTCCCAGGCTCATTTTCCCTCCTCCGTTAAAACAATGCGGGGAAGCACGGGAATGGCCCCTTTCATCCCTGCACAAAGCAGCTTCGGGATCGCCGCCGTGCTCCCGCGGAGGCGCGTCTCCCCCAGCCGCGCACCGGGTCGCTGTGCCCCGGCCCACCCTCCGCCGGCGGCGGCTCCCGCTGCCTTAACCGGGTTGTCCGCGGCCGGGCCGGGAGGCGAGGCGGCCCCGGGATGCCCCCGCCGCCCGGCCGTGGGAGCGCGCCCCGCTCACCCGGGCGCGTCCCCGTGTCTCGCAGGCGCCGTCAAGGAGTGCGAGGAGAACCAGTTCCAGTGCCGGAACGAGCGGTGCATCCCCGCCGTCTGGAAATGTGACGAGGACGACGACTGCTCGGATAACAGCGACGAGGCGGATTGCCGTGAGTATCCTTGCCCCGCACGGCGGGGCGGGGGCCGGGAAGGGCGCGCTTCCCAGCTGCGCTGCGCCTCTTTTTTATGAATGAATGAAGTCGCGCCGTGCCCGGCCGCGGCGCCGATTGGCTGCCCGGAGCAGCAGATCCGTGACGCGGCGCCGCGGGACAGCGGCTCCTCGCTGCCGGCTCGCCCGGCCCGGCCCGGCCGGGACACCCGGAGCGCCGTGCGGCACCGCGAGTCCGGCGGCAGCCGGCACCTGGCAGCTCCCTGCCCTCCCTCTGCCAGTCCCCTCGTCTCCAGCAACACTCTGCTCAGAGCACCTGAAAGAAACAGCGCATTTTGTGTCCTCGGGGCAGCCGGGAGAGATGTTAAACTCCGGAAGAACAAGTGCTTAGGGTCAGTGACAGGTGCTCAGTGAAATGTTGCTTTACTGTAATCATCCTACAAGATCTATGGTAAATGTGAAGCCTGTGTGTGAATATGATTGGAGTCAGAATGAGAAGGCAGATGAGCAAGTAGCACTGCTTGGCTTGGCAGTGTCAGCCATGTAACATTCATTCCTTCATTGTATAAGGGAAGAGAGAGCAAGATCTATACTTCCGATCCTGAGAAAATGGCACTCATTCTTTCTCCTGTGGTGTGGCCCTGGTGTGTATCAGTGGAAGCCCGTAAACAATGGGTACTTTGTAAAGTTAGGCTGTTATAAGTTGGCTGTTATTTTGCTTACAGTTTCTGATAGCCTGGGAGAATTTGTCTCAGCCATGGAGGGTAAGAAGCATCTGTAACAGAAATTACAGAGCCTAAATCTTGGAGAGAAATGTCTTTAATTTGGAGTTTAAAGTTGCAAATATTGTAGCAAGTACCACATCTCTTGAATTATCCCTGTAGAATAATAGGTGCTGAATGCTCATACAGTGCATGAACTCTTCAAAGCTTACAGACCCAGTGAATATATCATGAAAATAAAGATCACTGATTATGTGATTTTCCTGTTAATGTCTTCATGTGTAAGTCTATGTCAGGTGATATTCAGAGTGAAGTTTGAGTAGATTATTTTAAGGAGAACAGGGATTCCCAAACTCTTAAATTATAACAAGATGTTCCCTGTGAGCACCCCATAACATTTATTTCTGGTTGCTGTTTTTATTCAGGGAACTTGATTGGCTTTATGTATGATATTTTTTTTTTTAATGATCTGGGGACTTAGCAGCATTAATTGAGGTCTAGAAATGGCTTTTGCAGGAATTATAATGGCACTATTTAGAGGCAACTTAGATGTGGAATGTTTCAAATTGCAAAAGTCTTGGGGAAGCCGGGGGTGACTGAGAACTACTGTGGACTCTTGTGTAGCCATAACTGGAAATGTTTTCTCAGAAGTGTCTGTGTTTCCCAGGAGAAACACTAATCTGTGGAAGCACTGGGAATCTTTAAGCAGGTATATAATAGTGTTCTTGAAGCCTTCTGTTTAAAACCTCTGTGTGCTGTGGCTGAGTGAGCTGCAGGTGACCCGTGGGCAGTGCTTTTGGAGCTGCTTTTCAGAACTTGGGATCGTGGCTGGAGGAGCATCTTGAACGGATTCTGAGCCTTGCACTCAACATGGAAGAGTAGGTTTGTGTCCTGAGCTCTTGCCCTGCATGAGTGAGTAGTTCAGTATCTGGGCTGTTTTATTTTCTCCTTTTCCTTACGATCAACCCTCTGAACATTGTGTCGGAGGAGAGCGAGTGAACAACATGCTCTTGATCATTGGCTCAGTGTGCATTGTGCTGTGTTAGAATGCTTATTGCATCTGATTTAGGTTTATTTCAGAGGGGGTTTAGAGTTGTTGGGTTTGGGGGTGGTAAAAATATGTTCTTCACTTTAATCTGAGTTTGGCATTTATTACTGATTGGAGATCAGACTGCAGAAATTGCTCATGGACTGTTAATTTAGCTCATATATAGAGAGACTTTGCAGTTGCCTCTTCAAGCAGGCTGAAAGACAAAAATTGCATTTGTCATGCACATTTTTCTCACTTAAATTGTTCTGAACACTGTTTTATTTAGAAAGTGCATACTGCTTTTCAGCATATTTAGTGTTTGAAGTTCTACTCACTGGGTGAAAGCTACATTCCATGTTTTTGCTTCTAGATACTGCCTCTGTTATCACTACTGTAATAAAAAGACATTTATTTTAAAACCACTTTATGCACATATGCAATAGAAAGAACTGTTCTGGAAAACTCAGCATGCCATAGTGGTGATGGAGAGGGAAATGAATATGCAGGTAGCCTCCTGGCAGTGAGTACTGAGAAGGACCCTGATAACCTCTGTAATTACTTGATAATTCTTTTTCCCAGAGTTGATAATGTATTTGTAATAGCTCATTGCTGCTTGTGTATATTCTCCCTTTTTGAAGAGACAGGATGGTGTTTATCTGTGTAAAGAATTGGTTTATGAAACCAATTGCTTGTGCTAGATGGTCTAATACACTGGAAAATTTTGTAACCAAGAGTATCTTAAATAGTTGGAAGAGCTGATTTTTTTATTTTGGCAGGACTCTGTGGGCTTCCTACTGGAAATCATCTTTGTGCAAGACTGAATTTTTGTTTGTTTGTTTATATTGTTTTTGTCCCTTTTGTGTTGTGTCCTGTCCTGTGTCTGTCTCCGTTTCCCCCCATCCTCCCTGCTCCCAAGATTTGCTGGCATAATATTTTGCATTCTAAGGAGAATGTTTCAGTAATCGAGCTGTATTGCATCCTTGCCATTTGCTTTCCACTGAGCAATCTATTTCTGTTGTGCCTGGTAGTTCAACTTATCTACCATAGGACTGATGGATGAGTTAATATAGCAAACATTGGACCTGAAGTCAGTGCTAAGATTTTAAGATGTGTTAAGTTTATCCAGGACAGGGTTTCTGGGCGAGCAAAAGAAAGGTATCCAAGGAGGCTGCCAGGAAGGGAGGAGATGGTGCTCCTTTATGTGTAGGCACATGACTTGTGAAGTGTTAACAAGAGAGAAGGAGAAGATGTTAATTTGTGTGCATTGTAGAGGTATGTAAAAATAAAGCAGTAAACAGATTGCCTAAATATGAAGATGCCTTTTTCCTGTCATGTTTTCAGAAAGTTGTACCATTTTGAGGAAAGGAAAATAAAAAGGGAGTAGAGATGTTCCTGAAAATGTATCTACGGAAAAGAAACTAAACTCAGAGAGAAAAACAGTGGAAGTCACATTGTTTGGATTGCTGGGAAAATCAAGTTGTAAACTCTGGAATTAGAAATCTTGTGTTGCTATTTAAACCTGTCCTAAAACTATTTGTTCTGCTATATGAAAAATTATTTGCTTGGGCTTATTCCAGCATGTGTAGGCCTGGAAAGACCGAATTCCAGTCACAACTTGCAGCTTGCAATGCCACGATCTGCACTAAATGTAGTCCATACAATGAGGACAGGGCTCCAGGACAGTTCTGAATGTGATTTCTATGGAAGCATTTAAATCCTTCCCTGTGATATATTTTCCTCTTCAGAAATGCTGAAATGCTCTTGTAAGACTCTTGTCTATTTCAGACAATGCTTGCAGATGCACAGTTATCAATACATTCTTTTATGATGGTGCAGTGGCAACTTTATAAAACATCAAAGCTACTTTTATTGTGGGAAAAATGTCCATTTTCTGAGGCACAGTGTTTTAGCAAAAGCATTCTTTGCTGGGGTACTCAAAATGTGGGATACTGATTTTTTTTCTGTCTCCCTTGGGAAAGGTGGAGCCTGCTAAGCTGTGTCAGAGTACGGATCTGTGCTGTATGTCCAGGGTGCTGCTTTTGTGTGACACATAACCCAAAATGGAAAATCCTAGAGTGCTGTTCCAAAGGGAGAGTGACTCTCTGAGGTCTTTTCCCCAGCTTTACAAGTTTATTCCTGCTTGCCATTATAGCCAGCAAAAAACAAGGAAGACCTTGCAGAATGGCAGCCAGACACAACATATTTGACGCAAAATAGGAGGTCATACTTTGGTAGCTGTGTTTGATTTTATTTTTATGATGTAAGTATGGTTCATATTATCTTAAACTAGACTGGATGTGGGTGAAAGAGACTGGAGGACCTCTGCTTAAATGTTTCACTGTTGAATAAACACTGAATGAGGCAAAGAGTATAGTTGCAAAAAGCAGTCAGGAGCTTAACTAGTTTCCTAAAATTAAACACAAGCTTCAGAATAATTTCAGTTTTGTAATACTTCCCTGCAGGGGGACACAGCGTGCTCCGTTTTCCACCTTTGCACCGGTGTCCTTTCTGTGGTGTTGCTTGCTGGTGGGGACTGCTCATAAGGATATTTTATGAACAGGGTTGAGGCAGGCTGAGTCTCTCTGGGGTGTGAGAGGCAGTCTAAAGGGAGTTACTGTTTTAGAAGCTGTTCCCCTGTGTCCAGAATGCAGGGTAAACACTTGGCATCAGCAAACCTCGCCTACTCAGCCATTGCTTGCCTTGTGGCTATAGAAGGTGCCTGTGTAGCTGAGACACATTTCCTTTGCAGTTGGGAGGAAGGATGACTCCTGTTCTTCCACTGGCTTTTTACAGAGAGTCTGCAGACTTTGACTCCTGCTGCCCATGATGAAGCCCAGGAGGCAGCCTCATGGTCTCTATGCTTTTCAGATTAGGTTTTGCTAGGGCTGGAATTTGGGAATAAAAACATATCAAAAAACCTTTTTGAGAATTAAATTCTGGATGCTATGCAGGGTTAAGCGTGGTCTGGGTGGTTTTGAACATGGGAGTGGAAGTGTGTGCCAGGGTTGTGGGTTTTGGGGTGTGACCAAGTGACACAGCAGGCACTCGCAATGCCACGTGTATTCTGTAACTTTTGTCCTCTGTTATGCATTACTCCGGTTTTTCTTCCTGTTTCGTACTGAGCCAGTGTCCTGTATGCTGAGTGGTTGCTGCCTGCTGCTCTGGAGATGCCTACTCATGTCACCATGTGGAGTTCTAGGATTTCTTGACACATGTGTGGTCTTGATGCTCTTGATTGTGTCAGTGGTAGTTTACCTGTGTTGTGTGGCCAGCTTGCATGCTTGTCCCAAAACTGGAAGTGCTAGGAAGTCTGGTGTTGAGAGGCAGGACTTATTTGCTTGGCTGCTTCCTGCCTACCCTGGTCAGTATTTGGGTTCATGCCTAGCGTAGGCTGAAAGCCAGTTTACTGATTCCCTGTGTTCCACAATGAATGTTTTAATTCCTTTATCTTAATTTTTCATTTTATTATTGTCTGCTGTAACTAACTGACATGTTTTTGATGTCTGGATTATCTTCCCTTTTAGTGTAACCTAATGCAACATTTATGTAGGAAATCAAGTTTTAAGCACATGCCCTTCTCCATTTCCTTATTTCCTGGTACATTTTCTTGAGCAGTTTTATTTATTAAGCGGTCTAGATGCAGACTGCTCTCCATAAGGTGATGATTTTCTATCACTTGTGCTCATGGTCTGGGAGAGAAAAAGAGAATTGAGATGGGACCACTGAAAATGCAGAAGAGAGGACTGGGATGTGTGGGAGGGCTACTGGGGACATTGTGGTTACAGAAGGAAGTGAACTTGGTTTTATGCAGTGCCTCTGTGCTGTAGCAAGAAGGCACAAGAGTTGCTCTATATACAGTTACAGAAACAAACTGTGAGCTGCAAAGCTTTCCTGAGGTCAAGGAGAATGGCAAGAGTGAGTATAATTATTAAGTTTAAGAAGGAAATTATGAAAGTGTGTTTATCAGAGAGCTCAGAGCTGTCATTTCAGAGGATACAAGCTTTATTCTTCATTTTAAACCAAGGTAGGTGAACTTCATCCAGAGCATTTTAATGTATAAAGATAAAGAATCTGTGCTTGCCCCATCCCTGACAGTGTTCAAGGCCAGGTTGGATGGTGCTCAGAGCAACCTGGTCTAATAAAAGCTGTCCCTACCCATGACAGGGGATTTGGAGCTAATGGTCATTAAAGGCCCTTCCAACCCAAACCATTCTGTGATTCTGTGAAAAGTCAATGCAGACCAGTTCTCTCATGTCTGCAGTGTTCTCGATCCAGGCTTAGCACAGGTTAGAGATGTGATTTCTGACTGGTTGATGTAAAGAGTGGAAGATACTTCAGATAATTTAATATTAATCAGAAAATAGTCAGAAGTTTATGTGACCAGGGAAACCAAGCGTAATGTGTTGGTGCACGTTTGTCTGATACACCTACACTGAGAGATTGGCAGTGCTAGAAATAAGTTTTCTTGACTCAATTTTGCACCTAAAGGACCATTAAACACTCTGTTAGACCTGAAAAATCTCTAACCCTTATTGATTCCCTCAGCTGTTTCTAATACAGCAGACACCCAGCTTTTGTTTCTGCTGGCTTTTTCAAGGCCATCAGCTTTTTGAATTTGCTGACAAATCCACCATGTCTTTGGTGTGCTTCAGAGACTGATGTTGTGTTTGGGATGCATTTGTGGTCGAATTGATTTGGTATGAAATTCTGCTGGTCCATTTACTGGTGACCTTTTCTTCTCCACAGCTTTCTCATTTCCATTCAGCTTTTCCCTCGCAATTTCAAATATGTTCCCAAAGTGTGCCGTTGCTCCGTTCTGCTTTTCTGTCACTACACTTTTCTGTGCCTGCCTTATAAAATGCTGTAAGACGTCAATCGTTCTTTCTTTTTTTCCTTTGCCCAGGAAAACAAATCAGTAAGTTGAGTTTGGGTGATGGATGTGAAGATTTGGGTTTCTGCTTGTTGTCTTGTGCAGTAGCATATCCTTGGTAGAAAAGGAGTCTGCCTGCTCTGCTCCTAGTGCAGACAGTTGCTTCCAGCCAAAGGGAAATCCTTACTATTTTATGGTGCATGTGCAGGAAGTGTTGGCAAAGCTGAGTGTAATTTTTCTAATTCTATATTTTCCATTAAAATTATTAATATTTAGATACCCACAAGGAAGGGGAAAAAGGTAAAAGGCCCTATGATAAAATTAATGCAGGTTTTCTGCTCTGTGAAAAATTCTGTCTGAAATGCAAGTGATAAAAACCCGATTAAACTTCAGAAATTACAATAATACTGTAAGCTAGTTGAAAAATAAAACTAAACCCTTCCACACTGAAATATTTTCAAAAGCCAGATTTTAACCCTCAGGAAGTCAGAAGATTTTTAAAGCAGGGTTGTGAGCTCTGTCACCGATGGTCTCTGAGGGTGAGATCCTGTTTCTTGCCATAGTAATGATGCCCTGGTAGACTGCACTTCTGTTCCTGGCAAGGTCCATGACTTTTCTTCCCAGAGCTGTGGCAGATCTGGCAGCCCTGTGCCTTTCTCATGAAGAGGTGAATAAATGGTGTTAGAGCTCTTCTGCTCCAGAGTGACTCAGCTGTACAAGTCAGCAGCCGAGCCAAGAACAGAAATGAGGCCTCCAGCCTAGCAGTCCAGTGCTCAACACACACAACTGCTCCTTGCAGAGGTACCTGTTGGACAAGTGAAAGGGTTTCAGTTTTTCCTCAAGGTTTCCTGGTTGTTTTCAGTCCAAGCTAAGGCCTGGCAGTCACACTTAATACCAAGAGCAAGTGTTAAAAACTAGGGGAGACCAGGATCTATAGTTGACTTGGAGCAAGGCTTACAAGCCTTTGGACTGCAGCCATGTAAAGTGAGTTTTATTGCCAATTTTTTTTCTTAGATGTTCTGTTTCTGATATTTCAATATTATTAAATGCATTATTAATATTTATTAAATGCTTGAGAGCATGTGTGGCACTGTACCAGGATGGGAGCAGTGAGGGACTCAGTTTCCATGGCAGCAGGAGCACAGTCCTGTACTTGCAGAACCAGAAGGGTTCTTTTTGGCAACTGCTTTCTGTGCTGTTGTGAGTACTTTTTATTTTTAAAGATAGATGTATTATTTAAAATCAAATTCATTAGTGCTGCAGAATCTTGTCCATCCTGAGTGAGAATTTTGCCTGCTGTAAGTTTGTTTCTTTTTCTTGAGTTCTAGCTTTGTTTCTGTAGCTTCTGTGAGTGTGATTTCTTGCAAGATAGTGAAAGGGGTAAAAGTGTGTTTAAAATTCATTGTAATAGCTGGAAATTTTCTCTTGATTTTGGTTAAATTTTAAATGTTACATTGTTGTAGACTTCTTTTCCTTTACAGGTAGCATATAGCATGGATTTTTCAATTAAAATAATTGTTGAAGAAACTGGTGTGTACAAGTGACAGTAAACTCTTAACCATACTATGTCCCTCATTTAGATAATTCCTCCAGTTCCAGGTTTTAACTTTGTATTTTAACTGGCCTTGTTTCATACTTTTTTTCATGCTGCCTTCCTTGGAATGTAATGTGTAGTGTGATGTACACTGAGGTGATACTTTGCTGCATTTCAAGGAGTGAATTAAAATTTTTGTTTGATTCCACATTTTTGTCCTGCTGTGCTTTTACCCAGATGAGGTTTTCTGTCTTTGCCTTCCACGTATAAAGCTAAAATGATTAGTATTTTTGGTGGCTTTTCAGGCTTTTTCTGGTCTTGTTGATCTAGGTGAGTAAGATTGTGGGCATCTTTCCAAATGTGTTGCATGAGTCTCCTACGATAGATACCAGCTGCTTGGCTTGCTGTTTGAGCAGTGACTGTATATCAGTAAACCTTGCTGGATTTACTGGATGTGTTCCATCCAGATACGATGCTACTCTCTGAGATCCAGTGAGTAGTTAAGAGCCTGAAAATCAGCTGCAGCAGGAGTAGTGAATATACTTGCACTGAGAATAAGAATTTAAAATGTAAACGTACAACTGTTCCTGTAGACTTTTCATCCTGAATCACTGCTACTCATAAACAGAGAAATGGCCCAGTTTCTTTGATAGCAAATGTCAGTGTTGACTGATATAGGCCAAGAAATACACCTCCTGCCTCTGTAACTCAGTGCTTCTATTCTTATTTGTGTGGTTGTGCTATACTCATTGCACATTTGTCATCCCGTGTCTGCTTGGCAGTTCAGCTTTCTATGAATCTTCCCCATACAAGTGGGCTAAATACTGTCTCAGGAACGTGAAAATTAATGCTAGGGCAAATTCCCCTCTGCCCAAGCCTGTAGAGTGGTTCAGCAACTCATTGTGGGCATTAGTGACTCATGAAGAAAGTCCCAGTTTCTTTTTCCCTGGTCTATTATCACATTGTTTTACTCAGATAATCTTGTTCCTTGGATTAAATGACTGCTCAAGGATTTAGCCTTTGCTTCTGTCATATACAGTTCCTAAAATATTCAGAACAACCCCGGTGTTGAGACAATTCACTGTTTCAAAATTTGTGTTGCGTCAAGTGCAGATGTCTCACTTCTGGTATTTAGTATTTGAGACACAAAAAATGCAGGTGTTTGAGGAGGAGCACAATATTTTTGTGCTCTAAAATGAACTTTGTACATTCCAGCGTATCCTGAAGCACAGCCTGTGTACAGACAGACATCACTGCAGCCACTTCTTCAGCTGGCCAAAAGTGCCTGTTGTGAGACTGCACATCACAGACTTTTTGTTTGCTAAAGAGGCTCTTTCCATTCTGTGTGTGTCTCTCCGAGCTTCCTTTACCTCCTGCCCATGCCTTGCTGTCACTTGAGCAGGAACTATTGAAGTAACTTATCACTCCTGACCCCATTTCTCCATAAATTATTAATAACATATCATTTTCTTAAAGGAACAGAGATAACTGAGGGAGTTGAATTTGCTATTGTTTATTTTATTCCTGCTACTCTTTTCCTTCTTCCTTTCTCATGTAAAGCAACAAAGATACAGTTTAGATTGCACAACTCTAAAGTTTGCACAAGGTGGGCTCAGTGCATGATTAAGGAAGGGTTACCTACATGGGCACTGCTCTTTGGCAGGTGATAAATAAGGAGTTTCAAAGGCAACCTCTGAACCAGTCTCTACCAGGATCACATTGATGTCTGGAAATTACTTTACTTCAAGCTCTTTGCTGGATGATTTCTGTTCCCCCTTTTCACAAGAGCTCGTTTAACACAGAATTCTGTCCTATTTTTGATAAAATAATGTGTTATGTGTATTTGCCCAAGGTGCCAGGGCGTGTTGATCCCTGAAGTTAAATTAGGATTGAGGTGCTGCATTGACAGGTGCTGAAAAGAATCATGTCAGTCTAGTTCTTGACTGCAGGCCTCTGATCGGGCATTGCACTTCAAAGAGAGTGAGTGTAGAGCAGGGGAGAAATCCTGGAGCACTCTTTTCTAGAAGGAAATGATAAATAATGTACTTAATTTTTCTCCATGTTTGTGGACAAGCATATGTCTGAGCAATATGGAACCTTTCCCAGGTTTGCATACAGTGCCTCATTGCCTGCTCTTCCTTTCAGTCTTTCCCTATGAGTTTGGCCATTAAGTTCATGGCTCTGTTTCACAGAGTGCCCATCCTCAGCAGCAATACACAAAGCCTTTAACACCTTCCCTCGTTCAGGCATTGCAAGGGGATCTGCAAAGCTTGGTTGAGAGCAGTAGGGATTTCTTCATATTCGATTATGCATGCAGTCATGTGAGTATTGCAAGCTTTTATTGGCTAATGCTCATAGAAGGGATTAATAATTCCTGCACAAATGCTGTACTTTAGCTGGCAAGAAGCTTCTAAGTTCACTTTGCCCAGATCTAATGACTTAATTTATAGTATTTTTATATTTTGAGACTGAAATGCAGGTTGAGGCTGCCAGGGTGACAAGTGCTGGAGATTCCAGAGCTGATGTGGAGCTCCACACCTACCTACTGTTGATTCCAGTTCTGAGCCATTGTGCACCAGATTGTTGGGTACTGTGAAGTGCCCTGGCAAGCAGTACCCCAGGAGATGTGTGCTCACAGAACAAAAGCCATCACTGTCACTGAACAGTTTTGATTCCCCAGCTTTCAAAGTCAGGACTGAGATATTCAGCACCATGGGAAATGCTGCATTCCTACAGCACGAGTCAGGGTTGTGCTGGATTACAGAGTCCTTTCCTTAAGGGGCTCTTGCCCTGGCAGCTTCATCCCTGATTGCTCAGCACACTGGAGAAGTGTTTCAAGAAAAGCTGAAACCAAACTATCTTTTTAAAAAACTGTTTTACTTCCTTTTCCAAGCAGGCTGGATAGCTGTCTGTGAGTTGTCCATAATAATAAGGGTTGAACAGTGATCTTTGTTGCTTACAGGTTCCATTTCTGAGCCATGTTGTGGAGGTTTCATCATCATATCGCAGGGTTAATTTTAGAATGCAAAAAAGATGTTTCTCTGACAGTGAAAATCACTGAGGAGGAGGAAGGCAGCCAAGTACAGGACCTAATTTTCCCCCTTCCTACAAGTGCTTTTTTTTCTTCCTGTGGGGGAGTGTGAGTTTGAATGTGGCATTAGAAACATATTCAGCAAGGGGTTTAGGGCATAATCTTGCTGTGTTGTTTTTGAAAAGGGTTCTCTCTCTGCTACTTGTTTCTGCTGAAGTCATGTGGGATTGGGTTTCCTGAGAGGAAAAAACAAACATGGTGAGATCTAGAACAATGAATTGGAATTCCCTTAATTTAATTTATGGCTGTTTTTTGTGACTGTGGTACACCTGAGAGCTGTATCATCTTTTCTGGAGATGGTTGGGGGTGAATTTCCTGTAGATGAAGCATTTTGGTGCATCAGCTTGACCTTTTACACAGAAAAAGGGCACGTGTAAATGTCACTTTTCTATAGTAATCAGTTGGGATTATCTGCCATTGTGTTGGGCTTTTTCCTCTGCTTTTATAATAGCAGAGATTTTTACAGCAGTTTGACATGTAAGAATGATGGGGGTTTCGCTCTCTTATGCTGGGTAAATTCTTGTCAGTAGATGGGAAGGAGATGATTCATACCTATTAGGACTGTGTGTGAGAGAGTTATATTTCTTACTGGATATGAAGTGGAAGATGGAGGATTTCATTTCACTCTGAACTGTTAGAATTCAAAATGTTAAATGATGAGTGTCTCGGGATTTGGGGAAGATATTTGCTGTGTGTTCTGCTCTAATTAATTGCCATGTTTGGTGGAGGTTCCTTATTACTTTAATCTGTGGACAGCACTGTTCTCCGATGTTGAAAGTTGAAGAGAGAAAATGTCTTGTCTGTGTGAGGGCTCAGCCTGATCTTGCTGCTGCAGAAGTCTCTGAGGAAATGCTGATTGGATATTTTAGATTGCTGACTAAAACTTGGCCCTGTAGCTTCAGAGCACAGATCTGACCCTTTTCCTGCTGGTGTAGTTCTGTTGAGATTGATGTCTCTTAGCTTGAAAAGCTGCTGCTGTGGGCCCAGAAAGGCTGAAAGGAGATGGTTTTGTGTGGTCTATGAGGTCCTGCTGAGAGAAGAGCCATGGCTGGCCTCACTGAGCACAGGGCTTCTCCATAGGGCCACCCTCACCAGCCAGGCTGAGCTTCAACTTGGGTGCACTTTAACTCCTGGGGCAGCCTGTGAAATAATGATGAGAGGAACATGCTGGATAAAACATGAGTTTTCAGTGATATTTCAAGGGATCTTTGTTCCTTCATGGTTACAAGCAGTCACAGCTGACAATAAGAAACCTTTCCAAACTCAAAAATCAATGGCATCAGGCCTGTTGTGTTCACAAAATGTTTTCTGCAGCAGTTTTCACCAGGGTATTACCCTGTCTTTCTTTGAGCCTCCAGAAGTGTATAGAGCATCATTGTGGAGCTACAATACAAGTTCTGGCCTTGGATCACTGTTTTGTTCCAAGTGAGGATTAACTGCTCTCTAATTCTGTTTTAGGGGTGAAAGTACAGTTTCATTCCATTCCTGATCTCATGCATCCCCCAGCTACAATGATGTGTGAGGGCTTGCCATTGGCAAGCCATGAAAATAGAAACCATCCATATTTTATTGACCATTCAGTCTGTCTCCAGTTCTTTTGCTTGTGTTTCCCAGAGTCCTGCTGAAGGAAAGATCAATTGCAGGCATATTTTAGTCTGTGATGCTCCTAGTTTTATAATGATCTTGCTTTCAATTTGGTAAAATTACTCTCTTAGGCTGCTTAGTCTGCATTTACAGCTCTGCTCTTTGGTGGAAGGGGCCAATCTTACTCCAGTTGATGGTGTGTTATTCTACAGCTAAAGCAAATTCTTCCTGTGCTAAACTTCAGGTGTCTCTTCTTTCTGGAGCAGAAAGACCCAGAGCTCTCAGTGTGGTACAGGTGCAGTGCATAGGTCTCAACTTTGACACAGGGAGTCTAGAAATGGAGGAGATCACAAGCTTAACATGATATTTTAATTTTATGGAGAATCTACTTATAGCAGGAAAATTCTTACTGTGGCTTTGACTTGCCAGTGCCTCTGGTGTTCACCCTGCCCTGAACAGCAACTGAAGTTTCTTCAGGCTTGGCTCATAGTTTGCAGTGTTATCTGTCAAGAAAATGAGCTGTGTTCTTCTGTCCCACAAAATGGAACTAATGCCAGGGTTGAGTATGCGCTATTAAATCTCCTTGCCCTGCCTGACAGTATTGTATCTATGCCTGATATGGTTTGGAAAGTCTCAGTATTATTGCTTTTACCCACTTGCTTATGAAAAAACTTGAAGTCCATTTGCTGGTTTAGATATTGTGCAATACAATCAACTGAAAAAAATAGCAAAGCAAGAAAACTCCAGCCCTGAGCCATTTGGAGAGGTGGTTTTTCCTGCTAAGCTGCAGGCTATTAGATTGCACAGCAGAACTTCTGTTAAGTTCAAAGTGAGTTTATTGTTGCTGTGTGGGTATTTAGTGAGTCAGTACAAACCTCTTTAATTCTCTTACGTCAGTAATGCAACTTTCATCCTGCTTTTTCAGTACCCTTTCTCAGGTAACATTAACAGGATTTGCCTGTAATATCTAGATACTAAAACACTTCCAGTATATTAGATTTTTTTGTTTAACTGCAAAGAATGGGCAGAAAGAATTGCCAAATGTGAGTAGGCACTCTCCATCTCTACCACTACTATGCACTTGTTTATAAGCATATGAACTTGAAGGAGATTTGTATTGATGAGCTTTTGCCAGGTTGACCTTTTGTTCCAGCAGCATTATGTCTGACTAAGTGAGTCAAATAAACTGCCTTGGAGTTTTCCAGCATGCTGTCTCCCCTCTAGATGAAGAGCAGGTAATTGTGACTCAGTCCTGCCAAATATATTCCATTACAAAGAATTTCTAGGCAGGTGGCTGAGTAAATCTGTACTGCTCTTGCAAGGATCTTTGCTCATGAAAGCCATTCCAGGGACAGTTTTCAGGGGGAACAGGCAGGTGGGTTTGCTGAAGGGTCATTTGGATGCTTTGGACTGTTCTGTCCTCAGGTCTCCACTGAAAAAGTGCCTCCCTGTGCAGAGAGCTTATAGTGTCACTGCTTGATTGGCTCCATATATTCGCATTGACTTATTGTTGCTGTTTTCCCTGGAATTGTCTGTGCATGCACAAAACTTGCTGTCAATGCAGAGAAATGAAAGGGTGCAACTGCATGTCAGGAAGGTGCTTCTCTGCTGCAGTAAGTAGAATAGGAAAGTAAAAATGTTAGTGGGCTGGATAGGCCCCAAAAATAATACTAAGGTTATTCTGTAAATGCCCTATTTTTAAAAATGAAAACAAGAAGTCTCATTATAGCCATTGAGAGTATGCATTGAGAGCAGGGTACCTGTGTTAAAATGTGCCTGTTCAGGCAGGGGCAGGGACTTGATATAAAATCCCTTTCTAAACTTTCATTGACAGCCTCCTTCAGCTCTTATTTTCCCAATTTGCCCACTTGTGAGATGGGGAAGTGGTTTGTCTTTATTTTTGTAGAATAGTGCAGTGAATAAATGGTCAGAAGAGTGGAACAGGAGCTTGCTATTGCTGTTGAGTTAAATGTGTGTGCTTGCAAACAAAATCAGCAAGTTGGCATTTGGTCAAGAGAAGCAGCTTTCAAGTTTAGAGGGACGGACTTCTGAATCCAGTAAGAATATTGAATGCAACCCAGATGGCATCCTGGAGGGAAGCTCTGTGGCATCAATTAGCTTGTAGGTGACCATGCTTCTAGCCAACTGTGAGTTACTTGGCAGCTTGCCACTTGACTGCTAGTGAAAATTCAAGAGCAATGAGATGAATTAAAGTTCCTCAGAGACAAAGAGAAAGATGTCTTCACTTGAGAAAAGAGATTTGCAGATACTATTTCTTAAATGATTTCAGCTGTCTGCTTTTGTACAGCCGCATATCTCAGCCTCGCTTACGTACATTTCTTTGCTGATTTTGTATATGTAAACCCATTTAAAACTTCACTCAAATTTTACATGTAATTTATTCTGAAGAAGAAATCTGTAAATAAAAGGGCCCCCAGTAGCTGGACCTGTGCCCAGAATGCCCTTGTAGCTACTGGAAGGTGAGCTTAATTCAACATTTCCCTCTGGAAATTATATTCTTATCTAGATTTTAGGACTTCTGTATTTCTGCGGAGTCTAAATTAAGTTGTTGCACTCTGGACTCAAAAAGAGCTGCCAAATCCTGAAGAACTGGCTGTGTTGTAATAGGTTGTATTAGCACAGTTTCAGATCATCCCACTGAGGACTGAGTCCAAGGAGCAGTAAACACTCATATGGGACAGATGTGATTCATCTGATATTAGAATGAGCTGGGACCAGTTTTTTTTGACTTGGAGTTTATTCATCAGTAACAGAAATACTTCTGCATGGCTTTTCTTTTTTTTTTAAAGTTAATTTTAAAGGGACTTGAAATTATCCATGTGTCTCAAGTGCCAACATTTCAGATGTCTTTTGCATCTGTGCAGCGAGGGATAATTAGGTTTGTAGAGCAGATGTTGTGGAAGCCTGCACTGTAGCATGCCTGCCTGTTTCTGGCCACAAAGATTTACTCCTGGGTGCACTTGCTTTCTTTTTATGTAGGAGAATGGCAAATTCCCAGTCTTCTGTATGCAGTGAGAACTTCAAGATCTTATACCAGATTTAAGCAGTAAATGCCTCACTAAGAGCTTTAGAAATGAGTGGTTTTAGTCTCAAGAATTTATTTCAGCTACCTCGTACTGAGTTTTTACTTTGCACTGAAATATGTTGTGGCTTTTTCAAAAAGAGCAGAAGTGTTTGCAGGGAAGTACTGATGGTGAGTTTTTTCACTCTATTCTCTTGAGAGGTGACAATTTGAAAAAAAAAAAAAAGAAGTCCCCATGGAAAACAGAATACCATTATCCCAGAATTGCATTCTGTTGTGTGCAACCTTGTGCTGTGCTGCTTGCTAAAGGGCGAAAAAGGATTTTATAAATAGCCAGATAGGAACAAGGCTATGAACTGTAAGTATGGATGTATGCTAAGAGTGACCTAGGACTGACTTTATACAGTACAAACCGTTCTTCATGACACTTTCTGGTCTGGAGATGGGGTTTTGCTCAGTTTTATCACATCACACAAGGTTGTGTGCTTCTCCCATTGTAGCTGTTAATGAAAGAAACATGTGTTGGTTTTGAAAGCATTACTTCTAAAAAGCTATCAAGTGAAGGTTGCCTTTTTTGTCGTGAAGTGACATCAGAGTTTTTAATGAACTGCCAGTATTGTATGCAGAGGTGCTTTCCCTCAGCGTGTTCTCAGGTGTGCCTGTTTGACACAGGGCTTAGGGAACTGATCTTCTGCCTTTCAAATGCCACCCATTTGCTTTCATTCCAGTGGGGATTGAGGCTCTTTTCAAAACTGACCTTGCTGGGTCATTCGTCCTGGCTTTACTCCTGTACAGAACATGGGTTTATTTTTACAACTTCAAAAATATGTGGTAGGAGAAACAACAACAGCTTCAAGGAAAGACCCGGAGACACAGCACTAAAAAATAAAAGCTTTCAAAGCTTCCCAGGAGTGCATGTATGTGGAAAAATACTACATGCTCAAAGCAATACAGTGGGAGTTGTATTGGTGTGTGCTTTCAACTGAGTATCAGAAATGGGCACGAGTTTCATATTTTTGTCTTACTGGTGCTCAGTTGGGTCAGTTATGTTCCAATTCAGAGAAGACTCGTCTTCAGTTTGAAGTTACTGGAAGTGCCTGGGATTTCTTTGATCTGGTTCTTGCTTTCTTAGTGACTACTGAAGGAAGAAGCATGGGCAAGCACTCCTAGGCATTTTACAAGGAAAGCCAAAACAGTTATTTTTAGATCTGATTTTTAAAAATGCCTGCTGAAAAAGCTTTCTCTCTCTGCTATGCATGACAATGAACCTGGTAATCAGATCCTTATATAAATAAAACCTGAAGCTCCCTCAATCAATATTTTGCTCCTCTCTTGGCTCATACAGAATAACATCACAGAAGAGCTAGTTTTCACAATTAATGCTGATCTTGCACTAACAGTCACAATTTTAAGAGTCTTTCAATGTCTCTACAAAGTTCTGGTTGAAGAGGTTCTTTATTTTTTTTCCAGAGGTTGCATTGTCGTGACACTCTTCTGCTCTGAGGATTTTATTTTTCATATCACTTTTGGCAAAATCACGTTTGAGAACTGCACGTTTCTCGCCTTTAACCCAATAATTTGGAATTCATCCTGACAACTGAGTCATCTGAGTGACTTTTCTCTCATCTTCTTTACAGGGTGAATCCTCCTTGTGCTTGCTGCACAGGAATGTTCAATTCCTTCCTCTCATTTTCTTACAGTGGCTTCTGCAGTTCTCTCTTGGTGTCAGTGTGAGAGGAAAGAAGCAAATAAATAAGACAGAGGGTTGTTATGAATGTACAATTTCTGTTGCTGGCAAAACTCAAAGTTGGTTTCAGTTTTCACTTGATCTTTTCAAAGAATCTCTCCAAAAGGTTCTATTATCTTGTCAGAGCTGTGCTCCAAGGATACTGGATGAACTATCAAAACCTAAAGCACTCTCCAGACCCCTTCCCACATGCAACAGCAGCTCTGCAAGGAGGAGAGGGAGCAGTGTCTGTTCCTCCTGTGGGCAACAGCAGGGAGATCTTGCAAGGGGCACTGTAATATTTTAGTACCTGCTGGGACAGTTTATTTTCTTTTGATCTCCGAGGCAGAAAAGTCTCACAATGCTGTAAAAAATGTGAGCACTCAGCTGCTGATCATCAGCACCACTAGCTGAACTTTGTAGCGATGCAACCAAAGGTGTCTGAGGCTAACACACATTTTATATTGGGATGTTTCCAGATAAAAGATCGTTAATCTTCAGAGTAGAATAGATCTTGATTTAACCTCTGGGTCCTCTAGACTGTCTCTTGTAGTGCTGTGTTATTGGTCAATATAGAAAGTCCAATTTAATCCTCAGTAAGAATTTGAGCTTCTGTGACTTTCACATTTCAAAGTCAGCTCTGTTCTCCTCTGGGATCATCTGGTGTGGGTTTATGCAGGAGCTGGGAGGACATTAGTTTTTCCATTAACATGTGACAATTGCTCATGCTCCTCTCTCCCCCCCCCAGGGTTTTTGGCATGGTACTGCATTCCTATCAAGTCATTGCTCTTGTGCTCATGACTTTCCTAATCTCATGGGCCATTTTAAATTTAGTTTTTCATCATGGTGGGTATTACTTGATGGTTTTGTTGAATATCTGATCTAAGTTTCTTCAAAATGCATTTCATATTTTGTAGGAATGACATAAAGAGGACTCTTCTCTGTGGTCTAGTGGTGACTCAGCAGCTGCCTGGAATTCAGGTCAAGTGGCCCAGGGTGATTGGTGCTGGTAGTCCCAGGTACAGAGACCAGAAAAGAAAATGTATGGTCTGGAGAAGGACATTTGTGTTCCCGTTCCCTGCTCAGTTCCTTTTTAGAGTCATCTGGCCATCTTTGCCTTTACGTCTGCAAATAGAGTGATGACAGAATCTTCCCTGCAGACCTGTTTTGGCAGCACCAAAACCAGAGAGGAAATGTACTTTGTTTTCTTTGCCTTTGAAATCCTCCTGCAGAGCAGGACATGGAAACAGAGTTTACGAAATAAAAATCCATTGGGTGAGTTCAGCCTCTGACCACTTCCTCCCAAATAGGAGTGACATTTTTTGGTGACTGCTTACATTGACTAGAGATAAAGCAGTATTTTAAGTGCAAAGTATTTCATAGGCAGTTATCAAAGCAGAGCTATCCAGCTATACCTTCTTAGTGTTTGATAAAGTCTTTAATTGAAACTCCAGACCAAGTCATCACAGCAAGGTTTAGGACTTCTAACTTCTTTCTCTTCCATTTGGCTTTAGTATTACACAAACCTTTGGTCTGGTGCCTCATCTGATTACCTCCCATTTAGTACTCTTCTGAGATGAGTACCTGGAAAGCACAACCAATCCATGACACTAATGCCACTAATTGCAGCTAATGAGTGTGTTTCAAACATTCTCACAAGCAAATCCAGACCCAGCCTAACAGTGATTGGATTGTTGCATCTCTGACTACCAGCAAATGGGATCTGTGCACAGAATATGCTTTCCTTTAGTGAGGATGCTAATTCAGAGCTCTCTCACACAAGCTGTCATCTGAATCTATTAATAAAGTCCCTATAAAGATGATAATCTTTGAGACCTACACTTAATTTTCCAACTTGATTTAAATTAATCACCTGGTTTGATTAGTAGATATTAACAAGAGGTCTAATAGAAAAGCAATGTGATCATGTAATTATCGTGACTTTAAGATATAGACTTGACTTAACTGGAGTTCCTCCTCTATCTCTGCCAGGAGCAAGGGTAAGTTACAAATACATGACAGTGCTGAGTTCTGCTGTGAACAGAGGGTACTGCTGATGGATCCTGGCTCTATGTGTATGCCAGACAGGAAAGAACTTCCAAAATACAAGATCTATCAATGCTTACAGCTCCAGAATAATGAAAAGTTGAACATTTAAAGATGTAGTTGGCTATGCACTTTCAGTTTAAAATCATTACTCCTTGTCCTGTTGCTACAGGCCCTGATAAAAAGTCTCTCTACATCTTTCTTGTAAGCCCCTTTGTATACTGAAAGGCTGCTATGAGGTCACCTGTAGGAGCCTTCTCCAAGAATCTGAAGGATGAGTCTCTGTCTTCTGCAGTAAAAGGACCCTTGAATTCTGTGATACAAGATGAGTTAGGAGTAGCTATTCAGAAAAAAAATTTAAAAAAAAAGGAGAAAAATGGAATGATGGGAAAATTCCAGTGGACACAAAGCAGTAAGAATGTGCAAATCTGGTGTGCTCATGGAACAGAAATTCCAGCTGTATTTGAATCTGAGAGGGAGGTCCTGGCAGATAAAGGCTCTGGTTTGTTTTGGAGCAAAGGCTGGCTGGGGAGCAGTGTTTGGAAGCTTGGGGCTCTGCCTTCCTGCTGCCAGGCTCTGTCTAAGGGGCTGCTCACTCTGTGCTGGGGGATTTTCTGGTGTCTGTCAGTGCTGAGAAGTGTTCATTAAAGGAGATGGTGCTGGTGTCAGACTTCCACATGCAGGGTTGTCACAGTCTGGTTATTCTGCAAAGATTAGTTCTTTTATTGACTCCTTGCTGAAGATTGGCATGCGTTTCCTGAGGAAAATCTGGACATCCTGCCCTAAAAATAGCTGAAGACAACTGGCTTCTGAGGAGTTTGCAGTCAGTCTGTGGCCTCAGAGGAAACAAATCTGTTCATGAGCTTCTGGTGAGCCTATCCAATATGTGACTCTGTCCAGTCTTTACATGTTCTCTTAGCCCAAAGCTTTGACTTGTTCACCAAATCACTCCAAGTGCAACCTCTGAAATTCAGGAGGATTGAGGAGGCCAGTGTGACTTTGCCTTGTGCTGGCTATAGCTGCTCCAGGTGAAGTGCCACAGTGGGATTTAGGATATGCAACCCATAGGCTTGGTCTGAGCTGTCAGCTGAGTTGAAGCTCTGCTGGACTGGACTGTGTTCACAAAATTGTGATGTGTCCATCTAATCAATGAGAAAAATCAACAGGAGCCAGCCTGTGTACACAAGTGGACAGGATTGATGGCTGTGTAACTCACTGGCCTGGGACAGGTCTGCATACCAGGGAAGGTAATGAGCAGCAGTATGGACAGTGAGATGTGGAGGTGTAAATAATTTGCTATGTCTTTGTCTACTGACTTGGGAAAAGTGTGACTCCAATCAAATGGGAATGGCAGAGCTGTCAGTGAATTGAGGTGAGGTGTCTGTGCTTCACTGCTTCTCAGAAATTGGTCTGTCCTTGGCTTCAGCTGCATTTTTATGTGACATTGGAAAAGTGGCCTAACCTCTCTGGGCATCGTTGCTTAGAATGGAAATGTAAATATTTTTGCCAACCTTTGTGAGCTATTACTGGATTAATGGATAAAAATTGCTGCATAAAAGGTGGGCATCATGTATGATGCATTTAATCTTGTTTACTTGCAACTGGGCTACCTTGAAATGTCACAACTGACAGAAGTGTGCAAGGGGACCTACCATGTTTGCCTGAGCCAAGATATGTGCAAAACTAACTTCACCTATAAATTCTTCAGACTGGTTAAAAAACCTATTTTAAATAGGTTTTATTTAGTGTTTACAGTGCAAAACTTCATTTTCTCAAATGGATTCTCTGAGCTCCACACTCTCAAAAATTACTGAGGAAGATGACAGCATAGACACTGACAACCATGGTCTCCAGGAACAAATTTGGGTAGGCAGAGGAAAAGAAAATATATCATGGTATTTCCAGACAACACATCTTCTGCTTTATTTGTTTCATTACTTGGACCTTTAGCCTCCTATTTTGAAGCAAAATATTCCTATGCATTGTAATTTTAATTACAATATTTAAAATTACAATAAGTGCAGTATCTTAATTGTTTTTACTGAGAAAAAGAATCCAGATACAAAAAGTGACATCTCTCTCAATGCCTAGAATTAGCAGACCACACTGAACCTTGTCCACTGGACTGGCTTATCTCTGAGGGTGCCCCAAACCCTGTTTTTCTGGCATGTAACTCTTGCTTTTCTGTTGGGGAATTGTCATCCAATCCTCCAGTTTACAGTGGAGCTGCTTCCATCTCTGAGCTGGTGTTCAGCCTTGGATAGTTATGGAAGTGGTGAGTTTTGCTGCCAGATTGTTGCATGTCTGTGGATTTTGTACTGCAGTAGTTGCTTGCTGTGCTGGTCAGACATGTCCTCCTGTATCAGAAAGTCACTGTTCCAGAGTGATTTGGACTCTTGCAGCATTTTTCTTAGGGGCAGTTACACTGGAGAGACAAAGCTGTTCCCAGCCAAAACAGCCCATGGAAATAAAGGGCCAGTGGGAGAGCACAAACTGGGGCAACACACGTGGAAAATCTGGCTTGTCCAGTGCCACTTGGTGGTTCTGTGTTAGACCAGGGCATCCTGGTGTTTGGCACTCTACAAACACAGCAGAGACCTGGCTCTGTGATTTTTAATTCTTTCTAGATGCTGACAGCTGGGAAGAAGCACAAAGACAGTCTCTTGTAGGAGTAGGGTACAGTAAGGGCAGAACAAATGTTTGTGAGTATCAGTCCATCTCCTGTCTGTGTGACCTTTGCTATTTCTTCTCCAGGCTTCTTGGATGTATTAGCAGAATCATGTTTTCTTTCTCACTGCTGGAAAAACTTCATGTGGCAAATGTGGCGTGACTCAAGCTGTGATTGGCAATGACTGAGATTTCCCTCAAAATCTTGTTGGGGTTTGTTTAGGACTCAGAGAAGAACAAGAGGGAAGGGCTGGGGCAGGAAAGAATCAGTAGCCAGCAGTGTTGTCACAGGCCAAGCTATGTCATCAGAAACCCCTGGAACTCGGCTGGGAGGAGGATGTTGGGATGTTCATTCTGATTCCTTAAGCCACAGCAGCTGTCTGCTTTTGTTAGTAGACTTCCCTGTTATCCCACAATCCCTCCAGACATTTGAATTTGTCTGCATTTCTGCCTGCATGGTGGGGGATGTTGGGAGCCTTCTTGTTTCAGAGGCACTTGTGGTCTTTGAATGCAACTTTTTACCCTAATGTGACAAAAAGGAGGCACAAGGCCAGAAATACCATGCTGTGCTGTTTATTGCTTGATTTATTTGTGGCCATGTCTGTCACACAGATGCCAATATGTTTTATCTTCATTTACAATAGCCCAAAATGTTTCACCTGGACTGACAGGGTCCTAGACCAGACAGGGAGGTTCCATAGGGAGGTTTTTCTTAGCATGTCGCTTGTTGATTTTTTTTTTTTTTTTTTTTTTTTTTTAACCCCTGCTTCTCTCCGACCCCAAGTTCACTTGTAAAGCTGTGCATGTTTTCCATGCACAGTTTGGATAATTAAAAATAGCTGCTTGCGGCGCTTGGCTTCTGTGCAGTCTTTTATCAATAGTGCCTCTGAGAATACCTTGTGTTTGGATGAGTGGTTTTAAATAGAGTGGTGAGAACTGCAGGGAGGACAAACCAAACAGGCCTATTTCGCAGCAATCTTTCTTTACTTTGAAATGGCTAGAAATCATTTTTAAACTGAAAACAAAATGTACTGTTATTTTCAATTTCATGAGTTCTTGTTAATCTTGTTTTCTAATCGTTACTAATTTTTCTTACTGGTGGAAGGGTTCACAGGTCTGATGTGGGGGCTCATCCTCATTATTCCATTCTGTTATTGTTCTCAAAAATCAGATTTGTTACTTGGTGTGCAACAGGCCAATAACTACACACAGAGAGACATTGGTTATTTATTTTAGAGCTACACAAGGGTGCTCGGTGGTATTCCACAAATCAAGCACACCAACTATCAAAACTTTTACTATTTATACATTTCAGCAAACAAAGGAATTAGTGTTCATTGGCTACAAGTGACATAGTTCTCTTATTAATTAATATTCTGTTTTCTATTGGTTAATAATTCTCTCGCTTCTAATGCTAATTAGGCCGCATGCTCAGTCCTTCTCTCCTTTTGAGTCAGTGGGTTTCTTGGGTCAGTGGTCATGATCTGCTTCTGCCAGAATTATTTTTTACCCAGTTGGAGCTGATTTCAGCACAACTGCTGACTTGGCTTTATTAGTTTCCCCTTATCTCAGGAGTTGTGCAAAATGCCTTTGTGGCCCATAAATTCTGCATGCTTTGTGTCCACTCTCAGTGGTACCTCTTCCTCCCCAGCCTTTGTTAACATCTCCCTGTGTCTGAGATAACTGAAACATGCCCAGTCCTAAACCGTATCAGGGCATTCTACCAACAAGTAATTTGTTTTTCTAACAGCTAGACACCACTTAGATGTTGTTAGCTGCTCTCAATTTCATAGTTAAATCTTCCTTCTTGATTAGATGTGAAAGTATACAAAGATCAAACATTAAAGAAAAGCCCTTTTAAAGAAAATTTTACGTATTCCACTTTTGCGACATTGCGAAGAACCCAGTATGGTGGGCTGAAGAGGGTGGTGCCAGAAGCTAGATAGAAAATCATCAGTGAAAGTCACTACATAAATTCCCTTCAGTGCTTCTTTTGAGCTCTGAAACTGAAGACATTATATCCCATTAAAACTGCAATTCCCATTTAATCAAAACCTCTGAATGTACTTATAGTCAAAATAGTTGCCTAATATATTTTCTCTTTTTCTGCAGAAACCTCCTTCCTCCCACCCCAAATCTTGGAGATATGTTTTCTACTGGAAGTCAATTTGATGTGTACAATCTTTCACTGATTTATTTGTGACTTTTCAGCTTCCTAGGCTGCCAGAATCTATTGTAAGACATTTGGAATTCCTAATTTCCTTTTTTCCCTGTGCCATTTATTATATCAGCATACGTTCCCATGCTTTCTCTCTACCTCCTCTGTATGTTAAACAGTTCAGGCTTGCTGGAGGCAATAGGAATATAAAGGAATTGCTGTTGTCTGTGGTGTACTAAGACTGTGAACTTAAATTTTCAAAGCCTTTGTTCCAATATATTTCATGAGTGATGCATTCACTTAAAGAAAGATGGGTAGATGTACAGGAAAAAGGTTTCTCCTCTTTACATGCAAATTTTGAGCCTTGTATGCTATTTCTTTGAAAAATTTCATGTACATCTCAGTATCCTATTTCTTAATAAAAAAAAGAAGGGAATGCTCATCTGAACATGCAGAATATTGCATGAACATGGGAATTTTTAATTTTTTTTTTTTTTATAAACAGGAAAGCCCCCCTAATAGAAATGGAATAAACCTAAGCCCCTGTAGTGTTGTGTTGTAATCATGACTTGCAAATTTACTTGTGTAACTTTGTCCTATGCAAAGCTTTCTGACTTTCTAGGACACTTCCGGCCTGAAGAACTGGAAATGAAAGGTGGTACTTTTTGTTTAGGCATGTCCATAAACTCAGAAGTGAAGAACAGAATTGTGTGTGTGTGTGCCTTTTATGACAGGTAATTAATGTTATGTGTTATTGCAATATTGAGGTTTTTTCATCATTGATAGATATGATGCTGAGCCATGGATATTTTGAGTCCTGGAATTATAGGTGGGCAACATGATAGGTTTGTTACTGTCCTAAGTAATTTTGGTACTGGTTTAATTTTATCTTTGGTGAATTTCCAATGCTGACTTTGTTGATTTATACATTGGGAGAGAAAAATAATGGATATGGTCTGAAGACTGTTTGTAGAATAACTGTGAAAACATTGCTAGGAAAGCATGAAAGTTGAAAAAAAAAATATAGCCATAAAGTCTTGGTGATGTTTTTTTACTCCATTTTTCTTCCTTGTCCCTCATTTTGCATTCATGCTGCAGAGAAGTGAAATGAGAGTTGGGTTAGGGGTGAACAACTGCAGAAGTAAATCCCCAAGGACAAAAAATCTTCTTGTGTGTTTACAAATACCCAGGAGGATGTGAATGCTTTCTGCAGAGTTTGCTTCCTAGAGAAAAGCTCATTTACACACTGACTGATGGTAGGGCTTCCTTTCAGAAGTATCAGCTTCCCATCACTGCTGGCACCCAGAGCACACAGCAGAGTTCCTGGATATCTGCTGACCCTGTGTTCACGAGCAGGCAGCTGTCAGTCTGGGCTGTAGATAGTTTGCAGTGTCAGTCTGCCCTCACTCAATTCTCTTGAATTTAAATGGAAATTCCATAGATAATCAAGGCTTAACCCTGCTAAGTGCTGACACAGCAGTGATGCCCAGCTCTTCTGCTGGTCTGACTGGCAGTGTAGAAGAAGCTGAATGAATATTAATGCTTTCCTGTCGACCAGCAGCTTGGTTTACATGTCTCTTTCATCTTCTGCAATGAAGTATGTGCTTTTCTGGTTGGGTCATTAATAAAACAGCTACTGGGTGATTTATTTCACCCAAGGTACTAGTTGGCCATTGTGTTTCCTGTGTCAGCAGTGAATGGCTTTTTTTCTGTTGTCATGGTCTCCTCCTTGGTAATCACAAGGATTCAGGACCAGTATTGTGGGGAACTTGCTTACCAAAAGTTTTGCTCCTATTGTGTTCTTAGTGCAGTTTCTAACTGAACATGGATCTTCTTTTCCTGGGAGACACCAAGACCTCCTATGCCCTTGGTAAGAATGCAGAGACTTTGTCACATCCCTCGTGGTACAGGGCAGATGACTGCTATAGCCAGCACAAAACTATATATATATATATGAATATATATATATATATATATATATATTCCAGGCTGCTGAGGATAGATGCTGTCTGTTCTCCTTCCTGGTCTGGAGGCTCTTACAAACCATGTCTGTGTGTCTGGTGTCCTTATGGTTCCAAATCTTGGCTTAGTTTGGGCTGCCATGGGAGAAAGCACCTGTCAGTTCTAGAGAAATGTATTATTTAGAGCAACTAAGTTGCTGTATAGTCCAAGTGAAGTGTGAACTAAACAATTTTAATGCAGTGAGCATGAGAAAATGATCATCTGCTCTGAATATAAGATCTATTAGAGATTCTATAAGATCACTAGATCATTATATTTAAGGTTCTTCCTCTAGAGAGTGTCAGAAATGGGCTCAAGTTACTTGTTTTGGATCTGGACCACTGTTCAGGTCAGTTACCAAAATTATCTGGTTCAAAAATAGTTCAGCAGTGAAACTGTGATATAGCAAAGAGAGTCTTGTCATATTGAGACACAATAAAGCTCTGAAATAGATCTAACATAGGTGGATTAGATAGACTGGCAGATTTTATTAGTGAAATGAATTGTTTCCTTCTCCTGCTAATTTGGGAATATAATAATCTTTACCACTTATTTGCATTCATTAAAAAATATGAAACAAGTGCTGGTTCTAGGTTGTTTGTTCCCTCTCCTATAGTTTTAGTGAAAGCTGTGCATGCATGTGCTTGGTACTGCTCAGGTAGCTAAAACAGCACTGCAAATTCTTGCTTGTGGATATTCTCTTAAGGGCATGATTACATTTCTAAAGGAGTAAGTATATAGTCTTAAAGCCTTTTGTACAATATAGATTTTCTTGCATGCAGATGAATTTTTCTGCTTTCTCCTTGTTCTTTGTCTTCTCCTGATTCCTGATATTTTTTCAGGCACATTTTTGCCATCTGCTGTCAAAAAAATTGCCCCTTCATTAAGATGGCAACTTTAAAAGACACTGAAAAGCTGAAATAACCATTTCAGCTGGTATAAGCAATTACAGATACTTCCAGATAGCAAAATGACAACCTCAGTGAAGCTTGGACAATCACTACATAGATGTTAATCAAGAGGGACATGGGTGGATTCCTGAATTATTAAAAATGCAATAATGTTTCTGAAGCCTTGATATGCCCTAGTGAACCATGCTTAGGAAACAGATTTTGCCTGTCCCAAGCTCTCTTATCTGGTGCAGCAGAGTAAGAACTGAGCAACCTTCTCTCGTTGCCTTTCATCATTTGGAACATCTTTTCAGCTTTGAATTTCCGAGGCTGTTTCATTGTGCTGCCATTCCCCCTCCCACCCTTCGGCTTTGTTTGCTTGACAAGGAGAAAAGGCAGAAAGTGAAGCACAGAGCCACATTTCCATAAGCTTACACAAACTCTTTCTTTCTTTTTCTTTATACTCCAGACAGGGTGCTTATAATTAGTCATCCCTGCTGTGGTTGATGCGGAGTTTTTAGAAGAAAGCTTTGGTGGTTTCTTACCAGCAAGAGTGAAAAGAAACTCATGCAGTTCATCATTAATTTGGGGAATACTTGTTAGCCTCATAATCCAGGCAAATAATTTCCTTCAGCCATGTTTGTTAGAAATACTGGAGCAGAGACCTAGTGGTACTTTTCCCTATCATGCTGAGATCAGACAGTGCTGGCAACATTTGGTGTCTTGAAGCTGAACACAGAATTAAAAGCTTCTTAATAAAGCAGGCTATTAAAGTGGCACTGAGAAAACTTGTTACACTGCTTAGTGGTTGGGTGGGATAATCTGAGATTCTGCTTTTAATTAAAAGTGGACCCGCTTTGCAGAATGCAGGCCTGGGTTGAGATGGTGTTTTGCATGTGTATTTTAAGCCCTCCTGAAACTGGCAGTATTGAACTCTTGGGTTATGGCCAATGAGCCATTCTAGTGTAGGGAGAGAGAAGAAAGAGAAGTGGTGAAATGAAACTTGAAAGAAATTTTCATTTCTACATGAGAAGTCTTAAGTGTAAATGGTATTGCAGACTCTTCCTGGTAAGAATTTTATGTTAACTGTTTGGTAAGATGTGAAATACATGATTATTAACCTTTTAGTCTAAGTGTTAAAATTTCTGTCACTGTTCTAAATACTCCCTGAGTCATTATCCTGTCTTGTAAGGAGCTAAAATGTTATCTATCCTTTTCTAACCCTGCAAAGCTTATTCTCTTGTCCTGTTTTTGGTAGAATAGGAATGAAAAGAATATACTGAAAAGTGTGTACATAAACCCTGGCTATGGAAGTCATATTGTGTTGGAGCAGCTGAAGGGATGAGTTCTTGTAAGTAATTCTCAAATATCTCTTTGATTTCACTCAGGCATTTGAGACTCCAGTGCTTGCTGGGGTTCATGGTTGAGTGTACAAAGCTGAGCTCCAAGTTCAGCTCAGATATGGTGTGAGTTAGGATTTGTCTGCATCTTCTAATGTAAATTCCTTGTGCAAAAATCAGACTATCACTGTTATATTTGCCATGCAATAGATTCTTAGAACTGTTGACTCCCATTTAATAGATGTAATATAAACACCAATTCTTCAAATCTACCTTGTTCCTTCTCTTTTGGTAATCAGAGATTGTTTGGTTATTTCCTGTTGTGAACATGAAATTGCATTTTTAAGTTCTGTTTAATTTTTCTGCAAAATCAGTTTTTCTAGAAACTTATACCACTGCTTGACTGAGAAATGGTTCAGAATTTCTTGATCATTCTGTGGGGGGGAGGAGCAAAATCAATAAAAAAGGATTTGACTTTGTCAAGCAGTAGAGATTCTGAATTTGAAAGGTAACCAGTGCTGTGCCCAGCATTACTTAGTTTTTCTTGAAGTAACTGAAAAGTCCACTACACAACAGATTTATGCTTAACTGAGTTTTAATTGACCCTTTTATTATTATAATGATGGGAATAATGTTTGGTAAATGTATTTTCCAGTTGCTGACTTTGGTAATAAAAACCAGCCCTAGATTGCAAAAGAGAGAGAAACTCAGCTTTGTGGAAATAGGCTGTCCTTCCATTGTAAAGATAGCAGGGTCTTCTTTTAACCTTGCATGGCACTCCCTAGCTTGTTTCCTGTCTTTTCTTCATTATGTTGGCTCCTTGCCTTGAAGAGGAGATGGCTTTTTAATACAGCCACTAAATTCCACCAACTCAGAATCTTTCAATCCAATTACTATGGTACATTAGCTCCTGACTCTCTCCCTCTGCTGCAACTATAGCACTTGTGAATCAAGTGTTTGTTTTTCATTGCAAGGTTTTTTTTTTCTAGAATTAAAGGATTTCCTCTTTTTTTCCTTATGCCTTAGCTGGCATTGTCAGTAGGATTCTCAAATGTTAATGACACCAGGTTTGCATAAAGCATCAGCTCTGCACTGGCTGCTGTGCTTTGGAAGATAAAGCTCCTTGTAAAGTTGAGCTTGGAGACAAAGCAAAATATATATCTCAGAGCTTGAATATGATGGAAAAAGGTTTATCCTATCTGTTCAAAAGCATAACCTGTCCACTTTCCCCCTCGCACAGGAGTTTCTATGATGGACAGCTGTTTGAAGACAAAGCACAGAATGATAAACATAATTGTTAAATCTAAGGAATGTGCTATAAATTGCAAGGGAGACAGTATTATTGTCTGGAAAAGATAACATTCCTTTCTTCTAGAAATGCCAGTTTTGAAATAGTTGTGCTTGGGGTGGTACAGCTCGTGGATGAGCACAAGATATTTATTAGAAATTATCGTGGGATTTGTTTTTGAATTCTAACCTCGCAGGGGGTTCCATTGAGTGCCCTCGGTATGGGGTGTGGTTTGACTTGGAGCATTTTTGGTCAGACTCTGGGAAGGGAGGACTTGGCCTTTGTGTTCCATTGTTCCTCCAGTGTCTCCAGAGCCTGGCTGGCTCCAGGATCCCTTCAGGTGAGGCTGCCATGCTCTGTGCCATGCAGGAATGTCACTGTGGTGGCCAGGAACCACCACTGTGTGATTTGGTGTGGTCCTTGTGCATCCAGGATGTTCTTGGTCTTCTCCTTTCTGTCCTTCCCCAGCTCATCCCCCCTCTAGAGAGACTCCACAGATATTGCCATAGTACACATCAGCCCCAAAATTACTATTACAATAATATATGTTGGACATGAACAGTTTTGAGATGTAACACTTGTGTTCTGTGACTTGTTCTGGTTTAGTCTGTGAAGTTTGTCAGAGAAAACCATCACTATGGGAAACTGTGATGCCTACCTGGATATTCCTTCTAGTACAGAGCTTGATTTGTGTTTAACTGGACAGATTTTTGCTTCCAAATGGGAACTTGATTTCTAAGACTTGATTTCTAATTGCCATTTCTGCTGCAATTTATACCAAAAAGTCCTGGAAATAGCTGCGACTTCATGCACTGTGAATACATTGAAGCCAATTCTATATTTGTGCTCCATTCCCTGGTATAGGAATTGAGCATCTGTTTTGACTGGCAAGTGTCCCTCAGCTGTATTCACACATACAGCATCACATAGGAGTTTGTGGACAAATGAGATGCATCCATACAAAATCTCTTGTACATTCAAAAATGTGCAAGTGCCTTTACTGCTGGTAATAGAAAGAGCTGAACAAAATATACCAAATGATACGGAATAAATTCCAGGTATGATAGCATTTTTATTATAAGTATTATATTAAAGTTATGGCCTGCTGACGATAGATTGGAAGTTTTTGAAAACGTCTTTTGTTATATGAATCTAAAAAGGGGATTAAATACTGATTGAAAGGTAACTTGAAATGTAGGCAAACAAGAGGTAGGGTGGTTACCTGGTGTGTTATATGCAGTTAATGTGACTTAGGCAAGGATGTTGAGACACATTGTACACGTTCATTTTGAACTTCACTTCTTCCCACCTGGGAGATTGTGGGATCCATTATTTATTGGCAGGTGATTCCTTGTGGATATGCAGGTATCTGTTGCTGTGTGACTGACTGCAGATGGCTTGTCACCATGAAAGGAGCTACTAGGGAGGAGTGGGCAGCCAGGAACCACTCCATGTCTCACAGGGCTCATACCTTTCAAATCTTTCATGAATTCTGCAGTGGATTATACCATTAAAAATGCAATGGGAGAAAACTCTTCAGCAATAAAATAAATAAATAAAATTCAAACCAGCAATATGTATTTGAATCACTAAGCATCAAATAAATACTAAATGCATATTTGGAAAAATTGTATAAAGCTTATGTTGTAAGTGTACTGCAGTAGTTTCAGGAAAGTATTTTAAAGGAGTTTTTTAAAAGATTGTATTTAACAAAATAAACTCAAATGCTGAATACAGCAAGATACATATTTAAGGAACTCAACAATGTAAAATTTAATTTCCAGTCTTTACACCCAGCTCTTGGATGTAGTATAGCCAGAGGTTTACACACTTCCAGCATTCCCTGTTTTTAGCAGCATCCTGCTGTTTTGTTGGATGAATTAAAGCCTGCTCTTAGCTCACTTATTATAAGCAGCCTCCCTGAGCTTCCTCTGAGGCAGTTTACAACTCTGTGCTGTCTTTTACTCCATAGCTGCATCACAGATGGGTTTGGGTTTTTTTCAATGCAACGCAGCATGATTCATTTTTATAGAGGCAGGCTTTATGTATGCACTGGATGAATCTAGCTCATGGGGAAACCAAGCCCTTCTAAATTTTACAGTGAAACATGGCACTTATTAACCATCTTGCCTTGCAAGGAAAAAAATACTTCAACTATTTCCCCGTCACTTCAGATTCTGTATTGATTCTTTGTTGTATTTATGGTGTGGATTAAATTCCGATTTAAGCTTAGCTTTGGGTTCTACTCCTTCACTAAAATTAAAAGGTTGTGTCACTTCATCAGAGTTTTGCCTTTCCTTCCTTTGAGAGGGAGAAGGCTATCCCTATATGTATACATACACACATGCACATATAGTGATTATCTAATCAGTGTATTTTCAGAGTTGTTACCAATGTGTGCTTTTTTTTATTCAATCTTCATTTAGTTTGTGGTTTTTCTAGATATGTCTTTTATTGTCATCACTATCTTGGTGTCCCTAAGAATTGTTATAAAGAAAATGGCACCAGCACATTGATAATTAAATTAATTTTTTAAAAAGGATGGGTGCAAAGAAAGACAAACTTACATTTCCTCATTAAGTATGTTTTGCAGATTTTTCTAGTTTTTTATGAAAACCATGTCAGCTCCATCAGTTTCTCCAGCAGAACTGGGAATTTGATGCACACTGTTGTTTGTATTATACTACTTAATCTTGTTCTGTGCTTAAAATATTAAGAGGGAGCTGTTACACTCAGACTGTCCACATTACTAGTGTGGAATTTTGAACAGTTGTTGACAGCACAGAGAACATTGCACAGTTTTCCCAGTTAGATAAGACTGTGAAGGGGAGTGGCTTTAAAATAACAGGACATAAAGACAAATACACGTTGGAGTGAAATCAACTCTTTTAGATACACTTTGCAGTAAAGAGAAGATTGGAGAGTCTGCAAAATCTCTGAAGTGACTCTCTGGGTTCTGTGTCAGGCATGGATTTCTTTACCTTAGGGCACAAGCTGCCAATGCATCCTGCAGAGAGAACGGATTCTCACTCGAAAACACAGAAAACAGAAACTTCTGTGGATGCATCACTCTGCAGTTGCCTTTATAATTTATGCCTCTGTTGCTTCACTTCAAGCTCCAGCTCTGGTGGTGGAGAGAAGCTGAAGCCCATTTTGTTCCTCCTGTCTCATTTGAGGCTCCTCTTTCAGCATGTGATAACAGGGTGACCCAGATTCCCAGGGGTGCCCCAGGAGTGCCGTGCTAATGCTCTGCTTTCAGTCCTTGCTTAGCACATCTTATCCCAGCTAGACAATGTCATTTTCTCTCCCTGCTCATCAGTGCACCTGCCAGTGGTTTAATACCGTTAGCGTTACCTAGCAGCAGGTGTGCCTGGGTACAGGGTGAATACAAATAGAATAGCAGTTGGATGGAGGGGTAGACAGGTGTGTTTAATAACACTGATCAGCAGGAGGGGGTGCAGAGAGGAGGAAAAGCCCACAGGCAGAGGAGCCTGAGAAGCCATAAAGTCAGGTAACCTACAGAAGAATGGAAAAGCCACACAGAACTGAGGTGAGGGGCTGGCTTCTCCCTGGTCATGAGCAAAAGGAGAGGAGAGAGTGCGAACAGATGGCTCTAAATTGTATAACCCCCTGATAGTCTGTGCTTCTGTGGGATCAAGCTAGGATTGATTTTTTATTAAAGGTGGAACTGTGGCTTTTACAATAGATATACAGAAAATCACATCACTAAAAAACAAACCCATAACTCTGGAATTCCTGAAAAGAAGGCTTGTGGGTGTATGTCTTTGTTAAAAGACAGTGAGGTGTGAACAGTCAGGAGCCTCTTCTGATGGGTTGTTATGTTTAAAATACACCAGTCTGTTCATCTTGGATGGTTTTAGTTTGTTGTGCTTTTGTTTAGTTTTTTTTTTTCCCCTCCCTCTGATCTCTGAAATAACAATAAAAGCAGGGTAGGTTGAACGATTGTTTTCAGGAGCTTTCTAAGGCAAAACACTGTACCTGGTGTTCTTCTACCAGGCATCCTCACTATTGCCCGCAGGCTCACTATGTTTAAAGTTGCTCTCAGCTGGATCTTTTTAAAAGGTTTTGTTTGTAAAAGCAGTTGAATCTTACCTCACAGACACCTAAGTATGTTGCTCCTTGACACAGCCTGAGTTTGTAGCTTACCAGAGAAATGCTTTGTGGTTGGGGCACTGCAGGCATCCCAAAATAGGTTTGATTTTTTTTCTTTTCTGTGCAATAAATCATGGATATTTCTAGGAAAGCCCAGGCTAAATCATGAGATGGTAAAGGTGCCCCCCAGACTTATTTGTAACTTGTATGGAATTTCCAGTGAGTGAGAGTCCCTTCTTAGACCCCAAAGCACAGTGGATCTATGGCCTGCCTTTTCTGTGCTCCCGTCTCTTAACCAGGACAACTTTTACCAGCTTGGTGTTTCCTGGCATCCATTAGGTAGAGGAACTTTTTCTGAAGTTCCAGGAATCTATTGCCTGATGCATTGCTGTGGACATGGCAAAACACATTCCTGTTCTAAAAAGCTTTTAATATGGAAAACCACTAGAAAAAGTGAATAGCTTTTAGTAAGACTCTGGAATGCTACTAGATTTTATATGGCTTCTCAAATATTCTTGCCTGTTCAGTTGAATGGCTTTTCAGTTTCAGGCTTCCACCCCCCAGTCTCACACAAATTTCTTCTCATTTTACTCTGTGAATTTGGAAGCTGTGTAGATCTTGGAAGCAGTGCCCTTTGCTTTGGGATCTCATTGCCTTTTGTAAGAAAGGTTTGAAATATTACAGTAACTAATGAATTTAGCTCAAAAATAATTATTTAAGGGTGCCTGATTTTCTTTTATTTAATTGTTAGTTTATTTCCTTTCATTTTCTATCATACCTTTATTGGCCAGCTTTTTGTACCTACGTTTTATCTCTCCTGTGAAATGTGTTTAATTCAGCTGAGCCTTTTTTGATGTGTATTGCCAAGAGTTTAGTCAAGCCAAGAGGTTTTGTTTGTTGAAAAAAAACAAGCCATGGAGTTTCAAACCTGCTGGTTTAAATGTAGTTTGCTTAAGGACATGAAAGCTTTGCTGCTGTGCAAGCAGCTGTGAGTGTTTGCAGCTGCACAGAAACATGGGGTTGCAAGTTAGGAACCCTCAGACTGTGAGACAATCTTGTTATCTCCAGCCAGTGCAGGGATGAGTTGGCACAGCTCAACTAGGATGTTGCTTAGGGTGGGCAGAGTTTGATAGTCTGTGTCACAGCCTATGTTTGCAGAACTGCTGGTCTCCATTACATATTCCTCCCTTGGGTGTCTTACTCTGTTGACCCTTCAGGGAGGATAAACTCTTATCTGTCATGGTAATCAGTGCCATGAGAAATACTGAGGGAATGTCACGTCCTTATTTACCAGCTCAAAATATCAGCAGTTTTCTGGGTATCCCTAGGATGTGCCTGGGGTTTGACTGTTCTGGCTGAGCTGAGTGGAATAGGATGAGCATGGTTTTAGAAGAGCAGCATGAGAAGACAGAAGTTACAGCTCAGTGGAAAGTTAAGAGAACGCCCTTGGTTTCAGTTCATGGTGTTCCATCACATTGCACTGGGGACAGATGGAGGGAATGGAAGTTGCTTGTGTCAGGAGACTGCAACCAAAATGAGATCTAAGGAGGCGGAGACAGCAAGACGGGAGCTGGGGAAAGGGCAGAGAGTGTTCCATGTTGGAAAGGAGGAACAGGGTCTCTGCAGCTTCAGTTGTGTATTATGATGTTCCACTTTCTTATAAAGTTCCTTGAGTATTAGAAAAATTGCAGTTGAGGCATGGTGTGTTTGGTACAACTCTTGACCAGGATTTGGAAGAACCCTTGAAAATACCCTTTGCTGTTAAAGGCCTAAGGGAACCTGCTTGCTACTCCATTTCTGGGACTGAGTTATTGCTGACTGTTGAATTGCAGCCCAGCCATAGTATTTTCTGGAAGTTTATTCCAGGACAGTCCAGACAGATGTGAAGGCAAGTAGCAGTGACGCCATCAAACACCTGATGATTTTGGATTGCCTGGTGTCACCTGTCTCAAGCAGTGGCCTACAGAGAGCTGTCTGGTACTGAACTGAGAGCAGAGGAGAAGGATCTCTCATGGCAGCTGAACAAAAGGGTGCAGAACATGGCAGATCTGCTGTGGGCAAGTCCTGCGGTAGTTCTGCTCTGAATGCCTAATGCTCTTCAACCCAATTTAAAGGATTTCCATGGTTTGTGAGAAGGATGCAAATGACCTTTCCCTCTTCCTTTGTTTGTGGCAGGCATTTAAAATCCAACAGGAAGAAAACCTGCAGACCAAGAAAGTCTGACTCTAAAATACTTTTCAGGTTTTTCCGAGATAAAATTATATTTTCCTTTTGTTGGGCTGTTTCATAAGATTTTTCTAAAATGCTGGCCTATATTACTGCCAAAGAAACAAAAACATATGCAAGAAGGTCTGCGTGCTTGTGAATACTGCTTGAAATTACATATTCTTCTATTCTGGGATTGTGTTTGTCAACTATTTGGTGTGTCTTGATCTCCCTTATAAAATTCCTGTGTTTGCTGGTGAATGTGGGCACCTAAGAGGGCAGGACAAAGGTTGTACAACTCTTTGTGCTTGACACTGCAGCATACTTTAAAAAATATATATTGTCTAGATAGTGCAGTGTGTACTATTTCTGGAAACACAAATAATTCAAGATTATGCCTGGAGCAATGATGGCAGGGAGAGTTACAAGAATTTGGAGATTGTAATATGCAAAGGTGGAACATACAGAGCGTAGACATTTATTACAGAGAGAAAGGCTCATTGCTGACACAGATTGCTGAAAATTATAGGGACAAGGTCAGATAGGACCCTGATATGCTTTGAAATTGGCACTGGACAGAATAATGTGCAAAAAGGAAAGGTCACTGAAATAACAAAACAGGCAAAAATCTCCACTGCCACTGAGATCCAGAAGATGCTGGTGGTTGAGTGTAAAACTGAGCAACAGGTACAGACACTTTATCTAGTTCAACTGAGCTTTACATGAATTAATTATTGAACATCAAGCAGCTGCTTCTGTCAGTGATGAGGATCTATCATGTAACATCATTGCTCCAAGAGAAAGCTGTAGATGATCAATTTTTTTAAGAACAGTTTGTCTTTTACTACTATTCTCTTGCTGTTGTGCAAACTGCATAAAGCAGGCTGAGGATGTGAAGAAGTGAGCAGGTATCTCTTCCTCCATTCTCCTGTGACATGGGAAAAGTTACAGCTGGGTAGAAGAAAATGCTGTTGGTTTCCATAGTACAGAGTCTTTGGTATGTGGTGTTGAATGCTATAAAAATAAACTTGAACAAATATATGCTCTTCTAACTGTCAAAAATCACAAAAACATGCATAGGGTTTGATGAGCAGTTGTCTAGGAATTGTAAATATATTCCTAAGAAACTAGGTTTGACAGACAGGGGAGGACATGCAAGCTGTAGGATTTCAGCATTTTTGAAATCTCATTTTCATTTCTGGACTCTCTATCTTCTTTTATGTGCACATGCACAAATACCGATGAAGGCAGTGTTCTCATTGCGAACTACTTCCTGGCTTTGATGGGTTAGAAGTCCAAAATTGTGCTGTTTGCACTTCAGACAATGTTGGATTTGCTGTAGTAGGGGTACTCTAAACAGCAGCATTCCCAGAGGAAAGGCTTTTGACTGCTGCATGTAGAAGAGGCACTTTTTGTGGTAACTCGGTGTTTTTGTATTTGGGGAGAGCTATTTTGGTAAACTTTCAAGTGCTTCAAGTACTTCCCAGTGCCTTATTTTCCTTCTGTACTAATTGCCTTAGGCTTGTGCCAACAGCTATGCACCCCTTGCATAGGGAAGGGCAGTTTTGGGCAGGGGGGCCAGACCTGGTGGGTATCTGAGCCAGCCCCCCACTGCTGTGCCCCACAGCCTCCCCACTGTGCAGCCCCGCAGAAGGATGGGAGGGGGCCCCACTGGGAAGCTCCATGGGGCACAGGCGGTGCTTTGGTCTCCAATTCAGGGGATTAATACCATTTTCTGTTTCCTGGACACTGCAGCCAGTTGGCCTTGTGTTCATATTCAGTTTGCCCACTTCTTGAGTGCACTTACTTGTGTAAATCTGCTCAAGCGTTTAAGTCTGAAAGAACGAACAAACAGGGAAATGAACAGACGGCTCTGCTGGCTCTGGAGGGGTCGCTTGCCTCTCTTGCCTTGTTTCCATGAATGTGGCCCGTGCAGCACACACAATGCTGTCTGCCAGCCCTCCCTTCCCACAGGAGGCCTTTGCTGAGCTGTGAAGCACTGCCTGTGCTCCAGTGGCTCTGCTCCTTTGGAAGCTCCTTCCTCTTCTTCCACACTCAGTTCTTTTCTGCAGCCTCTGTGTGCCCCCGGGGCAGGAGGGATGGCTGAGCCCCAGGCTTTCCCAGGAGGAACCACCCCAGGCATGGGGACAAACAGAGGCACAGGGAGATGGCATGGGACAGCCTTGTGCTCCTACAAATGGCATAAAGGGTTACACCGAAGGAGGACAGAGCCCTTTGGCCAGAGATACAGGGCCAGCATGAATTTCTCAGACTTTTATCATCTAATAGGTTTTTTCAGAAAAGTACCTCTGCTGTTTTATTGTAGTTTATGGCTTGGTTTGATACATACTTGCACTTACTACTGAAGAAATTTGATTGTATTTGAGATCTGCAGGTTATTTTTCCATTCTTTATTACTTTGCAAAACTGCAATGGTTTTGTTAATCCCTTGCTGGTCACTAACTCTCTGGTTTTTTGGATGGTTTGGTCCCCCAAGATATTGAAGAAGTTCTTAGAAACACCTTCCTCTTGGTTCTAGATCTCAGCATATGCATTTTTTCACCTTCTGCATTTTGATATAGAGCTTTCTGTGTATTACCTTGCATTCTTCAGTTTGTATCATCCCAACTTTCCTACCTTTCTGTCTTGCACTCCTGATTTGAGTGAGTTAGACAAAGCAAACTTTCTGACCAAATTCAGGTCAGAGATTCAGGCTGTATTTCTCATGGGTAATTTAATTTTGCCTATTTTAAATTTTCACGTAACCACCTTAGACATGACATTTATTCCAGTCTTTAAATCATCTGTGGCACTGTCAGTACTTCTTTAAAGGCTGCCGCAGTCCATCCTGGAGTATCTGGTGTTCTAAAGGTTTAAGGAGTGACTTAGTGCAGAATCAATCCTGACAAGATATTCTGGATCCAAAAAAACTGTAATGGCTGCTGTTCTGTCATGGAAATTGTGTCCTTTTAAACAAAGGAATGTCACTGAGCTAAAAGAAAAAATATCTAAGACCTGCCACATATTTTAATAGTAATTTCTAATTAAACCTGTTTTAGTGAGTTTAGTGCTATTGTATGTGTTTTGTGCGTTTGGTGATTGTCTCTTGGGACGAAGGTGATTCTTGTTCTTTGGGGCCAGACAGGTGTATTAGGGACCTTCAGAGAGAGGTCTGAGGGAAGGAATGGGGCAGGTTCTGGACACTTCTGTATCCAGGGTCTGTTTGCTCTGTCCGTGCAGAACCTGCAGGTATCCTGTATTTGCTGTGCCATCCATTTCGACCTGTGCTTCCCAAGGCTGACTGGTTCATTTAAAAGCCAATGCTTCGTTGGGAAGCCAGTTCTTCAGGCTTTTTGTAGTGAATTCTGTTTCATGAGCTGATGGATTTTGCTTTTTAAATTGAGCTGCGTTGTTAGTTTTTTCAGTGGAAGTTTTGTACAAAAGTGTGTCTCAAACTTCTCTGCTTGTGTCCCTGTTCTCTCAGCTCCCGTTCTCTCCCCGTTTGTTCAGCTAGAGCAAACTCTTCTGCTCTAGCTGAATTTCATCTGATCCCACCTGGGATTCTTGCCCCTGTTTGCCATTTGCCCAGACAGTGCACTGCTTTCTGCAGGCTCCAGCAGGAGCAGCTGCTGCTCAGATCCCAAAGGGCATTCTTTTGGTGATACTTTCACATGCTTTAGGTGCAGAAATGCTGGGCCAAAGTAATTCCTGGCATACTTGCATCAAAAATGACCTACTTACCACCCTGGTGTTGATTTTATTGTTATTACAAAGTGTTTGTCTTTAGATTAAAATATAAGTCCTAATCAAACATTCAGATGTTCCCTGCTGATTATGTCTAAGGTTTGCTCCAAGAAGAGTTTGTATATAAATAATTGCAATTTCTGTTCAAGTCCCATGTGATCTCCAGTGATGACACAACACCACTGATTCTTTTTCACCAAGGTAAGATGTTTTCTCTGGCATTTAAAAGGTGCTGTCAGACTCAGCCCTCTATTGAGACAGTGTGCCCTGTTAATTTGCATTCATCCAGGTTTCTACCCCTTGCTATCAAACAGATGCTTAAAATGTCACAGAACTCACCAGCCTGTGTTTTGCACAGTTCATTTATGGTTATTTATTTGCCTCCTGGTGATAACCTGCTGCAAGTCAGGAGAGGAGGGAATGTGGTTGAGTTGCATGAGACCTAAGGTCACCTCCCAGATCGCTGGTCATTCAAGTCACTGTCACAGCAAGAGCACTGAGAGAGTCTCAGTGTTGGGAACAGGAGAGAACCTGCGGAGTGAAGGTTTGTCTGTGCTTCTGTCTGTGAAGGGGAAGGCTGTCCCCAGGGACAGAGGCCTATCCTGTGCTGGATAAGACACCCAGGTGTACATTGTAGACACCAGGAAACCTTGTCACAGCAGCTTTATGGGACAGGATAAGAGAAGGAAAAAAAGTGCAAGATCTTAGGACCTACCAGGGTAGTGATGATTCTGTGCTGCAAGAAATATTCTTCACAAACCTTTGCAGCACTCTGGGGGATAACCAGGATGCAAAGTCCTGGGACACAGAGATTGTGGTTCATTCCGTTCTGACCCTTTTTCTCTTCTTAGTTGTCATTGCTGTGTGAAATCTGGTAGCTATTTGCATTAGCAGTGCCTCATGTTCCAGATCAGGGAATTCCCTTGTGCTACTGCACTGCCTGACTCACGAGTCATGTTCTCTTGGTTTCAGAGTAGAATTTCACATCCCTATTAAATGGGGTTGCCAAATCCAAACTTGCAGTAAACAGAGGCAGCTTTCTGGATAAATTCTGCCATCTGTCTTGGGTCTGTGTGCAATATCCTAATCATGGACTAGGCACTGGGTTCAGTGTGCTGCAGAAGTGACCAGATTGTCTCTCATGCTCATCTTTGAGACACCTGGAACTGCATCAGTGTGTAACTGGCCCCGAACTGTGTCTTAAGGACATTTGCCAAGGCAACTGCGTACCTCTTCTTGGATATTTGAGCAGCTCTCTTGAGCTTGAATCTTGCTAGTGTTGAAAAATCCACATCTTTCTGAGCTGGGACACTTTGGACCAAAGTAAAAAGAAGTCAGCATAAGGGCAGGTATTGGCATTTCACCTGCTTCAAGGTTGGGCTTCTTTCCACCAAAGGAAGACTGGTTCATTACTCTGGTGCTATTCTGTACCTCTGCCCCCACTCTTACGAATTTCTTTTGGGGCTACTCCGAAGCAGTAATAAAAAGTGGGATCTTCCAGCATGCCAGCACTCTTGGATCCTTTTTAGTTTTAGTTGATGTGAAGGAAAGTGACAGGCAGAGATGATTCCTGGGAGCCCTTAGGAAAAAAATAGTGTGCCTTGTAGAAACAAGTAATTTTAGTTATTGCAATCGAGGAGTCAATTAACTGGCTAATTAAAGCAATTTCTCATTACATAATTGAATTCTGGTTCATCACCATTTCTAGTCTGCAAGACTGCCCCAGAGAGCAGAGCCATTTCTGAGCACTCTTTATCACAAACAGAAAAACTGTTCACTCTCTCAGTGCTCAGATGTGTCTGGAAAAGGGAGAGGTGGTTTGGTGGGACTTCCCTCGATTGCTTGTGAAAACAAACAGTGGAATGTTATCCATGTGGTAGAGAAGAAGGCAGTTTTCTCAGACATGTTTCTAGTGCCGAAGGTAAATAAAAAAAGGAGGTGATGAATACTGGAGCACAAAACCCATGAGGTTTAGGATGCCCACGGCTATGGGACTCAAGGTTAGACTCTGGAATATTAGAGTATCTCAAGCTCAAAGCATTACACTGGGTTTGAACATGCTAGTGCCATCAAATATACTCTTAAATTGCTTGAGAGGACTGAGGGCTTTTAAATTGTCAGCTTCCTCCTGTACAGAAAGACAGATTGAAGATGGATTTATTTTTTAATGAAGGGTAAATTAGAAAAGTGCCAGTGTACTGAAGTGTTAGATGGTTAATTAAAAGAATTTGAAGTAATTTAAAATGTACAATGTGAGATTTTATTGGGCATAGTTAAAACCATGATGTCAAACCATGCCACCTGCAGTGGCAGAGGAGGGAGGGCCAGGTCAATGATATTTGTTGCTGGTGAGCCATGATTTGACAAGGAGGGATTGTGGCAGAGAAATTTTTGAAGTTAGGATATGAGTACTTCAAAGCCCAGAAGAAATTGCATTTGGCAGCTGATGTGAACTTTGAAGTCTGAATGAGACACAATTGAAAGAACTGTGAGTAACGTGTTCAGCTTCCCACACTGGTGAGAGCCAGGGACTGAATACCCTGGTCAGGCTGTGCCTTGGAAACAGGTCTCAGGTGGAGCAGAAACAATCTTCTCCTTTAAAGAGCAAACTGGTTAAAATTAGTAAATGTTGTGGATTTAGTCAGAATTCAGGTATTTTAACTCATGTCTCACTAGTGAACTCAAAGTGCTTGAGAAAAAATTACTGTGTGTGTGGCTTTTTAAATTTGTTTGCACTTTTTTTTTTTTTTGTTTTGGTTTTTGTGTGTTTTTTGTTTGTTTTGTTTTCTGTGTTATTTTTAGATGTTCAGAGTAAAGACTTGGACTTCTTTCTTTGTATGAGACACTGATCAGGTGCCTTGTTCCCTGAGCCCTAGTTCCTCAATCAGAAATTAAATTTACTGGACCTTGACATCACAGAAGCACTGCGGGGCACAGGTGTTTGTGAATCACTTGAACCTTGTTGATAATGACCTCTAATAAACATACGTAGGCTTTTAAAACTCAGGGGAGTTTTATATCTGTATTATACTTTGAGGAGTGCAAAACTTGCTGGAAAGGAAGAAATGAGAGTAATTTGAAAAAATAAAAAATTAGAGCCTCTTGGTAATAGCATTTCCAGAGAATGATGAAAAGAGAAGTGGATAATGATGGCTTTGCACAGTGTTTTGTTTTCTGTATCTGGATTTTTGGTCCAATGGAAGAAGGGGAAGCAATGGAGGCAGATTGCAGGATGAAAAGTGGGAGAAGGAACAGGAAGACTAAGAGGAATAGAAATGCCCATGTTCACCTATGTTCTGAGGTGAGGGGTGTGCTGTGAAAGACTACTCCCTAAGTGGGAAAGAGCATTAGATTGTTAATGACTGTGTTATGGTTGATGATGTATTGCCAAGTTAACAGAATTTGGGAAATAAAATCTATGAAAGTGGCATACTTCAAAAATATTCAGCCAGACACTGGAATGTAAAAATCCCTAGGAGTTGTAGGGAGCTGCTTAGATCACCCATTGAAAATGTTTTGGGAGTTCAGGTCAGTTGGGTTTTGCTGTGTATTGAGTGTGAGGGAGTTTTTGTTTTATGGGCTGGATGGCTGGAGTATGGGAAGGAAAAAAATCATGGCAATGAAAAAAAATCATTAATATTTCACTTCTGACTGCCACTTCCTAGTATCCTGATTCTGGTGGAGCTCAGTTCCCAGCCCTGACCAGCAGCATGACTCCATGTGTTCTAATGCCATGAGTGAAATGTGCATTCCCGATGCAGCACAGCTGGCAGATGCTGGTTTGTTCAGTGGCAGCCTTTTCCTCTCTCAATCAAGTTATTAGTGTCATTGTCATGGAGCACTCAGCATCTTTCAGCCCTTAGGGAAGAGCAGCCTGGTTTGGAACAGAAACCGGTGCATCCTGACAGCACACATTGAAGCACCATGGAGTTAAAACAGACTCATGTCTCATGTTCACTGTCCCTTAGGAAGCAGTCTAATTCCCAGGCTGACACTTCTGACATAACTCAATTATGGAATCATAAATAAACAGTTGACATAGGCCACAGAACTTCAAAGCAATCAGGACAGTTGTAATAGGTTCTAGTTTGATAAATAAACCATGCTGATATAGTCTAAAGGATGCTTAATTTTTTTTTCTTTCTGTCTTAGATCAAAGCTTCTTTCTAGAACAGTAGCCTGGCAACTCTCCCTAATGCCTTTTCTTCCCCCACGTCCCCTGCTGATCTCTCAGTGCAGGCATCATTTCCATGGGGCTGGTGTCTTTGCAAAGTGCACTCCATCTCCTAAATTAATTGGCTACTGATACACACTTGCATGCAAAGTAGTTTTTGGAGAATGATTCTTGGTCAGCATTTTGTTTTTATTTACTGAATTGACTTGCGTAGCCTGGCTCCTTGGGTAACAGAGATCACTTTAACATTGGTTCATGTTTTGTGCTTTTAGTTGCCTGTGTGAGAGCTTTGTACCCACATAGAGGGGTCCCAACAAGGTCAAGACACAGTGAGGTGGTGGTTGGGGTGGAGTTGCTTGTGCAGCTCAATGACTGCTGAGGCTTTTCCTCCAGACTGCTTATCACACTTAGAATTTGCTGGTTGAGGCAACTTACCTTAATTGAGCCCAGGACTCTTTAAGATATCCCATCCTCCTTTACCAGCCCGAAAACATCATGGACCATCTGAATGTCGCGTGAGTCAGTGGCAAGTCCTGATAGACTTGCTCTCTGTTTAAAACCCTGTTTTGGTGCCAGCTGTTCCCTTGTGTGTTGTCAGTGTCGGGAGTGAGCTGGCCAGGGGAAGGTGTGAAAGGGAGGGTGCCTTCCATCCATCTCTGCCCTGCTCTGTGTAAACACGTCCAGTCTAAAACATGGTCAGTGAAAGTGTCAGAGTTCGTAGTTCCAGCTCGGTTTGGGAAGTGTGACCCCTCTCAATGGATATATTCTGACAGCAGTGGCATGGCCCTGGCTCCAAGGGAAAGGTGCCTTTTACTTCTGTGTTGCAGTGCCACTCCCGTCACTGTCTCTGGGACAGCGAGGCAGGCAAAGGGGAGAGGGGGAAACAGCAGGTGCAAGCAGGCTCCTGCTGGGAGCATTTAAATGCTGACATGTCATAAGCTGGAAGGTGTGTGACAGGCAATTTTCCTGTGACCTGGATCCTGAAAGCTTAAGGAAGTCTCAAACTTTTTTTTAAAACAAGCTGACATATTAAAGAGAAGTTTATTGTTTGTGTATGTGGGAGAGTGGCAGATTTTCACATGGGGTCTGTTTGAGAATCCCATGTGATGCCCAGCACCACGTATTACTGTGCTGCCTGCTGTCCAGAGGAGGAAGTTGCCAGAATTTTCTGAGACAAAACCAAACAGAAACCTCCTCCTAACTCCAAATAAACAGTGAAGGAGAAGTCACTGGTGGTGTTAGTTTCCTAACAGATGTGTTTGTAATGAATGCTGTCACTGAGAACTAAAATCTCCAGTTTTAACACAAAGAGTCCAATCTGAGGAGTTGATACTTTCTAATGTACCAAGAGCATCCTGGTTTGCCCATGTCAAAATAGTCCAGAGTCTACGTACACATAGGTCTCAGGACCAAAACTTTTTTATAAATATTTTAGTGTTTTGCACATTTTGTTGCCAGAAATTCAGAGTCTAAAGCATTCTTCCAGGGAAGGACATCTTTATGCATGCTCATGTTTGATTCAAGCACTTGTTCTTTATTGTGTGTGCTTCAAAAAAAGGCAAGCTTTATAATCAATTATCTACTCCATTAGCATCCTCAAAGGATGTCTCTGGTCACATCAGAGGCAATCTGCTCTCTCCGTCTTTTATTATTTGTTTTGTTTAAAACTTCTTGTCTATGAAATCATGTCACCCTCTGCAGAGACCTGTCAAGGCACTGTCTGTATCTGCCTCTCCTTGGGGATAACAAAGAAATTTCTCCATTGCAAGCTGCCTGTCTGCCTCCCCTCAGCTGAGGGAGCAGTGTTTTGCTGAATTTTTGTGGCCCATTTGGTCCTTGGCCTCTTTGCTTGTGCTGCCCTAAGGATGCCAATTAATGTTAATCTGAAGGTATAAGCTTCTCTATTAGGTCCTGGAGTAATGCCATCAGCTGGTCCCACATGGGCCATCAGGCAGCTGTCAAGCAATAATGTTTATTGCATTTTTACTTCATATCCTTTACTTCATGATAGATGACTGGGGCTTATATAAAACAAATAAAATTGACAACATTTTCTGTAAAAGCCAGTAAAGTGAAATGTGGGCATGAGAGCAGGGAGTTTGTAGCCTGTAGCTTTCTTACAGTCTTTGAGAATATAGAGAAAGGAGAGATAGTGAAGTCAAGAGCATGTAAAGGTGTGTTTTGTTTAGATTTCAAACAGGAACTTTGGCAATTTTCCTTGTCATGTCCTTACATGTGATGCTCAGTAGCACACTTTAAATATATTATCTTACCCTTAGTGATGCTGTATCTCCTGTCTGCCCTTGCACACTCACCTCTGCACAGGCACAACTCTCAAGGTGATACTTGCCTGCCTATAGAACAGTAAGAGACTGTGTGACACTTACACTGCTCCTCAGTGGGGTTTATATTTGTGTAACCAGTGCAGGGGACAGCTTGGACCCAGACCTGGTTAATTGCTTCCACGTCATAAATAAAGATCCTTATTCATCCTAAAGTACTTCTGCTGAGCACCTGGATAAAGTGAGAGCAGGATTAGCCAGGTGGATGTGGGAGCTGCTGCCTCTCTGGGCACACCGTGGCTCTCTCTGGCAAATCCTGAGCATGTCTGGCCCTGATGGAGCCTGGGGAGCTGCAGTGCTCAAAATGAATTGCTCTGCTGGACTTGAGCCACAGGCCTCATTTTGATTGTTTGCAATTGAGTGAATTGGGCCTGTCCCCATGGAAGTTAATGGGATCAATCCTGGTGTGACAGCAGAGCAAAACCTTGCATGCTTGAAACTTGCATCCTTAATGCAGTCCGTGTTTTCCTGTCTCAGGTCCTTTACTCTTTATCACGTGTCTTGCTTCATGAATGTATTCCTTTAAATGTGTCATGGATCAAAACTGCAAAATGCCATCTGTCAGCATGGGTGAAATCTGTAATCCCTGTGCTGCTCAGGTAACCAGCAAATTGATATTTGTTGGAAATGGGGCACTTAGCCAGCCTACTAAGGCTATGGATTTGTTCGGGTTTTTTTTCCATCCCTCCTGCTCTCCAGATTATTGCTTACATAATGTATGGACTAATAGTTGCTGTGTGGTTTACATGTGAGATGCTTTCTGGAAGCTGTGTGTAGGCAGGGAGCTCAGGATGACATAAGGTAGGATTAAATAATTGCAATATTAAGTTGCAGTGCAGAAATGGGGGGGAGACTGCTCTTGGTGAATGGTGCTGTTCAGTTAAAACTGCATCCAGGCAGAACAGGCAGGAGGGATACAAGGTGCAGGTGGACACAGGTCCTCCTTGACCTGTGTTCTCTGCAACTAAAGTTCTTCCTGCTGGCAGTTGAACAGATTTGTAAGGACAGATCTGTCTTATTCATGACACTGTAAATTTACACTGGATTTATCCCAGTGTCACTGAGCTTGGAGCCTGCTCATACTGGTATTTATTAGCACCATAGCTTAGTTTAGTATTCCCCATTAGTAAATTTTACTAACATTTCACAAATTAAGAATGTTCTGACTGTTTTCTCTCTAGTCAGCACCAATTTTTTAGATTAACAGTTTGTAGCTTTAAATAAGTATCCCAGATTTTTTTGTTGGCTTTGTTTGTTTGTTTGTTTTTAATTTTGCTTTGGAACTGTTTGTACCTAAACTGACTGTGACTCAGTGTGAGGCCTTGCTGCCTTCACTCAAATATGCAGGTTTGCTGAACTCAGCTGGAAAAGATTTTTTTTGTCAGTGGAGAGTGGAAAGGTGAAGAGAAGTGCTGGAAAAATGCAGTTAACACTTCACTGCAGTGCTATAGCTGAGCTATTAGTTTGTTTTAGGAATGTGAAAATAAGTGCTGATTATAAACAACCCAATTTTGTAGTATCCAAGATGAACCAAAAAGAAGCAAAAAATATAAGATGTAGTCAGGTAAGTTACAACTTAAAATAAATTCCCTTACAGATACTCATCAGTTTCTATAAAATATAATATTTTTTTTTTTCTCAAGTGATACTTTTATAAATTTATTTTATTTAGGTGGAAAATCCCTTAAAGAAGGGATGTCTTTGTTTCCATGAGACTTGCAAGTTTCTGTGGGTTGTGAGAACCGGGAAGACTCAAGCCCAAGCCTCGGTTCAAATCTCCAGGCAGAAACATCCCAGCAGAGACATAGGTGTGTGCCTTGTCCCTACAAGTGTCTGCAGGGTGTGCCTGGGCTGCAGGGCAGGTTCCTGACCCTGTGTGCCATGCAGGAATATGTTCCCTATCAAACCACAGTGCTGCAAGCAGCAGAGCCTTGGGGCTCATTATCCTGCATGGACAATGCAGTGTGACAGGGAAATGGCTGATGAAATCTAATGCTGTCTGTTCAGCTAAAAGGCAATGTGATGATTACAGCCCATGGTTTCCTGAATGCAGCTGAGTGACAGGGATTAGGAGGGCGAGGGAACTGTGCTACATCCAGTGACCAAAGGTTGTGCTGTGTGGAGCCACCACACCTGTAGGGAAGCCAGCCCAGCTCTGGCTTGAGCCCACTGGGTCGGAGGTCACAGGTGTGTGTTACTGTCATCACTTGAGGTCTGAGATGAACTATTTTTCCTTCGAGTTTATGTATGCAGGTTAAAGCCCAGGCTGATGTGTAAATGAATGTGTGTGATTAGTATAACTTTATTGGTGCTTTGTGAGCTTCTATGTGTGCAAGAGTGGTGAAATTTCCCTGAGCCTTTGATGCTTGTGTTGTTCTGAATGCACAGAACTCTGTATGGTTAGTGGCTGCTGTTTCTTATGTGGAAGTGTCTTCTGTCTTTTCTTGGGAACTGGGATGGCTGTTAATAAACATGAGTGGCCATGAACTGTCTGAAGACTGGCTGAAGGTCTGCAGGGATCTTGCTCTTGGTGTTGAGGCTGTGCTGTGGAGATAGGGAACATGTTTAATAAGGCGCACCTGGAGCCAGGATTGAATTTTTTTTCTGTGGTTGCACATGCACCTGGGATGTTGTGGGTCATCGGTGGAGGGGAGATAAATTAGATCAATATCAATCATCTTCTTCCTCAATGCAGATTTTCCTATGCAATTATTAATCTGCTTTGTAATGTTCTGCCAAGATGCAAATGGCAGCAGCTACAGCCCTGATCAGAACTGAACCTTGTACTGACTCTGGAAACAGCATGTGAAGCTTTAATTACCTAAAATTCTGCATTACAGATTCTCAAACACTGTGGAGGATCTTCTGCTGAGGCTCCAGTTGATGTTCCTGGGACCTGGCTTTCCCCTGGTGTGTCTCTCATGCTTGGAGCAGTCTAACCTATGGTGATTTTAATGAACCTTTGGCAGTGGAGGGGAGATTCCTGTTAATCCCCACCCAGCCCTCCCAGGGCACCCTCCAGTGAGCCAGTGCTGACATCTCTGAGCAGCAAAGCCTTTGCCTGGCTGCTGCAGGCACCTGGTGCTGCCATGCTGTCAGTCAAGGGGGTGCTGACTCCTGAAATGAAATGCTGTCCATCTAATTAGTATGTGTGGCAGCAGCAGGTTTTAATTATATGGTTAAATACACAGAAATATGCGAGTGTCATGTGGGATCAGTCTGTTGGCCCTTTGTGGCTGACATTCTGCCTCCAGCAGTAGCCAGTGCTGGATATATTTGTGCATAACATACTTCTTTTTGCCCTTGGATTAATATGCACAGGCTGCTACAGAAAAATTTTCCGTCTTGCTTTTTTGAAGCCAGTTTGTGTCCAGAAGAGAATTCCTCCTGTGTGAACTGTTTCACTCTGCTGTGGTTCAGGTTAGCCCAGGAATTTGTGTTTTCTGGGCAAAATAAGTAAGATGAATGAGCTCTTTTATTTTTGCAGTGGCTCTGACAGGAGATTTAGTCTTTGCAGAATTTTCAGAGGTTTTTGGTTTCTGCAGATTTTCTACTGCTTTCTTGTGTCTAGTAGAAATTCTTCTAGTAACCAAGTAATCTAAAGTATTTGTTTCTGGTATTCTTTTGCTTTTTCACCTTTTTTGTGAATGTTTCTCATGCAAATCAATCTCTCCATTTGTGTTAATAATTTGGAGTTGGTTTATGTTGCTGGTTTTTTTCTTTACAACTTTCACTCTCTTATTTGATTATGCATTGACTGCTGGCAGCTGATTTTGAAGTTCTGATCTAGAGATGCATAAAATAGATGAAAGTTGTATTTTGGTTCACATGGGATGTGCTGTGTGGTTTCTGTACTCGACTGGTTGAGTATGAAAAGGATGAAGAGAGCCAAGCATTGCTCCTGGTGGTGATATCCACACAAGGGATGCTCCACCACATGGATGGGGTGTGATGGGGAAAGTTGCTAATCCTTTAGCATTGTGACCATTCTTGTAGAGGAAAAAAAGTTGGGAAGCAGCTGTTGATGTTGGAGGATCCCAGTCCAGTGAATTTTGATTTTTTCTGAGTCTGTCTTGTGTGGTATGGAGGGCTTTGTGCACTCAGCTGCGTTGGTGGCAGCAGTAATGGTAAAGTCACTCACTGAGAGTCAGGAGGTCACACAATTTCATCCACTGAGGTCACTGAGTATGGGAATTCCAGGCTGCATAGCAAGTTTTAACCCATGGCCGCCTGGGAGCCTCAGACCAAGGCTTTGCAGAGTGGGGATGACTCAGCTGAGCCTTTGGTACAGAGGCAGCTGTGTCAGCAATGGAGTATCTGTGCTGCAGTGCTTTCCAATATCCCTTCCAGAGAAAGCAGTGATGCCTGTGAAAGCTACAGAATTGCTGGAGTTTAAGTGGCACAAGGGTTTTTCCAGAATACAAATATAATTATAAAGTCCCCATGGCCCTGGTAGTTTATCTCTCAAGCTATAGACCAATAGCAGATTTACCTTGAACAGAGTGGGGATCATACACCTGTAGTTGAAATGCAGCTTATAAAAAAGGTCACTGAAGGACTCTGGAAACTATGAGATGCTGATGCTTCTTTGGATGCTTCCACACAGATTTGGGCACAGTGAGGGTGCAGGAAGATCCTGAAAAACTGGATTCCTGCCCAATGTAAATTCCAGTCACTCCACAAATGTGTATCAGACTATGTCTAGTCTGGGCTAAACAAGTGTGGGTGTTATCTTATTTTTCATTGTGAATGCTGATAAAGGATTTAGAGATCCCACTGGACTGAGAGATAAGCCTAACAGGAATTTTCCTGATTACTCATTACTCTTTTGACACTAACTAAATTGGAAGGGGGAGGGTGGAAAGATGTGGTTCTAACGGCTTTTAGTTTTGATTGCTTTAGATGTGGTTGTGGGGGTGCATTTCCCCTAATTCAGAAGATATTGTTTAGGGCTTGAGGTAATGGATTTTCTCTGTGTATGAAATACACTGGAGGCAAACTGATTTATGGACAAATTAAAGGTTACATTTTCACAGGTGAAAAAGTTGCTTCCAGAAGCTCCTGTCTTGGCAAATTCCCACTCATGGTGGTATCCTCACACCTCAGCCCCCAGCACCCTCTCTGGGGCTGCTGAGGTCCTCTGGGGCAGTGTTACAAGCAGGTCATCACAATGACAGTGTGTTTTGGGGATTTGTGTGTATTGTTTCTTTTTAAAGAAACAGCACTATAGAAAATATAATTGTGTAATGCCAGGCTGTCCCCTTCACTGCATGAGTTCACATGGGGCCTCTGATAACAGTATTTGGTGGAGTGTAGGTTGTGAAAATGGAGCAATCATCCAGGACTGCACACAACATGCTGATTGAGGTGAGACAGGATGTGCTGTGCAGGGGTGATGCTTGGGAGTCTGGGAATAAAGGAGTGCAAGCATTCTGCAATAGTGGTACCCCTGTCTTCCCAGGAGCAGCTTTTCCTCGGTGGTGTGTGCTCTATGTGCAGGTGCTGTCCATGGAGTTACCCTGCTGATGTTTCCAGAAGCTCCTGAAGTTCACAGCTGCCTGTGTAGGCTGGAGTTTTTCCATGCAATCTGCATCCAGCCCTGGTGCCATGGATGGGAATGATGGATATTAGTGGGGAGTGAGGATAGCTGGGTATTTTATTCTTATTCACAGCATTTGGCTGCTGTAATTCACAAAAGGTATAACAACAGTTTACCTTGTAATTTATTCTTTCTTTTGTTGTAGATTTCTTAACAAAGGCACGTGTTCTCCCTTCCTTTTGGGGGTTGGAGTCTGTGTATCCGTGGCAGGAAAATGGACATAGCAAAGCTCTTGTTGTGAACACTGTTCAAAACTTCCCATTTTTAAGACCCTGCTTTTTGTTGGCCTAGTTTAGCTATCTGAACCCAAATACACTCTACATTTGCCTCAGGCAGGTTTTGTTGATAAAGCAAAAGATAAGCTATTTATCAGAGACACAGAAGGAAAATAGTCTCACTTATGTGTGTGTATTTGGTCTTCACTGAAGAACTTGAGTCATTAAAGGCTTGAAATCTGTCATGGCTCTGCCTTTGTGTTGAGGATGTGCTTTTAAAAGCCCCATTAAAATTCGGCTGGGCATGAAGCTTTGTGCAAATCTCTGTAGATTCATGTTTAGCTTCCATCCTGACACTGTAATTTTTCTCTCCAATTTTTTCTATTCTTTCCAAAACCTGAGAATAATCTTCAAGGATTTCTATTAAAAGAACATTGAAAGCAAAGTCAAGCACTCAAAAATTTGATATTGTCAGAATTGACAATAGGAGCTGTTTTTTGTCACCTCTAATACTATTTTAATCTAACTCTTTATCTACCCATTAAATATGATAAATGTGATTTGAACCTGGAGACAGAGTCCCACAGTTTCTGGCTCCTTAAAAGGAACTGTACTTTGCTAGAATAGAGAAATTATGACAGATGATTTAGGGGAGAAAAAATAGGCAGGCAGAAATTTTTGGTGACATTTACTTAAAAGACTGCGCTGTAAAAGGAAGCATCTCTAGTTTGTGGTGGGAACAAGCAAGGACCTCATGCTTCTAACCTGGTGATAAGTTCAGAGTCCAGAATTTTGGCAGTGGGTCCAAGTTGTAAAGAAACTTGAGCAATTCAGTAAACATATTTGTTTTTTTAATAATGGATGATGTTATTTAAAACCTCAAATATAGAAAACAAGGAGCAGCACCTTCATGTAATTTGGATTGGTAATTGTCCGTGTCAAAATGAGGTTCCTGTTATTGTTAAGATGTCTAAACAAGGCTACTTTGTGACCTTTTTATTTTTTTAAAGTGCAGTATCTGTTTTCTGTTTGAGCAGCCCTGTTTGAGACAGCTATTCATAAGATTTTCTGCAGCACCAACTCAAGGGTATCATTTTTTTCAAGTGGAAGTGACTGTTTGCTGTACCTCCATTGTAAGTGGAGGGGCTGCCACAAATCCTGAAGCAAAGTAAGTCAGAGCAGCACAGCAGATGCTGTTCCCGTTGATTCACAGGTACTACAAATTTAATTCTGTTATTAACACTTTTTTCTTGCAGTGGAATTACTCTGACTCCACTGTAACTTTTTATATCTCAGTAGTTGAGAACAAAATTAGGCCCCCTGTGTTTAGTGATGGAATAATGGCTCTAGAATACAGCTTTCTAGCTCTGCTGGCATTCCCACAGTTACCCATATTCCAGTTGTTTTGGAATCCCCATGGCTCTAGCTTGTGTTTCTGTGCTTCCCCTTTGTTGCTGTGCTGTGGGACTGGACTGCACCAAAATCCACTTTGCAGCTGCATCTGCCCTGGCTGCACACCTCTGTCATGTGGTGAGGATTTCTCACCTCATGTTAAATTCTTATTAAGTGAGCGTCAAGAATGTTTCAATGCCAGATGTGACTGCCAACAGCTATTGGTTTTGACTTTTTCAGTTCTAATGTCAGCACCAAGTTGTGTATCTTATATCTACTATTGTTATTATTGATTTGTTCCACACTATGTTTAATTTTCCCCATAGATTCTAGAAGTAATAAATTTTACTAAAATAAACATTTCTACAGCAGTTGAGCTGAGGCAGTAGGACGAACTCAGACTGCAGAGGCATTTTTTAGCCCTGAGATTGTCCAGAAATTCTGCTGTGCTTTGAAGTAGCAGGGGAGAAATTTCCTTTAGTGAATGATGCTGGGTCACACAACTTGATTTTTGAGGTGGATTGTGTTTGTGCTTTGCAGCATGCTGGGTCAGATGATTGGGATTTGGGTTTGGGAAAGCAGCTTAATGCTGACTTGCACTGTGAATCAGAGATCACACATCTGTGGGCTGGGGTGTGTTTGAGCTGCTGTGGTACGGGAGGCACTCAGGTGAACTCAGGGAATGGAGAATGCAGTGAATGCAAGTGGAAGTGAGAATTCTGCCAGTGCAGGAGCAGCCAAGGAAACCTTGACAGGAGCAAACAGAGTGAATACAGATCACATATCCCCAGTAGTATCAAAGATAATGCTCTGGAAGGTGAAGAGGAGAGAAAGGTTTGAGATTTCTGCCTCCCCATTGAGCAGGACTCTAGAGGCCTTGGAGAGCTGGAGGAGAGTTTTAGGAAAGATGAGGACATGGGGTCAAAGTGGATCAGTGTGATATGCAGAAGAGAGAGGCACAGATTTTGGAGGTTGAGGGGCTTTGTGAAAGAACAGGAAGTAATAAACAACTTTAAAAGGAATGGTAATCTTTTCAACAGTGAATATTTTAATTTTTTGCATGGTTCTTCAGGTAATCCTGTTTTATTGTCTTGTTATATGGAGAATAGATGATTTTTGCTTTTTCTTTCTTTCTTGCCCCTGTAGCTGATATTTGAAATGTGTACCTTTCCTTTATATGAAATGACTTGATAACAGCAAACCCCAGGTACCACAAGAAGAAGGTGAGCAGAGGGACTGAGTGGCAGTTCCTGTTGGTGCTTCAGGTATCGTCCAGACTTTATGAAATTGTGTCATAGAAGTGTTTATAAGCAGAAATTGTCAACTTGCTGTGAAGTTTCCCTGAAATAATAGGGTAAAAATGTATTATTAATACTGAGATTTCTGGATACAAATGGAAACCATTTGACAGATTTCAAGTGTGCTATGGTTTTCAGGTAAAGATAAAGAGAAGAAAACTGCCAGGGAGGGAAACGGGGGAGAGATATACAAATCAAGGAGACATCACAGGTTATGGGTTTGCTGTGAGACAGAATTAAAGATGTGCTCTTTGCTTTGGCCAACAAAGTGGGAGATTTGGGCTGATGTATTACTTGGCTTGTATTACTGGCTCTTGTGCCACAGGCAGTGACCTTTTCTTCCTCCCAGCTGCCCCCTCCTGCCTGGGCAGGGACAGCACCCAGCAGGCTGATCCCAAGGAAATGGATGCAGGTGAGGTGGAAGGGCAGACACAACATGGTGGTAGAGGGGGACATGAGCCCAATAAAGATAATAAAAGGTCTCCATATGAAGAACAAATCTACACCATGCCATAAAGTTTTGTTGCTTCCCCAGCACCTTTTGTTTGTAGTTCATGCTTAGAAGATGCCCATGGAATGCATAAATGACTGACAGTTACCAATGCTATGTGCAGAGAGGAGGGTGCAGGTTTTAGTACAGGCATTGTCCCACAGAACCTGCAGCAAATACTCTCCTTGTCATGGCTACTCTACCTTTTAAAATTCTTTAAGGCTCCACTCAAAGTGCCAAGATCCCAGTGAAAGTTTATTGCTGTGATCCTGGAATGCCAACAGCTCTCCATGAGATTCCCTTTACCCAGTTTACAGGGTCCACTTTTAGCTTCTGCTTTTGCTTCTTGCTATAAGTGTTGATCTGATGAAATCCATTTTGAGGGGGAAGACCAGCCTCTTGGATGACAGAACTGACCTTTCATTTTAACATTTGAGCTGGCACCCGTGGGTGCTGAGTACCCCTAGAAACTGTTTGCTGTTGGGCTGTTGCTATTGTCTTCACTGGAGCTTGTTCCTCATTTCCCCTGCAGCGAGGGAGGCTGGCCACAGCCAGGAGGGCTGGGGAGTGAACACCACAGCAAGAGAGAGAAACCCTGAGAGAAAAATGCTAATTATATGTTTTGACCTTCTTGCGTTAGGCATTACCCACATTAGCCACTATTCAAGATCATTCCCCAGGGCCTGAATTGCTTCTGGACAAGGAGAGATGTCTGGGGCTTTTATTGTGGCTGCCTGGTTAAGTTACAGAATGAAATATATACCATGTAATGCTTTTGGACAAATTCAGTGGATTTTAGCTGCTTTTTGCCTGTCATTTGTCTTCTGTAGCTGTAAGTAGCTTCTGTAGCAGACAACAATTACAAGACCAAAATAAAATGCTGGGCAGAGGATGGGATTGAGCTGCCCAAAGAGGGGAGGGGTGGAGCATAGTGTTCCCTTCGTGTGGAGGAGGAGGGAAATTGGTCAGTAAATTAACAAAGAAAATTGTTCTACACATTTGCTTTAAATATTGGCAGGTGGCTGAGTTGTTTGTATGCATGACTAGGGGCCAGAGTTTGTGTTGCAATGTTGTCCTGCTCAGTCATCCTTTTAAAATGTTCTTACAATTTGGTACCTTGTACAAAGCAAGATTTCTCCCAGAAGAGAATTGGTAATGGAGTGAGTTAAGTCAGCTCGTGATCCAAGGGTAGGATGGAAGTGGGCAGAGCAAGTAGGAAAGAGACACTCTGTGAAGAAAGGAGAGAACAAGTTATTTTCTGTAAACCTTCTTAGATCAAATCAGTGCTGTGTTTGAGAGAGGTAGAAGAACTTGTTGCCTAGAGGGGGAGCATGACTGGTGTCCTCTGACTGACTCAATATGCACTGCAGTTTCCCTTTGTGGGAGAAGTGGCCTGCTGCCTACTCTGAGTCTGGATAGAATTAGGTCCAGTTTGTCACAAGGTGTGTTCAGCTGCCTACCCTTATGTTCCTGTAAAAACAAGGCTTGCATACATTTGGTCTTGGCATATAGATGTCTGGCTTCTTTTACTTGTGAACTGATTTTAATGGCATTTGAAGGGTGGGGGGTCTCAAAACTATAAGGAAGGAGGTCTCCTGCCTCCATCTTTCCAGTTTCTTGCTTTTTATGAGACCAGAGAAGTTGGTCTTTATGTAAGTATATAAAACACCACAGAATTTGCACAGAGGAGTCATGTTCTGGTCTCAAAACCGCTTAATTAATTTCTTTTAACATCTTTTACACTGAACCCATTGAAAACTGAGCTTTAGAACTGCACAAAATTAATTTGCTTTCCCTGCATGAGTACTGATCCATGGTGGGCACTTGGCTTTACCCCAGTCAGACTCCTTCTGCTCATTTTTCAGTAAGGAATGACAAGATTCACCATGGTGGTCAGTCTTTCAACTCTGCCTCACAAACTGAATAATCAGATCAGGTACTAACACACAGTATGGAATGCTGGGCTTCCTTTGGGATTGCCTGAGCTTCCAAAACTGTGGAAAAAAATCCCATACATGCAATATAAATTTTAAATCAAAGTAAAACTACGACTATGTAAACTAGAGCTGCCTCCATCTTTTTGTGTTACTCCCCTGTGAGAAACCTGTTTAATTGTCATACATTAAATGCATTGTCCATCTCTGCACTCTAAGGGTGTCATGCCTTCAGTAGAGGTACTGACACCTTCTTTCCTGAACATAGAACAAGTCACCTCCCAGGGTTCACCCTCATCTAATTTGTCATCAGTTAATCTGTTTTATAAGATTATATTTTATATTGTGTTGGCTTCAAACCTGGACAAAGCACAGACATAGTCTAAGCTATTGCCTCATTTTTATTTATTTAAGTCCCATGCTGCCAAGTTGACCCATTTTTTTTCATTCTCCCGACTGTTCAAATCTTGCAGATTAATTAGTCAAGGAAGGCACAGCTGATCCTGGAGCGAAATCCATACCCACACATTCTGCCTGTCTGTGCTCCAACCCTCGTGGTTTTTTTCCCATTCTGGGATGTAAACTGTCAGTATTACATTGCTCTGTAATAGACCTCAGTAGCCATTATCATTAGCAGTGGGTACCAGCTTACAAACCCAGTCATCAAAGAACAAAAATGCTGGCAGCTAAATGGAGAAATCCAGCCAGGAGGAAAACAACCCAGAGCATCAGCCAGACAGCTGCTGTTCCCTGGACAGAGGAGGAGGACTGTGCAGGACAAGTTGGATAAATGCTGTCTGACATTTAAAAACAACATTTCTATTGTATTTGAGAACGTTGTTAAAAAAGCCCAGCCCAATGCAAATTGCCCTCAGCACACCTCAAATTGACCACAAGCAGGCTGAACCCCCTTTCCTCTGTGTGTATACATTATAGAGAGAGGCAAATATCTTATGCATTGTGTGGGGGCCATGTCCCTCATTTATTAGAGCCCTAGGATGTTTTTAAGCTTGCTTGCTCAAACCTTGGCAAATGCCATTACACCTGAGAGCCTTTTTTGTGTTCACATCCTACTGAATTTAGTTTCCCCTCCCCCCCCCCCTCTTTTTTTTTTCTTTGAAAATGTTATTAACTAGAGCATTAAATGCTGGCCTCCAGCAGGGCCTTCTCCATATGTTTACAACAAATGTTCCCTCCACAGACAGAGGATGTATGTGTGTGAGAGAGCATGCAGATATAATGGGGCAACTCCCAGATCCAGCCTCCCTGGGAGGCGAAACTCAGGCACTTGAAAATGCTTGTCAGCTGAAGCAATTCAGATGGAAACAGATTGTAACAGCTCCGGATGCACCTTTCACCCAGGGTGAGGAGAAGGCTGCAAGCACCACGAGCAGATTTTTCTCCCCTGTGATGCCTGAAGGGGGGCCCAGCCTGGCAGGTTGGATTTCAAAGCGGGTCAGACTGGCTTGTCCCTCCCCACTCTTTCAAACCAAGTTCTGTGCACAAAACATGTTTCTTACCATCCAGGACTTTGATCGCTGTGAGCAGTTGGGAGCACGTAGAGCATCTGCCTGTAGCATTCCTGAGCATGTCTGTGTAGAGGCTGTGAGGTTGGTGGGTGCCATGAGCCCCGAGCTGCAGCATTCCCAGAAAACAACCCTTTCCAGTAAGAGAAAGGGTTAGAGACTGGTGAAATGCAATCCCCATGTTATCAGCTGGAACTAGACATCACTGTGTTGTTCCGCTCATGGCAGTACTGTGTACATTGACTGTTGAGGAAGTAGCAAAGGCAGAGTTAATTACAGCTGTTTTGAACTGGAAATATCCAGTAATATTCATCAGTCAGATCCCCCTTTCAGTTTGTAATTAATTCATGTGCTGACCCTTTTTTTATACGAAAGTGTGGTCCTCACAGTGATGTACTTTTAAGAACTTAACTTTTATTTTGTATATGCTCATCAGCTGCTCCACCTCCATAATTTGTTTTACTGTGGCTGTTGCCCAACAGTGAAGGTTTTGTTTCTGCTTCCAGCTCAGCAATTCAAATTTAAATGGGGAGAAGCAAATAGAGTTACAAATAATATGCTTTGGTACACATTTTCATGAGGAATAATTGTTTGAACTAAAAGCTTTCAAGATTCATTAAGCACTGGGCGTTTGTGGAAAAGCTATCAGAGCATTTATGAATAATGGAACATGAGTAACTATTGCACAGTGAACTCTGCCCTTTTAGATTATGCATATATTTGTGACCCCAATTGTGTACTAGCATAATGTCTCCTGAATCAGCTTCTTACTGTTGCAAGGAGAGGAGTAGAAGCAAGAAAATCTCATTTCCTTAATTATGTTGGTTCCTAAGTAGTTGTAAAAACCTATAAAACAGATGTCAAAATTGAATGCTAAATGTTAACATTAAAAACATCTTTTTAAATTGGGAGAACCACACTTCCTCTGACTTGAGACTGGTATATTTATGCTGTCTAACTTCAGGGTGATGGAACAAAATGTACAGCCTGTGCTACAGACCATATGTAGGACACTGCAGTTGAAATTATTTGTTTGGCAAAAGTTGTTAAGGATGGAAAGCCGAACCCAGGATACCTGCTCTGCACCTGATGAAATGTCAGGGGTGTATCAACATGTCTTTGGGAAAACTACATTAACCATAAGCTATGTAGGCCATTTCAATCAAGTTCAGGTAAAAATAACCCCATACTGTAAGATACTGACTTGTGTTCACAGATTTTATATACGTTACAAACTGACTTAATGTTCCAAACACATTGGAAAATGAGGCGAAATGTAGCACAAAGCTTCAAACATGTCTTTGGCTGTATCTGGGCACTAGTGATACCTATAGATACTTTTATTTAAGCTCTCTCCAGAAATTCTTCAGTTTTGCCTGCCTGTAGTTTACAATGGCTGTCTGGTCTCTATTCTGGAGCTGTGTGGCCTGGTTTTACCAAAAACCCCTGAGTTCTGCTAGGATTAGTGCTTGAGGATGGTGTGCAGCAGACCTGGTGCATTCAGGAGGGATTTGAGTAGTTTGAAGCTGAAAGGGGGTGGTGGAGCAGCTGGGAGGTTTTATAAAGGTGATGCCTTTGCTTGCTATCGTGTTTGTATGTAGGCAGAATCACTGATGGTGATTGGGAGCCTTTCCCCATGAGATCAATAGCAAATGCTCTGGAGACTGCAGTGGAAGCAAAAATGGGCCAGTCCTCTGGAAACTTGTGCTCTTTAAGGGTAATTCTGAAAGCATAACCGAGCTAATTGCTGCATCTCTTGAATTACTGTCAGATGTTAGCATTTGAATATTTTCTTTATATTAGCAGCATCTTCTGCTTGTTTAGCCAAAGCAGTCCCTGTCTACTCCTCCTCAGTGTGTTGCTGCCTCTACACTGGCCTGCCAGCATCTGAGGATTCCATTGCACTCAGGATGCCTTTGGAAGCCGATTCACGCTGTTGGTTTTACAGCCCATGCTCTGCTGCGGGGGCTCTCTGTCTCCTGCCCTGCTGAGCACACCCAGGTGCATCTGTGCTGCTCTGCTGGACAGGGGCTGCCTGGAGAAGCCTTGTCACCTCCTTGTTTCCCACCTCACATTTTCTTTTGGGGTGACAGACAGTGGCTTTTGCTTGGTGGAACCAACCCGTCACTGCTCCAAGTAACCAAGGCCTAGGCTGAACTGTTGTTTAATTTATTTTCCAGTGATTCTTTCCTGACTGCTTTAAGAGCTACCTCATTAAATTTCAGTATTTAATGGTTTATGAAGCACCTGAAATTATGTAATAACTTCAGGACTCATTTTTGTAATATCAATTTGCAGTGCCTAGATAAGTGTTTGTTTCCATTTATGGCTTTAATAGCTGTACTAGAAGGGTAATATCAGTGGTTTGGCAGCACTGGTGGTGTATCAGCATCTGTTTCCCATTTGAAGCATGTGCCCTTCTGCCTGTGGGGACCTGGTCCTGCCCTGAGTTAGTGGGTGAGTGGCCCATGGAGGAGGCACACGTGGAAGGATAAGTCTTTCTTGAACATTTATTCTCATGTTTTGAGATGGGCTTGGCACAGACGAGAGCAGAGCTGTCATCTGTGTGATTATCCAGAATTTGCACTTTACTTCACAGACAGGTAATTCCTCTTTCTCTTCTTCCTTTCATCTTTTCAAAGGCCCAAATTTCATTTAGCAGCCCATTGCTACAGAACCAGCAATGGACTCTGCAACACTGTCCTGAGATTTACTGGCTCCTGGAAATGATGTTACACTTCTACTCTGAACTTACCTTCAACCTAAAGTCACTGGAGCACAGTAGAGTTGCCAGCTCAACTAAATGAACCTTCTAATGCCCTGTTTTTGTTTGCTAGGTATGTGCTCCCAGTCAGTAATGAAATTATTCTTCCCATCTGCTTTGATAAGTTACAAATCCTGTTATTTCTGCAAAGCTCATAGCACACCAAGAAAAGCAACTTAGCTTAGCCTGACAGGATCTCATTTTATAAACTGCTGCTGCTTGTCTTTAGTTTTAAGACAAATGTAATTCACTGTCTTATCTTAGCTAGAACTGGTATTAGGTTGACAGAACAACAAGCACTCATTCACTGTATTTAAATTCTGACATAACATTGGCTTGAAATGACATAGGTATTCTAAAATTAAATGAAAATAACCTATATTTTTTGTTGCCTCCCCTCAGCCAGCTCTTTTAAACTCTTTAGTGCAAGTTACTTGCCTTAAATATAAATTTAATAAGTACCATGGAACAGCCTTGTGTTACTCAGTAAAATTGAAGTATTTTGTTATCTTCTGTTGTGGAATGGAAGCTATTTTTGAGCACTTTCTACATTATTACTGTCACTTTTAGTGTTTTAGAAAATTACTTTAGTCTTTAATTTTTCTGTCTGGAAAACAGCTTCTTGTATTATCTTGCTGCTTTCAAGTATTCCTGCCCTGCATTTTTTGCATTAATTTTCTTTTTGACTTTCCTCTCTTCTTTATAGGGTTTTTCATAAAAAAAATTAGTCTGCATTTTTATTGGCTGTGGAATGAACTTCAGGTGGAGTATTTGATCCTGTAAGTGTGAGGCCAAGGATTCAGTCCATCTTTGGTTTGTAAATTGTTTTCAAGCAAAGTGTCCTGTGTATTCTGAAGCAGGTTAATGTGAATTTACTGATTTAGCTGGCACAGGCTGAAGAAGCACTTGAATATCAAAAACATACTAAGGAAAGCATATATGTCCAAGGAATGCTAGTAACTGTTCCATTAGTATTATTCATTTTCCAGAGAAGTGATTTAGTAATGGACCTTCACTGCAAAGATAATTTAGCTGCTAAATTATATCTGAATTACACTCTGTACACAGCCTGTTGGCACTTCTGTTGAAAACAGATAAAGTTTGAATACATTTGGTAAAGGAAAGCACATTAGAGAATAGAAATTAGTTTAGTTCTGCTTAAACCTACCAACCTTTTAAATATTTCTTATCATCTTTTTTTCTTTTTCTTTCCTTTCCCATTTTGTTTTTCTTTAATTGTTTTTTGGCTGTCTGATTTCATGCAGCTTTCCCCACTCACGTCACCTGAACCAGCAGGGCTGTTGCTGGTTCATCTGTTCTTTGTGGGAGAGTTTCTTTGTGCCATCCATGGCTATGGATTAAGAGCTTTCAGTGCATTACTGACAGTGCAATGTTGCTGAACTTAGCAACAAGCTTTTTCTCTCAAGTGTTTTTAATGAAACAGAAGTTTCTTGTTGCCATCTAATAGGTTTAAATGCTGCTAAAAAGAAATCCCCTCCATTGCAGTTAATCAGATTTTGTTTGCTCCCCGTGATAACATAAGCTTGCTAGTTCTGACATGTTGAGGGAGATGAGACCTGAATTTTTAATTTTAAAAAGAAAGACAGGGAAAGAAAATGGGGTCTGTGTGGGAAAACTTCCCTTGCAGTTCATAAAACCAAGAAGGGGGAGAAAAGAGGGTGCAGTAATTAATTTTCTTCCTTTTACAGTTCGTCTTAGAACAGAATGCATGAAAAATACTTGCAAATTTATACACAGTAATGTGATTATATTTTCACAACAGTATAGCTTTGCCTCAAAATTAATATCAGAAATTTGCTTTCTTTTTTTCCAAGACCTATAGCAAGAATAATGTTTGCCAAACACTCCTGTTTTTAACTGCTTCCCTAAAGAGAAGCTTGGGAACTCTCCAAGGATTACCATACTGCTGACTTCAGAAAAAATTAGTGAGCACAGAAAGAAATTTATTTGCAACCCAAGCAGCAAGAGAAGAACAAATCCCAAGTGATCGCAGGAACTGCTGACACCGAAATGCCTGGAAACAACACATTTGGTGCATTTTGGGGTTGGGCTGTTGTGTGACACAGAGAGGCCCCTAGGCTGGAGTGAGCCAGGGACACCTGCAGCAGGAAATGGAATTGTCTCTGCCTTGAATGATTAAGAACTTGATTCTCACAGTTTATCAGTTCTAAACATTATACATAGCTGGTAGTAATTGTATAGCAAGGGCTCATCTGACACTTCAGATTTATCTGACAAGCTTGTCCATGTTCTAACCTTTTGTTAGTCTGTGACCTTTTCATCTGGCCACTTCTGTGTGCAGTTGATGGGAGTTATTTTATTGCTTATTTACTAGATATGCATTTTTGGTGAAGATGAGTTAGGGACAGTTGGTAGAGCTCTATAAAATGTTGAAAGGGAATTGCCAGCTTTGCATTCACTGGAGAGACTGGATAATGTTTGTTGAAAATCTAATAACCAGGTGTAGTATTAACATGAAGAGCAATATTCCCTCCCTCCCTGTAACTCCATGCTCTACAAATGAGGCTCAGATGGTGAGGAAAGAAAATAGCCCAGGAATATATACATCTATTATGCTGTAAATACACAAGGGAGCTCAATTAAGGTTGCTCAGGAAATTTTGCTTGACAGTTTTGCTTTGAATGTGTGATTTTATAAACTTAATGCTCTTTTAGAGCAGAAGTTTCTAAACTACTGTGTTTTCTAAAGAAGTGTGTAATATGCTTGCTTCAGGGGGAACCTGCAAGCAAGAACTGAGAGATGCATTCAGCTCACACAAGGCTACTCTCACAAGATGCTGATCTTGCTACCAGAGGAGTCTGAGTTGTGCTGGAGGCTGGTGTGTGATGGCAGCCAGGTTTGTTTGGGTCTCTGGCTGTTGGGAAAGGACCCCTGTGCTCCTTGGTACCTGATTCCTGCTGAGCAGAGAAATCCCAGCACTGGAGTTCTGAGTGGTCCTTGTTCTTAAAAGCCTGTGTTTTCTAGGCAATGTTGGGAGGGGAGGGGAGGTGTGAAGGGATTTGCTGTGCAGACCTTTAGTGGTGGCAGCAGTGAGGTGTCAAGTGTTGTCCAACCACTGCTGCTTCATCTGGAAAGAAGTTTAAAACCTTGGGTGGGTGAAAAGTGGAGGCCTGGATCATCCCTCCTCACATTAAGGCAGCAGTTAAAGGCACTGTTAATGTCACAGCTTTGGTAAGACTCCAGCCCCCCACAGGAGCATCTCTAGACCATGAACTGGTTTGGTTCCCAGGGCTCTGCAGGGACAGATTTGTTGGGCTGTGTCTGTGGTTCCTGTGATCTGGGGGTTGTTTGAAGGTCACCCTGTTGTCCCTTTATAGCTTTCCTTCCTCTGCTACCTGGGAATGAGAGGTGATGCCCTTCAAATAGTTAAATTGAATACAGAGTTCAGTTCTGTCATCATAGAATGATATTGAACAACAAAGGAATATTGCACCACCACATATTATGTATGCTGTTGTGCCTTTTGAACACAGGATTAGTGAATTGTCCTGATTTCTGACTTTTGTACTTAGTCCTTGAAGACTCCCAGGTCATCCCCACAAGGGGAAGTACATACATGTGTGGATACTTACACGTTTAGACATATGTGTTTGAAAAAGTAGGTGGTTGCTTCTCTTGAGTCCAGCAGCGTCTTTCTCCTCTCTATTTCTGCAAAGAAAGTCATTTGTGATCCATTAATGTGCAGTGTAGTCTTTTAAATGGTTGATTTCTTTATTCTTATTTTGATTTGTTTTTTTACACTGGCATTTTGAAAGTGGATGCCAGTTGGCATTCTGCATAGGGGAACAGAATCATCTGCTTTGTCAATATTTTACCCTGATGTATCTTGTTCAATGTAAGTTGAAATTAATTGCCTTTTTTCTTTCCTCCACAAAACCAATTACAATTCTGTCATCTATTTAGGATTAATACTAATAAATGTATCCCTTTTTCCAGATAAATATTCCACTTAGTACACAGGTATTCTTCTTACCAGAGGCTAGTGTGTGGGCAGAAGTTACAGTGATTTCAATTAAATCCTTCTTGCCTATTGTTACCAAAGTTTGTGTTTATGTCCTTAGTTTGAGTTAAATGTGACTTACATTGATGTTTTAATAGTTTCATCACTTAACATAATTACTATTGCAAAATGAAGACTACAAATGTCCAGTTGAGTGGATGGGGTTCCCCCCCCCATGAGTTCTACACTTTGATACTGGTACTAGAAATATTTAAACATTTTAAATGTGTTAGGACAGTGAAAGAGTGAAAACCTGTGTTGAAACCCAAGATAATGGGAGAAAGGATCAGGATTTTACTTATGTGAATAAAGACTTTCCTTTCTTAGTTTTGAATACCAGATCCTATTTGCATATTTTGGATGTTTTGAGTGGATTGATTTTACTGAGGGTGGAAAGGACAGGGATAGCTATATGTTTTACATTTTTTTTCTTTCTCCCAGACTTTGTGTTTGGCTGTATTTTAGAAGGAATGGACTGATGAGAAAGTAAAGTTAAGCAATGGCAATTGAAATCAGGATTTCAAATGTCCTCAAGTCTGAGGATGTTTGGCTTTTCTTAATAATACAGGAGATATATATATAAATCCCTCAATTTATCACTTTCAAAGGTATCACAGCTTGTCAGAACTGCATCTAATAGTTGTCCCTTTGTGCCATTGCCAGCTGTAGTCTCACCCTAGGACCTCTGCAGGCCTTGAGGGACACATGGAGCACTAAGCACAAATTGGTCCTGATTATCTAATATTGATCCATACAAGCAGGTAAAAAGGAAAATGTTGGAAGCTTTTGCAAGGACTCACATCTGTCAAACCCTGCAGATTTCTGGGATTCCTTCTGTTTTTCCTTTAGTCTGAGTTTGCTTTTTTTGTTTTCGGTTCACTAAATACAAGACTTGGCCCTCAGCCCTGAGTACTGTCCATGCAAGTAGAATGTGGTTTTTACAGGACTGTGATGTGACCTTCCCAGTAATTGGTCTCAGCAGTATGGAGGTTTTCTCCCCACACACATCCCATGCTTAGAATATCAGCTCTGAAGAGTTTGCTTTTATTTTTTTTAGTGAGGTTAAACAAGATGTGAGTATAGTTTGCATGAAAATAGCTATATATAAATTAGTCATCTGCTTCTAAAGTGATAAAAAGTGATCAAAATACTGCTGGGAGGAAAAAAAAAAGTGGTCTCTAATCTATATACACATTGAAGAATACTTTTGTTTGGCTCAGGAAAGCACTCAGCATGAATTCCCTTCTACCCAAGTACTCCAAGAGCTGATGTTACAGTGAACCAGTCATGTGGCAAATTAAAAAGTCTGGTGGACGGATGATATGGTTCCGAGAACTCAATAAAACTTATTACCTACAAGACTGATCTTTCTATTCCAGTGACATATGTGCTGCTACTTCTGTAACAACAGGAATAATTAAGGAAAAAAAAAATTACTGGTTTAGTATTTAGAGGCTTCATTTTAATGGAACAAAAGAACTAATTTCTACCATGGTATATACAGGATTAAATGGAAATCTGCCCTCCATTGCCTTCCCAAAAAGATGTAAATTTCTTAGTTGAAGTCATGCTTGTTAAGCTCAAGTGATGATGGAGGCGTGAATATATTAAGGGAAAACCTGAGAGGCTGAAGTAGACAGGAATGATTTGACTTTCCTCATCAACAATGTGAATGCATCAGTTTAATATGGAAAAAAGCCTTGTTGCATTTAGACTTAGTGGCAGCTGAGAAACACAGTTTGTCTTCTCTGTGAATCAGCTGATCTCAAAAAACTTCCATATGGGATAATTTCAAAACAGAGCAAGTTCTGCCATGCATCTCTGGTCCATGAACTGATTGGTGTTGGTGTGGGATTATCCAGGATAGGAAACAGTAAGGAAAACATTCCAATCCCAGCATCCCTAGTCAGGCAGAACCTGAATAAGAGTTGTTTTGAATACTGAGGTAAGATGAGCAACAGTGTAGGAAATCATAACTGCTCTTTGAGAGTCTCCTCTTCTGCCAGCCTGTGTTTGCTGTGCCCCAGGGGTACCAGTGGGAGCTTCAGAAGTGATGCTCACTCTTTGCCATTTTGAGATGTATTTGAAGTTCAGCCTGCAAGAGGAGCACTGACTTCAGTACTACAAACAGGCTCTGGTGCCTGTTGGTCAGCCCCTGTAAGGAGGGTGTGTAGGGTGTTGACTGAAACCCTGTATTGCTTTCTGTAGTCTTCTCACAAGAGAATGCCAGAGAACTCGTTGAAGGTGAACTTGCAGGCTGTGTGCAGAGGGAACCTGCAGAGGCCAGCTGTCAACCTTAAAAGTGTTGTAAGCACTCTCCTGTTCCTGGGATAGTAGGGAAATCATTTTAGCTCTGTGTTTTTTGGGTTTTTTTTGGGGGGATGTTGGGAGGAGCTAGATTCCTGAGTGCTCTGGTCTATAAATCCTACTGCACCATCATTAAAGTTGGAAAAGATCTCTAAGATCACCAGGTCCAGCTGTTAACCCACTACCACTGCTAAACCACATGCCCAAGTGCCACACTCACACACTTCCTGAACACTTCCAGGGATGATGATTCCACCACTTCCCTAAGCAGCTTATTACAGTGCCTGAATCCTGTGATTGTGTATGGGAATTGGAGTATATTTTTACATCTTAGGAAAAAAAACTGGTTTTTGTTCTTATTGATACAGGTTTAGGCTTGTGCTGTAGCATCTATTTCTATATAAGTCATTCAAAACAATTGTCATCATTTGGTATAGGCCTTAAAATTAATAGGTAATTCTAACTCTACACAAAATTACTTTTATTTTCATTTCTACTTCTGGCAGCATGGTGTACACCAAGAGAAATTCTCATTATACACTGCTTTTATTTCAGTGTTTTTATGCCAGCAGCACAACTTTGTGTCCTTGATCTTCTCTTTCTGCCTCTGAGCCGAATAACTTCAAGAAACATTCTCAGCTAATGATGACCATGCAGCAACAGTGGCTCTGCAGTTCTGGGAGGTCTCAATTATATCCATAAAATCAGGAGCTTGACTGTAAGAAGTATTTTGGGATGTTCCTTTTGTTCTGTTGCCTTGGCTTTCTCCCTTCATTTGCTTATATTGTCTTTGGAAGGATGTGTTTCCTTCATAGCAGGGAGGGCTTGCATTGCTGGATTCTTTTTATAGTCAGTTCTGCTCTTCAACAGAATTTGCAGATGGAGTAATTGCTGTGCACACAGCACCAGCTCCCTTTGTTCCTGCCCTGACAGGTTGCTTTTCGTTGACTTGACTTTGAAGTTCTGAGTTCTCATTTCTTAGAAATTTGTTGTGGTTTTTTGACATTATTTCTTGTATGTTTACGAAGCTTTCCATTCACATTCCCTTCTTGTCACTGCCTTTGCACTGGCTGGTTACGAGAGAGATTTGGGTGTTATAAATAATAAAACAAAATGAGACAGTGCAGTTCAGCAAAGCTCTTGGGAAGCAGCTTTCTTATTAACACTCCTCTTGGTACTGGTGACACGAGGTGGGGATGGACACGCATGGCTGAGGGGATGGCATTGTGGGCTTTCCATGGGCTTTGTTTCGGGGTGTGTTTGTGTTGGACAGAGACTGGCTTGAGTTGTTCAGCTCTTACACAGGATCATTGTGGAAGCAGTTCATGTCTGTTAGCTGTGAACAGATGGTAATGCATTATTTTTGGCATGGGGAAGGAAAAGGAGACCTCACGTTGCATATGAATAGACATCTCTGGGGCTTGTCCTACCAAAGTGAGGATGCAAAAGTAAAAGGAGAGTGAAGCTTAGCTAGTGCTTTGTGCCCCACTGTGCCCATCAGTCAGTCCTGGCTTTATCTGTTGCTTATGGAAATTCTTTAACCTTACAGTGGATACAAACACAGTAGGATTGATGAGCATTTTTATTCTAGCTTGTCAAAAAGATACTGTTTATAATTTTTGGAATAAAAATAGAGATGGGTTGGTAGATAGGCCAGGAAGCTGGGTGAGAAATGTAAGGACTAGCCTGACTGTAGTAACATAATGCCATTTGGGCTTTTATTATCAGTGTGATTGGGACTGTATTGTGTATTGACCATTGTGTTACCACAGGCAAAAAGACCATTTCTCACAGCAAGATGTTGCATTCCATGTGTGGGGAAACGGGGGATGCTGCTGTGCTGAGGCTAATGTAATAACTGCTAGAAAGAAGCCCATTACCTGTGTTTTGTGACTGGCTGATTAAGAAGAGGTTGTGGGGAGTTGGGAGGAAAGATCAGAATTTTGTTTTAGACATACAGACTCTGTGATGAGAACCTGAATGTTTACAAGGGGCCAAGAAACAGGCTGATCCTTCACCATAGGAAATTTTTTGATCCCTCCCTCCCAACACATACCTTCCTTGCTCTGTTTCCTCCTATATTCACTCACTATTCAGCTTTCAGTCCAGTTGTCAGGATGTGTGGGATGTGACATGTGTGCCTCGTGACCTCCAAAATAAATTGCAAAGCTCCATGGTGGGGAGCAAACCCATGGGGGGGGCAGAAGGAGACCAGGGGTTGTTTAGCTTTTAAGATGGATCTTAGAAGGTGAGTGCAGTTAACAGATGGAAGAAAATCTGAAAAGCTGAGAAACTTCAGGAGTTAATGCATCCTGGGTGAGATGTGGCACTAGAGGTTCATCATTTAAGCTCCCAACAGTATTTTCCAGATTGGGGGATTAATGATTCAGGGTAGGGAAGTGAAAAGCTCTTTATATTCTGTGAAGAGTCAAGCCTGGGCTTTCAGGACTGAGTGATTGCTCTGAAGCACAAAGCCTGGGAGATTCTGAGATGCATGTGCTGCCTGGTTATCTGTAGTTTCCTAGTTGTCTGTCTTTTAGTTTGTTTAAATAAAACTTGACTTGTAGCATGAGAGAAGTTTTTCTTGGATGCCTTTTTGAAGAGCTCTTCTAAAGTTCGTAGGATCCAGAGGTAGTTCAACGTCTTCTGCTCAGTGTTGCTGATGCTTGTCAGAAATTAGTATTTGGCAACACTTCTAGATTTTAAAAGCCACTAAAACACTGATTATATATTTTATTTTTAATTCTGAATGTTTTACAGTGGTAGGTTTGTTTGCTTTCAGTCACTTTCACTTTTGGATGTGACTTCTGTGGTTGCAAATGTTTTCAGGTCAGATCAGAGTAATGAAATGCTAAGACACAATTGTACATGAGTGTGTGTGAAGGTCAGCTCTGAGGTTTGCCTTTAGCCTTCTCCTCAGGGAGTCATTATATCATATCTCACACTTTGAACTAAAGGGTGCTGCTGTTACCAAGCCTGGTCAAGTTAATCACACTGTGCTATGCAGATTTGTATATTGGCTTTTGACACTAGTATGCTTTTGCCTTTTAATTAATTCTCTTTGCTTTAATGCAATGACCATTGGAAGGCATTAATGTGCTAAAATGGTAAAAAAAGGGACTTTAATGTTTTTACTACAGTATGAATAATAAAGCAAAAGTTATCAGTTTCTAGCATTTTTAGTTGTTTTTATAAATGACAAAACCTATGCATTAAAAAAAATCAAAATTATGGCACTAAATTTGCAGGGACAAGACCTAGGCATGTGTTTTAACCCTTTGATGAATGTACCTTGCAGGTAGTTTGGATCCAAGTGATTTATAGCTGAAATACATATTTGAATTTTGTTGGTTTCTTTGTAGCAGGTATAAATTGATTTCATCTTAAAGATAAAGGGATAGGGGAATGTTCAGTCATGGGCAGAATTATTTTTGGACCAGAAAGAACTACCTTTGGCTCTATAATGTCTTAGGAGGACTTTCTGGCGGTTAGTGGGGCTGAAAACCACCAACTTCTCTAAGCAGCAATTTAAGTACTTTTGCACACCAGATTGAGTATATCTTTAATTTCTGCTGTTGCTTGTGGCAGATTTGTTTCTTCCCTCCCTGCCAAGTAACACACAATCAAGAGGGAGAAACTCCATGGTGGTGGTTTCTAATGATTCTTTGAGAGAAAACTGTAAATCTCTGGGGTGCTCTAGTGTAAATAAACATTGTCCCTTTCTAGCTGTGATAAATTTCTGAACCTGGTGTTTTTGTGGATTCTGTCTGAAAAATGATTATTTGCCTGAATGAGCTCTATAAATAAGCATTCTATATTTTAACAGGTGTGGTTGCCACTGCAGTACAGCTGCTGTATTTGGGGAGCAAAAAGTATTCTATTTTAATGAAGTAGCAGAAAGGCTTTGTATTTTTTTGCTTGAATTCAGTGCATAATTGAAAACATAAAGGAAATTATTTTGTAGTGTATATGCTCTATTATACTTAGCAGTCAGTAGGTATCACACATTATCTTTGTCCAGTAAGTATGAGGAAACAGAGCATGCTCCCAGCAGCAATGGATCTGGCAAAGCTTGTGGGTTTAGTGATAAAATTTCCAATTTCACACTTATTCTCAAATCAAAAGAGACAGGAGATAGCTGAAATGCCTCTGAGGGGCACAACCCCAAATATCTCAAAGTTTAAGAGGGCTCTGTGACTGATTGCTAAGTGCAGGGTGGATTTACACTGTCACATACTGCTTTTAGAAAACATTTAAAGTTGCAGAGCAGTGTCAGTTCCATGTAGGTTTTGTCCACCTATTTTGTATCTGCATTTGGCCAAGGTGTGAATTTTGTACAACATTTCCCTGATGTTTTTTGTATTGAGTTACACATATGTGGTTCTACAGCTGTCACTGGTGCTCTGTGGACAGAGGTGTGTGATTGTATCTCGTCCCTTTGCTCGATGATAAATGTGGCACATTGCTTTTCAGGGGGAACATGGTTGTTTTTAAGAACAAATTCAGCTTGTTGGATCCACTGGCAATGTCAGGAGAGGCAAGATGCATAAATCTCTGTCTCACAGGCTCAGGAGCAGAAGCTCAGCACTTTGTTTCACCATTAGGCACAGTCAAATTCTCCCCTGGTGTATGTTGACACAGGCTCTGAAGTCAGTGAACCTTTCCAATGGTCTCTGCACACAGATGGTTGTCATTACTTCCAGAGGCCACTAAACCTAAGCTCATCAAAGAGTGGAGTGATAAAGCTGGTTCTTGATCTCTGGATCCTAGAGATTGACAGGAGTAATGGCTGGACCCCCCACGACAAGGGAGAGCTCTCTGGCCTAGAAAATTTCCCTTATGGCCTTGTGCTTGCATCAGCAAAATTGGGTGCAATTATTTCTTTCTGTAGCAAAAAAGACATTAAGTGGAAGACTTTCCAAGTCTGGAAGCAGCAGCTGGAGTTCCTGGCCTGCCGGAAGACCAGCCATGACTTGCTGTGCCTTGCAGGCTGCTTTAATTACTCTGCATAGATGATTCTGTAGGAGACCTTATGGAAGAGGACTGGAAGGAATTGTGCATGGGATTTTCAGGAGAATGTTTTCCTTGATCAAAACTGTCCAATGGTTTTCAGAGGTGACTTTCTGAAGTCAAACAGATCCATAAGTAGTGACTGTCAGTGCTCTCTGTTGTAGGTGCAAGGATGTGAAAAAGAGAGTGCAAAAGTCTGCAGCATCACTTGGCAGGTTCATGTGCTGCCTCTGAGTACCTCTGCTCTCATTGAGCCTGGGCACACAGTTCCAGCTATTACTTTAATGCTGTGTAAATAGTCTTTGTATTTCAAAGTGATTTTAGATTTTAACAACAGTTCTTTCTGCAAGAGCTGATATTTCTCAGTGTTCTCACAGCATTCAAAATATCAGGGCCCTTGGGAAATAGCAGGCCTAATGTGCAGTGGTCACTGCTAATGAAACTTCTAAGTATTTCTGCTTGTGTCAGGATGTTGAAAATTCTTGCTTTTGTGATTTCCATGCTCTGATTATATTTTTTTTTCCCACCCAGGTTGTTTAATGCATGCCATAACCAGAACACTTGTTTCTCTGTGTGGAATACATACTGTTTCTGGTGGAGAAATGCAGAGCTTGTAACCAAAATGCTCACCTCTTCCTAATTATGCTTGGTTTTGATTTTAACTGTTGTTGTTTCTGCTGCTAATTGTCAGGTGATCTCAAAACTCACTTCTTGAAGAATGAGCTTTTGAGTGTTGAGGAGGTTTGTTTAACCCAAACAGAAAAGTAATTCTTTGTAATTCACTGTTAGCTCTGTGTCAGTTTGTGCTTGTGGAACTGCCAGATTGACTTAAAGCTTTCTATTGCTTCTTTTGGGGGTTTTGGCAAGGAACACGTCTGGCATGCTGGGCACCCTGTCCTTCCTGTACAGGAGGCTGATCTTCCTGAGAAATAGACCTTGTTCTATTCTTCTCTACAGCTGCTCTCAGCCTGACTTGCTCTTAAACTTTCAGAAACTCTTTCACAGACCTGGTCACGTTATCCAGAGCCAGCAGCGTGGGGGGTAAAGTCATCCTGGGTCCCTCTGTTTGGGAGTGCTGCTGCTTTTCCATGCCTGGGATTCCCATGAGGGTTTTGAGGATGGACAGGTTTCCTTGTCATTCCAGAAAGGTGCACATACCAGAGACTGGCCACATTTGTGTCTTTTTGGAAACTTCAAGGATTCAAGGGTGCAAATGTGTCACTGGTATTGCCAAGCCACGTGTCAGTGCTGTGGCATGACTCCTAGCATAGGAACACCTCCTCTGCAAGAAATATTAAATAAAACATGGGCTAAAGTGTCAGTGAGGGAGGCCTCAGCACTCACCCTGAATGTTGGTACATTTGGGCAGCTGCTGTGTCTGCCAGCTGGAGCAACATGAGGTGGTTTTTTTGTGTGGATCTTGGAATGCTTTCCTAAAGCTGTGTTTCTTCTCCCAGCTTTATTTCAAACAAGACTCTTTGGTGACGAGGAGGAAAAGCAATCTAAGTTTTGAAGTTGAGAAGTTCAGTCTCAAAGGATGTCTGAGCCAGGTCAATCATGACACAGCACAAACAGCAACAGCATCATGGCTTCTTTAGTACTTCTGGAATTAGTCCTCAAAACTCTTGTAGCTATGATTGCTCAAGGAAGTTTTCCTGGGCCCTTTTATGCACATCACTTAAATCCTATTATATATCAGTTCAAAAGTATGAAAATACACAAATGGTATGGGGCCCTACAGAATCTTTTTAGAGAGAGGGATATATTTGAGTATAGTATCTTAACTGTTAAGTCCCTGAATAGCTCCTAGAATATTTGTCACTGCCAGCTCTGTCGCTTGGAAGAGAACAATCTGCATTTTCTGAGATGGAGTGAATCTAGACTGGTACTCTTCTTTCTCCTTATCCAGAAAATACTCTAACATTATTCCAAGCAAGATAAGCACTGCAGGCAAAGCTTCATCAGGATCCCAGTGAAGCCAGTCATTAACAACCTTTTGCATCTCAGGATCTCTATTATCATTGTGTATTTGCACGTTGCTTATATCTCTATGCTGAAGGACACCAAGTAGGAAAACCCCTTTTGGTTTGAGACTGTCTGCAGTCAGCATTACTCTTGCTAGGAGGTGTTTCTCCCCATTCCTTACCATTTCAGTGTAGTATGTGTGACCCTTTGACATCTGCATATGGCAGGAGTCAGAGACAAGACAGTGAAAGATTTACCTGAAGGAAAGTAGACTCTGCTAAGAAAAAGAGACTTTGAACCTGGCTGTGTGCACAGTCTCAGGGGTGAGGCTGGCTGGCTCTAGATATTATTAGTGTGACACAGAAATTATGCTCTCTGGCTCATGGCAGAGACAATGATACTTTAAAGACTGGGAGATGTCTGACATAGGGAAAAGCAAAATCCTATGTGAAAATGAGGTGTTTGAGACAGTAATCATAATTCCCATGACAGTTTCTAGTTGTCATTACTAGTACACATGTTCCTAGGATAATTTTTTCATCCTGCTTCCTTCATGGGATGCAGTGATATCCCAGATGTTAGACTTTCTCAGATAGAGACTCAGTCCCTCTGTAATTGTTTTCCTTCAGGTATCTCAGAAAGCATCCCTGTAATATTACTCTCTTTATGTCTTCTTGGACTTGCTGAAGTCTCAGGTACCATTTTCTCAGCTCTGAGTCAGAAGTGCCACTCTGTAACTTTTGATCTTTGGTACTTCTTTCCTAAATTCTATGGCTTGGAGTTTATTTTAACATTTTCTGCAAGAAGGACTCCCTGACATTGCTAGAGTTCACTTAGCAAAGTGACACTATATATTATTTATAGAAAGAATGGGGAAAAGAAGAATTGGCATGTTTGCATTACATGATCTTTTGTCTTAGTGCTGCCCAGAGAAATAGAAATGTCACTGCAAAAAATAAAACCAGGAAATGTTTTTCTTAATGCTTCTTTCTGATATGTGTGTGCCAATACACCTGGGATCTAGGAGCCTAATAGATTTTTTGGTGATGAATATTTGTTGTGAGCCTACTGGAGTAATATTTATTTTGCTGTTGCTGAGTGCGTTAAAGATAATCCAGGCTTTGCTAATTTTCAGCCTTCTGTGTAAAGGAGGCAGCTGGGAAGATGCACCCAGTGCCCACTATCCTTGCTTGGAATCCCTGGCTGGGTGGTTCCCTCATGGAACCTGTCCTGTTGCTTCCAAGGCCAGCTCTTCCCCTTCACTCCCAGATGCAGCTGCCTTTGGGAGCCCTTAGCCACTGCTCTATTATGCTAATGCAAAGTTTCTCCTTCTCCACAGTATCCCTATTATATAATATCAACATCCATCAAAGTGGTGGTGGAAGGAAGCAGAATTGTCTTAGGTTTGGTGCAGAAACATAGTTTAACATAGATTTAGACAATCTATTTTTTTTTCCTTAAATTGCATATTGCTAATCAATGCCATACCTTCTACAATAATCATTAAAGCAAAACCACAGATTAAAGTATTCCAACCATTTAATGAATCAACCTGTTCAAGGAATATTTTCCAGAACCTTATAGCATATTAGGAAGTCCTTTGAAGTGATGATAGAGTGATGTGTATTTGAGAGAATGTACTTTCCTTGCATCAGGGCTGCATGCCTGATGGGATTTCTTGATATGGGGATGAGCACAGGACTGCTACAGGGGAGCACAGGTCAACTTACATTTCTGGAAGTACACCTGCCACAGGGGATTTGATCCATTGCATCTCCTCAAATGCATTTTTCTTTGTTTCTCACTGAAACTTTTCTTGAGTGGCATTCAGTGCTGTACCAGGTACCTTGTAATTGTCCTAGAAGTATAGCTGCTTCTCAATAGTGGGGTTTTTTTTAGTGTTGGAAAGGACTCTGATATCTAGATTGAGATTCACTTATTTGCTTGCTCTTTTTTTCTGGAGAGTTTTCTTGGAGTTTTCCTGTTTTCAACCAGCCCAAGCAGGACTTCCAGAGTAAGGGGAAACTCCACAGCAGAAGAGTGGGAAGCCCCTCTTCCCTGAGAGAAGAGCTGTGATTTATGTTCTCTTTCCTCCTGAACGGTTTTAGAGATAAAAGAGATGGGTCCTAAAACAACATTCTCTGCTGGGAGTTATTCTCCTTGGAATTTTGAGAATGAGTTAAATCCCTGTGCTGACACTTGAAATCTTGTTGTAGCCTTGGATGTGGCACTGCCTTGATAGTACAGGAAATATCACCCTAGAGATCTGTGGAAGGGGGAAGAATTCAAGGCTTTGTCTTTTACTGCCTCATTTCTCACATATTTGATTTAAGCATGAAAAATAGATTTTGCTTTAAAGGTCATCCTACAAAGCTCTGTGGGACTTGAGAAGGAACACGAGGCCCAAGAACTGCCAGGGAGAGGTGCCCAGGCTGGTGTCCATGAGATGTGCAGGTACCTGCCTGCACCTCAGGCGCCCAGGAACTGGTGCTTTTAAACTAAAGGTAACCCAGCTGAAGTCAGAGGCTGAAATGGCTGCTCTGGTAGAGGAAAAATTCCTTGAGGGGAACAAGGAATGAGAGTTAGGGGCAAGACCACTGAAGGAGATTTAACCCCCTGAGGAATGTGAAAGCAAGTCAGGTTACCAGATATGAAATTGGTTTCTCTGATAAAGTTACCCTGCTGTGACTTCTACCATTGCTGAACCTTGGAGGTTTTACAGATACCCCTGGTAACAGCACCTATAATGCATGTGTTCATTATTTATAATCTGGCAAAGTTCACATACTGCTTTTGCATGAATAGTGTTGGTTGATGATTGTGCTGGAAACTTCTGTGATGATGATTTTAAAACTTGTACAGCAATAAACACAAATCCTGCCGTGCTGTGTGTTTTAAAATCCCTATGCTCAAACTGATCTGACGTTAAAGGGCTGAACATAAACAGCTGTGCAGATTTCTGTAAAATTACACTGGTTTACATCAACGAGAGTTGTGGCCTAAAATACTTGGGTATGTTTAACACAGTGCATTTGTCCAAAAATATGATGAAAAGTCTCTTTGCAGTGCCAAGAAAATTGTCCCACAAGCAGTGGAGCGCACTCAGTCCATCACTGCCGGTTCGGTCAAGGCTGACTAGCACCCGACGAGCCCCAGAACTGGGTAAATGCCTCTGTAATTTGTCTTCTGACACTGCACTGCCTGCAGCTCTGCCAAGGAAATGGAAAAATGTAGAGAGAGCCCTGAGCAACCCGTCACAACACAATGAATCCAGCTTCCAAAACTATTGTAACTGGGATGCTGCTCTCCTCATACATGCCAGCAGCTACAACAAACTGAACAAAACAAAACAAAAGCAACAACCCTCCTCTTTGAAAGAAACAAGAGAGGGGGAAATCACATGATTTGATATTTTGTGAAAGTAGTATAAACACGGCAGTTTGTGCAGTAGGATTGGCAAGTCCAGATCCTTGCTTCAGGCCCCAGTTTTCATACACCTCTGACCAGAAAGAATGCAAGGAAGCGCAGTTTTTCCTTTTTGTCATGTTCTGCAACATGCACTTTATTGTGGCAGTACATCCCAGCACAGCTTAGGTGGAGCAGGAACTGCTTGTGCAGACAGAAGATCTCCATGGGCACCAGTAGGTGAGGTGCTGATTTCACAGGGAATGGTCTATATTGTTTTGTTGTTGTTGGAAGTATGAAGTGAGGAGAGCTCAGCAAGAGGCTGTTCTTGCAGCTTAGGACTCTCAGACTTTGGACGCAGTACAGTTGCTTTGCTTTGTGTCATGGACACGTAGGGTCGCGCCAGGGGTCTCCTGAATCTCCAGGGTGCTTTGAGAGACAATGCAGCTTTCGGATCATGCCAGTATATAATGTCCAAAATCTTTTCCTGTTTGTGCCATGTTTCCTCTTTATTCTTTCCTTTTCTTTTAGATGTGTTATTAAATACAGTACTTTTTATCAATATAAAGTAGATTTTTTCTTCTGATAAATACATACTTCAAACAGAACTTCATGGCAGAAATTCCTGAGCAAAAATAAACCACATCTCTGGGTTGAAGCTGTGCTAGCAAGAAACATAGCTCTTTTCATCTTCAAAGCACTGTGCAAACTTGAAATAATAGATTTTTATTTTTATTTTTATTTTTTAATCAGGCCTGTGAAGTATGTGTTAATGTTCCAGATGAAAGATGGGAACCAAGAAGAGAGGTTAAGTTAAAGTTGTTGGGATCAGAGCCAGCTTTGCATACTCTCTGGGCTATAGAATATGAAATACGTGCTTGTTTATACTTCTGCCAGTCCACAGTCATAGAAAATCGTGAAGTTGAAGGGATTCACAAGGATCATCAGTCCAGCTCTGCACAGACACCCCAACAATCACACTGTGTGCCTGAGAGCACGATCATTGTCCAAATGCACCTGGAACTTGGGGCTGTGCCTGTTCCTGGGGAGCCTGGGCAGTGCCCCACCACCCTCTGGGGGAAGAACCTTTTTTTAATATCCAACCTAAACCTTCCCTGCACAGCTTCATGTGCCCTGTCCCTAGGCACTGGAGAGGAGAGATCAGGGTCTGCCCCTCCACTTGCCACACCTCATGAAGAAGCTGTAGAAATTAGTAGATGTAATAAAACTTACAGGGTGGAGATTCACTAGGAATAAATTTGTTTAGCCTTATTTAAATGCCAGGGAGCAGCGCCATTGAGTAAATTGTCCTCATTTATTACCTACTTTTGAATAATTATGATGAGAAACTTTCCACTTATTGGAAAGAAAGTAAAACAGAGTTTCCAGTGTGCTTCATGCTGCAACCCAGGACAATCTGCACACTCCTGCTGACACACAGAGAATTTCATTGTGGGATTTTTCTTTTTCTTTTATTTTCTTTTCCTTGTTTTTTCTTTTTTTTTTTTTCCTTTGTTGTTGTTTCACTGGGGAATGTTTTTATTGCTTTGGTATGAGATGCTGTGCTGTCCTTCTCCACGGCAAAGATATGAATGTGGCCTTGGTGCTACACTAATGACCAATTTACTGATTTACAAGCACAGACCAGTGAATATGATCTGAGTGCATAAGAACTCGTAATTGATATCAGCACTTGGCAAAACATGGAAGTCTAAACATCCCTTCTTTCAGTCTCTGCAGTCACTGCTGGCAGTGTCCATTCCTCACTCCCAGTGCCCTGTGAGTTAGCAGGAGCGATTCAGAAAATGTTTTTAATGAATGTGTTAAACAGCTGAGAATGTTCCTAGGAATGGATTAAACCTGTTTGGCTTTGCCATTGGTATTAACGGTTCACAGGAAGTGTTTCTAGGACAAGACCTCTTAAGGGTGTTAAAAAATAAAGTGTATTTGGAGTTTTCAGGCTCTGGAAAAATCTCAACGAAAACTTTAGGAATGGATGTGTGATACTGCAGTGTGGTGAGTTTATGATGTCCTGGCAGCTGTTAGGGTGGCTCAGCATGTTGTGATAATAAAGTCTGTTTATTACAAGAGTAGTAATACAAGAAGCATTGTAAGTTAAAGATTTAATTTATTTCCTTACTCATTCTTTAAGATTTTACAAGGTGAATAAGAAGGAAATAGAAAATTAGTATGAGATTTGGGATAGCTGAAGTGAGAGATTTTGAGTCCAAAATGTTATGCACATGCCAGGCAAGTACATTTGAACCAAATGGAAAAAAAAAAAAAAAAAAAAAAAAAAAAAAAGTTGATTTATAGAAGCAACTGTTGTTTATACACAGGTCACCAAAGGAGCACATTATGGAAATTGGCAATAAATTAAGAAGAACTGAAGGCAGGAGATGGGATGAAAGAATGAGCCTACCAGAGTAATTCAAGCACAACCCAGTTGAAAGGTCAGGTTATTGAGTGGTAGCTACTGTTCCCATGAGATCAGGATAGGGCAAGGCAGCCAGATGCTTCCCAGATCCTGTTTTATTGTCAGGAAGACTTTACTTACTAAGGATCAGGATTTCCATCTGCAACTTCAAATGGATGTTAGGGGGTTCAAAATGCAACCCATGGTCTGAAACTGATGTCAGACATTCCTTGTTTTTCATAAAGCACTGCCCACAGTTAAAGCTGGGCTTGGCAGTCATTGCCCTCAGAGCTGTGCCATGAACATCCACTGACAGAAGCGAGGAAAGAGGGTGCACTGTCCCCAAGTCTTCCTGAGTTCCTAAGTTTCCAGTGAAATCTGATTTCCTTGGCACTGGAATACCTGCTGCCATTTGCAGTAGGCTGAAGCTTATGGCAGCTCTTTGGGGAAGTGAGCTTTTGAGAGGTCTTGTGTCACTTTGCTTCAGCTGTGCTGCTCAAACCAGGCTGTTCTCTGCATTTGAGACCTCAGCAAAGCTTCTAATTGGGTGTAGGGAAGATTGAGTGTTCCTGCCTTCTCAGTCCTGGCTTGTTTTGTGTGCAGCTGCTTGAGGGAGTTTGGAGAACTCCAAGAGGAGGAGCACATTCTTAAAGGTTTCCATTCTCCAGAATTCAGAATTCCTTTCTTCAGTTTGGAGAGCTCCAAGAGGAGCAAACATTTGAGGTTTCCATTCTTCAGAGCACGACCCTGTAGAAGTGGCTGGTAGGATATTCCAAGGTGGGGGAGCTATGGGGAGCAGGGAGGTTCCCACACAGCATTATATGTGCCTCCTCTGGTCATAAGTTTGCACTTCTGTTTACCCAATCTTTGAATTAATAAGCAATAATAATAGTTGAGCATTATAGACAGTGACCACATTTGGACAAGACATTGTCTGGAAAGTTGTCATCTTTTCTGTTTGTTTTGGTTAAACTCAACATCTGTTTTGCCATGCTACCTTCTGCTGTGTTTTGAATTGTATCTTTCAGACTTACCAGGAATGAACTAGTTGCTAATCCTCAAAGGAAGTTAGAAAAGAAATTGCTTTAGGAAATGCTGTTAAACGTTGTTTATGTGTCTCTGTTTTTCTCATCTCTTCCCCTGGACAAAAATCAATATTCCTTCCTACCGGTAAGAGGATGTAAAGCTACAGCAGGTGTTGGCTCTCCAGTACAAACAGATGAAGAAGGAAAGAGGACTGACTGTTTGGGATTGCTCTTTTCTCAGATTTTCAGAGGAATATAATATTATTCTATATCCATATACTGTTTGGGGCTTTTGTCCTCTAAAAAATAGATTAGAAGCAGCTGAATTTCTTGTACAGGTAGATTGGTTTTGGGCTTTTTTTCCATGCTCCTTACAGTTCATGTGGAAAGGTTTGTAGAGCATCTTACTGCTTTTGGATAAAGGGCTGTATGTGCCCAAATGAGAAATTCCAGTGTTGTGTAATGTGCACATATTTAAACAACACCAGTTATTTTAGAACTAAATTAGAAATATTGAGGCATTACTTTATTTAGCATCTGCTGTACCTGACTTTAAATTGATGTCCTTGACATGGAATATATAACAATTCCCTAGCTAGAATGCTCATGCTGCCCTGCACTGTGGGAGGGCCTGGAGCAAGCGGGTGATCCCTAAAAGGTTTTAATAATGTATGAATGGAATTAAAGTAAATGCAGGTAAAATTCTGGCTTTTTAAATCTGCAAAATTACAGACAGGCATCCTGGGAGAGAGGTTTGATATATAGGTGCCATGGGGGCAGGGAGAGAGCATTGTCACCATGTGGGTGTGATGTTAGGATGCTCTTGAATTATTGCCTTGTCACAATAGAGCCTGGAAAGCCCCACGGTGTGGGAATGGCAGCACCCCTGCTCCTGTGCAGCATCACAGAGCCTTTGCTTGGGGTGTGGAGGCTGCCCACAGTGGCTGTGGCTGCTGGCAGAGGGAGCAGCTTGGAGACCTCTGGGATGTGGCTGCTCCAGAGGAGGTTTGTCTCTGCAGAGAGTGGATTTGATATCCTGCAAGTTACACGTGAACCCTGGCAAGGGATGGGGGGGGAATGGGAAGGCTGGAGTGACTCCCTTTCTTCTCTGCCTCTTCCAGCTTCATTTGGAGCTGGCAGCACTTTGCTACAGAGGAGCAGAGGTTGTGAGTTGGTCTGTGTATGTGTGTTCACAAGCTTGTCCTGCTCTGCTGGGATTTCTTCCTGGGGATACCTGGGATCCAGAAAAGGAAGAGAACCATGGGGCAAGGCAGCCACAGAATGGGGAATGAATGGGATGTATCCCAGATGTCACTGATTTAGGACTCTACTGGGCCCTTGGGAGGTTAGAGGGTAGTTTTTATTTTTTGTTTCTTTTTTTCTTCTTTTTCATGGTTATAAAATACTTTATTGATGTAATAAAAGATGATCACAAAATTTAGGCTAATAAAAGGACTAAGCTACAGTCTAAAGCTTCATCCTGGCAGCTTCTTTGCTGCATGAATAAAGACTCTGCAGTGTGGCAAGCTGTACAATAAAATCACACTAAGAAATAGCAATGGGAACAACTAATAAAAACTGCTATAAACCTCTAGTTTTAAGAATTAATTCAAATAGAGCAGAAAACAATACATAATTTTCAAGGTGGTGCTTGGAAAGGGGTGGAAATATCACTACAGGCTTATAATTTTGTGTTCACATAAATCAAATTTAAATAGTCTCCTATTGCTGACTATGGAAAAACTATTCCAAATTGTAATTTTGTTACGTGTGTTTCTTGTGAATGGTTTTATTAGTTTTTAGATAATACCAAATCTCTAAGGACAGACCTGAAGCTGAAAAAATTGTAGATTTTCTTGTGCTCTGCTATTTAAAACTTGTTAATCATTCTGATCTCAAAGCAGAAATGCTGGTCCAGGGATTCTTGACTACAAGAATCACAGCAGGGATCTCTGGCTCTCTGCTTTGCTTCTTGTTTCATTGCAGCTAAAAAACAGAAGATGTCAGATTTTGTTCTTCATTTGAGATTACATAAATTCACATTAACCCTTTAGGCAGGCTCTTCAGTCTGTGTTTGGGGGCACAGCATGACTAGGGGAAGCAGGAGGTTTTGGCTTCTGGTTTGGCTTTTGATCAGTGAAGATTTCCTGAAGTGAAATAATTTTGAACACTGGCCTCTAAGTAGCCAGTAGCCATCGTAAGTTATGTTTTAAATATTAGTGACTGGTCTTCATTTGGCCTTGGAGGGCTTGTGGAGAGGACAGTGAGGGCTTGATCTCAGTCATGAGCCTGTGATTAAATTGAGTTAACAAAGGACTTGATGTTTTCACAGAAAACTTATATAAGCCTGAAAGCTTCTTAGCAACTATTTATAAATTCATCTGTCTCCAAAGTAACTTTGTACCCTTGTACATAGTGCATCTGGCTTTAGGGGAGAGTCAGATTTAGTCTTCAGGAGACTGCCAACAAACCAGTTCATCTTTGCTGTATGGGGCCAGTCACTGTTGGCAGTCCTTCATATGGGTTTGGGCACTTTGAGTGTTGTAGCTTTAGACCTGTGCCTTGCCCCTGCTCACTGTGCAGCAGCCTGGTAGGGACTGAGCAGCCCTTGTGCTGCAAATGCAAGGAGCACAGCCCTGAGGGGTCTGACTTGGCTGCAGGACCCAGAGGTTGTCATTCTCTGCAGTTCTCCCAAGCTTTGTGTGCATTTGCCACGGTTCTCCTTGATAAACAATTATTCCAGTGTCAGCAGGCCTTGACAGAGTTCTTCCATGGCAAAGGGAAAGAAGTATCAGTGTAAGGCAGCTCCATTACATAACAAAGGTTATCTGGAGACACAGATACTCTGAAAGTCCCCTCTGTTCTTTTCTATTTCCAGGGACAATCAGCTTATTCTCATTTTAAGAGCTTACTATCAGTTCTGACCCATTTAAAATTCACCTGCCAATTGAATTGTATGATAGGACCTGGCTGACCCAGGAACAAAGGGAAATGTTCATATCTTTTAATGAACTGCCACAAACCGAGAGCTGCGAAGAAAAAAGGGAAAGAATAGAGCCAGCTCTATGAGAAACAAAACTTTTTTTCAAAAGGCAGGGAATAGGAGCTTTCTTACTAAAATATTGTAAGTGGCTTTGCTCTATTATCTGCTAGCAGCTTCACATCCTTGAATCATTTATTCTTAAAGAAGAAAGGAAGTTTGCAAGTGGGTGTTTCTCTGTGCATAGGCCCCTTCCCTTTTCTAGTGATTATTCTGCCAGCCTGCTCCTCCCTTCTAGCCCTCTCCCAACAGAGAGCCGAGGGCAGAGGATGGCCGGTCTGTGCTTGCTGCTTGTGCAGGACACAGGAATGACTGGCATCAGAAGGGAAGTGCTGGCCAGTGGCTGGAGTTCCAAGGATCAGGACTGTTAAATGCTGTTAAATGTATGGCCATTTGGAGAGGCATCTGCCTTCTAAGTTCCATGCCTGCATTTTTCCCATCTTTAATGTTGGTTTGGAGGGGTTGAGGTTTTTTTTTGTTTGGTTGGTTTTTTGTTTTGTTTTGTATTTTGCTTTTTGGGGTGATGTTGGTTGGTTTTAGACATTTGTACTTCTTTGTAATTCATTTCATGATAATTGCCACGTGCATGTCCAGAATTCTTGTTAGGTGATTGTCTGACCTGGGACTGAGCTGCTGGGCACTTGGCAGTGGGTTCAGCTTCAGTATTTTGCTTATTATTTTGCCTATAACAGCTAAAGAAAAGTGAACACCATCAAAGCCAGTGTGCAGTTGTTTCCCCATCCCTCCCCAGTGTAGGTGGACTGTTCTCTGTGTTCCTTTACCAATTCCTTTTCTTCCCCAGAGGCAGCTAATGGAAAAAATGTGCACACAGATAGCAGATGGAAAAGTGATACCACTGAGAAAAGATACTGGGATTGAAGTTCCCAATGCCAAGTACTGTAGGACAGAGTCATTAGAACAGCATCATTTCTGACAGTAGTAATTTGAAGTTCTTTGCTTCTTTAGGCTTCCTGAGGGATTGGGGTCTTTTTATTCCCATCATCTGCTTTTGGAGAAACAAGCAGTTGGTAATGGATGGATAAGATGAACCAGATTACACAATTTCTTCTTAAGGGCTCTTCATTGTCACATGGTAGGGGATGGTGAAGAACTTTTTATGCCCTTTTATATGTTTCTTTTCATATTGAATATTTTAATTTATTCTATTAAGTCTCACCATGATTTACCAGTTTGATAAGTTTGTGCATCAATTCTAATTGATACTGAAGTTGATCATGTTCTTGCCACTGGCTTACAAGCAGGGCTAATCACAGCTCTATCCCACTTATAGGGAGCTTAAAAGTGCCTTTGGTTTGTGCATGTGCAGCATCTTCTTCCCATGGTGTGAAGCAGGATGTCCTGGAAAAATCCTGCCTTCTGCCTCAAAACGATCAGAGCAGGATGTGTCCTTTAGGGAATGACTGGTGAGTGGGCAGGGTTTTTACAGCACAGGCATGAAGAGAGTTTCTTTTGATTTTTTAAAATAAGCTCTTCTTGGATCTCATCAGTTGCTCCCAGCTGGGCAAGGAAAGGTCTGATAATGGGAGGTTGTATCCTACGTCATCTTCTGTGGAATGATGGATGTCTGAAGTGATTGTGGCTGCACAGTGTCCCACTGGGCCAATTCTCGTACTCTAACAGAGGCTCCCGCCTGGTCATACAAATTTTCAAACAGTAATTTTACCTGGCAGGAGAATGAGAATTTTTACTTATAAGCTGCACTTTATGAATCTGGTAGGAAGGACTTCACCTTAGCAAAAGCAAAGAGGAAATAAAGTGGTCAGGCTCACACTGCCTTGCTTTTGGCTCTGTGCAGTTGAGCTGTTGCACTTGATACCTTAATCAGTAAATCTTCTTGTAGCCAAGCACTGGATAATGTGTCACTGTGAGAAGGAAAATAAAGGTGTGTGAACACTTCAGCAATTTCCAAGCAGTCATGTGAGTTATGGGCAGCAGGACTTCCCTGCTGGCTTTCATTTGTGGGGGAGATCTGCAAAGCTGCCTGAGGGTCCAGAGCTCCTGTCCAGATCTATCAAGAGTCTTGCTGGAGGAATATGGAGCCTAATAATAAGTTTTTAATTTTTCATATATCTAACATAAATAAGAACTTAAATGGCTGTTAATGCTCTGGTAGCTGAGTAGTTTATTTCACTTTCTGTCATTCTCATTGCCCCACTGCTTGCTCTTGAGGGTTCCAGTTTAAGGTGTTCTCCCCAAAATTCAGGGCTTTGGGGTTTGTTGTTGTTGTGGGTTTTTTGTTACAGTCTGTGTGAAGATAGGACAGCTGGAGAGGAGGGAATTTGGTTGGAACACCTCCTGGCTCTTGCCAGGTGCAGTTACCTCCTGATGGAAGCAGAAAATCAAGGGCACCACTGGTTTCCTCCTGAAGAACTGGCTCTGACTGTCCTGGCTGTAAAATGTTTGGGATTTCCCAGTGAAAAATGTTCTGAAAGGATAAAATACTACTCTATGTTACACAAGTTTAATGGGGCCTGCAGCTTTTGGCGTTTCCCATCCTTCTCTTGTTCTTAGGTTTCAATCTCTAAGCTTGTCACACATCTAAAATCTTAGTTCTGTTGCCTAAGTCCTTACAGTTACTCTTGCTGAAACTATTTGCTGATGTAATTTTTCAGAGCAGTAACGTAAGTACTGCTGTGCTCAGTTTATCAGCTTTTTTCCAAACAATTTGTACTTCCAGAGCATTTCTTTAACGCTGAATTTTAAAAATGCCTCACACATCAGTGCCAAAGGCAAAAGAAGGTATATTTCTTTCTTTCTCTTTTTTATTTCTTTTGCTTTTTTTTTTTATTTTTTTAAATGCAGCTGTTGGAAATAAAGAAGTTGCAGTGCACAGCTCCAGGGTTGTTTATAACCAGCGTCTCTTGGCACCCAAAGCTGCCTGGCTTTCTTGCATGTAAAGTTTTGCCCCAACATCACTCCTAATTTATAGCTGATATCCAGGACAAGGAGAAGTCAAAGAAAAAGTGATGTTTCCTAGGGAATGAGAAGCCCTTGCCTGGCACTCATGAATTACAAGGCTGAACTTTTTAATGTGTCTCTCCTCCTCCTTTTGCTAGGTTTTGTTGCTGCCTCCAGTAACATTTTTCCTGACTATAGTACCATTGACTCCTGTGATAGTTTAATAGTTTCTGCTGTTTACACAGTTGTCACTTAAATTGTTGTGATTTAAATTTGCATGCAGAGTTGGTAAGTGCTCAGAGTTTAGGGTGCTACCCCAAAGGTAATTTGTATTCCGGGCCCTGGAGTTGTCTTGGTAACACTTAGGTGACTGGAAACCATTTACAGAGGGGAAGTTTAATTCTGATGTTGCTCACCGGTCCCAGTGCTGGGGATCCAATCCAGGCTAGATGGTGTTTGGTAGTTACAAAACCTTCTAACTTTACCTTGTGGCCAGGGCCTTCATAGGACCTTACCTGTGCTGCTGTTTAGAGAAGACTTTGGAGAAACATATGAAAATGATTCTTCTTGTACCTTCATTTATGACGTACTGAGCTGGAGGATGCTGTTCCTTCTGCTGGAGGCTGAATTCTTATCTCTGAAACTCAGTTTTCAGTTCTAATGCTGCTTTTTAATTTCTGGAGGGTACTAATTAGCAGGGGCTACAGGTCACTTGCTGCACTGCCAGTATATGTGATGTAACAGACTTAGAAGATAAAAAAGTTAATTAAACCAACCTATTGCCTTAAATCTGCACACACAGATTAATGTTTTTAGTGTATGTTAATGGTGGGGACATAGAAAATTACTGTAGTATTGCGAGTTTAGTACTTCATACTCTAGTGGCCAGACATTTACAGACTCCTGTTTTGAATAGTCTAATGTCATATTGCTGATATTTTTATTGCTGAAAGGTGTCTGGTATTTCATTCTGGCTGCCCTGGAGAGAAAGAATTGGTACTTTTATCACCTACAGGGGCCCAGTACAGAATAGCAAGAAAGCATAATAAAACAGTCATCTCAGAGATATTTTCATGGTCACTGCCTCCTAAACCATTCATAGCTCTTCTTAAGATAATCACAGTGACAAAAGACTTAATGAGAAGACAGATGTTGATACAATGTCTTGAGTTTTTGGGTTTTCTTGCAGAAAAAAATATATCTTCTGGACTACATTTAAATCTGCACTTAAATAATAGAAGTGCCTTACTGCAATACATCTTGGGGAAAGAGGCTTTTAGAGCTAATCTGAATTGGAGTAGCTACAGTGACTTCAGAGCAGACAAGCAATTTCTCACCCCAGCTGAGGGCATGGTGCACATTGGATATTTGGAATTGCAGACTGAAATCTGTGGAGCTGTTTCTGCATCATGCAAGAAATAAATGCTTTCTCCACTTCTTGTTTTCCTTCCTTTTGTGAATGAACCATAGGAGAATAAAGCCAAAATCCACTTTTGTGCTGCTGGAAGAAAGATTGAGGCTTTGGTAGTAACTTGTTTTAATAAAATCTTCTCCTTTTTATATCTCTGGACGTTTTCCATAGGTTTTACATAGATTAATTGCTTGTCCTCATGGAAAAAAAAGGTAAGAAACAAATGGGGGGGGCAAGAGTAATAGTCATTGGGATAATTATATCTATGGATGTCTTTGGCTTATGGTACTTGATCTTTCAGCAGTGTTCATGTGGGACTCCATAAGCAGTAAAAAGCTCACAGTTCCATAAAAATTTATGTTCCCTTTATTCTCGTAAAACACAAGTAATCACAGAATAGTTTGGGTTGAAAGAGACCTTTAAAGGTCATCTAGTCACACCCCCTGCTGTGGGCAGGGATATCTTCAACTAGATCAGACTGCTCAGATTCCTGTCCAACCTGACTTTGAACATTTCCAGGGATGGGGCATTCACATCTCTGGGCAACCTGTGCCAGTGTTTTGCAGTGATGTTAAAAATATCTTCTTTATATCCTTCTATATTCCTTATATCTTATATGCCATACAAAAATTTCTTATTTTTTAGACTTGTATCTAAGTGCACACTCCTTTGGATGCAGTCCAGGACCCATTTGGTTTCTGGGCTGTGAGTGTGCATCTCCAGGTCATGTCTGGCCTCACATCCACCAGCACCCCCAAATCTTTGGCAGGGCTGCTCTCAATCCTTCTCAAATACCTTTGGAAATCAGTTGAAAGGCACAGGAGACTTCGTTATGCTTGTCAGTCATACTTTGGAAGGTTATGTTTTAAGATGCTTTTCTCTTGCAGAGTCACGGGAATTGCTGATGAGTGTGACTGCTTAATAATGGAGTAAAAAGAAAAACTCCTTCTGAAAGAGAGAAATCTGTCTGTAGCTGATGTTATGCTACCAGTGACATAGTGATTGCTTATTAAACTACACTTTCTCTGGGTTTGCTTGGGATCATTTCCCCACAGTGCACTAAAGGATGGAATGCTGCATAGGGCCAAAGGCAGGATGCTGCATCCACATGACTTTGTTGCATTTGGCTGGAAGAGGCTTGGTTTCTTAAATCAGGGGAAAACTCAATTCATCAACATCTCCTTGCACAAAAGGGGAGGGTTGTTTGTGTTTAAAGGCAGCAGGCAAATTGGTTTCTCTTTGTCTCAGCCTTCCTGTGCTATTGCCTTGCTACTCCTTCATCTCCAGAGAGACCCTCCCAGGTCTTTGTTGCCTCCTGCTCATTTCCATGGCAGCCGATCCCTGTGGCAGGCCCAGGCCAAACAGCCCCGTGTGGACCAGGGAAGGGAACAGCTGAGGGTGGGAGCAGAGGAGCAAGAATGGAGCCTGTCACTAGGACTGGCTGTACGTAATTGCATAAATTCCATCAAGTGCATCCCATGGTTTCAAGCCCCTGGAAGCTGTAAATAATGTGTTTTAATTAATGGGTTGCCAGGAGCTTTAAAGGAAATCAGATTGGACCGAGGGCTGCGGAATTCGGCGGCTGCGGTGGCTGGAGCATACGAGCACTTTGACTAACTGCTGGTTGTTCATTTCATTTTAATTAAATGACTTGCAGAGCTGAAAGCTCCTGCCATCCTCACCTGGGTACTGTTGAAATGCATGGTGTGTGGAGTTGGGCAATTGGGCAAAACGGGTTGACAATAGCAGGGGAGAGACTTTGTCTGATAACTTCAAAGTCAAGCAAACCACAGCATTTCCTGTATTGCATTTCTGTGTGTGATCCGTGTGGTTTGGGTTGTGCAGTTTTTGTGTGTGCAGTGTGATTGGTGGTGACCAAGAAGCCTCTCATTTCCATCCTGTGTCAGCCGAGCTTTAGGGCTGGCAGTGAGGAAGGAGCAGTTGCTCTTTGCAAATATTTCAAGTCCTGTGGAATGACGTGTGCTGTACGTGTGATTCATGTAGTATTTGGTACCACACTGAGCTGCAGAAATGAGCAGAGTGAGCAGTGGAAGGGCCACTGAAGGAGTTTTTAATGCCTTTTCCTGTCAGTATCTCCCAGCACAACCAGAGTTAAGGACTGACTCTGTCTGCCTTGTTTTCTCTCAGTGTGCACTGAAGTTAATGGTGCTACCCTGTGGTGTGGGGATGTGGTGGAGAGGAGGTGTCAAAGATGGAGCTGTGCCAGTAGAAGTGGGAGCATAGGGGTACCTCAGATGGATAGATAAAAGGAGATTGTCAATCCCTGGTGGGGTCCAGCTTACCAACAATCTGCCTGCTGCTCTGCCGACCTTGGATCACAGCAACTGGAGAGTAAGGGGAAATGTGCCCACTAAAAATGTTGACATAGTTCCACCATCTGCTTCTACTGTATTAACTTTCCTGACTAATTGCATGTGTGATGCTGTGCCACATGGTAGCTTTGTTCTTTACATCAAAAGACAAAGGTTCTTTGTGTTTCCTATGGACCTTTGAACCACACTTGCCATTGAAGGCCCTGTCAGTGTGACACAGTTGCTGTTGATGTCTTCTTGCCTTGATGATTAGAGAGCTCCAAATAAGTATCTTGGTCATACTTGTTAATAGGTTAAAGGCTATGGTTGCATGAATCATAATTTCCGTGTTGTGCCTATTCAATTCCCATCCCCAGGATCCAAGTATTTAATACTGCAATGCATACAAGCATTTGACAACACCCGGTGATGGGTGAAGAGGTTTGTGCCCGAATGGGGGAGCTGCGTGACCGATGCCCAGCTCTTAACCTGCGCGCTTGCCTTCATGCAGTGCAGGAGCCCCTGTGCTCGCGCTGCCTGGCACCATATTAACAGACATTTGTTTGGCGCTGTTCCGCCGCAACAGACTTGGATCAGAGGATGAACCTGCTGTTCAGTCTGAAACGATGCTGGCTTTGGAACAGGCTTGAAAATGCTTTTGTGTGCGATCCCTTACAATTCCCAGGGCTCTGATTCAGTGGTCTTACAGCAAGATTCCTGGCCAATTAGTTGTTGGATACAATGAACGTCTTCTTTACAGAGTGGCTAACAGAGCTGTAGAAAAGGTGTCTTCACAGGTGCATACACAGGGACATCTGTGGCACTGGTCTGTCTAAAGATCATTAACAACCAGGCTCTATTCTTTCTTTTATTATCTTGAGCATTCCCAATGTGTTGCTGCCCAGTTAATTCACTTTAAGTTCTTTTCCTATAGCTATTGGTATGATATAAGAAAGCTTTCAGTAGTGTTTGTTATGGCATAAGGGGTTTCTGTGTGTATTTTTGGTTATTGTCACATTCCAATTATTACTTTCCATTTTCCATTTCTATTTTTGGTGTCTGAAGGAGTTACATACTTCAGGATTAGGGGAACTTTCTAAAATAACCCTGGGAAAAAAAATTTACTTCAAAAGTGCCATCATTTTGTTGGTAATAAATTAAGTGGAAAAAGGTTAGGAAACTGAAAACACTAGATTTAAATCTTTAGAAAAGTCTCTGTTCTTTTATGTGCTATTGACTCTTCATTCTTCCAAGACACTTAAGTGCGTATTTTAATTGTAATATTTTGGCCTCCCAAAAAGTAAACCATGGCACATAGGGTTTTTTCTTAACTATACAGAGCATTTCTTGCATGTTTTACCCTGCAACTTATTGATTAAAGTAGGACTAGATGAAAAAGAGCCAACATTGACCCAACATTAAGCAACTGGACCATGTATAAATTGACAAAAAGGCAGTGCTGCTTTAATAAAAAATGCATAAATTCATCAGAACCAAGCAAAATAACAGCTTAATTCCCCCTACTGCTGGCTGCCAAACAGAATGCTCAGGTGTTTTGTTGCCCATGTAATTCCCTAATTGAGAGCACAAACCCTCATTGCCTCTCCCTCCTGTCCACCCACATGGATTTGTGCATTGAACCAGCAATACCTCCTCAGGCATCCCAGGTCTGTTACACTTCTTGTATCCCCTTTCCCTATTTTGTACCCACACAAGGCATCATTTTGCCACTGCAAAATGCATTGAGTCTGATTTAGGTCGTTGATCCTGACTCTTGACAAGCCTCTGCTTTTTGTCTTTTTTGCCTTTCTTTTTTTTCCTAGAAACTGAGAACTTTGGGTTGACTTCTGTTGTGTTTCCAGCACATCCTTAGATTTGGATAATTTGTATGACAGGTCAGAGATACCTGTGCTGTTAGTCATTACCACGTTTTTGGAAACATACAATGCTGGTGCATAGGAATGTCCTGCACGTGTGCTTTACCGTGCTTACAAACACAGAGCTCACAGGTGTAAATATCAGGTTACTGTTTTTCCACACTGTTGTAAGGATCAGTATGCAGCCTGGACCCGGGCCAGGTTTTCAAGCAGGATTTAAACAATGTTTGTTTCTCTTGCTGTTTTTTAAGGCTGATTTGCAGAGGAAGTGACTTTGCCTGCAGTTCTGGGGACCCCCAGTGTGTAATGGTGCTGCTCTGCTCTCAGTGGCAAAGGTGGCTGCTGAAATTGCTGCTGCTTCCTTGCAGATGTTTTGTGCTCTCACAGCCCATGTCAGCCGAGTGGGCTGAGCCACAGACCCTACCAGAGCAGTGACAAACGTGCAGCCAGGGCCTGAGGCTTGCCAGAAGTGCCTGATGCCGATCTGAACCCCAGCTCAGGCAGCTGCAGTGAAAGCAGGACAGGGAGTTCATAGTCCCTGGCTCTGAGCAGGGTTTAGGGCCCCTGGGTTTATCTCCTGCGTGCAAACTTGGTGTGAAATTCTGCTGGAGGTGCCATGTTTTGCTTTGGTGCACTTTAACCTCACGGTGTGTACACTAAATTCAGGCAACAAGAACTTAAATGCTGTGTCCAAGCTGTGAAAGGCAAATTATGTGCCTGTGAACTCTAGTGTTGTGTTTCAATGTGACAGCATAAACCAGGTAAGAAAAGATGGCACCTCAGGCTTCAGGGGAATTCTTTGCTATCCTTTCCACTGGTCCTGGAGGTTTCCTTACCACCATCTATGAAAAAGGAAACATACTTAAAATCATCAAACAGAGCAGAGAGCAGTGACTGTGTAAGGAAACCTACATTTTCCTCATATCTCACACAGTAAAAGGATCTGTTTTCACATCTTTGTCTCTTTTCTCTGTCCATGCTCATGTGCCTTAGCCTCATTTCTCTAATTTTCCGAATAACTGAAGGCAGTTTTATCCTTAAAATATGGCTGTTCTCTTTTCCTTCTACCTGTCTGATAAGCTATGGGCATATGTGTAGGTGGGAACTAAAATTGCTCCACCGACTCAACCACTTCTGCTTTTCTGTCTTCCTATATTTGCACTCAGAAATAGTTTCAGTCCGTTTTGTCCTGAGGAAACCTGGCTTTTGTCATTGGGGCATTGACTCAGGGCACCAGGGACTTTTGTCATCAGAGACTTTGGTTTAGGCTGAGGGTTGTAAAACCTGTACTGAAAACAGACATCGAAGGGTGTCATAAAAACATCTGAGACCAATTTTGCACATTTTCTCAGAGACCACTGAGACCAGTAATTATTATGGACTTGGGGAATGTTTCATCAGGGTAGAATATGGCCCCTAGTGTTCAATTCCCAGAAACAGAAAGATAAAATAACACTAAATGCCTCTTGAGGAATTTGTGGACATCCTTCATTGTGAAATAACATACATGTAGTTGCCACCCCAAGAGCTTCTGTCTTGCAACAATGTCTTGCTTGTTAAAAGAAGGCAAAACAAAACCCAGAGACAGACAAAGCTGGCAATTCTGTCAGCAAAAGTCAGTGTGGATGAGCTTCAGTCAAAGAAATATTTAGAAACAAACTGGAAAGTCGGAGCATACCAAATCCTTTGAAAAGGTCATGACTGCAGCAATATGGAGTTCTGGAAACACATTTAGCTTCCACAGCAGAGCGGTGGCTGCTCTTTTCCACACAGAGGAAATCTTGACTTGAGCTGGGATACGGCGACCATGCTGTCAAACATGGAGGAAAGACGTGGGCAGGCCCTTGGCTGTGCCACAGGTCTGCTGCATGAGCTCTGTGTCATTTAATGTCTGTGTCCGTGCACCTGTTAGAGGGAATGACCTGCTTTTTCAAGTTCTCTGATCTCTTAAGGGGAGCAAGTTTTCTGATACTGCTCCCATTCAGTTCTACCTTGTATGAGCTTTGTTGTAAGAAAAAACCCATTTACTGAAGGCAAACCTTATCTGTGCACTTGGCAGCCTTCTTGTCACTGTTGCTGCTGGATGTGGAAGAGCCTCGGTGAGATTTAGTCAGTGGCATGTTTTGACATTGAGTGCTGGGTGGTTTTTCACACCTGCTGTGCAGTGTCACACAACAGTGAGGTTGATTGGTAGCATCCAGAGGTGACTGCAGGTTGGACAGGGCTGTCAGCCTGTTTCTGAGCAAACCTGGAGTGTATTTCAGGAAAATCAGGTAGGAAAATCTGTCCTTTCTTCCTCTTCCGCTGCTGAAGGGCATGATTTTCCAATTTACAAGTACAGTGTGGGGAAATAGGGTTGGTTTTCTTATGGTTTGTTTTTTGTTTTTTAAATTCCACACTTGAACATTGAGGTGGTGGGGGTTCCTGGAGAATAAAAATGAGGAAATTGTCACAAACCCCAGTTTATACAGCTTAAAAGATGATTTATGATTTATGAGTGGATTTTAAAAAAATTGAGAAATCTGAGGGAAGAATGGAGGGAGCAGATGTTGGAGGGAGCCTTGCCTGAAGGAGTGTGGGACTTGTTCCTCTGAAGGTAGTGAGGCAGAGCTTGAGCTTTCTGCCTGGGCTGTTCCCAGCTGCAAAGCTCCCTAGGACAAAGCCCCAGAGCCCCAACTAAACCTTCAAATTTGCAAGGAGAAGTTGTTCTGAATACCAGGACCTCTAATGCCCTCCACGGAGCACATCAGTCCAAGTGGACTTTTTGTACTTGATTTCCTTGATTTCTCTTCTGGGAAGAAGAGAAATCCTGCTTTTCCTATTGGTGAAACATAGTTTGTTGGGACAAGTGCTGCATTCATTAGACCAACTTATATATTTGGTAAAAAACAGAGCAAGCTTTGAGCATACAGCCTCTTCTTAAAGACTGAAATGACAACAGCAACCTGAGTACAACTTGAGGAAAAATATTATTTAGTTTTACCTTGATTTATGTGAGTAAAATCAGGAAGAAAGGCCTGTATTTGTTAGTTGAAGTCACTTTAATTTCATACGTAAGAACAGTATGTTGTTTCAGCTTTCTACTTTTCATAGGTTTCAATTAGGTTCTGCCATCTTCCTTACATTAAATTCAATATTAAATATGAAAACAGATTTGAATTATTCTAAATAGGAGACTTACACATATTACCATTTAAAATGCACAAAAGTGGATACCTTTGATACTAATGAAAAATCAGAAGTGACATCTCTTTTTCTTCTTTTAAAGTCACTGGTTTGATTTGATTGATCTGAGGGGCTTCAGGCTGTGCAGCTGCATGTTTTGGTTACTTGAGCAGCAGCTTCAGGCAGCCCCAGAGCCTCTGACTGGGCTTCTGTCAATGGGGCCTTGTTTTCTGGGGCTGTTTCAGGGGGTCTTGGGGAGAGGTTTCTTTAGAATGTGTTTCATGTAGAGTATCAAAGGGATCATGGTCTGTGCCTGAGCACTGGCTCTTTGAGGGGATCTGATTAATCTTGTTTTATGAAAGTAATTGCCTGCTGATATGGCAGCGTCAAAAGAAGTGGCCAGATTCAGAGAATGGTTAAATATTCCCTTTCATTATTACTTCAAGGTGTCCTTAGTTGTATGAAAATTAAAAGGACTTGACGATCCACATCCACTAGGATTTCCTGATATTTCAACTCTGGGTTTCAACTCAGTCTTCTCTGTTGCCATTTTATGACTGCAAACCAGCACATTTCTGGGATTCCCATGCCAAAGATTTGGCAGTGATGGCCATGGCAGAGGTGCTGTGAGGGTCAGGCTCCCAGCACAAGCAGGGAATGCAGCACCTGCTGGGAGCAGGAAACCACTCCAGGATGGGTTGTCCACACTTCCTGTGACATTTCCTCCTTTGCAAAATCAACAGCAGCCACTGAGAGGACTCGGGCTGCAGATGTTGGTTAGGATTTTCAGATCTCCTTTAGGACAGCTAATACATCCTTGGGGTATAAAACCTGATCAAAGGTTTGGGGATCAATAGCACAGATTCTTTTTGAAGGGCAGAGACGCTGTCAAAGTGTGTGGTTAGGGCTCAGTCTCCTGCTCCAAATGTTTAATGAGTTTGGGAGTATATATCAAGTTTGTGGTGAACATAACTTTGAATTAATTTTTTTTTAATTATTTTCTTCTGTTGTGGGGAATTTCTCTTTGGGAATGACATTTGCAATGTCCTGGTGGCTGTGTTTGTGATTCAGGAGCTGACTGAGGTTATAAATTGAAAACAACTGTTTGCTGTTGAGTTTTGTGTGGCCCAGAAGCTTTCTGGAGGTGAATCATGAGCACAGCCCTTACCTTTCTCTGGGAAGCAGAAAACCTCATTGAGCCAAGCCAGTGATGAAGCTGAGATGTTTTGCTCACTCTGAGACTGGATTGATGGAGGTCCTTAGGACGTGCAGAGTGACCCATAATAATGGTGTATTTTGTTCTGGGAGGAGCTGCCTCCTGTCCAATTACCCACAGAGCTGTGCTTGGCACCTCTCAGGGCAGAGTGGTGCTGATGGGCTGAGTTTTAGCTCTTCAATTCTGCAGTGCTGCTTCTGTTCTCATATGGAGCCTTGTCAGGTGCTCTGATAAGCCACTGATCAAAGTTGCTGTTGAAATTCCCCAGCATTAAATGAATCCTTGTTTCATGAATTTCAGTGTCTGGCCTACCATCATCTCCCCATTAGCACATCCTTCTGGGCTGTGCTATTTTATTGCTGTAGAAGGACCACAGCAAAACTTCCACTGTATATTTTTTTACTGTATTTTGTTACATTTTACAGCAGCTTGGGTGAATCTGTTTTCTGCTAGAAGACTGAATATTGGCTGCAAATGAGAGCAGATACACAGTTAGATGGGAAGTGATGGATGTTGATTCAGAAACTAAAATAGGAGCAGGATCTGTGTAAAGGAATGAACGCAGTGGAACAAATTAAACCAGTTTTCAATGGGTTTGGTGTCTGGGGTTTTTAATCCCTAATTGCCACCTTCCCTCTGCCATAAACCCCCTTTGGGATGAGATGCAGAGTCTGGGCAGCCCTGGCTGACTGGCAGCCCATGGAGCAGATCAGCCCTGTGGCCACTTGCTGCCCTTACCTCTCTCTGTGGAGCTGTGACTTCAATTGTTCTCTGTTCAGCTCCCAGTTTTATGAAACTTGTGGGGTTAGACTTATTTTCCACATCTTTCCCCTCTATTAGAATTGGTGGAAGTTGGCCAAGGTTACTAAGGGGAGAAAAATGTTGAGAGGGCAGGGTCTGTAGGGTCTTTGTGGGTTAACACTCAAGGATGCTCTCATTGGCCTGGCTTTCTGTCTGGATACACAACCCAGAGTTTGAACAAAACACTTTAACTAAAAATCCCACGTGTAGAGTGTTAGAACTATGTAGAGTTCATTGTCTCATGGAGGGAAAAAAACCCCTCATTTTCAAGTGTCATTTGCAGGCAAGTTGTAGTAAAAAATAGGCTTTTTTGTGTGCTTTTACATTACTGCTGCTGTTGAACAGCTGTATAGAACTGTTGATGAAAGAGGAAATGTATTCATTCTTCTTTTCAGCTGTTGGTTTGGGGAAATCGGGAGTAGCAAGAAATGAAACTATTTTAGAGTTAGTATTGCTTAATATTAAAGATGTGTAAAATAGGAATAAACAAGGTGTGAATCGGAAATTGAATCATGGAGGGCCTGGTGACTTACAAGGAGTAGCTGCAAAGATGTACCTGCTTTGTAATGCCTCTAAAACTGAGGCAAAAGCTAACTGAGGTTAAATGAAGTGACTGAGGGCAGTGGCAGGATGTTGGGTTTTATTAGAAAGAGGAAAAAAGAAGTCCTGTACTTTTCCATTAGATTCAGATACCTTGTTTGGGTTAGGGTCAGGGAATTGACCTTTCAGAAGTAGGTATTTTTGGAAGTTGGAAGTCACATTTATATCACCCAGTCCCTGCTCCTAGCCAGTACAAAGCTTGTTCCTCTCAGTGTATATTTATTCCCTCCAGTCTAATTAAACACATCCCCAGTCACTGCTTTTTTATGAATTCACTCAGTAAATGTTCATGTTTTAAACCACTCTCTCTGGGTTCCCTGCTTTTAATTTGCTGCAGGGATGACCCCTGACTCCTTACTTGCAGTTCAGGATAAGAGATGTGAGTAATGGAACGGAAAAGGACATTTTGGAAAATGAGGTGCCATGTTGGATTTGATGCAGTTTTATTTAAAATTCAGCATGTTAGGGTATTTTTCTGTCACTACTGGGTAAAATTGAAACCTTTCCCTCTTCCTTTGCCTTTCTTTCTGGGAGAAGAGAAGCAGGAATCCCTGACTTTAACTAAGGCCTTCTTTGGAGAGCTGCCCAAGGCAGCTCATTGCCTGTGCAGCTGAGCCCCATGGTCACAGCAGAGCCAGTGGAGTTTCTGACAGATCTGTCCACTGGCACTTGTGGGAAAGGAAAAGCAGGAACTAAAGGCAAATGAAGCAGGAGTCCAGAGAGAGGCAGGCAGCTCTTTGGTGTCACTGTGTGCAGCCAAGCAGGGGAGGAGATGAAAGCTCTGTGCACGCTTCGGGAGCCGTCTCTCTTCTCGTTCCAGGTGTGGCTTTGCCCCCTGAGGAGCAGAGGCTCAGGGATGCTGTGACTCCTCACTCTTGTTTGTTTATGTTCATTTGGAAGAGACATGTGAGCAGAGCTGCCTGGGCTGCTTACGGCAAAGGAAATGGATCTCAGGGGTGCAATTAATTTTGCTCGACTATTTCTGAGCCAGGTGAAACCATAAAATGAACCTGTGTCCTCCCCATTGTCTAGAAGGGATGTATTTATTTATTTTACATTTTAATGCATCACTGGCAATTTATGATGTGAGCCTCAATGAATTATTGATAGAAGGAAGGTGTATAACATGGGAGATTAATAAAAAGGGTTATCAGACTTCAAAAAGAAAAAGAAAGGAAAAGCCAGAGAGCTGATATTTTAATTAACTGCTCCCTGCCTGCATTGTGATCCCAGATACATGGGGATTGAGTGCCAGAAGGTAAATCTGGTTGGAAATAAAGTGATTCCAGTCTTGTATTAGGGGTGAGAAATGAGACAGTGCTTCAGTAATCTTGCAGTTTGAATAATCTGGGTTGCTCTTTGCAACAGAAAGTGGAGTTACTGGAATTGAGACAGTCTGCAGAGCTCTGACTCAGTACTGGAGAGTGATAGTAGTAAAAAAGTAATTGCAAATAAATGATAATATTTAAAATAGAAATAACAAAAAGAAAAAAAGCAGAACTAAATATAAGAATCATAAAAAGGTTTGAGCTCCCCTCTCTTAATCCTATTCCTTAAGAGATTAGAGCATTTAGATTCAAACAAAGACCAAACACTTTTGTATCCTGCTGATTTTTGTCATGGAACTGTTGGACCTTCAGGAGGGTGTGGGGACACAGTGACACTTTTGGGTTTGGCACTGCTGGTGAGTTGTTGTGCCCAGCTTCATTTTGCCAAAGGGAGGAGCACATGAACCCAAGGGACACCCCAGGACTGGCAGCAGTGCTCTGCTGCCCTTTTGTGAGCCCTAGCAAGGAACTGCTTGTGGTGCATGAGGAGCAGCAGTGGCAGGGAAGGGACAAAGCCATGGGTGCCACCATCTGCACGGTTGGCTGTGCAAAGGGAGGGACCCTGCCACTTCTCCCTGGGGTGGCCTATTGCTCCTGCATCCCCAGGTCCCAGGAACATATCAGACTGTGAGACTGATGGCAAAAGGAGAGGTTTGTTTTAGTCACAGTAATAGTTTTATCTCTGTTGGATCTCTAGAGAATAAGTTAAAGGACAGTTTCACTGTGGAAAGCAAGATATTAGGGCATTGAGAGAGTGAGTACAAAACAAAATGCATTTTAAAAATTAGGTTTCTAATGTCTCTAGTATTACATTGGTCTCTCCTTTCTGAATGGAGCTGTGATTGTTTCATTTGTAGATGCCACAACCTTCCCCTAAGAGCAGATAGCAGCATTTTACCCAGTGAACTTTCCAGCAAGCAGGAGAGTGCTCTCATTTAAGCTATGCATAGGTATCCATATCAGTTTCAGCATTTCTGGCCATTAAATACATCAGATTCACTAAAACTTGCATTAAATACCTCAAGTTATGTGCTGTTGCCAATTTCAAGAGCTCTGAATTTCTGAAAGGTGATATTCAGGAGAAAGTATTTTCCCTCTGATAACAGATGTGCAATGTCTTTGGATGATCCTTGGTATAACTGGTGTCTTGGTTTATATGGAAATGGTTTTTCTATCCTACATTAGTCCATAATATGTTTCTGAATGGCTGAAGAGGAAACTGAGAATTGTCTTCTTTTTTCCCATTTTTCTAGAATCTGGTTCATTTAGCAACAGAAGGGGAGTAAATGTATGTTCTCTTTAAAAAGTGCATTCTGAGAGATTGTACAGCTGCTTAGTGGTGCTTTGCAGTGTTTTCTTGCTGGATATCTGCTCAAGGAAGCTTCATGTTCTGTATGATAGAAAATGCTTTATTTCAGCTATGTAGGTCTCTGCAGCACCTCACACAGAAATGCTCCATGTTTGCTGTGTGGGCACATGAGTGATATTTAACATGACTCCCTTCCTGACAGCAGCTCATGTAGGAAAGCAAGAAAGGAAAGTAAAAGATCAAACCCCAAAGGGTTATTTGTTGTGTTTAATGCTTTGAAAATGTTTGCTGGAAGAAGTATTGATGGAGCAATATGTGTGCACATGACTTATATGAGAGGATGGTCTCACCCATGGAACAGATTGCCCAGGGAGGTTGTGCTGGCTCCATCTTGGGGGTTTTTTTCATATCAGATTGGATAAAATACAGAACAGCCTGCTCTGACCTCAGAGCTGAGCCTGTCTTGAGCAGGAAGTTGGACTTGATGACCTGAGGTCCTTCATTACCTGAATTCTCCTGTGATCCTATTAGGTTGTGAGCAGCTTTGCAGGGAGAAGAGACAAATCTCCCTGCCAGCACTTCCTGTGTCAGCTGATGGCTAACAAAGGTAGATGCCAGTTAGCCAGAGAGGTTCTTAGTTCAGTGTGGTGACACTGAACCCCAGCCCTTGCTCAGGACTCAGCAGAAAAGCCACTGAAGTCACCACTGCTAAAGCAGTCAGCAAGTGGTGCCACATCAACACTGAGGCCATGGTCTAAAGGGACCAAATATATGTAGAATTTTCTCTTTCTGCTGCAGTAGGAAGATGCTGACTAGAAATGGAGAGCACATGGTGCCGCACCACTGGCACGGAGGAACAGACCAATTAATTGCTTGAGTTCATGTCTTGCATCTTTTTCAAGCCCTAGATTAATGCAAGCAAAGCAAAGAGTGTGGAGTGGCTGACATTTAATGAAATGAATGTTAGTGTTTGAAGGAGTGCTTTATGATCATCTGCTGTGGTGACAGATGTACTAACGAGCCATGAATAGATGGCAGAGATTGAAACATTAATATTTAGATTATAGTACTCGAAAGGTGATATTTGTTTGTCTTGCCTGTCTGTAAATCATGGTCCATGAAGGCAGCAGATTTTTATAGTAAAAGCCTTAGAAAATTATCTTGAAAAAGAACATCCCTGTTTTTTGAATGGCTGGAAAAAGACATGGGAGGGTGAATCCTTGTCAAATAATGGAGGGATAAGAGTTCTGGTGAGAAGAGACACCCATCTGTGGTATATGTGGGACTCTGTCATGAAGAAGCAATGTTGAATGTGAAATAAATCCTATTAGTGCAGAGTAATTCGTATTGTCCTTGGTGGGGTTGGGTGCAATGGAGATCTTCTGCACAGTTTATATTCATGCCAAGTACTTTCTTCTTTTCTTGCAGCAAAGAAAACTTGTGCTGAGTCAGATTTCACTTGTGACAACGGGCACTGCATCCCAGCCAGGTGGAAATGTGATGGGGAAGAAGAATGTCCCGACGGGTCAGATGAATCAGAAGCAGCATGCAGTGAGTAGCACAAAGTGGTATTTCTCAAACATGTTCTATTATCAAAGCACAGAGAAACTGAAGCTGTTATTCCCAGCACTTGGAGGATCATCTGTAAATTTATGCTTGTTTTAGAACAAAAATTACAGACACAAAAGATTCAGGTCATCCAAATCATACAGTTTACATACTTTCAAATGTACCTGTTTTCCAGACTGTGATATAGGCAGTGCTGTCTAGTCTGGGTTTCTGTCTGCAAGGGAATTGTAAACATCTTGAGCTGCTTATCAGGCTCATGATCAGCAGCAGTGTGAGAAGTGTCACAGTCACCTGGGATCAGGCTTTTTGGAAACTCAGATTTGGTGTTTTGCATGGTAACATATTGGGATTTATCATCACTGCAGACAGCACTTCTGTTATTTCAGAGGAGCTTTACAGTGTTACTGCATTGCTCTATCTTAATTTTTTATTTTTCCTCTGAGAACAAATGAAAAAAGCAGCAGATGAAAGATGAGGAATGCAAAATAACTAAAGCTGAGAGTAAGTGTGACATGTTACTGCAGGTAACACCCTTTAAAAACCCAGTAAGTAAAAGGAGCATTCTTGGTTTTCATATAGTGCATTTTATCATATCCTTTTGAGGACGTCCATTTGTACTCCATTGTTCTAGAACTGTGAAGGGTTGTCTGATGTTGAGTTGAAGGGAATCACAGGGATATTTTAATGAAAATACTAATAGGTAGACTTTTATTTGTGTGCTTACTCATATCTGCAGATTTGTTCTTGCCAAAGCAAGAAACTAGTACAGGCCATTCTATTGAATTTCCAGTCATGTACTTCACAAATATTCCCATGAGTCAGAAGCAGTGTTGGAGGAAGTCTTTTATCAGATCTCACCAGAATGGAGTACATAGAGGACTTCAAAATCAACCATACTTTTATTTTTAATCCCAGTACCAGTCCTACATTGTCCCTAATTAAGGGAGATGAATACACTTCTCTTGCATAAAATGAATTGAATCATTTTTGCAGCCACATACAGGCTACAGAAAAAATTACCTCAATAAATACATTAACATATTTATGTACTATATTTGTTGGTCTTTTACCCTGCATCCTCCTTAGTTAAAAGGTGTCTCATTAATGCTACTTCCACTACCTGATTGTCTGGAGAGAGGCTGAATAACTAAGCAGCTTCATTTGCTGCAGCCTCTGCCTGCACATCTCATGTCAGAGGCCATAGCACAAGCTGTGGATAGGCCATGCTGCACTGAGACCCCTGATGATTTCTGTTAATCAACTCCCATTCCTTTTCTATCCATTTCACCTTTCATTTTTTCCCCAGCTTATTTCATCCTCTGGGGAAATCAGCCTTAAATCTTAAGTATCACAAAAGAAACTTGACCTGAGCCTCAGATTGTTACCATACAGACTGCTGTCCTCAGAGAAAAGTAATTTGTTCAGATTTTTGTGATTTTTTGTTTTCATTTTTTAATATTTTCTTTTTTTTCCTACTTGAAACTTTCTAAGAAACTTAAGTCTGTGTTTCTCTGGTGGTTCTTCAGTTCAGAAAAATAGTTAGCCCGTGAAACATCTTTCTGCAACACAGGAAGAAGTTTGTTCCTGTTCTGTTAAAAGTACTATTAAAGAGTGTGGGACTTTCCTTGTAATTTGGCCCATTTACAGTAAAAGGCCTGACTCTTCATATCTGTAAATGTTATTTAAGATGAAGCTGTAATGACAGAAAATATAGTGACAGGCAAATGTATAGATGGACATTCCTGTATGCAGGAATGTATGTAACTGGATAGTTCTCTCCAGTCCCATTTTATTTCTCCCTGATAAAATCAAGGCTGGACTTTCTTCCTGTGTCAAGGGGTGATTGAAGAGCCTGTGATTGTCTCATTTTGCTGCTTAGAAATGCAGCACAGCTCTGTGGAGGAGCCTGCCCTGTAGAGCTTCCCTCGGGAAGGGACAGGTTGGGAAATAAGAGATTCTCACCTCTCTTAAGATCAAACTGCTTTATAAAATCAATGGCTTTCAGACAGGCCATATAATTGTCAGCACCTCTGCCAGGATCTGGGGTTATTCCTCAGTTAATGCAACACTGGGACATTGTCCATAGTCCATTCAATCCAGGGAGTTGAAGAGCATTAATAGTGCTGACTGGTGCACTTTAGGGGTACTTGCAGCTTAGAATGTGGTGAAAACAAGGCTGTTCCTCTCAGCATCTAGCCACCTGCTAAATGACTTTTTATTTTCTGAATGCTTTTGTGGTGTGTTTTTAATACTGTTTATTCTATCTTGTTGGTAGTTTGGGATGTCTCATCCCCATCTCTTATGCTTGGTTGAAAGTAACATTTTGTGGGGTTCGGTTTGTTTTTTTGGTTGTTTGTTTTTTTTTTTTTAACAGAACCCAAACTGTACTTTTGTTTTTTCTGTTTCCCTAATCATTGAAGTTGCTCAGCTTTGTACCTGACAATATCCTCTCTAGGAACATTAGGCATTCTCAGGTGTACAGGACATCATGACCTGTGTCCTGTTGGATAGGTGAGATGGCATCACAGCTGGCCTGATTTCTGCTGGACCTGTGATGTCTGCACCTTTTCTGCTGTTCATGCAATTACTATTTTTTAACTGTGTTCCACAAGCCATTGAATGTGTCTGTGAGTGGTGGCTGTAATGGTATCTCATGAGTCCCACTGAATCCTCAGCAGATGAAATCTCTAGGACTTCTCCCTGTTGTGGATTTTGGTTCTAGTTGAAGGTTGATAAGTTTCTAGCAGGGACTGGTTTCAGAGGAGATGATTATCTAGGCTTTTGTTTTGAAATGGGTCATTGGAAGTAAGAAACTGCTTATATTTCTTCAGGTTTTCTGCAAGACAGATCTCTGGCACCTGCTGAAGATTTTTGGTAGCTCAGATGTACTCTACATTGGAGAGCCCACCCCATCCAGAGTCCTGGCCCTGTTTTTCATTACTGTCACTAAAAGCAGCCCAGCATGGCTTGGTGATACCCTGGGGCTGTGGTGCAGCCTCTGCTGATATACATAGGCTCTGCTTATGAGTATGGAAAGATTCCTCACCTTTTCCTTACCTTGTAGCTGAGGGAGGGGGATGGGAAGTCATTCTTCTGACTGAGCTAACAGAAACCTCCAGCAAAATGAATGTTATCCACCTAATGCTGTTCCAGCTCAGGTACTGAATCATTCTGCTTTTTATACAAGAATGAAATTTTAAATTTCCCTCTGAAGGATTTAGATTATTTAATCAGTGACTTAAGCAAAAAAAAAACAACCTAACATCTCAAGAGAAAAATAAAAACAAATGCTCACAATCAGTAACAACACTGTTGGGAACACAAATTAAAGGAATAGAGTGAGTGAAAATCTAAGCTGGCAAACTCTTGCCTTAGGACATTGTATATATAATGAGATCAAGGAATGCAGAGAGCATAAACTCACCACTTATTTCTTTTTCAGATATGTGACATTCTCCTGGTTAAGAGCAAAAATTATTGTACAGAAAGGTACAGGGTGTTAGAGTGTATGGTGTTAAGAGGAACAAAAAGACACTGGGAAACCTTAATTCATATTGCATTTAATAGGGGAATGATTTAATAGGGCAGGTTTAATAAGCAGCAGTTCTGGAAATAGATTTTGAAATGGAAGTGGAATATAAAATCAAATCCTGAATGTTGGTTTGAAATACAGCACCAGTTCAGGCACTTGTTTCTTATTTTAGAGTACATGTCACGAGTGGTTCAGGGAGATGTATCCAAACTTGACAGTTATATTTTTAATGGGTATTTTCCATGGTCCCAGGCACTCTGTGTGCTGCTGCTGTGTGTGCTGATCTCTCACACTGCTGGTCAGTTCTGCCCTCATTTCCTGTTAGGTTGCCCACATGTAAAATGCTGTTGTTGGTAGCATTGATGATATCGTTCACCCCCAAATGCACAATCATCTCCCAGCTCTCTGTTCAGCCCAAAGGATATTATGTCTCTATTATTCTTCTTTGATGCAGATCTCCTGCATGACTGAGTGGGTTTGGTGACATTAGTGTGCTTTTGTGGAAAAGGACTTAATAAACTGTTCCCTGCCCTTGGAGAATTTTTCCTGGAGAAGGGTGGAGTGTTCCTTTCAGGGCATCACATACACTGGGCCATTGAATTCAAGTAGCAAAAGAAAAAACTAGGCCAAATCAGCCAGGCACAGCCAGATACCCAGTTTTAGGACCAGGGGCAGTAAAGAAGGGTTTTTTTTTTTTCTTTTTTTCTTTTCTTCCCCAAGGTTATGAGCAGATCTGTTGGTATAAATGTGATAAGATGATGGGAGGTTGCAAATGCACTGGAACATGTAAATTAAGGACTGTTCTGCTGAGATCATTCTCATCTGTTAGAGATCACTCAGGGAATTGAATACGGTGATGTTAATGCCAGATGTATAGGTGAGCATTTTAACAACACTCCAACTGCACCAACTGGCTACAGCCAGCAGAAAATACAGCACTGTCCCCCTGGCACTGGTCCTGCTGGGCTTTGGGAGCACTGCTGAATTGCAGCAGCTGAGCACCCCATTTGTAAGCAAATACAGGACAAGGTACTGGATGTGGAAACACTTCTAGAGCCACAGGATCCTCCCAGAGACAAGGCACAAAAGTGGCAGTCTCATTTTCCAGGTGCCCAGACTGGTTTGTAGGGCTAGCAATGAAAGCTTTAATTTGTCAATGTGATCAAATTTATTGAGACAGAATAAAATGAAAACAGCCATGATCATCTCTCCATGAAGTCATGGGAATCATTTAAGACAAAGGTTCATAACTTGGACCTTTGGGAGTCATCTCATCCAATTTCTCGCTCAAACTGGACCCCTGTCCTCATGTTTGACCACCCTTATTAATGGAAAAAGTTCCCTTTATCTTGACAGACTTCCCTTTGTTGCAGCATGTGTCTGTCACCTCCCACCCTGTCACTTTGCACCTCTGAGAGCAGTCTGACTCTATCTTCACTATTCCCTCCCATTTTGGAGTTGAAGGCAACAATATCTTCCTTTAACCTTCTCTTCTGTCAGCCAAACAAGTGCTGGTCCCCCAACCTTTCCTTGTTTGTAGTCTCTCATTTCAGATTATTTTGTCATATAATTGGCAATGATGCAATTCTTTAATCAGGATACAGGATTTGCTTTGTTCATTTGGCAGGGATCTGTCAAAGCTTTATTATATCCAAAATGCAACTTGAACATTAATTCATTTCTGTGGTTTTTAGATGCCTCTTAGCTTCCAGGTTTACTTTGCAGAGGGTTCCAGACTCCTGTGAACTCCTTTTCCATGGGAATGTTTAACAGTAGAGATGGACATGACTTTTTGAGTTTGGTTAGCAGACCTGTAGTTCCCAGGTGGCTTACAGTCCCTTTTATTCTAAGTGTATGTGATTCTCCAAATTCTTACAAATGGACCTTTTAACCATGCTTGAATCATCCTGTCCCAGCACACTGCTTCCCAAGTGCCTCTGGATGCCTGGGGTACCCCCAGGTGTGTCCTGACTGAGCAACCCTAAGCTGACCTCAGTATCCCAAAGGATCTGCAGGGACGAACACCAGAAGTCTTTGACAGAGTAAGGAATCAAACCCAGTTTTTCTGGCATCCTGTTCCTTTTCTTGAAGCGTGAAATTATTCTTTTTACATCAAAGGAAATCCAGCAAACTCAAAGCCAAGCAGTTTATTCCCAGTAGTGGGATAACTTTGTCTGTGGCTCATGGGCAGTGAATTACATCTCCTTTTTGATGATGATTACATGGCTTTGGTGATCTCAGCGTTTTACTTACCTAAAGATGTAAATTAATTTAGGATTTGTAATGATGCTGCAATTCTACCAGTGATGAAAACTTTTAAGTAATACCTACACAAAATGTGTTTTTCCTTTATGGGAACATGTTTAGAGCTTAGGTCTCAGCAGTGACCTTTGCAGAGGGCTGACCAAGTTTCTGTAGGAAAACCAACTGAAAAAAACCTACTGGGTCTGTTCTGATGTTTGTATTGTTCTGTTCTTGAGCAGTGTTATCTTGTGCAGGAGTCACTTTTTCATGTGACATTGTCTGCTTGGACATTTGCAGTGTTTCCATCCCTCAGATCAATTTTGAACTTTCACTTATTGATGGCTGCAAAGTTTGAACACCAGCATTTAAACATTTTCCCTATTGGTCTAATGTGTTCATTCAGTTTATAGACAGGAGTGGTCATAAAAGAGTTGAATGCTGCCTTTTTATGGCTACAATTAATCATGCAGTTATTTCAATAGGAGAGAATAGCAGGAAAATTAAAGTTGAGTGTGTGAAGATCTTGTACGTGTAATTATTTAACAGACTATAAATACTGAACTACTAAAAACATAAAAGGTTTTCAGAAATCTCAAGTAGCTTTTCATTGCTTAGTGCTTTTGTTTTTTCCATTCTCTTGCTACTTGCTTTCTGAAATTCCCATTACCTGATTTTTATATTTATCCTTTTGTTTGTTTATTGAGGGAAGGATGCAGGAATCACAGTTGTTTAACTACTATAGCTGATGTGAAAAGGAAATAATTTCTGGGAATCAAAGGCAAAACATAATTTGCAAATTATAATGTTTTAACTGAATGAAGTAGTATTGCAGTGCAAGAGTACAGACAGCAAATCTTTTCTCCTTTTTTAAATGGATGAATTACGATGTGAGAAAAATAAGTGAATATCAAATTACTTTGTCTTAATGTTGGTGACATTAAAATGCATCTGCATTTTAGTATCACAATGAATTGTATGTTGAAGCTGTCTTTCCTTGTTCTACCAGCCTTTCTTTAAAGGGGTATTTTTCCTCTCTTTCTCCATTCTTGCAGTTGTTTTCATTCACTCCCACTGAAATATTTTTCAGTTTTAATAAGGGTCTCATGACACTCCATCCTGCTTCCTTTAGGATTAGGATCATGATTAAGACTGGTTTAATATGCAGTTTCTGCATGCTTTGGTAGGTAATTTCTGTAATTTAAGCCTTGCACTGGAGATTTTTAATGCCTGCAGTGCTTTCAGTGAGGTTGTGCCCTAGGGTGAGGGTCACAGCAACGCTGCCTGCACGTGTGAGAGTGGTGTGGATCCTCCCTGTGCCTCTGTGGCAATCAAGGCTTGGCTTTAGCAGCAGCTCCAGCCTCCTTTATAGGGACACTGTTTTCATGACTGTATTTGAAGTGACACATTTCAGCTCTCCCTTTTTGTCTTGTATTTTAACCTACAACACATTACAAATCCTTTGCATTAAAATGCAGAGAACTGAGTTGCTTTGTTAGAGCACACGTTGGGCTCATGCCAGTTCTTGCACCCTTTATCTGGCCTGCTCTCATCATCTTACCCTGTCACTGGAGCTCTCTCAGTTGTATGAGACTGTTTTGGCAGAGGTTGCAAACATAACCACACCTCTTTTTTTCCTGTACAGGGATTAACATGCATAACATGTTTGACAATTGATTTCATTTCTAGCCACTGTGTGTGCATTTATGTGTGTAAAATGATACATATGTGTTGAGAATTGCACATAGACACACAGAAAAAAGAACAATTGGTCATTCCAGTATTTCACCAGGTATATCAGCCCCATGCGGAGTGTGACTGAGAAATAGCAATTAACATACTGAATTCCACTGGAATTTGCGTTGCTGCTTCACAATTCCTGCCTCTAGACATGTTGCAAGTGTCAAACTGGGAGCTGAGTTGTGAGAACCAGCAGGATATTTGTAATGAAGTTAAGGTGTAGGTGGTAAGAGAAAGGCTTTTCTTCCCAGCCACGGGTCTACACATCAGTGTTCTTGTGCAACAGCCCGAACATATTCAATTAAAATTGTCATCTAAGCTGCCTGTTTCATCCTCTAAAAAAAAAAAAAACAGGTGGGGGTTTCTTTGTATGTATATAAAAGATGAAATGTTCACTCCAAGATAAGAAACACAATTATTTAATAGCACCAGAGCCTTTTCAGATTTACTTTATTTCGCACATAAAAGGGTGAGGACATACTGGAATTTATTAAACCTATGCTTATCTACTGAATCCTCCTTGTTTCCCCTGGGTTCTTCATGTCCTCTTGGTTCCTTTGAGCAGCATTTCTCTTCTCAATATCTTTAAAACCTCAGAAGAGTTGTCACTTTAGCATGGAAAAAATAGCATCTCCCCTTGGTATCAGCCTGGAGCTTGGTGCAACAATGTCCTCACTGTGGCCATGCAGGTGCTGCCAGGAATGGTGTGGGATGGGCACCCTGCAGCTGCTGGGGCTGCTGGAGGTGGGCTGGGACACTGCACTCAGTTTTTCCTTTGTGGTCTGAGGTTTTGGGAAGTCCTGAATGCTGTTTGTTTTAGTCAGTCCTTTAACAGAATAGAGGGGAGTTACTGTCCTGGCAGATATGAGGTGAAATACCAATGCTGCACCATCCTCAGGCAAGTTTTTAATTTTAATTTTAGAAGTACAAACTTCAGGAAGCAGGAAAAAGTGTTATACAGTGAATTCTGGCAGTGTCCTGAAGACCTGTATAATTTTTCTTTCTATGATTTTATCACTCATCTTGGCAGGTTTCATTATGTTTGCTCATCAAGAGACCTTTTGTGCCTTTATTTTCCCTTGTGCTAAGAAGTACTTTTGTGACCATAATCTCTTCTACAAATAGGTCTCATCTCAGTGCTGCTCAACTCCTTTATCCTTTGTATAGCTTTGTCCCCCTAGCGTTCTGTGGTGCTCCTTCCTCCCTGGTTTGATTAGAATTGGAATAATCTCCATGCACAAGAGAGAGAAAGTGAGCCTGGGAGGAAGGTGGATGAACGAGCGGCGGCTGGGAGACCTGTGTGTGTGCTGGACCTGCAGCCAGAGCTGAGAGCTGGAGCAGGGCCCTGTGCCCGTGGCTGTGTGGAACTAGCTCTGCTGGTGCAGCCTGGCAGTGCTCTGTGAGCACTCCCTCTCCCCAGTGCTCCTTGATGAGCCAGGGAATGAAAGGGAAGGAGCCACAGGAACCCCCTGCTCTTGTTTGTGCTTGAGCATCTGCAGAAGTGGAGCTGTCTGCTCTCCCCTGAAGTGTTTGTTGGTGCTTACACGCCTGTCCTGGGCTGGCAGCGATAGCAGAGCACCCACTGTGCTGACAAAACACCAGGGAAAAGGTGCTGCCTGTTCCAGTAATTGCCTGGCATGGTTTGTAATTCCAGTTCTGGATTCTTTCCTATGACTCTGACACCTCTGACCTTGTTTTATTGATATTCCAGCTTTTCAGAGGAGGAACTGAAAAGCTGTTCTGCTTTATCAGGTACCTGTAACTACTACTGTTTTATTTTTAAAAATATTTGATTGCTGGTATGCTTGGAAACAGTATCTTAAACAGCTTGCTTCAGCTGAAAAATCACTGGGAAGAAATCAGGATAAAAAGTTATTGATAAGATTTTCTAATCTGTTAGATTTCCCAGAGTACACCAAGCTTTTGTATAGTGTATGTAAAATGAAAAAACCCACCCTGTAATAGGAGATTCAATTAAATGAATCTGGGAGGCAAAATTAAAGTGGTCTTTGGAAGAGGTAATTCAAATACCTCAACTATTGTATCTCTAGTCAGATACATTTTGGCTTTTACAAAGAAAAGCATGTTCATGTTTCTAGTAGGGCTTTTGATTATTTTAATCAATGGTTTCTTTCCAGCTTGCACAATATGTTTGCTTCTAAGAAACAACAATGCTATGGAAGATCACAATAGAACAATCTATGTTTTTCTCATAATTAAAGTTCTATTCTGTTTCCATAATTACCTGCTATCTGATGTGAAAGCTGGAAAAATTGTTCCTGATTCATTATATTCAAGCCAGACAGTGAACTAAACAGCTTTTTAGGGATTAAAGAAACATTGTCAGCCTTAAAATCACATTTTTAAGTTCCTTTTTTGCACATAACTACTCTACTACAAGCCCTTCTAAACAGTTCTTCTGTCCAATAACCACCAAACACTTAAACCACCAACTTACATCATGATTTGTAATTTCAGCACCAAGAGGTCCTTCAGAAAAGCAGATCCAACACAGGTCCTGTAATAGCAACCCCAGTTTCCTTTGTAATTAAGTAATTGTGTTTGCAGTGTAATTAAGCAATTGAATTTGCAGCAGGGCATTGCAGAAGCCAGTGGGGTTGTGCCCAGGCTGTGCAGCTGCCTTCTGGCACAGAGCTTGTGGCTGTGCTGAGGTTACAGGGGGCTGGCAGAGGGATTTGGTATCAGAACAGGCTCGACAGAAGCAAGATGAGCAATGGAACTGAGGAATAGCAGGAGTACAACAGAGCACACAATGAGGTCCCAGGGGTCCCTCATCTGACACCAAGTGCAGCTGGAGTGTTACTGAGATATATTTGTATTAACATTGTTACTGTGCATTGGGCAAGAGCAGCCTCCAAAGGTGGGTTTGAAGAAGAGCATGACCAGGAAATATGGGAGGATGCCCTGTGTAAAGGGCAGGGTGAGCAGCACATGGAGTAATCAGCAGCAGTTCAGGTAGGGGAGAGCAAGGGGAAGGGGAAGGGGTGGGAGAAGCAGGAGTCTGGTGCCAGTGGTGGAGCACACCTGTTTCTGCCCTCCGTGCTGAGGCTGTGGTAGGAAATATCAGGAGATATCAGTGTGTGGTTCTCAGGGGACTTGCAGGACATCTTGCCATAAAGTCCTAGAGCTGCAGGTCTGGCAGTCAAGAGCCCTGGGTTTCTTTCTGGCTCTGCTGCTGCCTTGTGGTGGGGCCAAGGGTGACCGAAGTGGTTAAAAGCAACACAATCTGCAAAAGAAGTGGTGTCATTTTGTCAAGACTGCTGCTGTGCCCTTATAACTGGGTGATTGCAGATTATATTCCTATTTGATAGACACCAGCTAATAATAGGGCTATAAATTGGGATGGGATTTTTCCTTTGGTTAAAGAGTTTTTAACTGTCGTATTCTTCTTGATCTGATTTCTTGCCAGGCTCTTCTGTTAACTGAGTAAAAGTTGAGCATATGGGACATTTTAATTTGATTGTTGCTCTTCCACAATCCCTTACTTAAATTTTTCATCCACAACTCTTTAGAAAAATTCTTCCTTGAGTCACTATTTTTCAAGAAGTGTAGGTAAAAATAAGGAAAGCCCAGATGTTCACAAGGACACCAGGACATATGTCTAGGATCCAGACTGAGATTTCTGAAAAAGATTGTCAGCGTTTAAATACACCCTTTGGGATGCTTCAGTGTAGGTAGCAGCTTCTAAGGTGAATGCTCTAAATTAATGGATTCTAGGAAGCAATTCCTTTCCAGACTCTCCTGTAGTGATAGTTGAAAAGGGGGCATCTGGCCATGCCTGTGCTTTGCTAGCATGTGTACATGCATCAGTAGCTCAGTGAAGGCAGTGAGGTGCACAGGCTCTGGCAAAAACTGAGCTTAAGCAACTTCTTCAAAACCATTGGTGTGAAGGCTTAAAAAAGAATAAAATGGGAGTTTTGAATATGAGTAGCCTTTAGGCACAGATCATCTCTCCCATATGTGCTCTCAGATTTTGCCTCTTGCTGTTCTACTGCCTGCTGTAGCTGGATTTTATTGTCCTGAAATTTAAAGGTCACTGTTGTTGCTTCCAGCTGCTGTTGGACTGGGAGCATGGATTTTCAGGTTGTTGAGAAGTCTGCCCATCATTGCAGAATGACTGTGTCTCAGTACCAGACATGCTCCATTGCTTAGTGTGTTTTGAGCTATTCCTTGTTGTGTTTTGTGAGCTGGAAATCTTGATTGAGAAAGTTTAAAGAGTAGTATTTATGCAGAAGTGTGTATCAGGATTATGGAGATTGGTCATGTATGGAGATAAAGAATTGTCATTGTTCTTCTTTTTCCTTCCTTTCATTGTTACACTGTGTGGGTGTAAACGTTATACGTTATTTTACTTGAAATGCAGAATTGTCCTTTGAAATGGTACTTGTAGTGCAAACCAGAAGAGGTAACAGATCTAAACTGCTGGTGGCCTCAGATCCATGGTGGCCTGAATTCTGAGCACAGTCTGAGTCCTAATGCACACGATTTCTGTTTATTTAACAGTGGCCTTTGCATTGTGCTTGTACATAACAACTTCTATCCACCCCTCTGAGTTGTGCTTTACAGTTTCTTTCCACAGAGTACTTAGCAAGGAATTTCCATGTGTTTCTGTTTTCTTTAAGAGATTGGAGCCCATGATATTCTCAGCATATGGTATGAAATATTTATTATTGTTTTTAAAGGTTGATTTTAGGAGACAGTCTGTGATGTGACTGCATTTAGTAACATAAATGAAAGTCCTTTTCTTTTTGCATATATTTAAGAAGCTATGAGGAATTAGTCATGGTGAGTTCTAAATACCAGGGAGACGACCACTGTGAAACCATTTCAAAGAGAAGTAGCTTGAAGCTATAGAACTATGTTTAGAAAAGGCCAACTTAAACTAAACAAAAATGTAATCCCTGTTATATATAATAAATGAAGAAGAAATCTCTAAAATTGTGTAAAAGAATTAAAAGAAAAACATGTCTGGGGTTCAGGTTACTGTAAAAAGTGTGTGCAATGACACTGCAAAATCAGGGAGGAACTTTAGAACTGTGGGGTCAGTTCTTAACTATACATAGACTAACAACAATTTTATATATTTTCTTCTTCACTTGGATTTTTTTCATTCATCTCCTATGGTTTTGGTTTGGAAAAAACAGTGTTTTTTTCCAGAGTGTAAAGCAGCTGCCACTGGAAGCTGTCATGTAGCATATGTTCCAGGAGGAGTGAATGTATCCCTATCTGCTCATCAAATATTTTGAGAACAAGGGCTGATGTTTCTGGCTTTCAAGACACATTTTCTCTCCTCCTGAGCCAAATGAAAAATTTTCATAGTTCAAACTCATTGTTGTGCTGACTTACTTCCTCTATACTGTAGTTACTTAAGCACTTTCCCAAACTCTGCAGATCTTGAGACATCAAAACAGGCTGAGTGGAGAGGTTTGAGAGGGGAAGGAGGAACAGTAGCCTCGAGAGTGATGGTTCAGTGCATGGTTAAGGCAGCCAAGATGACACATGCCAGTGCACACAACAATGGGTGCAGAAATCGGTCTTTAAAACACAATTACTACATGTGGAGCTCCAGCACATTGTGTAGAATGCAATGGATGCCAGCTAAAACCAAATTAAGAACTGGACGTACACAGCAGAGAGACTGGGCTGACCAAGTCATGTTGTTCTGTTGATTGAAAATCAGCAACAGCACCACATGTTCTCTTCTGTAACAGGCTCACAGAATCTGTGTTTGCTCTTCTGTATAACCTGGGTTATTGAGACTGGTGCATGTTGGAATCTGGATGCTGGGGTGACTTGTAGATAGATTTAGTATTTTGTGTGGCCCCACAGTGTTACCTGTATTGAGAATGAAATCAAGTAATACATTTGAATATTGTTACGAGCACAATTCTCCAGGCATAGCCAATCAGGAGATCAGGGCTTTTTCAAACATTAGGAAAGGAGTATTTTATTTTGATGATTTCACATGGCTACTCTTGTTTTGGATTGTGGTTTTTGTTGGTTTTGATTTTTCTAACCTAACAGAATGAAGCACTCTTTAGGTATCCAGACATTTTTCATCCTTCAGTTGCTTTTTAAGGGCAATGCAAGAGAATATTTCCTTCACATTCTGAAGGTTATATTGGTTCAGTTCAGCCTTTGTATTAATTCCAGCTGGGGATCATGAGAAATGTGTGTTGCTCCAGGACTGAACTGTAATTGTGACACGGATCAAAATCTCTGCCAGGCTGTTCTTTCCCTCTCCCAAAGCAGATTAGCAGCCTGGCATCTGTTTTCTTTGGGGAAGATGGCAGAGATGCCCTGAGAGCAGAGGAGCTGCCTCCCAGTTGCCCTTTGTGCCTTCAGTGGAAGTGCCTGTGCTTGCCAGTCACACCATGTCCCTGATGCTGGCAGCCAGGGCTGGTGGCTTCTGGCTGCTCCTGGCTTTGGTGAGGAGCAGGGCTGGGCTGGTGCTTTGGGTCTTGAGGCAAAGCCTTTCCATCTGCCAGACCCTTTTCCCTTGAGCTGCGTGTGTCTTGACTCCTGCAGTTGCCAGGTGGGAAAGACCTACTTGAAGTCAGCTCTGTCTCATTGTCAAGAGAAGATTTTGGAAAGGTTGGGCATTCTGAGTGCAGTTATTTAAGGTTCTGACATCAGAGTCCCTCAAGTCTTTGGTGGCTGTGTAGGAAATTATAGCTGACCTGCATAGGAAATGAGGTGCACTTTCAAAAAAATTACTTTATCTAGACCAAGTACAATCTTACCTACTGTACTGGTGACATAACTTGGTCTCAGAGATCTATTCTGCTTCTTTTAGTTATAGTAGGTTGTAAAGAAAGTCTTCCTGCTGAAGTCATTAAAAAAAATCACATACCAGCCCTTAAGAACCACATGATGCTGTATTTCTGTTAGCTTTTCTCCTGCTTGCTCTGTGCTTGGGATTCCTGCAAAGTAACTTTAATCACTGAGTTAGAAAATACTTCAGGAGCACCAGAACTTGTGAATTTGATTTCCCTTCCATTCCTGACTCCCATTCATTTACATTATGGGCTTTATTGACTCTTTGGTGCATAAGAGAGTAAGAATTCTAATTAAAAGTTTCCCCAGTTTCTTCTTGCGTGGATTGCCAGTACAGGCTGGGCTTTTGATGCAGCCTTTTCTTCTGTCAGAGCATTCTGTCCTGCCATGTATTTTCACTGAAGATACAAAAATTCCCCTCAAGAGATTATATCTTTTTGTTATTTATTCAATTTGACCACCACATTTGGTTATGAGGACAGAGAAGCACATTACTGGGGGAGAGGCATTAATTGTTTCTGTAGGAAATTAGTGTAAGAATCCATAATATTGACAGTTGAAATTATTACAGTCTAGGTACAAGGGGGAGTTAAGTAATAAATTCATTGAATAAGGAAAGCCAGAAGCAAGCATGAGAATTTTGTTGCCAGGTGTAGGAAGGATTGTAAGGAATCCTTTAGCTGTATGAAAAACAAATCCATACAGTGTGATACTGGTCAATGAGAATGGAAGTATAGGCTGCAGTGGCAGAAGCTGAGTAAATACTGAAAGTATTTCTAATTTCTGTTCAGAAGGAAGAGGAAGCAATTGCATTTGCACATTTAATGTCATGCCTGCTACTTAACAGCAGCTATTAAAGGTTTGACTTTTAAAGCAGAAGAACTGACAAACTCTCATTGAAGGACACAGCCAGTCGGTTTTCTGACCTGTATTTCTATTTTTTTAGAACTTGCATTACTATTTGTGCAGATGTTGAAAGACTGGTGGAAGTTTCAGTATGTTAGTAAAAGCTGTATTTTTATGGTGGTTTAAAAGGTTAAACAGAGCACAGTATAGAACCTGCTGTAGAAGCTCTGCAGCCCAAACCTGACTGCTAGAACAATAACAAGTTGACTCCAAAGCTGTGTGTGCTGAACTGCTGGCTGTTGTTAGTTTTGGACAAAACCACAGAGAGCCTGATAATTGAACATAATACATCAAGATTTAAAAAAAAAAAAAAAAAAAAAAAAAAAAATCCGTGTCAACATGTTAGGGAAAACAAGAGTTGTGTCACTTCTCAGTGGTTCTTGATTGAATCATGACCTTGTTAATAAGATACTGTGAATGTTAATAAGCTACTGTGTGTATTTTGTGATATGTGATTTGACTTAAACATAAAGCTTAGAAAAATGTAGTTTACAACATAATTAGAGGTCGTGCTAAGCAAGTTGAAGAGCAGGTGGTTGAGAGGTGGTAAAAGACATGGGCAGCTGCTATGAAGTGGAAAGGTTATTAGACAAGGGGCTGTGAACAACCTTACAAGGCCCTCATGATTAGAGCTGAAAAATAAACCTTATTAGAAGGGTATTTGGTATTTGATTAATTGAAGAGAGGGTAGAGAGTTGCCTTTATCAATTTACACGTGTCTCTGGTTTCATCACACAGTTGTTCCTTTAGCCTGATTCAGGAAACCAGATAAGAGAAACACAGATAAGATACAGCTCTTAACAGTAGTGGCAAGTAAAGTAGACTCACTTGTACGGAAATCCTTACTGACTGAAGTCTGTAAATCAAAATAGGTACCTGTCTTAAAGATATGCTGTAGTAAGTCAGCCTTTGCTGTGCAAGCATTTAATGGTCCTGAGGCTTTTAAACATGGGAAGTTCTTTCTCTCTGCTGCTGCACACAGACAGCAGTGATGCTCACAGTTTGTAGGGGAAGGCATTTGGCCCAGCTGCTGCAGGGCATGGCAGGCTCTGACACTAGAAGAAACTCCACCTCAGAATCATGGAACACTCCATCAAAATCACTGGGAAGGAATTTTCAGGGCAAGAATTGATTTGTTTTATTAAGGGAAAAGGTTGGGGAGAACCATTCTCCTTTTTCTCCCCAGCCATGGATTGTTATTTGAAGGTCACAGAATCACAGATTTGTCAGGGGTGGAAATCATCCAGTGCAATGCCCCTGCTGAGGCAGGGTCATCTGGAGCAGGTGACACAGGAACATGTCCAGGTGGGTTGGGAACGTTTCCAGAGAGGGACACTCCATAACCTCCCTGTGCAGCTGTTCTAGTGTTCTGCCACTCTCAGCATAAAGAACTTCTGGAAAATGTCTCCAGAGAAAGTCACAGGGATCAAGAAACTTTTTTTTTTCTGTTCTGTGATCCTTGGAGACGTGTTTTTCTCAACACATGAAAACCAGGAGAAATCTCTGAGAGGTGCCAGGTCTCATGGATGGCAAACATAATTGGGGAGATTTTCCACATTGTAGCAGCTCAACACCTAATTGTGATTGATGGTGGAGTTTTCATGGAATTAATGAGTAGAATGTTAACGAGTAGAAGTTACCCAATATACATCTACGTAGACTATATTATATATACACTATCTATGTCTAATATATGTACTTCTTTTCATCTCTGATGTGCACAGAATATGCCCAGAGATAACGAGCCCTGTGTTTCAGGTGGAGGAAGCTGTTTTGGCATATTTTGCTGCTGAGCCCGTTTGAAGTCGTTTGCAGCCTTTCAGGATTGGGAAGCGACAGTCGCTGTTCCAGCAGCCTCTGTTGTCTGAACAGGCTCTGGCTCCTTCCCTTCTGATCAAAAGCACTTGGTGAAAGGTGCAGCTTGGATCCTTTAAAGCATCTCATTATGGGTTATATTTAGAAGTGTGAAGAATATATTATTAATTACAAGGATGCTCCAAAGCAAAGAAGCTGTTTTATCCATGCCCTTGATGAACAGAAAAGTTCCTGTGCTGAAGGAAGGTTATGCAATTAACAGTATATTCATTAGGAGTTCATCAGATAGCAAACTATGCTTATCTTCAGGATGGTACTGGAATATCTGACAATTTCCTAGTTACTGCCTAAGTGGTAAGGAAGAGCGAGACAGGAACTGCCAGTTCCTGATATATAAATTTTTATAAATTCCCTGATTATATAAAATATATTGGCAGTAAAATTTATATAATACAGTTTACATATGTTATATACTAGTTATATATATATATATATATATATATATAATATATTTTACATCTCAATTTACAAGCCAAGTACTCTCTTGCTGCCTCACTGGGAAGAACTGGAGGTAGAAGTTGACCCCACATTTCTTGATTGCTAAATGAGCACAGTGTATGGACACTGTGAGGATCATTACAGCTTTTTTGCTCTCTTTTGTTCCCACAAAACCCCTCTCACAGGATAGCTGTCCACCGGGTTCATCCAGTATCATTCTGGATGTTTGCTCTGACCTGCTCAGTACTCTCAAATCCAGTCTGTGTTCTGGGCCTGTGAAAGAGTCACCTTTGCAGAAGCATTTCTCCAACTTAAGGGATTTTTGTCATTATTTTCAGTACTTACAAAATACAATATTTTTTCTGTCTTCAAATTCAGACTGTTATCTGGTAATTGATTTTTGCTAATTGTGTGATATAGTCAGGTGAATTTTTTAAAAACTGTGCTTCAAAACCTAATTTTGATTTGAACATTAATTTGCTTCCAAAGAATGGAGAAGTCAAGTGCCTAAATATGCCAGAATATGTATGAAATAAGCTGCCATCTGGAATTTGTTTCTGGATTTGCTGTAATAGAAATGGAACACACTGGGATGCATATTTTGGGGCATTTTAGAAATTAATATATAGGAAGAAAAATAGATAAATATGTCCTGGTGCTGTGCTTAGCTGCTTGTATAAGCATCTGACAAGTGACCAAGGTGATAATGTCTGGTAGGCTTGGATTAAACGAGATACTGCCAGTGGAGAGAATGAATTATTTTTAGAAACTAATTTTTTTAACAGTTGAGGGTCACAGTGCCAACAATTTGAAGAGAGCCTAGAAAACTCTGTCACTTTTATCTATAAACCAAAGCCAGTCAAATAACATTTGATTCAATAAAAAGTAAATTTGTCCCTTATCTAAAAGTATCTGTGCAGAAATTGTTCCAAGATGCTTTCAAACTGCTGAGTTACAAATCCATACAGGGAGGGATGATTGATTTATTGTGTGCTGCAATCTGGAGTATTTTATCACTGAATCTTTAGTGAAGAAAGTTGATGTTGTTAAGGCTGCAATGTATTTAGACCCAAACCGTAGGAATAAAGCAGGAAGCATTATTGGATCAGTACAGATCAGTAGAATGTGGTTATCACCTGGGTTTCTGTGGAGATCAGCTCTTCCCATGGTCTCTGCCCAGGAGGAATGGGCTTTGTATCAAGGGTGGGCCCTGCTGTGCCTAAGGGATAATGAATTAGGTAATGGGAATGAGGCACTGGGCTGACACCTGACAGGTGACAGGAGATTTGTAATGAGTCCCTTTTAGGGGGAAGGCTGAGCATTTCCCACCCTGTGTCACATCGGCCCCAGGGCTCTGCTCAGCATCTCAGCACATCCATTTGTCACCTCTGTGGCTGCCTAGGAAAGTCTCACTTGTTTCCAAATCTGCTGGAATCGCTGATCTGGGCAGGGAACAGTTTTCCTTTCCCAAGTTGCATTCTCGGGTTAATTACCTGACTTCCATTCAGCCCAGCTTGTGCCACCCTAACCTCCCGACTCATTTCTTCCTTGGCACCCCTTTCTTCCAGAGCATGGCAGTGACTGAGCTCTGCTGATTCCCAGCTACTTTGCTACCAGTCTGTGCTGGGTCAGCTGCTACCCTCGGGTGTTTTGTTCTCCTAAGGCTTGTCTGAATCTGAACTGCCTTAAAAGCATCACGCATCACTAATCAAGGGGGAACACAGTGGATCATGATAGATTTTTAAAGATTGTTTGTAGCTAGACTTAGTTTTTCACAGTAGGCATCCCTGGAAAAAAGCAGAGGTAGAGGATCTGTGTTGAGAAATGGAGCTCAGCTCTCAACCATGTCAAAGACTGGAGCTCCATTTGTATTCTGGGCTATAGAAAAGGCAAAATCCTTTTATTTTTTCTTTCTTTCCCCCTTTTTTCTTCTTCTTTTTCTCTCTTGACCTCCCCCAGTCCTGTGAAGGGAGGGCTGAGCTGCATTGTAACTGGCAATGTGTACATAGATTGGCAGGGTAATTATTGATGTAGACAGTGGTGGGATGGGAGGTTTGACAGGACAATGTTGTACATCACTCTCTTTCAAACTAGCTTTAGAAACAATGGAGTTTAAAGAAGATGTTATGTTCGTGGTAGAAAAAAGCAGAGTATTTTTCCTGACCTTAAACAAAGTCATGTCATTGTTGGATTTATTTTTTTAAGCTTTGCTTTTGATTGAGCATGAAAAATGCCTCTCCCAAAAGGGAATATTTAATAGCTTTTCTATTAGAAAACTATCTGTAAAGAAAATTTTGAGTCCTGTGTTTTGCTGGCAGGCCTGGGTGTTTGCTAAGTACCAAAGTCAGCTGTCAGTTTATTATGAAACTGTTGGAGATCAGCAGTGCACATTACTGCTTTGCTTCTGCCACAAACAGGTTCTTTTCAGCTGTTCTGGTCTCTTACTTTGATGTCTAGGATTTTCCCTGTGGTTTTTATTAGTGTCTTCCTGCCTCTGTGCCAAGCTAAAGGCATGACCAGATGATCCTTAAGATGAGAGAAAACCACCAGTGAAGAGAAAATAAAACTTTAAGTAGTACAAAGTGATCTGAAGAAATTGGTTGTGGAAACTCAGGTTTTCAGTAACCAGAATAATGCCTTAGAGACAAGCTCCTCTTGAAGGCAAGTTCTGCTCTGGTTTAGAAGAGGAGCAGAGACAAAGGCAAGAAGGTCTGGTGGTTTCACAGGGAGGGACCATGTTAGGGTTTTAAACAGCTTTCCATTTAAGTCTGGGATAAATTGTGGATTTTCCTTTTCCTTCAAGAAGACATGAAAAGGGACAAAGTTGATAGAAATAGGGGGGAAAGTAGGCAGATGGCCTCAGACTTTAGTTTATCAAAATCCCCTTTTTGTTCCTCTAAACAATGAGGGCTGTGCTTTACTGTCATTAAGCAGGGCTGTCACTACAGGGCTGTATTAATTTCTACTCTGGATTAATCTGAGTAAATGTTTCTCGTGACCATATGGCTGTGGTGCCAGGAAAGATGAGAACCTGGCATTGCAGGGTGGCACGTGGCTCCTGGGCTCTCCCATGGCTGCACACTGAGCAATAATTCTTTACTCACATGGAGCTGGACTGCACCAGCCTCATTCTGTGGTTCACATTTCTGCCTTGCCCCGTGGAGTGGAGCCCAGCTCTGCAGCAGGTCACACCACCTATGGTATGGTCATGGTTGTTGGGTATGTTGGTGGTGTCCAGAATGCAGAAAATGGTAGCAAGGAATGGAGTTGGAAACCCAGGGCTATCCTGTGTCTCATTTGAGTTTATTAAAGGATTTGTGCATCCCTGACCAAAGCAGTGCCTTGAGGCATTTAACATCAGAGCCATCAGGGCACTGCTGATCATACAGAGGGGGCTGGGTGGAGCAGAAGGGCCAAGACAAGCCACGGACTGTCCTTGAGGGATTGCTGACAATATCTGTGGAACTGTTCGGTTTCCCCTACCAAAGGCAGCTTTTGTCTCAAGGAGCTTGGGCATAAAAGCTGCTTTAGGGAATGAACTTTTGCAATGAATTCTCATATGTGCAATGATAGGTAAGGAAATGTAGTTTGTTCAGGAGCAGAAAGCTCTCACTGTATCATGTGCATCTCTCTCATGCCTAATAACCTGTCATGGTCTCTTAGAAACTGGTTTCTCTGTGCACAGACGTGACAGTGGGGGAATGTCACAGTGTATTCTACAGACACCAGTTAAAAAAACACTGTTGTTTTACAAGCACTAGATGGTTAAAAAATGGAATTTAATGAGGATTAGCAGCCTATATCCTCACTGCTGTTCAACATCTGATCTTTGTGAATTCTGAAATTTCAGAAGTATGACCGTGAGGAGCAGTTTAAAGGCAATTAAAAAGCTTTCTGATTCCTGCTCAAAGTATCACAATTTTCCTGCAGTTTGAGACCAAGGAGGGTCATGTAATCATCCTGTTTACCATTGGCCTAGACTTGGATTTACCCTAAACAAGCCAACTGACTTGAATTTAAGGACTTTATTTCTTAGCAGCAGGGCTGCTGGGTATATCAGGTACAGATGAACAGAAGTGCCATCAAAACAGGGTCTGGAGAAGCTCAGAGATTAATTAGGTGAGATGTGCTGAGATGATTGCAGCAAAAGAGCATTTGCTGTGTTTACAGGAATACAAAATCAGCTGAAGTCCTGCCAGTCAGACTGGGGAAGGAAATGCTTTTTGTAGCCAAGTTTGATGGTAGTTTTGATTTTTGAAGTGGATGAGTAAGACATAGCAATCAGGAATGGAAGATAAAAGGGTGCACTGGAAACCAAGAGTAGCAGTCCTTTCTATGCAGCTTGCTCTCCTCGGCTGTGACAGTATTTAGGATTCCAGATATGCCAGGGTAGCTCTGAACCTGAGATTCCTCCTGACCTGTGCAGGTGGCTCACGTTGTGAGACACGGAGCTTAGCTAAAACCTGATGGCATTTGTCTTTGCAGCCTGCTATAGAGATCTCTCACCTCCTTGCACTGTGCTCAAACACAGTTTATGTGTTTAGTTATTATATTATTACCTGTTAAAACTGTTGGCATGATACCAGAGAATCATTTTCTTACTTGAGGTTGTTTGTAGTGAACGTGCATTTGGAACACACTTCCATAAAAGTTATCTCACTGTTACCCTGACAGTGAGTCTCTATTTCAGTAATTAGGGTTAATCTTGGGATTTTCAGTTCCTAATTATTTCACTCTGATGTCAGAGGTGGTAATCACCAATGTGCTAATCTGCACAAAAGCAAGGTACCTGCTATCATCTCTTTTAGACAAGCTGAACCCTTTGTGTACTAAGCTTATTTTTTCCCTCCAGCTTCAAGGTAGAAGACTTGGAGACTCATCAACAACTCCTAATACATGGTGTTGTAAAGGAAACCTTCTTACAATTACACAAGAATGCATTAATAAGGGCTGCACTATGCAGTGCAATGGAGGGAAATCTGTGCAAATCCTCTTCTGTTCCTCTGGGAACATCTGAACATAAGTCATCATCAAACAAATCACACCTCTGAATCTAACTGTATATCAGGTGTATCAATTGTTAATACTGTTCCTGACATTTTATAGTACGGTTCTTTAGTCACCTTTCCTAATTTGTCTTTTGAGTTGCTTAATTTATGTTGTAAGTTTAAAGGCAGTGCCCATAGGTTAACTATCCTTTTGTGCAGGAAGAATAAATTTTTCAGTATTTCTGTGCCCCTGCATGCTGCCACAAAGCTTATGGCCCATCAGCCTGTACTGACACTCTCACAAATGTAGAGTCAGGTAGCACCAGCTGAAGCTCCCAGGCCCTGGGAATTGGTGTTTGACCAGAAGAGAGTTTCCTGTGGGAGCAGATGGATGGGGTGGCTGTTTCTGTCAACAAAGGCGTCACTGGTGGTGGGTTGGTCTCATTCCAAGTGTCACTGCTGTAATCCTAATTCACTTAAGCCACTAATCATGACATTTGTTTTGGCCTGGGCTGCTTTCAACTGAAATTGTAGAGTTGCCTGTATTTTCTCAGAGATCTCAAGTGTATGTGTAATACAGATAGAGCGAGCAACCCAAGTACTGCTGCTGATGAGTTGGATTGACTTTTGTAGAAATTACAGGTTTGTGTAAGTCTTGCTATCCCAACAGGCTGATGCTTGTCTGTGTTGCTTTGCATGACAGAAGGGGAGTTCAGTGCAGCTCCTAACCTCAGTGGGAACAATTCTCTGTTTAGCATTTCCCAGAGTGTAATCTGTCTCTGTGAGTTGCTGGTGCACAAATCCAAACTCAAGCACCCAGCAAAAGGTGAGGGTTCAGGGGAGTCCCTGTGTGCTCACAGTGCTCTGTACACCAGGGCCAAAGAAACTCCCAGGACATGGCAGACATCCACCATGGATGTTGCTGTCCCCACACAAACGCTTCTGATGGTAATGTGTCACAAGGAGGGTGCCAGGAAGATCAAGTACAGCAAATATGATACAGCATGCCTTATAAAATCCCACTCAGAATCTGATGTGTCTTAAAGGGTTGAGTAAAGTAAACTAAAACAACAGTGACCTGTCTGGAGCTGCAGAGTGAACTGGTGGTTAATGGGGTAGAGGCCAGTGTCCTTCACCACCCACAGCTGGGAGAAGGGGCAAGGGGAGGAAAGTACCAGATACACCTTCAGCTGTGACAATATTTTAAGTCAGAAGATGGATTTTAGACTGTGTTTTTTATGCATCTTAAATACTTCAATGGGAACACTGAGTTGTAAGTCAGTAGTGAATGTAGACTGGGACATACATTCATATACACACACATATATAAAGAGCTAAATATGCAAACTTGTGACTGAGATTTTTTTCTGAATCACAAATCTTCAGTGATTGCGAACTTGGAGTTCTGAATTTCTTTGAGTAATCTCTGACTGTCAGCTCCCCTCCTCTGCAGAACAGAAATCTTGCTCATTTACCAGTTTAGTTTGTTTTGTCTGGAAACAAACTGGATTCCAGTCCTGTACTTGGGCAGGTATGAACACTTACTTTGTTCTTGGTACATCTCTGAGGCAGTTCTGCCAGCTGTGACAAAAGATTTAAGGGCAGTGTTTGAGGAAGGGAGATCCTTGTTAAAAAACATTCCTTAAAAAAATGCTGACAACTAACCATTGCTGGAGAAAAGAGGGAGGTAGGAATTTTTAGTTCTATAATAAAAGTAGCGGAAATATTTGTGGGAACAGTTCATTGGCATGGCAGAAAATAATTAAACCATTTTAGCATTGAGTTTTCTCTGTTGTAGAAAAAAAAGTTCAGGGCTGGAGCTTCTGAAGAACCTGGGAAAACCACAAGGGGCAGTCTGGAGAGGATGGGGAGTTATTTCAGCAGAGATAGAGGAGCTGTTCAGACCTGTAAGATGATGTATTTCCACAAAGGGCATTCTTTTCAGTCTGCTGATGAAAAGTCTTGTGGGTTTCCCACCAGTAGAAGCTGCTTAATTGCATTTTGTGTATGCTCTTAGAGTACCTGTTTGGTGAGAACCTGACAAATGGTCTTCTGAAAGTAAATCAATTTTGTTTTCTTGGGCTTTCTTGAATATCCATGATGTCCGGAGCCTGAAAAGCACAGCAGTGGCACAAGAGGAAGCGAACAGTGGGGCGCCAGTTAGGCTCTATGGTTCTCTGAAAGACTTTGTAGCCTCCTATAAAGAGAAAGAAGAATGTGCCATTGGCGGTAGTGAGTAAATGGAACCTTCTTGTCTTCTTTGCTCTTGTCTCCTTATAAATAAACCATTGTTGTCCATCCTTGGCATTTGCAGTTCATTGTGATAAATTGGTCTTGATGTGTCTGACATTTCAACCAAGTTGTTTAATGGTGCTTTTCTGAAAAGGCAGATCTTGCTATAACTCGTGTTGGTCCAGAATGCTTCCAGGGTTAGAGCACTCACTATCACACACACTAACCCTTTCCTTTCTGGCTGCACAAAGAGGGAAGGAGGAGGTAAAACATTTTGGTCACGTCAGCCCAAGAGGCCTGGGTTTGTGTAAGCTGTGCACAGAAACAGGAATGTTAAGTCTGGACTGCAGTTGCTAAAAGCCTCTTTAATAGTGTGGACAGTATCATGGACTCCACTTGTATCTGCAGTCTCTTCAGGAAGAGGGGAGGAAAGCTTGCTGGAAATGCAGGTGTGTTTTCACCAAAGTTTTGCTTTGAGTTTTGTGCAACATCCCCTCTCTTACCTGTCGGTGCTTACAAGTCATTGGCTTCCATTCAACGATTGCTTGGGTGCAGAAACCATTGGAACATAGAGATTTGATGAACTGTGACCAACAGCAGCTTCTATTGCTGCATCCCTGAAAGTTCAAGCTTTGATTTACATATTTTAAATGTCTGTAATTATTCTGTCAGTGAGATGATTAACACAGAGATTGCTTTCCATAAATAGGAGCCTTCTGTTCATACCTTTCCAAACGTTTCAGCTTCCCAAAGCTATTAAGCATCTGCCCACAGCAGCCAAGCAAAAGTAATGCCCATACTTTAAATTGTGACCAATAAGTAACCTTTTTGCTGGTTAATGATCCCACTGTGTGATGATACCATTTTATTTCACCTTCTTCAAAATCAGGTATGTGGAACATGTTCTCACCTGTCTTGACCCCCTTGGTTCTCAATGGAGATTAACAGTGAGGATGGAAAACCTGGTCCTACTTAACATCAAAACAAATTCTCCTTTCCATCCCCATTGCCAGCAGGAAGAACTAGAGCAGTTTTTGGGGATGTGGACCAATAACCTGGTTAATAAATGTCTCCATGACATTTTTGATGTCCCAGTTTTCCCAGTACGCCAATCCAATCCAGACCTTATTGCAGCTGGGCAGTACAAAACCTGCAGCTTAGAGGAGCAGGGGCACAGATACACTGATCCTGGTGGGGTTTTGTTGGGGAGCCTTTCCAATGTTTTTTTATTACTAATTTGCTGGAAAAATAATCCCAAGGATCCCTTTTTTCCTCCCCCCTGTAATCATGCAACATTCATAAATGTTATTTAGGTATGCAGTGAGCAAATTTCAACAGAAATGCTGTCATGCCTCAGGGATCTAAAACTTCATTACATCTGTTATTAACTGTCTGTCTGTGGCAGGACCTAATTTTTCTTGATGTATTGGTTGCCCACAGCTTCTCAAAAATGCTTCTTATAACACTTCAAGGCGGTAAGACAGAGAATTTCAGGGATGAAATGGCACTGCTCTCCAAGTGGCTGATGGATGCTTTGGGGCTGTAAGATGCCCTTTCACAGCCTCTTTGTGGAGGTGCAAGGGGAGGTATAATTTTCATCCTCTTTGGCTCAGCACTTGAGAAGCTGATTGACTTTGTGTAAATACTTTTACCAGGGCAGGGTAATGTGAAAGTTTTAATTTAGAATTTAGATTCCCCCTTGCTCAGTAGACCTGCAGGCATACACAGCATTACTGTCATTAATACTAACGGAAGAACTGTTTTAATACACATCAATTTTTGAAGAGAGAAATTGGTCTGTTTAATAAGCAACTCCTGCCAAACTGGATGCTGATTCCAGAATGCTAAACAATTGTTTAAACTGTGGAACATTTTGCATTTCAGCAGCCTTGTCACAATAAATATAGATCTGTTGCTCTTTACACTAGTGCGAAGGGAAAAAAAGTAGGAGTTTTAGCAATGCAAACTAGTTATGAGAGAATGAGCTTCACAGCTGACTTGGTTCCAGATAAATCTGGCAGATTATTTTTCATAGTTGTGTTCTTGCCTGTACTGGGGTTTTTGCTTCTGCGGGTCCTCCTGTGTCTCCATGTCTGACATCACAGTTGCCTTCAATTTATGCAGCTACAGCTCAATTTGTTAAACATCTGCAAGTTCCTACTTGTCCTTGCTGCTTTTTCCTCAGCTTTGATGACCACAGTCTGCCCAGATCATTGTGTTTAGAAATTGCCTTGCCAAACATAGATGTACAGCCTTGTACTAAAATGAGGGAATTTGTTTTTCCTGGCTTAGCTGGAGGTGGTTTGTGCAGAGCTGCTGTGCTGTGTGCAGGGGCAGTGAGTGAACAGCTCAGTGTGTTGGGCAGGGAGGCAGAGCTGGGCCCTGCTGCTGCTGCTCTGAGCATCCCTCCCTGTAACCACCAGCCCCAAGTTCTCAGCTGGAATCCCTGCTGATCTGTTGAAACAGCTTTCTCGGTTCATTTTGGCTGAGTTGGGCTAGAAACTAAGAGTGAGGGGTTATGTTTGTTTTATTTGCATGGTCCTGGAAGGGGTTGGCAGGGGCAGGCACAGGCTAGAGTGACAGAAAGGGTCTCATTTCCAAGGAGACCTGATTGAAGAGGCAACAGGTTGACTTGGGATTTCATTCCAAGTCTCAGGATCCAGCCATTCAAAGCAAAAGTAACTTTAACAGCATAAACAATGTTAGAAATGTTTAGAAATATGTTTAACTTCTGTTTATTTCTTTGTTTTTTTTTTTTTCTTCCAGCCAAACAAGTGTGTCCATCTGAAAAAATTAGCTGTGGAGATTTAAGCAACAAGTGCATCCCATCGTCCTGGAGATGTGATGGGCAGAAAGACTGTGAAAGTGGAATTGATGAGGCTGGTTGCACTCCTGGTGAGTTAATACAGATGCAACGTCTCCATTTAGGACTATAAAAGTCCTGGAGTGACTGTTATGAATTGCATGGAAATGTTATTTCCTGACAACAAACTTATTTACTCTGCTTTGCAGTGCTAAGTGGGGACTTTTAGAAACAGAGAGGAAAGGATTCTCCAGTTGGGGCTGGCTGGAGAATGTGTGAACTCTATGAAGAATTCAGTATTATTATTAGGGTTAACACCCAGGTGATGTGGAAAGGACTTAAGTATGGTCCAAACCTTCCTCTGTGGTAGCTCAGCAGGTTCCTGCTGTGTCCTTGTCCCTGCAGAGTGGGCACAGACTCAGGCTGGCTTCTGCTGGGGTGGAAGGCATAGGCCTAGACATTGATAGCTTGTTGGTTTCACTGGACAGAGAGAGAATGATGTACTCTGTACCCATAACTGTTTTAAATTCAGTCCCTAAATGGCCACTGCCTTTTATTAGGCCTTTCTGTGCTGAATGAAAGAGCCCTTTAACAGTGTTTTCAGTCTGTGAAAACTCCTACATTGTGTGATCAAACCATTTCTCAGGCTGCCTTTTTGGTGGACCAAATATATTAGTTCTTTATGCTTCTTGATGTCAAATATTCTCTTTTGAGTGAATGCTTGACTCATTCTTGTGGCTCCCTTTGGTATTCCAGTTGGTTTTCCAACTTTTTTTTTACACAGACCACCAGAATTTAGGGAATATCAGTCTTGCCAGTCTGTGCAGAGGTAAAATCACCTTTCTAATTTCTAATACTGTTCTTATTAAATTCTTTGTGTGCCAATGATCCCAGGCTTTTAAGAAGCTCTCTACATTCTGTGTATTCACCCACCCCTCAATATTTCTAGTGTTGCATGTGGTATCAGCAATGTTATTTTTACTTCCAGGTTACTGGTGAAAGGGTTGAATTGTTACATTCAAGCACAAGTTGAAGTTTTTTCATTTGAAAACTGGATTTTGGGCTCTAATTACTGCCCAGTTAATAATCCACATTTCATCTTTTCTTTGAAGCTGTATAACAAAATATGTTTTACATGAACATTTTGAACACTCTGAGTGGAGTGCTGTGGACAAATTTATTTCTTTGCAGTCAGTTTTATCAAACAAAATATTATCAAAGCAATTACTTTGTGAGCAACTTGTTCTACTATTTAGTTCTCTTTGTAAAAGTCTTTTTTTCTTAGCCCTTTTTTTCCCCTTTTATTGGTTTTCCATGTGAAACTCTTAAGTGTTTTCCCTTTAGCGTGTACTTTTTTATTTCTTTGAATGGGAGGCTTGAATTAGAGACAAATTCAGAAGATAATTGTAACTGCTGTTTTCCTGATATGAGTTAGTGAAATTAGAACAATTTTTACACTGCCTGCCCATGTAATGCTGCTTGCTGCTGCTGCTCACACTAGTGGAATGGTCTCATGGAGTCTTTCAGTTGTAATAAAAATCTTCTTGAAATTGCTTTGAACTTTTTTTCAAAGCTGTAGGTAACCCCCAAAATGATTGTAAATATGTTCTGAATGCCACATAATTTCAGAATAATGATGCTATTAATGGATTTGGAAATAGCTGAGTGTTTCTGTTCTGGATGTTTCAGCATCCCTACTCTTACTTAGCTTCCATTTTAGTGCATGTGCAGGTTCTTAAAAATGGAAATTTAATTCAAGGACAAATTACTACATTTTGGTGGTTGTTGGGTAACTGGTGAGAAATGTATTAGTAACTAATTTCTAATGAATGAGCACTGTCCTCACACGCTGGAAATCTCTGCTGAGTCTGGCTCTGGGATGGGCCATTCTCTGGCACGAGGACCAGGGGAAATGGCATTGACAGGTGAACTTGGAGCATCCTGGGTGAGTGCAAACATCAAAAGCTTTCAGTCCTAAGATCTCAACTCAGCATCTTTCAGAGGTCAAATCTTACTCTGAGAGGGAAACAGGAGGCACTGCTGAAGGGCTGTAGTGGGAGCACTTTCAGGGAGGTTGCCTGTCAAATGAAGGTCTTTTCCTCATGGATGAGAACAGTTGTGTGAGCTGTTTCACCAGGGAGTTTGTGAAGGATTGATAGCTATCCTCTCCCTTATCCAAATCTGATAAACCTCACTAAGCCTATCCACTGATACTCTGTTAACATTCCCATTTCTTTGGTTGGAATCCTCCTTTCTCTGTTTCCTCTTATCTCAGCAGCACACAGTATCCTGACCACTTCAGACCCCATCTTCTCTTTGTTTTGTTAATTTAATCTCTGCATTCAGGTTTTTATTCTCATTTTGTAAGAAGCTTCAGCACTGCCTGTCACCCACAGCCTCTTGGAGCACAGCACCCTGTCACAGAGGCTGGACTTCTCACAGAGCTGACCAACTTGTCTATAAATAACACATCTTGCTGGATAAATGTTTGGAAGGGGATTTATTTGTGCTCAGAATAATTTCTGTGGTGAGAGCCTGCATGTGCAATAAACAAGTGGATGACGACTTGAAAATGGTGTGAGGGCATCCAGCAGAAAAGTCCCTAAGCTCTTTCTAAATCCATATTAATAAAGCTATTACTGCAACCTCATGTGACACTTCAAAATTTTTTTATCTGTGTATACTCTTACTTTTTGATAGGAATAACTGGCTCTTGGATTTATAATTCTTCAAGAGGATTTAATACAGAGTTTATTAACCTTATTTATGCCTGCATTTCTGCATTGGTAATTTGTATCAATAACAAGATTGTGCTGGTATCCAGGAGTAAAGCTTGGTTGTGCTGAGGCTGTGCAAGAACCTGTCCCTGTCAGAATGTTCGTAGCCCAAGTTAAGGGAGGATCTCCTGCAGGAGAGGACAGTGATGACCATGGCATAGCATCATCCAAAACTGTAGGAGCAGTGTAAGTGTGTTATGGTTCTTTCTCCTCCAGCAGTTTTCTTTCCAGCTGCTGGTCTGAACCTTGTAATTCTTGCTGGATTTTTCCTCTCAGAATGATATCATTGCTTTTTGAATCCATGTGAAATGTATCCAGTGCAGACACTGGCACAGGCTGCTGGGGGGAGAAAGCAGCTGTTCAGAGACAGAAGTAGAGAATCTGGGTGAGGAGACAAAATGGTGCCATTTTCACCCTGTGGAAGAACTTGTCAAGGAAGAATGGAAATTTCAAATTTTTTCACCTGCAATGGATAAAGCATCAGTGATCAGGGATCCAGATTTGTGTCTGCACAGGCTGTAGCTGCACCAGGGATTAATTGCAGGTATTAATCCTTGCACATAGGTAGTTAAGTACCTGTCTGCCTAAATAATTGACTTCCAACAGACAGCCTTTAAGAACACTACTGACTTCCTGTGCACAATTTCTGAAAATGCAAGTATCTGCCTTTTTAAAATAAGACTACATAAAAAGAAAAATCTTATTTTCTGGTTTTTAGAGCAGAAGTAATTTGAGTCTTCACAATACTAGGTATGTTGCAGTCATAGGTCAGGGTTAGCAGTGTTGAATTTGCTGGCTTGGAGGAGCTGGCAGCCTCCTTATTTCCCTGGTGAAGGTTTTCTGCTCCCAGTGTACCCAACCTTTGTCACAATGGATTGGACAAGTTTAGGAATGTGTTTACTGAGTCTAAAAGAGAAATTAAATACGAGAGGCTGTAATTAAAGCAACACAATTTGGGGTCTGTGTGGACTTTGCTAACTATTGCAGAACTTGCTAAATCTCTGCTGAGAGAGACAGTAAGCAGTGTTCTGTCAGCTCAGGAAGGCAAAGAGCACTTGAGAGTGGCTTTAGAAGAGAAGAGCTGCCATCCTGTATCAGCTGAAATGGCACTGAACCCCTTTACTGCACTCTTGTTCCTACTAAGGGGACTCTGGGATGAGAACAAGGCTCTGGCCCCATCTCTTCTGGCTGTGTCACTGGTTCTCACCTGAACCACTGGTTTCACTCAATATGGAAATTGTGTCTTGCAGATGAGGAGTTGGAAGTGCACCATTTTCCCCTTTCCCAACAGTCAGATACAGTGAAATGATGTATTGACTGTTAGCAGATTATTTATCCATACCATGGTTTATTCTGCTAAACTATAGCACAGAGACAGATCATGGGGAACTTTTGCAGGCAGTGGATGGATTCATACTGACCTTGTGCAGTTGGCCGAGGTGAGAGCCAGAAATTCCTGCAGGAATCTCATGCCAGTGACAGCCCCACTACCCAGAGCATCTTCTCCTGGACCCTGTGTTTCAGGATTTTCATTGCTGACACATATCTCAGAATTAGTTCTAGATTTTCACCTTTATGATATGATGATATGCCAGATTAAAAATGAACTGGATAAAGGTTTTGTAAATTCATAAGGGAAGCCACAGTAAGCACAGGTGTGCTCAGCTGTAACCATGTCCTTGCCATGGCAGCTCCCAGGCTTTCCTGTGTATATAGATCATTTCCAGGATTCTCAGGTGCTGAACTTTCCACTTTTCCTGGCACAGGTCCAGGCTCATGTGTTGCTCTCCATAAAAAGCAGCAGCCCCTCCAAGTGAGGGGTCCTTTTCTTGGAAGGTCCAACTGCAGAAAACTTTGAGTCAGCTCTTGCCAGTTGCCCTGGTTAACAGCCTTCAGGTCAGCTGAGAACTATTGGCTGAAGGAAGAAATTTAAAGCACGCTAAAGCTGTTCATCCCTCCAGCAGATGCACCTGGTGATGAACCAGCTGAAGGAGGGAAATTGCAAAGCTGATTTAAAGTCACCTTCCCCCATAATGCTCCTGCACCTACGCCTGCACTCACATGAAGTGACCTTTCTATTGACAGTTAAATTGTTTTATCATCTTTTATCATTGTTCTGTAAGTATAAAGAGCATCATGTTGTCCCAGCACTGTTTTCTTCTTTGTGCAGTAAAAGGTACCTGTATTTTGCATGAGTCACACTTCAGTGTTCCCTACTGGGATTTGACCATACTGATCCAGTTCATTCCAGATCTCCACTGATAGTACTGAGACCTTTTAACTTGGTGATAATGTAGCACTGATTTTATCTTTCATTGCAGCTTGATTTAATGTGTGCTTTTGTTAAAGTTAGTTCTGTTCACTGCCTGTTAATGAATTAACATTCATTATGTGCTGTCCCTCAGTCAGCTCACAGTGACATCAAACCCAAAGGATCAGATTTTGCCATGCATTCTCCCTGAGAAACCCACAATTTTAACAGGGTTAAAGCCCATAGCATCACAGTCATACCTGTAAAAAAAATATTTATCCACTATCATATTTGGTTTTTTAGTATGTGATGAAAAGAAACATGTCTGGTCTGAAATTCCTGGCATTTTATAGAAAGTAGCTGTAGCTTCAGTGCACTTGCCATGGTGGAAGAATTTACAGTAATTTCCAAGAAGGAAAAAAAAGAATTGCTAGATTTAACAAATGCAAGTCCTTCATAAATAAGGTAGCACAGCAATGATATCCTCTGGGCTTTACATGATGTTTAATTACTGGACAGCTGGAGGGATTAATGCTTGTGCATTATGCCCTGGCCCTCAGAAATTAAACATGTACAGCTGCCACTTTATCACTGCTTAAAGTATTAGAGGTCCTTCAAAAGCGGTAGCAATTTGCAGAAAAATCCCCATTGTTATTTAGGAAAAATCTCAGCCCATAATCATATTTGTCCTGAGTTCCTTCAGAACAAAATGGCAAGAAAGAAAAGAGATTGGGAGTTACTTTTAATTGCATGCTGACAGGAAAAGTGAAGGTAGTTGCATTTTTAATATATTGGATGCTTGTTGTAATTAAACATAATTAAATAGTGTGTGAACTTAGGTTAGAGGTAAGACAGTCATTGTGTAAATCCAGAACTAAACCTTAAAGCCACGGCCCAAGCTGTGCCAGGGCTGTACCTGCAGAGTCTGAGGGCAAAATGGCTTTGCCTTCCCTGCTGGTGCCTCTTGAGCTTAGGTTTGTAAAGGAACACATCTGGCACATCTGCAAATGCAGCTTCCAGCACAGAGCGGGGCTTTGGGGGTGGCCCTGTGCTGATCCTCCTCACAGAGAAATTGTCCCTATCAGTGTTCCATGAATAATTTATTCTGTAAAGCAGAGAGGATGAAAACACAATGTGAAAACAAGACAATGCAGCAGTGCTGCAGATACTCTGAAGGAGCATGAGGGAAAAAGGGGGGCATGCAAAGAACAGCACAAGCCCACATCCCCACACAGCCACATCCTTCACAGCCTGAAGGATCATTGGTCAGGGTTCTGGAAGAGGCTGTGAAAGAGCTGCTTTTGTACAGAGATCTGGGGGTAATTAAAAGTAAAGCTTCTCAGTGCTGGACGGCAGGACACCTGTGCACATCCACACGAGCTTTGTCCTGCTGCTCTTTCTGCACTTTGGCTGGAGACATTGACTCTGCTTCTTCTCTCCAATCTCACATCGTACTGGCAGAGGAGCAAAGTTTGGCCTGTAATTATGTTTATCTTTTGGGTAGTCTATCTTTCAACAGAGCTCCTAGAGTTGAAGCAGTCAAGGAATTACATCTTATTGCCAAATACAATTATATTTCATGTCCATTAAGTGCTTTCTTCATAAGAATGCAGCTATAATTTTGAGTCTGTTCATCCAAAAAGCAAGAAACTGTTTAGTTTTATTCAGGGAAATCTTCTGTAGCTGGCAATGCCAATGATGATGCTATGATGGCAGATATGTGGGTAGGAGTTGCATCCTGCAGTGGCCACCAGTACATATGTGTTACACTAATTAACAGTTCTGCTTCCTGAGCATATGATCTGAAGGCTAAATCAAAATCAGTAGCCTGAACTCAGCACAGTCCTACGCAGGAGAGGACCATGTCATGTTTGATGCAAGAGGGAAAAAATAAGTTGGTTTATGAGTCATATTAACAGATAAAACTAATCTGAAAGTCATCTTAGTGGCTGAAATACTCTTTTCATAGAGAGTGATATAAGGGTTGGATTAACTTTGCTTTTACTTTGCAAAGAAATTTGTTCATTAGATAAAATGTAATGACAAAGGTTTAGCTCACAATAAGCACCACTTCATTATCCTTCTTTGTTCCAACAACTTTAAAATACTTGTTCATGTTGAACATGGTGAGTCTTCATCTCAGCCCAAATCCAGGAAAGTACTGCTTTCTACTCCCAAATCATAGAAACTGCAGGGCAAATCCTAATGCCATGGAAATCTCATTGCTGTTAATGTGAGCACAGTCAGCACACTACCCTTGCAGGTTTAATTGCAGTGAGTGTCACTCAGTGATTAAATTTTCCATTTGAGTAGAAAAATCTATTACTGTTTGCCATTCTTTTCTGGAACTGTGGGTACATAGGTACATTGTCTATATCACGTAATAGCTGTGCCCCCTAATTATCACATAACTGAAAACAGTCAGGGGCTAGTTGTTTCCTGAGCAGTCTGTCAGTCTCTCCCCATCCCAAAATCACCACAGGGCTCTTGTGTTTATGAACATAGTCATTATAGGATGTACTTACATTCATAACCTTGAATGGGGCTTCACCAAACTCTGCCAATTGCTTTGTTGCATCCTCAGTGCTTCTTTTTAAGGTTCTTCTTTCAGTTCAGTTGTCTTGCAAACCATTTTATTTCTAAATCTCTTAATTGTTATTGAACTTACATTCAAGCTCACTTTGGATCACTGTTCCTAGAGAAATGTAAGACATGGTTGGTAAACTGGAGAGAGTTGAGAAGGCAAAGCTCTCAGCCTTGCCTTGTTTTGTCTGTGCTCCAGAAGAGTTAACAGTGCATGTTCCAAATGCAGTAAATGTTTAATAATGAAGCAAACTGCAATAAGCAATATCTCCTCTTACAGACAGTTGCCATCAAGCAAAGTAAATTAGTAAATGGAAATTTTATGGGGCACTGACCTCACTGCTTTCAATGTGAGCTCTGCTTTGATCATCACTGCTCAGGTGAGTTCAAACCTGTGAGTCAGCAACCTCCAGGATTCTCTGCTTAGTTATGGCAGCAACTTCTAAATGGCTTGTTTGATTCTGGGGAAATTGCTCAGCTTTTCCACTGGTTAATCTGGTACCATCTCTGCCCTTAGGAATGGGGAAGGAGAAGGAGAAAGTGGCAGGCCAGTGACATGGCTGTGGGGCCATGGATTGGGATTCCTTGCCTTTCCCACATTTCCTAATGATAAACTCAGTTGTGCTGTCATTTCCCAATGTGGTTGAAATGTAGCTTTTAGGATTCCAATGAAGTCTCTCTTGAGCTGGACATAAGGAACCAGAAAACAGGCAGGTCATGTCTCTGTGTCAGCCGATGAGCACAAAGTGGGAATCTGCCCAGTGGGTGGAAGGTGACATCCATGGATTGGCTTTTCCTAGCAAAGTGTGTGTGATTTAAACTCTGCAATGGCAAAATTAAATTGTGGTTGTGCAGAAAATGCCATACACAGAAATTCTGTGCAGAAAATTCATAACCACAGGGAGTCCTGCTGAATCCAAGAGGTTTCTGTGTGCAGTAATGTGGGATTTGTGTGCCCTGTCCCAGAATGAAGCTCTGCTCAGGAATGCCCTGTTCTGCTTGCTGAATGTTCATATATTCCTCAGAAATACAGAATTTTGTGTGATAATATTAGAGCAGATGTTAGTTTAATGGCTATTATCAGATGTTTCTGAGGGATTTGCCAAATTGGTGTAATTTGTAAAATTGCCATTTTAATAAGCAAGTCATGTCTAAGGGAATAGGAGTGAGTTTGTCCTGTACAGGCTCCAATTTTCAAAGTCAGGAAAGAAACTCACTAGACGCTTCACAGCACATTTGTTTTCCTGTTAAATTTTGGCTACTACCAAACATCTCCAATCTGATTCAGCTGAATATATTCCAGTCTGAATATAAAAGAGTAATAATAATTTTTTTATCCTCATGAGATTTACTGTGGGGTGTCTTGGATTGTCACAAAAGCAGGACAGTATTAACCTTATTCTGACCATCCATTTTTGTCTTTCAAGCTGCTTTATTTTAACCTTAAACCCTCTACACTGGCTTCACTTTTTCCTATTTTGAGGTCATTTTCAGTCATTTAGCCAGAAGAGCATCAGATAAACTTCCTAACCATTTCCTGGTTTGAAGCAAAATTGAGGAGACTGCAGGTATGAGTTGTAACCTTATTGCACATACATGAAATTAAAGACAGACCGTGCAGAATAGTCATTCCTTTGTACATAAACTGCTTCTCTCTGTAAATTTAGGGTCATAATTAATTCTATTTCCAGATAATTAAACCACTTGGATTGAATATATGAATCTCAGGAAATACATTCTAAATCACCAAATACATTTTTGAACCAACTATTATTTGTCAGCAGGGGCTTTGGCATCTTGTTGCTGGGTTATAATTAACTAATACTATGCAAATAGTGCTGCAGAGAATGGAAAATGACTGATTTGTGTTTGAGGGCAGCGTGTGACAAAGGCAGCCAGCACATGCAAATATTAATTTGCAGGAGTGTGTGAGATGGCTCCTTAGCTCCATTAGTGATTTGAACAATATCAGGAATTACTATTCCTTCTGCAGCCTCCATCTAGATGGGCTTTTCGGTATCAATCACCATAGCAACAACCACTGGTGGGAGTGAGGCTGCAATTCCACTGCATTATTCCCTCCATGGGAGGCCTGTCATTTTTTCAGAGCAATGAGCTTCAAGGTCATCTTCATTTACCTCCATCTCTTTTGCTGTCCTTCCTGGAGGGCAGCTTTCCATGGGAAACTTGTCCTTCCAGGCACGAATCTGTGCTTTAAAGACTGGCATTTGACAGAAGATCTGTATGAAATATTCAGGTATTTGGTAACCAATTGACTGCAGGCAAAATAAATAATTTAGACAGAATTAAACCTGAAAATAAATACTAGTTAAGCAAAACTAACATACTGACAGTGCTGGTAACTGGCAGTTCTTACATGATCTACCCTGTCTGCACTCTGTGACTTCCTTATCCATGGCCTAGCTCAGAGATTGGTTCCTCTGGGCTGCTGGATTTGCACTTGGGACAGAAATCCTGGGCAGATGGAGCTCAGAAATCCCACCCCTCACCCCTGCTGAACTCAAATCCTAAATCTCAGAGCTTGGAAGAGTTTCTCAAGTCCAGCAACCTCTCCTGGCAGTGTTGAAGCAGCCATGAATCAAACAGCAGATGTCTCCCTCCCTGATGCAAATGTTGATATGCATAAATCATCCTTTGCCCGCTCCAGAAGATCCATTATCAGATTTTTAAAAAACATAAATTTTCAGACACATTTTTTTTAAGTTGCTTTGGTGACAATGTCAGAAAAATACAGTGTACTAATTCATCTTATTGTCTTGTCTTCAGCATCAGTGGATAATTGCTGCTATCCACTTTACCACAAATTTTGCCAAATAATTATTCTTCAAGCCATTCATGTAATTTCAAGTAGAAATGGCTCTTTTGGAGGAGAGATGAATTAAATACCTGAGTCTTACTGAAAAGCTATAAAATCTTTAATTAGAGATTAGCAATAACAGCAGTTATAGTCCATTGTACATAATTCCAGCTCCTGGTAATGATGGACATATCATTTATTTCATTTTTTATTTCTACCCAGATTTGAGGATTCGTGCTTGATATAGTTGTCCATTGTAGAAATGTTATGTACAAATATATATTTTTTGAAATGACAGTTTTTAATGAGCACTCTGTATTTTTAGAGAATTCTACATCTTGAGAGCATTCTGCTTTTTTGTAAAAGCACTTTAAAAGCATGTGGCAGAATTATCTGAATTTTTGGTGCCATGCCTGAGCTAAGATTGTCCCTGCTGCACCAGACTCTCACTAAAGCCTCTGGTTAAATCCTGGCTCTGGGCAAAAGAGAACCAGCCAGTACTGAAACACTAACTCCACAACTGCAATATCTCTGATCTTCTGTTATTTTAGTATTTTTAACTTCCTCTATCCCAAGGCTGCTTCTGCTGCACTCTCCTCAAGAGAAGTGACAAGAGTGCAGCTGCAGGCTGTGAGGCAAAACTGTGACAGTTGTGCTCTACAGATTGGCACATAGCACAGGGCAAAAATTAATGCAGAATACCTCTGGTATATTTTGTCTGTAGGCAAAATTACATCTTCATCATCATTTATGTGTGATATTTTACTTCCTAAAACTGTGAAGTACCTTTACACATTACAGTGCTCTACAGTAAACTGATGTTAGAGTTATGCTTTGAAGGCTGTTGATTAAACACCTTGTGACAAACATTTGCAGCGTTTCTGTTGGGATCACTCATATTTGAAGTAGGTTTTGCACCTTAGAGTACAACATTTATTAATTGCTTCTGCGCTAAAGAAAGCAAATTATTATTTGATTGCTTGGTCTTCAGTGAATCAATCTATAATAGGACAGGTAGTAAATTTGGAGAATGCAAACAGATTGCTTAAGACAAAAGATACCGCAGTGATCACTTAATTACTGTTGGCACGTTTTCTACTGAAGTGCTCTGGAGGCAACAAAATACCGTGGTGATGGGACTGTGAGGTACCCTGACAGATTTGTGGAAGGGGATGTGAAGTAAAGTGTCCCTGGGGCTTTCCTGCCCCGTGCCCGTCTCTGCAGGTGCTGTGTGAGATAACTCTGGTGCTTTATTTACTGGCTCTTGGCTGGGGTGCCAGGCGGTGCCACAGCGCCCGGCAGCAGCGGCGGCTCCGCTCCCCGGGCTGGGAGCTGCAGCCTCAGCCCGACCCTGCCGTGCCCAGAGATTGCAGCTCCTGGGGAGGATGAGCAAGGCTGAGAGCTGCTGATGCTCTCTGCCCTCCCATGGCAGCAGCAGAGCACACGGGAGGGGTGGATGGAGCTCTGCTGGAGGACTGTGGAGGTGGAGAGGGGAATTACAAACAGCCAAACTGCTGGGCTCATTCCTGGGAAGAGAGCTTGTGTCTAGTGCTGGCATCACACTGAACTTAATTTTTAAAAAGAAATAAAATAATCATGACTATGCAATTTTTCTAGCTAGCAATTCTTATGCTTCACTGAGAAAGTCCTCATGAGAGGTTACAAAAGCTGAACTGCTTCTACTTTCTGGCTGTGATTACCAGCAATTTTATATCTGTACTGGGATTTGTAGGTGCAAAGGAGGAGCTTTTGTGCAAACTTCCATTGTCTGTATCCCACTCCTGTGTTTATCAGTCGCTAATTTGTGAATGCAGCAGATTTCTGAAGGGAAATATCGACAAAGAGGAGGGAAGGGTGGAGGTGGGACCAGGAAAACAACGAGGGGAAAAAGAGGGGCTCATTACAGTTGGTGGAAAGGAAATTTATGCACATGTAGAATGTGCAAATAATTACAATCTTGCCCAAACATCAGGGATCAAAGAACTATGCAAGAATTTGCTCTATGATCTGTTTCTGAGATTCATCAAAATAATGCCAGAAAAGCAATTTCTTCTTCTCGGCCTTTATCTGTTACAGAAGCTGTATATAGCCATAGAAATATTCCTGTTTTCCTACTACCATTTTAAAATAAATTGGTAAGATGATAACTGTTACCTTAAATTTCCACTTTCTGGAGGAATGTTCCATATGCAGTTCCATATAATGTCTCCTCTGAAGACAGTGTTAAATTATCTAGGTGTGTACTGATCAGTATGGGTTAAATAGATGATTTCTAGTTGTGGGGTAAGGATAAAAAAATCTACTGAATGGAGATAAAGAGCAGAATTTGGGTAATATTCAGAGCATTTTGATGGTCTCAGTTTTGCTGTGCAATAGAGAAAGGTTTTAAATGCTTCTCCACCAGATTGTGCTTGTATTTCAGGTCCTTATCAGAAGGATTCAGCTCCTAGTATTAGTTGTCTGATCTCAGTTCCTTCTGAACTGAAGGGAAGAAACTGTGGCTGTCCCAAGGGACAGGTGCCTGTTAAAGGCACCTCAATATCCAAAATTCCAAGTGCAGAAGGAGCCTGAGCAGCTCCTTTGGTGCCTCGCTCTGTTGTGTTCTGTGATTGCTGTCGAGTGGGGCAGCTGAGATTCTCTTTGACCTTCCTCCCTGCTGGAGGGAGCCTGGGTCCTGGCCAGGGCGTGGGAGCATTGCAGCAAGGAAGGCAATTCTGTTTCTCTTCTAATTATGTGGGTTGCTGTGCTCTAACATCTGGAAAACCTGGGAGTAAATGGCACAGAGCACAGGGCAGGAGGGGAGAGGTGTATATATATATATATATATATATATATGTGCGTGTGTATTTGTGTGCATGTCTGTGTATATTCATGTTCTGATGTAAAATGAGAGGCTGCTTAGGTTATCAAACAGAGGCCAGCAAGTTTGCCAGACAGAATGTAATTAGAAATCTGTGCAAGTGGACATGTTCTTAATTGCTGGATAAATACAAGTTTATTCCCAGGTATAAACCAGACATAATACAGCAGTAGAATCCCACTGGGCTCCTGTCACTGGCTGAAATCTGGGATATGACAGGTCCTTTAGAGGGATCCTGCTGCTTTCCAGGTGCAATTGCTATTGCAGTGATTGGTACCATCTAAACTGTGTGATTTAATGTAGGGACTGCAGATATGGCAGTGAGTAGTTCTTCTGAAGACAAAAAAGATTCCCAAGTGCAATGCAAAAAATAAAAAAACATCTTATTGTAATTTATTTGCATTTATATTTATTGTATTTGTAATTTATCAAAGCCATAACTTCTGTAGAGGGCTGAAACTGCAGAAAAATTGTTCTTTTCTAAGTAACTACCTCAAAGTACTTACAGAGAATTTCTTGCGTGGTTTTGGTTCCCCCACACCTTGATGGAATAAAGTGACTGCGAACTGCACTTTGTTGGAACACCTGAAAGTTTAATTTGAGCAGGCATCTCTGGTTCAGCTGTCCATTAGGCTTGCAGAGGAGAGTGCTCCACTCAGCTTCTATCTGACAAGCGCCTCATTTGTATGTTAATGTTGAGTTGTGATTTCCAGGGAAGGCATTCAGCGTGTTGTAAAGGGCCTTACTGGCAGATTGCAGCTAAATTGATGCTCGACTCACTAAATATTTACCCTACACATCCCACTTAATATGTCCAAAACCAGGCATACTGTGAAATCCTGAAACCTGATTCTGTGCTTATGAAAGTCAGGAAGCCTGGTAATGTCAGCGTGGAGCCAAGTGGAGCCCTGGCACTGCCAGCACAGCCCCAGCCTCTCCCTGCAACCTCCCATTCCCATTCCACACTGCTGCTGCCACCTGGGGCTCCCCTGGCTGCTCCTCAATGCCAGGGCAGCACTGCCCCTGCTTCTCCCACCCTGAGTTCCCACAGCCCTGTTGCCCCTCCTTCTCCAGGGCTGCCCCTGTCCCTGGAGGATGCATCCTGAGGCACAGTTGAGGAGCACTGTGTCCTCAACAGCTCCTTGCCGTGTAGTAACCACTGGGAGGAATGTTTTGGGGTAGGACAGCTGTGGTAATGCCTTTGTGCCTTTGCACTCAGACATCCCTAAAATGCTAAAGCTGGGGCAGTGGTGAGGGCTGGGTTGGACAGCTCCCAGCTCACCTGTTTGTTTTTATTCCCAAGCCTGTTCTCCCAATGAGTTCCAGTGCAGTAACAAGTCGTGCATCTCCATCATCTTCGTGTGTGACGGTGACAACGACTGCGGGGATGGCAGCGATGAAAGGAAGTGCTCCCCTCTGACCTGCAGCCCCAGCGAGTTCCAGTGCAACAACAGCATGTGCATCCCGGAGCAGTGGGTGTGCGACAACCAGCCCGACTGCGAGGACCAGTCGGACGAGTCCATGGACAGGTGTGGCTACGACGCCAGGGCTCTGAACACGTGCGCGGCCCACGAGTTCCAGTGCAGCAACGGAGAATGCATCCACCTCAACTGGAAGTGTGACGGGGACGAGGACTGCAAGGACAAGTCTGACGAGCAGGACTGCCGTGAGTTTCTGCAGGGGCCGGGCCCAGGGCTCTCTGGGATGGGGAGGAAGGGCCAGGAGGCTGCTGAGGGCTCTGTTTGAAGGAAGGCTTTGATGTCTGACAGCAGCTGTGCCAGACAAGGAGCGCTTGTGTCCCACACAACAAGGCTGGGTGCCCAGCCCAGCAGGGTCAGGTGCATTCCACACTCCTTTTGTGTTTTTTCCTTGAGAATCCATAGGGAGGTGTAAGAGCTGTTGGATGGTACTGAGCCTCAGAAAAGATCTGTTTCACTAGAAGGACAAGGAGTGGAAAATGAGAAAAATGTTCAAAGCCCTCAGGCTGCATGGTGGGGTCACAGCTGTAGGTTAGAAGCTGCTATGCTAAAGGGAATATATGATCAGCAGAAAAAATAATTCATTTTCTGCCTCTGAAGTTGGAGTATACTGAACAAGGCAGTCAAGAGAAGTACCTCTGAAGAATCCAGTTTGAAATGCATTTTGAGCTTGGCTTGATAAAGGCACAGAGCTAATAAATAATGTATTTCTTTTCAGCTGGCTTTATGCATTTAACATGTTGGTGTTGGTATGTGTGGTATTTTGAATGTTTCATCCATTTTTAGCCACTAAACTGTTCAAGCTGGTCACTTACCTGAGGAGGGAGAGAGAAGAAAACAAGAGCAAAATGTTTTGCTAGAATATTCATAATGACAAGATTGAAATTAAATATTTACATACTGTTTATATTTAGCAGCTCTGACATTGGGCCACCTCTGGGGAGGAAGGCAGCAACCAGCTGCAAACCCAGGGATTTTTGCAAGGTATCTGAGAAAATTCATCACTTTTGCCAGCAACATCCTTTGATACCCATGACAATGGCCAGGCTGGTGAGCAGCTGTGTGGGAGAGCCCTTCAAGGATCTGGGAATCACAGTCTCTTCCAGGCAGAGAAGGAGATATAAATTCAGCAGCTTCTTTAACAAGAGGAGGACGTAGTGAATCCTGGACACCACTTACTGTTTGCACTGCAGGAGAGCAAGGGGATGAGCCACAGGTTACCCTGGAGCTGCTGTGCCTTTAAAATAGACAAGGACTCTTTTAAGAGAGACGAGCTGAATAGGGGAAGCCTAAAATGTTTTGTTAGGAAGAGAGCAGCTTTGGTTGCTCTTTTTTGGGTACAAGGCTGTCAACCCCTCCCAAGGAGGGGTGGATTAGGTAGGCTGTCTTTTCTTTCATCTCCAAGAAGGTGCTAAAGTTGCTGACAGAGCTCTTGGGCAGCAGGTACCCAGGCAGTACTGCCAGGCTCTGAAGGATCACAGGGACCAGGGAGTCAGGAGAAAAAGCTGGTTCCTGGCTCTGTTTCAGGAAAGCTATGTAGAAACACAGCTGCTGGAGATGGGCCCTGCTGGCTGGGGCAGCCTGGGTGGTTTGGGGCAGTCCTGTACCTGTGTCCCCTCCAAATCAGGAGGCAGTGCCAAGGGCTATGTTACATACAAAGGTGAAGAACTGGTGTCTGGTACAGGGGACTCCAGCAGAACTAATCTCTGTCCCAGGGGATGCATCCCCTGCAGTGACAGCAACCTGAGAGGAGTTTGGACAGCTCAGGACAGGGAAACAGAGAGGTGGGGAGAGCTCCCTTCTGTTGACAAGTGGAGAAAGAGTGGAGCAGCTCATGGATGGTGCTTTCTGATGAAATGCTTCTTATCCCTGTTCAACTTGAACCATATGAAGTCTTTTACAGGCCCCATTTATTTTGACATTTTGCTGGGTGAGAGGAGTGGGACTGTGCCCATGTACCTTCCTGAGGCAGAGGGCCCACTGTTCCCCAGCCTCTTTCCTGGGTGTGACAGGCATCAGCCATGTCCAGCTGAGCTCAAACTGCCCAGCCATGAGGACTGAAGGAGCACAGCTCCACCAGCCTCCCTGAGCTGCAGGGCAGCCTCAGCCAGCAGCACTTGCAGAGGCACCAGAGTCAGCTCCCAGGGCAGAGGATGCAGCTGGACACTGCTGCAGCACAGCACGGTGCTGACAACCAGTGGAGAAAGGGGGAAATGTGGCAGAAGTGACTGGAGAGAATTCTGAGTAGTGGAGATTTAGCACAATGAGGGTCTCTTTCCAGAAAGTCTCAGTCCAACACAATGTAGAGTTTGTCTGCCTGGGAGAAGCAAGCATATGAGCTGATCGTGCTGCTTTCAGTGGATTGGGAAACAGGGATTCAAAGCCCCATTGTTTTAGCTACCTCAGTGCTCCTCTGCACAGAGTACCTGGTTCTGGTTCTACCCCAGTGCCACAGCAGCGTGTGAGCTCACGGCCGTTCGCACTGCATGGATGGGATTCTCTGAGACAGCAAGCAGGAGAGGCCTTGCAGCACTCAGTGCTCGTGTAGCTGATGTGTTGGCTGGGTCAGAGCCAAAATTAATATGGCCATCCTAAATGCAACTGCTGCTGAGGTACACCTGCCTGCAGTAAGAAAGGGACACTGGGAGCTCTGGAAACTCAGCGTCACTGCTCATCTGTTGGACTGAAGAGTTGAGGGACCTTTATGATTCTTTTCCTCTCCAGAAATTCTCTGTTTGAGATCAGTATCATGGGGAATGCAGAGAGTTACAGGTATGTGACATAGTTCTCTCCCCTTAGCAACAAGGATGGCACACAGGCCCCTTGATTGGACCTGATTCAAAGTGCATGTCCCACCACTACATCTTCTCTTGCAAAAGGGGATCATATGGGGCTTGTGCAGTATAAACAGAGGGATGGGAGCTAATGCTTTACAAAAAAGTCATGAGGCCATCACCCATCATTCGTTATAAACATTTTGGATTGGTAAATGAGTAGAGCAGAAATGAAGGGTGACAATTGGTGAACAGGTTTTGGCAGAGAGACAGCAAATGAATAGGAGGGAATGAGTCATTTCAGGAAAGCTGTGTGGGAACATTGAGTGGCTGGGGGTTTTTCCATAGCATATATATTCAAATATGTATATATGTATATTTATAAAATGAGCATTAGGTTAGATTTATTAGTCTCCAAATCTGGAATGGTATTTTAAGATGTCCTTTGCAACTTGCATTAGGGCATCCAGGAGGGAGAATAAATAATGCTTACAACTGAGAGCAAGGAAACAGACCCCTTGAGACCTGACCTCACACTTTTGTGCCTCTGTCTCCCCATCTATAAACTGGGATTGATGCATTTTGCAAATGTTAGGATTTTCTTTTTTGAGGAGGAAGGGGAAAAAAAACAGAAACCAGAAGAAACTGAGGGTCAGGTTTGGAATCTGGAATATACCTGCTGAGTTTGAGCGATGCAGCTTTGTGCCCAGGATTTGTAAATGGGAAGTGTGTCTCTTTCAGGGTGCTTGTTAATTTGGCAGGGCTTTGGCAATTTGTTTTGCATTTCCATACAAATTGTATACATTGTATACAGGGCTTTGGTAATTTGCATCTGATTTGCAGAGGAGATGTCTGTAAAACTAGTGAGATTTCACTGATTTAAACCTTCCAAATTAGGCACAGCAATTTTATGAACAAGATAAAATTTATGAATTTTATCTTGTGCAAATAAACAGCACAGCTCCTCCCTCTTCTTGGATTGTTGCTTTGCTTTGGGAATGGCCTTAATGGGAACCTGCTGTCAGCTCTGCCAGTGGGGCTGACATGGGTTAGTGTCTCGACTTCAGGATACCATGGAGTTCTCCTGAAAAATGCAGAAAAATAGATATGCCATACATGCATTTTAATGCCTTTGTAAACAGTAAGAGTCATTATTGTAGCTGCCTTTTCTAGATGTCCATTGAGAGGCTCAGGGACTGTTCCTTGAAGGTCTGAACTTCCACAGCTCTGGTGGAATGAGAAGTGAGCCAGGAAACCCATCCTGGTCTCCAGACTTCTGTCTCTCCTTGAAGCTTTGTGCAGTAGAGTACAGCCCCATATCTGTGTTTTGCAGTCCCTGTAGCAACTGAACTAAGAATTGTGCTGTCATTTTTCTCTCAGTCTTGTGGCGCTTGTGCAGCATTGTCTTTGCAATTCCTACAAAATTCTCCTTAATTTTAATTCATTATGGATTCTGTTCTTAGCATTTAGCTATAACTGCTTTTGAGAAGAACTTGGAAAATTACAATTGAAGACAATTATAGGTTTTATAACAGCTGTCTTCCAAATCTGTAGCTGTTGTCACACAGATTGACTTGATAAACTGGAGACCTGTTTCTGCTCCAGAAAAGACAAAACCCCATTGGCTTTAATTACATGTTGCACTTTTGTGTGGGGTTAATATTTATAGTCAGAAATGGAGGACCATCCTATCCTACCTCCACACATAGAAGTTGCATCAGAAAAGGTGAAGCAAACTTGCTTTCAAGTTAGGGGTGAAGACAAGAAATAATTATGTCAAAGGAGTTTTCAGCAAGGCAACAGGAAAAGCCTTGCAGTGGCCAAGGTTCAGCTTGGCAGAAGTCAGGGTTTCCTGCAGAGGAGGAAAGTGCTTCCTCCATGGTCAGGGCTTCCCCAGGCAGGTGGCTGTACATGCCAGGAACAGTTTAAGCAGAAGCGACTCTGCCTCCCTGCAAGAGTTCTTGGTGCCACTGCCAGACCTGTGGTCTGTGACTCTCCCAGACCACAGCTTTGTTTCTTTCCCTCCTTCATTTTTCTGCACTTGGTAGAGCAGCAGATCCCATATGCTTAGTTTGAAGCTGCTGTCCCAGATGTCCCACTGAGGTTTCCCATTCCTGTACCTGGGTTTATTCAGCTGAAACGTGGCAACACATCTGGTCCCATAACTGTGTTTATTGCTTGGGATTTTTTTCTCACTTTACAACTTTTTGTTAATATAATGCATATGGCTTTCCTCTCCAAGGAGCAGTGCTATTTCCAAACTTTTCTCATGTGAATACTGTGTATTTCTAATGATAGGATTTCTCCCTTCCCCCACCAGCCCTGCAGTTGTGGCTTTTCCTGTCTCTGGTGCCTTTTGCTGGCTGAAGATGCACTAGAACCAAGTCCAGTGAAGCAATCATGAACCTGGATCCTGCATCCTGCAGGATGCAATCACCAATAATGTGGAGTCTTTGTGCAGCTGATACTTTATGGTATTGATGCTGGCTCACTTTGTGTCTGCAGCTCTCCTAGGTTATCTGAAAGTAGTCATTTTTATATTAGAACTAGTTTGTTAAATTGTCCAGGGCAGTCTGCAGACAGCTCTCACCTCCCATGCAGTAACACCAGTGCTGGCCTCCCCTCACTGCTCAGAAGCAGTAATTTTCTGTCAGACCACATCAGGACACAATCACATGATGGAAAGGCTGGAATCAGGAGCTCTCCAGGGTGTGCTGCCTTAATAGGATTTTAAGAATACATCCAATGGGCCCCTGAGAAGGAAGCTGCAAAACATGTCCCAGGAATGAGGAGCCTGTTTTGCCAGGCTGCCTGTATCCTGTGGAAGCACAGGGCTGCTCCCAGCTAGGGAGGTTTCTCATTCATTCTAACTTGGGGAGGGAAATATGACTGCTTTTAGCATGGTCAGTGCAGGTGTGTGGTTTATATTTTCCCCCAATTTTGATGTTTATCAGATCTGGTTTGAGTCCATCATAATCTGACCTGGACAAGTGAATTTGAGGCATGAAAACTGGGCTGATATCACGTAGGTGTTTAGGGCTGGAAACCCCAAAAACACCACGGTGCAGTGGAGCTCTTCTGCCTTCCAGTGGGCTGTTGGCTCATGGGCATTCAGTAACCTGATGACTGTGTCTCGTTGCTGCCTTCATTGCAGCTATGACCACACTGCTTTGGCAGAGTCACTACAGGTCTCTTGCTTGGACCTTAGCCCAACATGTTTTGAAATGTATCAGAAATGTATTTTTTTCTGCAGGAAGGAGAGCTGAGGAGCAGTTGCCTTTGCCTGCCCAGTGTCACTGTACACTCCCAGCTGGAAAGCAGCCAGGCCTCACACAGACTGCAGCCCCCAGAGCTGCCACACTGCTGGAAGTTTTGCTGTTTGCTTGCTTTGTTCTGTGTCACCTGAAGCTTCACTGCTGGCACTGGGTCTGTTTTGACTGGTGTCCTCATATGGGCTTTGATGCTGGTTTCCCAAGGATGTGGAGGGTGATCTGGGACAGCAGAGTGGCAAAGGAGAACAGTGGCTGAGGCAGCTGCTGCCTCTGTTGCTTTGGTGGAAGCAGCCAATTGACATTTGCTGACAGAGCATGCAACCCTAGCAGTGTGAAAGGGACATGGCTGATAGGTACCACACAAATGACTGCATTCTGTGTGGCTAATGCTTGAATTTGTTGTCTTAAAGCTCTGGTGACCTGCCAGCCAGATGAATTTCAGTGTGGCGATGGGACCTGTATCCATGGAGCAAAGCAGTGTGACAAAGTGCACGACTGTCCTGACAAAAGTGATGAGGCCGGCTGTGTCCAAGGTGGGTACAGGTGCTCCTCTTATTCCATGGGTTGAATCTGCCAGGACTGTGTGGCCTCTGGAAAGGGAAGAGGCCTGTGCTGCTCCTCTGGACTGTGCCAAGCTGCTTCCTGTACAGTTTCAAGCCATTCTGGCAGTGGGATTGCTTGGGAAAGATAATTGCTGACCAGGCAGACTGCATGACTTGAAAAGTTCTTTGCATGATGCTCAGGCTCAATGTTCATTTGCTTAATCCTATCCCATTTCTAATGGCACCCTCCTGAGCTTTATGTCAGCCTGTTTGTTGTCACAAGCCTCATCTAACTTAGTTGCTTTCCTCTCTTGCCCAACATGACAGAGTCAGCATGTGAAAGTCCCAGCAAGTTTCAGTGTAAGAGTGGAGAGTGCATTGACGGAGGCAAAGTGTGCGATTCACATAGAGACTGCAGGGACTGGTCTGACGAGCCTCTGAAAGAATGTGGTACAGTACTTGCCTTCTACGTGTTGCTCCTGTTGTAACTGCTTCCCCTCTCCTCCATCTGGTGCTCACAGCTTTGAGTGTAACCACATGTAGCTGCTAATGCTATTTCTCACTCTGCTCCTCTTTCCTTGCCTTTATTCTCTCATCACCCTTCATATGAATATAATTAGTAGCTTAGTCTGATCATCTGTAAATCTGAACTGTGCCCTTCTCCACTCAGTTTTTATTCTTGGAGGGATGTATGAACTGAGCACGGGACTAGGAATGAGGAATTCCCCCTCTCCCCAAATACTAGTGTCCTCCCCAATACAGACCAGTGTATTTAGTCTCATTGCCTAAATTATATTTGAATTCTAAGATGACGATAACACCACAAAAATACAGCATTGGGAACGTGCTCTGAATGTCCCCATGTAGAGTGGCAGCAACCCCTGAGAGAGGACTTCAGCCATTTCTGGATGTAGTGGTTTTAGTTGTACATGTTGTTGCTGCTTCCCTCAGCAGTGCTAGCAGGCTGCTCCCTGCAGCATCCTGCCAGCTCTGGGCTGTGGGAATGCCAGGAGTCTGGACTGTTGGAGCCAGGGGAACTGAGCTCAGGCCACAGAGCCATGCCCTTCTCTATAGGACATCCCTCTCTTGCCTTTCCCACTAGCCCAATCTGCATTACTCAAATACATTTGTTGTTTTCCCCAGTGCAGGGAATCCAACAGGCATCTCTTTCCAGGATATCATAGAGCTCAGTGGCTGCCCCTTAAATAACTCCTGTTCAGGAAGAACTGTCAGTCTCTCCCTATTTTAGACCAGGAACAGTGTGTGCATGCCTAGTGAAGATGCTCCTGCCTAATGCTTCCAGTGTGCCCTTGATTTTTCCACTAATCCACGTCTCCCTGTTTCTCTGAGTGGGTGTTGCAGTTGTCTTTCTGTGGAGGTCTCCCAACAAAACTAGCAGCCTGGTTTGTCATAAGAGACTGGGCAGTGGCACAGCTGGGCTGATTCTCAACCCAGTGGTTGTGATGCCATGATTGGTGCAGCCCTGGGTTGGCAGTGAGGTGTTGTCTGAGTTGGGAAGCAGAGAAGAGCCCTCGAGGGAAGGTGTTTCCTGAAGGGTTGAGTGCTGTGGATTGCTGTTGATTGTAATGCCCCACACAGGTTATCCCCAGAGGAGGCAGAGGTGCAGGACACACTCCTCAACTCAGTGTGTCTGTCTGGCCATGCTGAACTCTGCAGTGCCCTCTGAGAGTCCCCCTGAAAAGCACTGCAGAAGGCAGGACAACATTGGCTATTTTAGTCAGACAGGGAATATAGTTTAGGTGAAGTTTAGGTAAAGAGCAGCAGCTACCCAGGGTCCTCCTGCCTGGCTCCACCTTAGCTCCTTTTGAGAAGTGCAGCAAGTGAACCAGCACTTGATTTACAGCCCCTAAATCCATTCCACAGCACCTCAGAAACCAAGGGACTTACCTGAGTGAGAGTTTGCTTGTTAATCCAAAGAGTCTTTGTGGTATTTTGCAGAGAGCAGTTGTGCATGATGACCCAATTTACTACAGAACTGTGAAAGTGTAGGAATAGGAGATTTCTGTCCATAAATGTCACTGAACAGTGACAACACACAGTGGCACTGTGAACACCTTCTTGGAACCTGGTGAACTTGCTCCATTGATTATGTATTGGTATCTCTATATGTACCTGCTAGGAAGGTGAAAGTATCCCGGAGCTGAATGGATTCCTTCTGGCATGGTATTTTCTCCATTTTACTGACTTAATTGAATTATGGTTGTTTCCATTTTCTTCCAAAAGCAATGGTTTAATGGCTCTGCTGTGCTGCTCACTTGCAGTGTGCAAGGAAGCAAGAAGTAAAAGATAAATTAATAATTTGCTTTAAATTGCAATATAGACTGGAGCAAATCAGTTTTCCTTGTTCTGGTGAGTCCACTATCCCTGAAATTCCACAGCAGTTGTCCTTAAGGAGAGAACTTTCTCTTGACCTCTTGGAAGTCAATTACAACAAGAAAAAATGTTTTCTCTGACAGAAAATCAGCATTTCTCAACCTCTCATTCAGTTCTACTTTCAAGGATCCATTTATTCTGTTTTTCATTTCCACACTTGAGAGCAGGATTAGAGATGTGGCCTTGGATTAGAAAAGGCCCCAGGACAGGATGGGGGCTGTTGCTTCATGAATTGCTCACTGGGGCTGCTGGGGGCTGCCAGCAAAGACTGTTGCGGGGAACGTGTTTGTGGGCGGACTGTATTTCAGTGCTAATGGAGTATCTCTGACAGACTGCACTTCAGTGTTTCCTGGAATTTTTCACATAGATCATTCCTTGGAGCTAGATGGGAAAATAGTACAGTATTTCAAAATAGCTGGCCCCTGGGAGATGAGAGTCCCCCAGCATGAATTATTAAAGCTCAGAGAGACTGTTCAGAAAAGTCAACAAAACCAGCGCATGGGGAAGGAGGAGTATGCTGGAGAGAGCCCTTAGGTCCCTTGGAAGTTTCTCACATGTGGCAGAACAGCTCAAAGCAGCAGCTCTCTGATGGGATGAGATGCAGAGACTCACATATGCTGTATCCCCAGGGCTCCCCATTCATTCAGCCACTAGCTTTGAGTCCAAATGATCCCCCAGCATTGGTTTGGAATAATAAAGAACAAGAAAGTGATACAGTGGAGGCTTCCTGTCTCTGAAGGCACTTGTGCTCTATAGGGCCTGTCCCAAAACTGATAGAGATGGGAAAATTTCTGAGGAAATCTCTTAATTTAATTCAATCTCACAAGTAAAAGCCCCCATTTGTCATAGGTGATCTGTGTATCCCCTGCAGGTATTAATGAATGCTCAGTGAACAACGGTGGCTGCTCACACATATGCAAAGATTTGAAGATTGGTTACGAGTGTGAATGCCCGCCTGGATACAAGCTTCTGGATAAAAAAACTTGTGGAGGTAATTGACATGCAAACAGCAGTCCCTTGTGTTTCACCATAGAGAGACGTGATTATATTCACTTGAGCATTGCTCCATCACAGATGGTTTGATTTCAAGTTATTGATGGGTTTCAAACACTCCTTTCAGACATAGATGAATGTGAGAATCCAGACGCTTGTAGCCAGATCTGCATTAATTACAAGGGAGACTACAAATGTGAGTGCTACGAAGGATACGAGATGGACACCCTGTCCAAGAACTGCAAAGCTGTAGGTAAGACAGCGCCACAGGCACTAAAACTCTGCTTGCTCAACAGCACAACTCCGATAAGAAAACACACTGGCAGGGCTGAGGGGGGGAATGGAAACAAAAAGAAACACATAAAGCAAGCAAAGACATTTCACTGAGAGCAGCACAGAGCTGCTGCAGCAATAGCAGATGCGTCTCTAGGCAAGAACTACTGATCATGCAGATCAGAATATTTTAACAGTGTACAGAGCAAGACTGCATTCACTTCTTGGATGTTTGAAGCTGAAACTAGAAAAGAAAGTCTCTTGACAGGTGTTATTGAAAACAGTGCAGCAAAAACATTTAGTGGTAGTAGAAAACATCCTGATTAAAACAGGGTAGCTGAGCCACCCCTCCACCCTCCAAGCTGTAAGTCACCAAAATCTGGCCCAGGATTTTGCTCTGGAATGAACTGAAGATGAGGCCATTACCCAGAGTTTTGCTTGTGGCTTAGCAGAACAGGCCATCCAAGCGCCAGCATGTGTCCAGGGAACACAGGGGTCCCTGTGGGTGACAGCCCTGCCTCTGGGGCAAGTTTCCGCTTGCTTCCAGTGTAGTGTAAAGCTTCTGTACAAACACAGTTATCAGTGACTGATAGTTCCATTTTTGTTTGAGAAATGAAAGCTTGGGATAGCTGCTGAAGTGATAAATGTGCTGATTTTCTGTGGTAGGCAAGAGCCCATACCTGATCTTCACCAATCGCCATGAGGTCCGTAAAATAGACCTGGTGAAAAGGGACTATTCCCGTATCATTCCCATGCTGAAGAACGTGGTGGCACTGGATGTGGAGGTATCAACAAACAGAATATATTGGTGTGACTTGTTCTACCGAAAAATCTACAGGTAAGGGGCAAGAGGAGGATGTGTGTGTTGGTCCCTTCCTGAAGCTGCATTCCGTCTGTATCCCCTAAAGCAGTCCAGAGAGCAGTGCAGGGTACAGGGCACCTGGGGGCTTTTCTTCCCTGACAGGATTACCTGTTGTGGCCCAGACTTGGTAATTTTTTTTAATTGATAAAGACATCAGAGGCTTATGCAGTTACCTCTTTGATTATACAGGGTGAGTTTTCATCAATGGCAAATCCTGCTGCACTCAAGCAGTTAAATGTAGGCTCTTGTTTCCTGAACCATGGATACTGCAAAGCAGGGCCGAGGCTGCTGCCACACTGTGAGTGTTGTATGGGAGGACCTGGCATCTGGAAGCACAAAGCAGGCAAATGGTGGGAGCAAGGAGGCAGCAACACAGACACAAGCTGCTGCCCACTGCAGTATCTGGTAGACAGGATTTAAATTCACAGCACCTGACCACAGTATACTTTCTGTAACTCTCATTCTCACTCCTCCTTCAGCTATTTTTATAGCATCCATCACAGTTATTATGTGCTGGGGCTTGCAAGTGTGCTTAGCCAAAAGAGCATTTCACTTATGTGCTGAAAATCCCCCATGTGTATTCTGTTTTGCACAGCTATTGCAGCTTCTGCAGTGGTCTGCTCTGGATTTCAGCTAATGATCAGGCACAGGCTGACTGGTGTGAGGGTTTCTACAGGCTCTGGTTGCTCCCATGCCCTGCAGGGATATTTGCCCAGGCTGTGCTGGGTATTGACCACCAGTAGCTGGGCAGGTACCCTGAGGGGCCTGTGAGGCTCTGAAAGTGGGGGGATGGTTCAGAAGAAAGCTGTCAGCACTTACTGGGTCTGTCTGGGCAAGGGGTGTGTTCATACACAGAGAATTATCCAAGACACTGCTCCTGCAGCTCTCCAACAGCAAATATGCTGGGAGTTCCTGGGAACAAGCAGCCTGTGGTTGAGGCTATTACAAGGTGAAAACTGGGGTACAGAAGTGCCTTCCCAGATCCTGTCCTGTTGAGGTGATGTCTCCTTTGGGGTGTCAGATCTTTTACAATATTTAGTTACTGGGAGAATTTAAATGTCACCTGTACTTGAGCCCTTCCATTGTGGAAGCTATGGGAGCCTCTTGGCTTTCCCTCCTGTGCAGGCACAGGCAGGAAGCAGGGAACAACTATTCCACTGACAAGGGATTACTTGGCCTGGAGCTGTGCACTGAGAGCATGAGGTGCTTGTCATTCTGAAATACTGGAATCCTGGAGCAGTGTGCTGGTCACCCAGACTGATTCTGCATGGCCATTCCATCCCTTACTGCAGACTGAAAAACTATGAGGAATTCCTGAGTTTCAGTTCCAAGGCTCTAATCTGATATTGGAAAACTCAGCTCCCATACAATTCACCTTCTCATTCCATGGGCAAAGACAGGATGGGCAGTGAAGAGAGGATGTGAAGCATCTTACAATTTCAAATGTTTGGGGTGAGGGGCAGAAACTTCCTGCTGTTTTATAACTGCTTTAAGATGTACTGAGTTATTCTAAGAGCCAGACTAAGCTTCTGCAAACACTGATGCAAACTCAGAATAACTAATTTCAGTTCACTCAGCAGAATTGATATTGAGAGCAGAATCAGCCTGTGTGGTTGTGGGAGCAACATTCCAGTTATTTATGAAACATCCATGTGGAGTCTGCTGCCTTTCAGTATCATTTTGAAAGATTTTGAGGCTGCCACTAATATTTAGTGAACATTTTGTTTGTATCTAGTGAAATCACTTGCCAAATTAATGCAGCTTCATGAATTCCTTTGATGAATCATAATTATCTACACAGTTCCTAATTCTGCGGTACATTTAAGCACATTTATTGCATGCTCAGTTCAACTCTGTTTAGCAGAGCCCTGGAGATTATATTTTTAATGTCCATAAATCCTACAAATCAGTGCTGTTGAAGCTAACACGCCTGAAGTCAAATGTTTTCCTGAATTGTGCAGTTATAGCAGGAAGCAGGTAGAACAATGAAATGAATAGTTCCCTACTGTGGAAATGCTGCTGTATGGGAATGGGGAAATAAGAGGCTGCAGGAGAAAGCAGCAGGTTGCAGCAGCACCATAAGGGTTCCTGGGCCAGCTCTGGGAGCCGTGTGGGAGCCCTGTGACCTCCTGTCCCTGCAGCGCCTACATCGACAAAGCCAGTGACACGGCTGAGCAGGAGATCCTGATCGACAGCCAGCTCAACTCCCCTGAGGGACTGGCCATTGACTGGGTCCACAAGAACATCTACTGGACAGACTCTGGAAACAAGACCATCTCAGTGGCCACTGCAGATGGGAGCCGGAGGAGGACACTTTTCAACAGTGACCTCAGTGAGCCCAGAGCCATCGCTGTGGATCCTACACAGAGGTGGGTGTGAACACCACAAACACCACTTTGCCAACACAGACATTCCAGTTAACTTCTTGCCCCTCTGACAAACTTGGGATAGTTTCATCTCACCAGGACTTCATGCCTTTTAAGATATACCGTGCAGTGGGAGTGTATTTAACTAAATCTTGGCAAGATCCCTGCTGTTAAAGACCGTTCAGGGCCAGTTCCTGTGTTCAGTGGGCCTGAGCTGGTCCTGGCACAGAGGCTGTGCTGGGAAATAAAGTCTATCTGACTTGTGTTCGGGCTATTTGGGTGAGTGAATGCCGGGTACCTAACAGGTATGGCAGGAGAGTTTTCAGGGGTTAGTTACTAGGGTGAGATGCTGCATTCTGGGTGCAAGTTTTGTGGCAGATTACCCAGTGGGAGAACTGCATGTGCTTCCACCAGCAGAATTAGCTGCTATATAAAGGAGAGAACCTTAGGGCACCTCCTACTGCAATCAGCAGTGCAGGTTTCTTAACTGGAGTCCAGGTTATTCCTTTCTTACCTCTGCCTCTCTCAGGTTCATGTATTGGTCTGACTGGGGAGACAAAGCCAAGATTGAGAAGGCTGGTCTGAACGGCGTGGGGCGGCAGGTGCTGGTCACCGACAACATCGAGTGGCCAAACGGCATCACACTTGGTAAGTGTCCAGGCCAGAGCTACAGCACCACTGGGGATGAAGGAAATCTGGCTTTGAGCATTTACAATTTTGTTTGCCTGCTTAACAGTAAAGGCATCTGCACACGCAGATCCTAAACTGATCTGTCACTACCGCTCACAAACATGAGTTCCCGTATTTCAGTAGCACAAACAGGAAGTCTTGCTGCAGTCAGAATCTCATACTCCAGAAGCCTTGAGTTGCCTATAATTGTGCCTTAAAGGAAAAGGAAATTTTGGGGGAGGATGCAGAGCTGTGAAGCTTCAGAAGTCTGAAAAGCATCTGAATCCTTGCTGTTAAATGTCTCTGTACTTGGGTCTGTCTCAGGAACAGTGTAAGGATCCTGCCCCATACTGATGAATGATGCACAGTATCAGGGAAAGGGACAGGACCTGCAGAACCCATTCCCTGCCTGCCCAGCTGCTCAGGGTGAGGGAACCCATCACAGGGCTGTGGTGGTTCTCACTGCCACACCAAGCAGCAGAGAGGGAAGGAGGTTTTGTGGAGCAGCAGGGAACATCCTGCTCTGTGTGTTTAACACTGTGCAGCTGTGAGGTTCTGTGCTTGGCTTTGAAAATGCTGGCTGTGGCAAGGATGGAGGAGGAAATGCTGCTGCCATTATATACTGCTGAAGTGCTATTGCTATGAACAAATAGTGTTATCATTTAGTAATTAAGAAATTAATTAATTGTTTAATTATATAACCTTGTTTTGTTGGCTCTCATCCACTTGCATTCTGTTCAGTTAATCTCAGCCAAAATGAGGGAATTTGCTCCAGAAAGAGAAATGTAGTGCTTAGCATTCCAAATAATACTGGATCCTTTCTTCCAACTTACCTGCACCCTCCCCAAACCTGGCTGGTTGTAGTAGGGTTGTCCCCACCAGAAGATTCCCCCAGCCTGCAGCATAAGAAGGGTTTCTGGGGCCAGGATTCTTATTCATTGAAAATGTGTGAATTTCACATCTCCCTCAGAGAGGAGTTTCATTGAAATCTTAGTAGTTGTTCTCCAGCCTCAAGGCCTGAACCTTGGGAAGAATGAAGCTTCTCACTCAGGCACTGATGGAGAGAATCTGGGAAGCCCAAACTGCTGCTCCTCTGCTGCTCCTGGTTACAAAAGAACCTCATAGTACAAGGCTGTCAGTCAGGCATTCCTCCCCTACACACACAGCAGAATGTTCCTGCTTTTTAATCTTATTTATAGGGTCTTATCCCAGCATATCTGGGCACTGATTCAAAAACAGAACTAGTGTTAAAAAAAAAAAAAGAGGCCCCAATAATAAAGAGATTAGTCATGCTGCCAGCAGGAAAAACATGCTGGGCAAAAGCAAAAGAGTTGCAAGAGCTGTGTGTAATTTTGTTTCATTGTGTTTTATTTTCCAGATTTGCTGAATCAGCGTCTCTACTGGGTAGACTCCAAATTGCATTCGCTGTCCTGCATTGATTTCAATGGCAGCAACAGAAAAGTTCTGATCTCCTCTGTGGATGATCTGAGCCATCCTTTTGGCTTGGCAGTGTTTGAGGTAAGAGTGGAAAATGGATGTAGAACAGACTGGAGCCTGTAAGAGGTCTCTGAGCTCCTCTTGATTAAAAGCTCTGCCTTTTGCACAGCACAGACCTCAGTGAGGGCAGTTGCTGCTATAGAAACCGATTAACCTCGTGTGGGTTCAGCAGGGAAATTGGTTTTTAAAGCTCTTAATCAAGAGCAAAGTGTTACTTCATGCTTTTACCCAATGCAGCACCAGTGCATTAAATGATGCGGGGACCAAAGGCTTCAACTTTGGCACTCAGTGTAGGTAAGTTATAGCAGAGAAAGGTCCAATTGGCTTCTGGCTCAGGAAAACCCTCATCCTTAAATCCCTTATTCCGCCTATGTGAAGTGTGTGATCTGGGCATCTAACTTTGGGCATAGGTTTCTCCAGGTCATTGTTGATGTTTAGTGCTATCCCCATCAGCAGCATTTGGAAGGATCTCTTAGGTTATTTCACCTCTCTCCATCCTTCCTGGTATGAATGGCTGGGTAGAGTAACAGACAACCCTTTTGCTTTTGCTAAGCTGCCCTTGTTGTCCAGCAGTGTAGCTTTCCTTACTGAAATACACACAGGTTTAGGAGGCAGCAGCACACACGGATGACCAAGCAGTTAAACTGTTTGGCAACTGTGATTCCTGGGTACCTCTTCCACCAGTAGTTCTGTATCTTCAGTCATAGTATGCCATGCAAAATACAGTAATATAAAAGAGAAATAGGTGCTCAGCTTCCAGGTGTGCTCTAGGCACTGGCCTCTTCACAGATACCTGATTAATGCAGGTCTTACCTTGGGAAGGGAGAAAAAAAATCAGCAAGGTAACAAATGTTTGTAGTATGGAGTGTGGCCCTTTCCTCATGATCTACTACAGCTTACAAAAAAAAAGTAGTTCAGAAACAGCATGGATGCAACTTGTTTGTACCACATTTCTGCTCCCTCACCTATGAGTTTGTAAACTCATAGGAGTGCTGGGCTTTTGAACGTTGCCAAAACAGAAAAAAGCTGCAGACAGAAGTAGCGTGAACAGAAGGTGGCCCAAGGCAGGAACATGGTGCACTTTGTGACTGCTGGAGTTTAATCCAACTCGAGTAGGACTGGAGCAGCCAGGTCAGGAATCTGCATTCCCTGCAGGACAGAGTGTTCTGGACTGACCTGGAGAACGAAGCGATCTTCAGCGCAAACAGGCTCAATGGCTTGGACATCTCCATTCTGGCAGAGAATCTCAATAATCCTCATGACATTGTGGTGTTTCACGAATTAAAGCAGCCCAAAGGTAAGAGGTGTCCTCAGGATGTCATGGCCCTGAATCAGGTTTGTTTGAGCTGGCAAATGAAATGCTCCCTGATGGTTCTTGATGAGAGAGAATGCACAGGTAATAATGGGAAATCAATGCCTAATGTTTGAAGTTCCTGCATAATTAATTCAGCAGCAGCATTTATTGAAGAATCTGCAATTTGCTAATAGCTGTTTAATTAGCATCTTTGATAACAGTGAGTTACTCTTGTCACTGTGATGCATCCCATTCATTATGTCTTTGGGAAGTTTTTATAGCACTTTGCAAGGTTCCACTCCACCATACAAACTGTAAAGATGCTTAAGTAGCTTGATAAGTTAAGGTAGGAAGTGGGAGAAGGTATTTTCAGAGGATATTTCTTCGCCAAGAGCAAGAAATAAATAATTAGAAAAATAACTTGTCTTTTCTTCCATCCTGGAACAGCTCCAGATTCCTGTGAGCTCAGCCCCCAGCCAAACGGAGGCTGTGACTACTTGTGTCTTCCTGCACCTCAGATCTCTCCCCATTCCCCTAAGTACACGTGTGCCTGTCCTGACAATATGTGGCTGGGTCCTGACATGAAAAAATGCTACAAAGGTAAATACAATCACATCTCCATTTAACTGTCCCAAGGACATCATACAGTGAATATATTTCATGATGGTGAAAACACAAACACCAACTTCTGTATTCCACTCCTTGCTGCCCTCTGAGCAGAGCAGCACTGTGATGTTCTTTGCTGAAAGTTTGCTTATTTTGGAAAGCTTAACCAGAAAAAGATACAGCAGGAAGGGAGGAAGAAAGGGCTAGGGACCAGCACTGAAAGTGTGAACAGTCAATAAACCATTAAATTTTATTGCTCATATATTGATACATTGATTATGTAATCTATGTATGCAATATATATTATATATATTTAGATATCTATATATCTATCTATAGATAGATACCAGAGCTGGAGAGGTGATAGTTGTTGTTGATAATATCCTGAAGAGATGAGTGGCTTCATTGTAGTTTTTCCTAACATGCACTGAGTTCCTAGTAAAAATTCAGAATCTTAGGAGGTTCTAAAAAACCCCTAAGTTTGTGAACTTCTTAGCTACCTTCAATACAGAGTGCTTTTTTATTAGTATTAATTAATCAAGGTTGATGTCAGGAAATAATTTCTGTAGCTTTAGGCAGAGAACTGTCAAGAGTACCTGAGAAATAGAATGGGAATTTGCTTTCTGCCTCTCTTCATTAAACCTGAGTCCTTCCCAGATTTATATCACCATTTATGATTTGTTTGGTGTACTTGCTTTAACCAAATTTCATTGTTGCACTTGGTTTTCAGATCTTCCAACCACTGCACCTCCTGAAGTGGTTTCCACAAGCACAGTGTCCCGTGCTGATGGCACCACGACCATCACCACTGTCCCTGGCAGTGCCAATGACACCACTGAAGTCGTCCCCAAAGCTGTACCAGAAGCTACAATCACCATCCCAAGTCTTCATTTACCTTCTACCACATCCATCCTGATAGATTCTGAGATGACCACTGGAAACAGCAATTTATCACAGCACTGTAAGAGAATAAGATTCCTTTCCTTCTGTATCACAACTCATGCACTGGTGGGAGAGCCAACCTAATGTCTGAGTTGCAGGGGGGTCGGGTGCAGGCACACCCTGGTGCACAGCAGGAGACACCAGCCCCTCTGCAGACACCTGGCTTACGATGGCTGCTGTCATTCCAGACACTTGGCATGTCAAGGAACTTGTATCAGCTTTTATCCAAGGTATATGAACACTCTGAGAGTTCACATCAGCCCTTGCCTTGTGCCCAGTACTGGCTCATCCCAGCTCCAGTGCTGCAGACAGTAGAATGGATGATTCTGCAGGTGCTTCACCTATTTTTACTGTTTAATTATTAATGTGATCCAGCACAAATTCTGGGTGAAAAAATTCCTCGCATGCATCTTTAGTGCTGCTGGACATGTGGAATCACTGTAGCCCAAGACGAGCTGCTCTGGTTTGTGTGACCGTGCTTGGCATGTTAATGTGGCCTCATCATGACACAGGTTTGAAGTTTTGCATTATTTATCAGAAGAGCATCCCAGTGGAGAGCAGTAACAGACTCTCCTCAATGGAACACCAGCCTCCATCTCAGAGCTAACAGGCAATCCCTCCAGGTCCTGCTGCCAAGGCAAAGCAGAAAGGCTGAACTGCTGTTCAAAAAAAAAAAAAATCTAGTCCAGAGAGGAGATTCTGCTCTGAAAGACCTCAAACAGCCATGTATTGCCATGTATGTTTAAAAACAGTGAAATGCTGTTTTCCCCCAAATGTTTCACTGTTTCCATTACATCCGGAAAGCAGCAATACACCACCCTGGCTGCAGAACTGTGCTGCATGGGGAAAGCACAGCCCATTGGCTAAAATGCATTCAGTTCTCTTTGTGCAAGTTTCTCTCAAATACAATAATTACTTTTTTAATAAGCCATGGAAGCAAGGTGCTTTTATTGTCCACTTTGGAAATAGTCTGGCTTGTTATTAAGTAAATAACTATGTAATGGCACAGCCTACCACAGGGAGATATTGGTGTATCAAAAGAAAAAGTACAGTTAGTTCCTCCTCTTGCAACTCCTGATATTTTAGGAAAAGTATATTTTCTCTACTGATACCCTATATGAGAGCTCAGGGCAAACATTTTGAAGTATAAAACTGGAAACATTATATTGAATTTTTTTAAATTATATTTTCCTGTAATTGCTTTTTTCTCTTTTAAGTACACTATTGAGTTTTGGGACCATTCTTGCATGCTGGGGCAGGTTGCAGAAATGAGGGATAGATGTGTTCACTAACTCCTTAACTGTAAATAATAAAAAAAGAAAAAATTAAACAGAGAAGCTGTGCAGATGGCTTTTGAACTAAGTCATTAATTGTGTCAGTACTAGAAAGTGTTCTGCTGTGGATTTTTAGGAGCACTATTCACCATCCCCTGATCCATGCATGGCATTTCCATTAAAGGTCAGGTTTTTAAAACTGACCTCCGTTTTTGTGTGTGAAAATTGGAGGCCCAAGCAGAGTCACCCATTTCTGGCCAGAGCTACTCTGCAGCCCTGGACAGAGCGTGTCCCTTCACTGGCCTTGAGCTCTGGGTGTCCCTGTCCCCCAACGAGGCAGCAGCACTGCAGGGACCTCATTCCTCAGGAGGAGCAGCTCAGCTCAGCCCACATCTGTGTGCACTGCTCAGTGGCACCACAATCATTTTATTATGAAACTTTTTGTAAATTCTTGAATTGCAAAAGCTTTCTGATGGGCAGAACAGCACAGGTGCTAGCAGAAAATATTGTTTAAAATCAGCAAATGAGTTAAATGATCAGAACACTTCTGTAATTACAGATGCAAATGATGATGAAGGCTTCGGTTCAACTGTGACAGCAGCTGTGATTGGAATTGTCATTCCTGTGGGTAAGGACATTGGATTTAACCTTTGAAAGAGATCACGCCAAAATGCAATACCAAAATACTGTATTTAGCACAGTAAATACACTTTTCCAGCTGTCAGGGATGGGGTGGGAAAGAGTACAGGAACTGCTGAATTGGAGAAAAGCAGCCCAGCTTTGAGAAAATGTTATGAGGATGGCTGCCAGCACAGGAACAGCCCAGGAGATCCGTGCCTGCCTAACAGCACTTTCTCTCCCCTCTCCTCAGTGGTCATTGGTTTGCTGTGCATGGGGGGATACCTCATCTGGAGAAACTGGAAACGGAAGAATACTAAAAGCATGAATTTTGATAATCCAGTTTATAGGAAGACAACAGAAGAGGAAGATGAAGATGAAATCCACATTGGGCGAACTGCCCAAATTGGACACGTGTACCCAGCAGTAAGTACCTGAGGAGATGCTGAGGGACAGGATTAATTCTGTTGGGAGTTTTCCAATACAGAATTTGGATTAGTGTTGCATATTTGCCAAATAATGACAAAAAACAGAACTTCTTTAGTATCACTGATTAGGCAGAAGCCTAAACTTCTGGCGGTCCATCAGTTGTCTTAGAATTTAGTGCTCTGGATCAGATACTCTGTACAAAAGAAGAATAATTGGCCTAATCAAGATACCAATCTAACAAATGTGAAGTTCCCTCGAGAGCTACCTCAGGATGGGACAGGTGATTACTGGATCCTTACTGGATTCCATTATATCTGTGCTTAGGCTGCTAGCAAGTGCCCAGACTATCCTAAGGATAAACTGAATTTCTCTACAAACCAGGGAGAATATTTTTTCTATAGTAACAGTATAAAGAAAAGTCACATTCCTCACAAGGAGGAATGAGTGAGGTTCTGCAAGAAGATAAAGAAAAGGATCCTCTGTCAGAGCAGCATCCCTGGGGAGAGGAGCACTGGCAGGTATAGGTTCATTATATTTTTCAAAGAGAGCAGGAAGATCCAGAGTAATGAGAGAAGGCAATAGAGCTCCTTTAGGTAGGCAGGTGGGTGGAAAACTGTTGTCTAAAGGTCCCTCACAAGATCACACTGAAGAAAGTGCCATCCCTTACAAGGAATTTTGTCCAACATACATTGGCAGGAAACCTCCCAGCACCTCTTTAATAACACTTGAGTGAGTGATCTCATTTGGAGGAAAAAAAAAAAAAAAAAAATCACTATCTAGAACAGACCTGTCACCAATACAGTAGGGACAGCCATGAGAGTCCTAACAAGAAATATAAGTTAGCACCAGTATCACAGTTCACAAAAGTGTGTTTTTTCCCTCCCCAGCGTGTAGCATTAAGCTTAGAAGATGATGGGTTGCCATGAGGATGAAGATGCTGCTCCAGTCATGTGAACACTGAACAAATCTCCTTTGGGTCACAGAACGTTCTTCTTCTTCTTGATGTTATTTATGTTGCAGAAGGGTAACCACAAAGTTATAATGAACTGCAAACATCCAAAGGATGTGAGAGTTTCGTATGTATAATCTTTTATACACATTTTAACTTGTTGCACTACCCATTTGTGATAGTGAATAAGCAACAGCTGAGCTACTAACTCAATGTACATAACCAGCCAGGCTGAAGGTTCAGTAGCTATTGCGTTATTTTAAGACTATATTTATAGATATTTTGTAAATATGTTGAATATGCTTTGTGGCTATCCATCAACATAAGTAAAATAAATTCTGTACAGGCAGTTTAGAAATATTTATTAACAAAATCTGGATTATAAGATCTGTTCTGTAAATATAGTAGAGGGGTGAGAGTATTTATTTTTTGTATGTTTGGCTTGCTGTGCATAGATTATCTGTGTATATATCTATCTGGACAAGATAGATATATAGGCATATAAATATATACATATATATAAAAATATATACATATATTTTAAAACTACTAGCCTGCATTTATGAAAATTAGGGATAATTGAATTTTTACAGGATGTTTGAGAAGTTTGCTTTGAAATCTAAAGACACTATGTAAGAAAAAGCTGTAGTGTAAGATAGCTGACCAATGAAGCACTCTATAGCAAATTGTTCCTGACTTCCATCCTGGCTCTTAAGGGCTGCTTTTACATTTTCCAGTCTATCCATGAAGAATCCATGCAGTGCATTTAACTGGAGAGCTTTTGCCTCCAGCATTTCAGTCAGCAGAAACTTCTACAGCACCCAGGGCTTTTGTGTTGTATTGTTGCTTTTTTACAGCTTGGTACAAATCTGATTTTTGTTTGTTTGTTTCTAAATGTAAATCTAAATGCTTTTCCACTCTGGGAATCTTGCATCTCTTAAATCAGCTCAGAATTAACAGAAACCAAGATTTAGCCATATATTTCCACACTCCCAAGTGAGCACTCTCCCTGGTTCATCAGGAAGACAACACAATAACAAAAGTCACTTCCATCCCTCCTTGTCCTTGACTCCTGCTCATACTGATAAAAAAATCCAATTTTAGGAGCTGCTGTAGCACACACAGAATTCTTCCACAGTCCTGCCCATGGAATAAGCTGCTATATGGCAGGTCTCCCAGAGCACAGAGAACTGGGCAAGGAGGCCAGAGCAGGTTAAAAACTCCCAGCCTTTCCAGTGTCTTTAGCTGGGTCATCCTGCACATGGCAGAAAAAACACCTGTTTTTTCTCATCTCATTCTATAGGATTTCCTGGGAATTCTGTGGGAAATGAATGCACTTACCTCCCTGAACTGTACCAAATCCTAGAGAAATCTTCCTCATGTTTTTATGTCAGTCCAAGCTTTTGTATTTGAGTGAGTAGAAGAAGCTCAGGCTGAGTAGGTTTGGGAATTTTTTTTTCCTTTTGTCTTTTCTTTCTTTTAGAATAAATTTACAGAGTAATGTGAGCTGGAAGCTGGTTCTTGACTAAGAGAAGGAAAAAAGTGTCTAAAACCCTGGTATGCATTACAGACATAATACATACTCTCAAATGCCTCACGGCCTGCATAGACAATACAGAAGTAATCAAGCATCCTTCTATTCCAAATTTTAGATTTTAAGGCAGTGACAAAACGAGTGAGATATTCCACTATTGTTTTAAGGTATGATGCTCTCTTTCTACAAATCCATGCACTGTGTGCATGAAGAAAAAAAGCTGAGAAAGGCTGTATGTGATAACACTGTAACTAACAGACGAATGTAAATATATATGAAAGTTCTACAATTTTGATACTTTTTTAAGAACACACAAACCTGTACAAACCACATGTAAAAGGCTGCAGGTTTTTTCAAACCATTGTATATGAACTCAATGTGCAGTGCTGATTTCAACCTTTACAGATTTATAACTACTGAGAAGTCAAACACCAAATTCGTTTTTTAAGAAATTAATTATTTTAAATAATGGCTCAGATTGGTAGGGTGATATTTAACATTGTAATAATTTCTGCTCTATCTTGTCATACTGAAGTTCTGTTAGAGTAAATTCTTGCTTGGTGCCTTTTGTGTTTCAGTTCTTACTTTCTGGACAAAAGGCCCAGGGAGGAGGGGTGGGGGGGCTCTGTGTAACACTTGCTGTACTGGAAACCAAATGAACACGTTTGTAAAACAGTGCACTGTTTCTATAGAAAGATTAAATTTTTTTATCTGGGATTACCGAACTAATTACTTTATGCTGTGTGAAAGGGGACTGTATCGTATTTTGGTCTGAGTTTTCCCCAACTCCTAATTGCCCAAATCCAGAGTGGAACTTGGGAGCAGTGCTGTGTAATGCAGCTGTCACAACAGCAGCACTGGGGACAGTTCATATCCCACAACAGAGCACTTTGTTCTGAATTGTCTTTTTCTGCCATGTTGGTTTTGGTCATCTGCAAATCACATGGAAAACAGTACCAGCTTCATTTCCTTGAGCTGAACAATTCCATCCATGAAGTAACTGAGTAAAACCTCCTGTGGGACACCAGTACTTACCCAGTGTGAGAAAATGTCCCAGAACTGAACAGTGCCCACAACACAACTAGTGGAGTTTTTAACCTGAACTATTACATGCTTGACTATTCAACAGCTAACTCCAAACAAGTCAGTTGCTTCTTTGAGGTCTTGGTAAAACACCTACAGAACTGCAAAATTCCTTAGAGCCACACTTATGCCATCTTGAAAAAAAGACAGAAATACTACTGTTCTTGGAAGCTTTAAGAGGCAGGCTCAACTTCTTTTAAACATACAAACAATCCCTCCCATGAAAATAAAGCTGGAAAAATGTTCACTGCACTGAAAGTATGACAATAGTTTTGGCTGGACACGTAAGTGACTCAGAACTAAACACTGTTAGCTTGCTCTCTCTTCACTGTCTCTTGAAAATATGAAATCCTGGATAATACAACACAACAAAACCTTTCCCCATCACATTTTGTTCAAAGCCCTTGGAAGCAGTGCATTTATTGAATTTCTCTTGCAGTCAATTCTTGGTCCCAAAGGAAGCAGCCAAGCAAGTAGAACTTTTCAGGCACAAAGAGTTATTACCAAACTAATATGGGCTGATGTACTGGTAAATATCAGTGGTCTTGTTTTGTATCTGACTGAAAATAGATTTTTCTTACTTCAAAACATTCTTCCCTTTCAGTTAAGTATTTTAGCAAAGTAATATGGTAACAAATAGAAAAAGTGAAACAACAACAAAATTCTGTCCAGGTCTAAACAGCAAGGAGAGCAAAAAAGAAAACTGAAATAGCCTCATAAGAGAGTCCCAAACTTACCTAAGCATTAAGGTATGCCTCCCAAAAAAAACCTCCCTTTTTGAATTATTTATGCTGTATTAGTAATAAAATTATATTTTTGTCTCACTTCTTACACATGGTAACTGTACAGTCTGAGCTAATCCACACTAACACTCCTCTGCTCCCATTAAGATGCTCTATGGACTTCGGGGACTCATCTGTGTCCCTCAGTGTTTATGTAACACATGTAATTCAGTCACCTTTCTGCCATCTGCAGGAATATGTGCCCATTTCTTTAGACTTTGCAGTCCATCAAACCAGCCCTTTATCTTTGGGAAGCACTTTTAAATGCTTTCCTAATTTCCATCCTTGCCTTGAGGCAGGGGCCTACAGCCATGGGCTGTTGTGAGCTCTTTCACTGCTCCAGTGCAGGCATTTATAGAGTGGCACCAGTCCCAGTTGTCTCCTGAATGCACAGCATCAACACTGGAAGGATTCAATGAGAAGAAACCAACAGTAAATTTAGGAGTGGGATAGAGAAGCCACCCTTTAGGTTCAAGCTAGAGTCCATTTGCACATTAACATGCCGGGTGCTCCGCGGCCAGCTCCAAATTTTAATTAACAAAACATCCACACCTGCACACTCCCTCTGCAGGTCCTGGGCTCTGTCTCCTGAAATAGCACTCGGGGTGGTGAAGGCACTCTTACAGTCCCAACTGGGGACTTAAACAGAGTTGTTATAGTTTGGGGGTTGTTTTGTCCTGATGACAAAACAGGGCTGCAGCCTTGCAGCTGTGTGTTCTGCAGCAACCTGCAGGGGATCATTCTGATGGCACGCACAGCCTGGCCATGACTGTCACTTAATGAGCTGAACTGTGATGACTCTGGGGTGAGCCAGAGCTCCAGTCCGTGCCAGGGATGGGGCTGCCCCAACCCTTGCACACAGAGGGTGAACCCGAACCCTCACCTGCCCCAGTGTGGTGAAGAAAAGGAACACTACTGCTCATCCCTAGCTACGGGAATAAAAAATACACAGAGCCATACATCTCAGTAAATAAACTGCTGAGGGAGGAGGAGACAGAGGAAATCAGAAGCAAAGTTAAACCCAGTGGGGGAAGAAGTATTTTAAGATTTTGGTTTGTTTCTCATTATCCTACTCTTATTTAATTGGTAACAAGATAAATCAATCCTTCCCCAAGTCAAGTCTGTTTTGCCTGTGACTGGTGGAGGGATCTCGCCCTGTCCTTATTGCCACCCATGAGCCTTTTGTTGTCTTTTCTTTCCTCTCCTCTCCACTCTTGAGAATGGGAGTGACAAGAAGGGGTTTGGTGGGCAAATGGCATCCAGGCAGGCACCCACCACCTCCAGAAGAGAAAAATGGGGGGTTCACTTTCTACAGTCTCTTCTCAGATGAAACGTGCCTGGACAAAAGTTTGCCAGGCTCATTACACCCCAGGGAATGAACTGAGCCACCTTGTTTTACCTGTATGGCTTTGAGCACCAACATCCCAGCAAAGACACAAATCTCAGAGTCCAATTTTACACAGATAAAGAGGAACTTTTGCTATCACGGAACCAGAGACTGTAACACAAATAATCAGCTTCACAATAGATCACCTCCCAGAGCGGCCCCAGAAGGTGGGCTGTATGCCTCAGGGTGCTGAATATGGATTTCTCATCCCAACTTCCAGAAGAAGCCAAGAAGCACCAGTCCAGGTCGAGTTCTTAGCTTTTTACTCAGGGCAGTAATGCTCACCTGTATCTGCACCTATGCATCAGCAAGCAGAATGAGAATTGCCATGCTTTAAAAAATTATACTCTTTTTTCAAATTATTTGTAGCATTCAAATCTCTCCATGTACCTCAGTGGGAGAACATTTCCTTACAGGATTAGCCACAGCTGCCTTGCCAGTTCCCCACACTTTCAAGGAAACCACTGTAATCTTGTCAGGGTGATAAGGCAGTGCCTTAGCAGGGAGCTAAAGTTCTGTCAGTGAAACAAGCAAATCTCCCTGATAGTTTGATAGGCCCCTGCCTGGCTCCAAGGATTACAGAAGGCTGGACTGATAATTTTGTCTTCACATCAGGTTCAGTTCTTCAGCCCTTGCCTCGAGGCTACAAAGTCAGGTAGAAGAAGAGAGGTTTTATCTACAGTCCTTGGCCAGGTACAACTGAGGCCAAATAGCAAAGACATTCCACATTATCCTGTTCAGGACTTTATCTGCTGAGTCTGCCAATCAAGGAATTAATTAGTTCCAACTGCAGTAATTTATTTTCATGCATATATATTCCCCCTTAGGGCTCAGCTAAAAGCACATACATTAATTTCATTCAGGTCATTACACATAAAAGATGAGGAAAGCCTTACAACTAAACACTCAAGAAAAATCCCTGAATCTACATATTTTACTAATAAGAACAGGCCTAAGTAAGTTCTAAGCAAAGAGAGCACCTTGAAATGATGCTTAGAAGATAAACAATACATTAAAGGTAATATTTAGGCCTAAGTTTCATTGACAGACATTTTCTTACAAAGGCTAAAGTTGACTTCTACACTTCCTATAATGAAAAGCTCACTCAAAATTATTGGAAATTGACATTATTTTTGGCAATATCTGAAATGGGTGTCACATTCAAAAGCCTTATCTCATGAACTGACTTTGTATTACTTTGATCCTAAAGGCATCAGTGGCAACAGAAGTCATGAAGAAGTTAATAATAAAAACTTACTCAATCACATCAGTGTCTGGCAGCCTGTAGAGGATCAGGTGAGGTTAACAGAATCTCTTGCTGTACAAGTCTTTGCAGGAAAGGCCAAATTTAAACCTTTTTTTGCCCATTTGGAGTTCAGCTGACACAAGCTCCACCCCAGTGTGGTGAGGCATGAACTCTCCAAACTACACCACTCCTTGTTTATTTCTTTTTCTTAAGGTGATTTAAGAACTACCCATACAGACTGATCATAAAAACCTACTGTGTCTCTTGCAGACCAAAACAAGGGCTTGGCGCACAATCCCCCAGGACAGTTACAGCTGTTCCTTTGCCTTGGCTGTGGCTCTGCCCAGGACATAAATAAGCAGTGATGCTTTACTCATTGCAACTTACATGCACAACCACCAAATACAGAAGATTTTGGTATTTTCTTGAGTCAAGTTGTGAGTTTACAGAAGCTCATAGAGCTACAATATTTGCTGCACAGAGAGGCTGTAGATTTTCCATCCCTGGAAGTGTTCAAGGCCAAGCTGGAATATCCTGGCCTAGTGGAAGGGGTCCCAGCCCATGGCAGGAGGATGGAACTGGATGATCTTAGGTCTGTTCCAACCAGACCTATGATTCCATGAATATGTAAGGCACCAAAATGATTAAACTAGAGAACGTATGATATTCAAAGTAAGATCACTGGCCTAGAAAAGACCCTAAATAATACAAATATACACAGATAGGGATGCACCCCAAGCCTGGTTATACACAACCAAAGACATGGGCCATCTGCAGACCTAGATAAATTAATTGAGAAGCTGTGACAGGACCATATGATGATGATAGGTTCTTGTAACACACTACTCTGGACTTTCAGCTACACTGTGCCAGCAATTAGCTACAGTTATAGTTTCCCATAGCAACAGGATATATGGGACAAACTGCTCAGGAAAACCCAGCTGAACAGAAGCTGCAGCGCCCGTGGTGAGCCAAGCCAGGTGTTCCCTTGCTTTGCAGGAAAGTGAAACACAGCTCTCCCATATGCATCTGCTATAATTCAGTCGAAATATACCTCTTTCACAGCAGCTTTCACAGTGTTCCACCAATCCCACACTGCTCCAGACCCTACAGACAAGCCTGGTCAACCCAAGTAAGGATGGACTAAGCCCACTAAATTGCCCCTATATGTAATTAATTCAGTAAGTCTTGTGCACAGGACTATGCTTACAAAGTCCCTGTCCCCGCACAGTGACCACACAGACCAGCTCTGCACTGGTGGTGCTTTAAATGTGACTGCCCAGCAAAGCACTGCAGGTACCACCAATGGATGTGTGCAGATCTCTGCTTCCTCACCCAATAATCCAGTGTCACACCAGACATGGCTTCTCTGTTGGGAGTTCAGCAAATCCACTCCCCAGAACTGCATGGGACAGAGGGGGGCCAGGGGAGCAAACTGGAGCTTTCTGGGGGGAGCACAAACAGCACAGCACCAAACACCTGCTCACACCTCGGCCAAAACACAAATCAGCATTTGTACTTATATATTAATGTGATGCAGAATTATTCCCCTCTTCCCTCAGGGACCTGTGTGCCATCTGTGTGACCTACACAGGCAGGCTACAAAGGGTTCAATTTAATCCTAAATACTGGAGCAGCACTTCCTAATGAGCAGGTACACAGAAGCCTTTTAATTTCAATGAGTCACTTCAAGGCAAAAAATCCTAATGAAGACAACATAATTTGTAGTGTCAATAGCTATTAGTGCTATGAGGGCTCCAGAACACAGTGAGCTTTGATTTAATGTCTCCCTTTTTGAGCACACTATCTTCATAACAAGAATAAGGCCAAAGAGGAACAACCTTCAGGTGTTCCTGCAGATCAGGAGCCCACAGCCATACATTATTTTGATTACCATTCCCTCATTTGAGAAAAATCAACACAGTGCTATCAGAATACCTATGTCATCAGACCCAATGAATCTCCAGCAAGATGTGAAATTATATTCATAAAGTAAGAACTAGTGCATTTTTGAGACTCTAGAGTGGTTTTGGGGGGCTACAGGGAATCCATATTTTTCAAATCAAGCAGTAACTTTGCTGGGTGACACTGAACTTATGCAATATAAGTTTTGCCTACTTACCCCCACCTGTACAGCAGCACACCTCCAGTATCTCCTCTACCAACATTTTTAAAAACTAAATTCTGATCAAAGTATAAAGTTTGCTTCCAGAGAGGGTGAGATGAACTGGTAAGGAAGGAAGATGAAATGGGAATGATCTGAGAGCAATGGCAATTAGAAAGAAACAAGGGGCAGCTGGGCTGGAACTGCGGGAGGGCCATGGCCCCAGCTGAGACTTATTCAGATGATTTGACAATCCTCTAAGGAGGAGTTTTAACCTCCAATTGCATACACACAGGTGCTGCTGACAAGAAACTGAACAACTATAAAGACAAAAATACAGAGCAAAACTTTTTAGATGTGAATTCATGTCAGCCTTTGGCACCTGATCATTAGTACCAGCACTTAGTATAAAGCAAAAATATTTGGCAGTTTGAAAATTGTGTTCACATATAATTACTGTGCTGGCATTCACTACATTCAACGAGAGGAGCAAAGAACTGCATGGTAATTTCTGATAAAAAGGCAACTCCACCAGCCCCTTCTTTACACTACTGTGACAACACATGAAGACAAAGGTGATTACTTTCTTTTCTACCACTACCCTAAAATTAAGCTTTTCCCCACTGACACTCATTTGGCTTAACACCTCTGATTTGATGAGCGCATTGAAGTAAATCTTTTTTAGTTTTTCTCTCACCTTTTCAAAGTCTGCTGGAGTAGAACTGAAGTAAGGCAAACAAGTCAGTGATGAGCTGGCTGTAAAGAAAATATCATTTCCTTAGCAGAAGAGTCACATAATAAATTTCCCATCAGACCTCCATATTTTTAAATTTTTCATTTTTCTTTCTTACTCTATGCAAAAAACTCAGTCACTGTCTTCTAGTGACATTTCAAGATAGAATGCAATTCGCTCCCCTAAAAAAAACCCACTACAGTGGGTATCTCTTCAAGCTGCTGAATAGTGAACAAAGCCTGAAAAAGTCCACATGAACCTAAATGGCTTATCAGGCCAGCACAGCCAAGACATTTATGTTTCTATAACCCAAATAAGATAGGTACAATCCTATGCAGGCACCTTTGATATACCAGGCTGCAGGAGAAACTACCCAGGTACAGCTGAGTTCACTTGGGACAAGTGAAGTTAGGGGGGAAATAAAGAGGGAAAAAAAATGCAGGAAAAGAAATTCAGCTTCAGCAGAAAGAGTGCAGTTTTAATGAACCATGGAATAGCAGACACCCAGCAAGAAGATGACCTTTTCTCCAGTACTGAAGTAACAATGCAATAGAACACAAATGCTGATAAACCAACTTCAACTTTAAAAAATCAATTTATGTGAGGATAAAAGAACAAAATCCATGACCTTTTCTTTACTATTAAATAAACTAAATCCATTCTACTGAAGTCTTCTTTTTTAAGAAAAGTTACTGCCTGACCTTTCTTATTTCACTGCAGGATGCAAAGTGACTGGGTGATGTGATTTAAGCTTTTTTGTTCATCCTAAATCAGAGGTTTGTGCCACAACAGGACAGGAAACTGTGCACATCTTCCCCAAATCCAAGACAGGAGCAGATTCTGTTGGTACCATCAGAGTCCTGTGACATGGCCCTAAAATGAGGGACAAAGACCACACAAGCAGGGGTTGGAATAGGAGTGGATATTTAGGCTGGAATTTGACTGCCCATCCAAACCAGCCCTGCAACACATAAGCATCAGCTCATGACCTGCACAATGAAGACCATTAAAGTGATTTATGTTAATGGAATATTTTGTCTAGTACAGCAACACCAAGATTATATACTGACATTATTTTGTATGTTATTCTCAAAGAATCAGAAGCACAAAATATATTATCTGAAGTTAACCTTTTCTGTGATGAGTTCTAGAAAATATACTGGATTCTCTGCACAAAATGTTTTAGAAACACTGTGAAATAAAAACATAATGTAAAAGAATGATAATGACATAATTAATGTAATGACAGTCTAAACATAATTTTACCTGTAGTATTTCTCTTGTGGAAGCAATGCCCAAATAATTTTCAACAGATGGATGCTGCTGCCTGGGATAATGGTAAAATAGGTTTATTCATTGAAAATAGAAATGTGTTATTATTTCCAATCCTTTTAATCCCAAGAGCCATCTGTGGGCAAGGCCTTTTATTTGGCATAGGAAAAAAACATATGCAAGTGCATTTGCCTGTGTGGAAATATATAAAAATATATACATTAATTCCTGAAGCTGGCATCCACCACTCTATTAAAATGCTGTCAATAAGGAACTGCTTGTGTACCATCCCCATGGTTTGACAGGATGGACTCACAGTCCCAGTAATCCTGACTGACTGAAATCAGGAATAATTCCTTGAGAGAGACAAATCACTTTATTTTAAGAAATAACTCCCTGGCTTCTGGAAGAAGATTAGTGTATTAGAGCCAGTATCATCCTTTTAATCTTTGTTGTTTCCATTATCTTATTTTTTTACTTTTAAATCACTGAAAAACTGCCAGTGATATGAACATGGAACAGAACCAATCTGATGGCTCCTAGGGGCAGGAGAGCCATTATGCACAGCAAAACAGAACCTTGAAAAAGATGACCAAGAACTCTCTGAGATCAGGGGAGAAGGACAGGAGAACACCAGGACTGAGAATTGTATCTCCTGGCTGTAAAATAGTAATGCTGAAAACCCAGGATCTGAGATTATATGGCTTCATGCAGTGAGGAGGGGGCAGCTTTCTGCCAAAAACCCCAGGGAAGAGGTGAAGACACTAAATGCTTCTCAGAGCTGAAAAATAAAGAGCATTAGTGAGCAACGAGGATCTGTATGCTGCTAATTTCAGGGCCTGCCCATCTATTGCTTCTAAGAGCCATGAGCCCCCTGAACAGAAGCCATGGGGTACTCTGGAAAGGTACATTTACTGATGAAGCAATCTTTTTCTACATAGAGAAAAAAAAGGGGGTTGTCATGGCAACCTGAATGAATTCAGCACATCACCTTTGCATGAAGTCTATCTGCAAGGGCTCTCTTGGAAGCTGAGGGTTTGCTTCTCACTTGAGATCCCTCAAAATTGTACAAGGTTTTAAAAAACAAGGATTGCACAGGAAATGGATGGGACTCTTGCATCCACCAGATCAAAGCCTGCTCGAGGGCACAATTATCTATGTAAAAGAAAAGCAATGTATTTTTCTTGACAAAGTTTTCAAATGACTGTGAAGATTGAGGAGTCTGATGTGTGCAGGAGACAAGCAAGGAAGTCTTCTGTAACAAGGAAGATATGCCTGAGGTGCTTCTCTTTTTTGCTAATGAAGCCTTATGCTTGGATTTCCCAACCTACTACACCAGTTTCTTGCTTTATAGAATAAGGGAAAAGAAAAAACTCGAATATTGGAATCCAATACATTGGAAGAGTGAGGGTTTTAGAGTTGATGACAAGAATGAGAGAAAAAAAAAAAAAAGAAATGCAAAACCAATTAAAAGTCCACAGGTAAAAATGTTAGAAATAAACACAATTCCATTTAACTTTTTATCAAAGTGTAACAGAGATCATGAGCCCACTTAGAGCAGCATAAGCATGCCTAAAGATAAAATCTAAGTTTCTGTTATAAAAGCACTGCCCCAGGTCTCTCACCTCTGTAAAGCTTGTGAAAATCTGGTGTGTCAGAAGGTTCTATCAGAGCTTGGATTTAAAAACAGACAAACAAACAAGCTTAGTAAAGCATTTCAAATAAAAGGAAAAAAATAGAACAATGTTTATTGAAGATAAAGCAAGACCACATGGAAGCAAAGAGAAGTTTCTTTGTAGCCCTTGTCTGAAGTATCTGGAGCAGTTCAGCACAACCAGGATGTCCTTCCAATCAAGGAGGTAAAATGTCCAACATTCCTTTTCTTATTTCCACATTTAGAGAGACATAACCCACCTCTATAGGAAGGTCATGGGCTGAAGGCTAAATAAATACCTTTGTTGACTCCCTGCCACCAGGGAAACCTTTAAAGAGTTTGGCAAATCTGTTTAAATAAAATCAGTTTACACAGAAATACCTGACTGGAATACAGCACTTGATTAATGTCAAAATGAGGAGCCTGAAACATGCAGTGACATAAAACACCCCTGTCTTATGTAGTTCTTGGGGAACTACTTAGAGGACAATTCACAAAGGCTAATTTCAGTCTAAATGTGCAGATTCTTCCTCAGAAGCAACCACTGGAGACAAGCTCCCCCATGTCAGCCCTCATAACTATCTCTGTAAAATTTTGAAGTGAGAATTAACACACATCTATTTTTAAATAAGAGCAAATCCTATTTTGTGTAAGTTCAAGACACAGCTCTATCATGAAAAATAATTAAACCATTCAAATAAGTAGTATTTTTTTTTTCCTTAAATTATTTCTGGAAATAAATTCAAAAAAGTTGGATTCATCAGTACTGGGCCCCAGATACTCTTCTCAGCTCCCATACATCACTGCATCCCAACTTCCTGCCTTGTCAAACCCTGCAAATTCAGATGGGGGCTGACTTTTTAAATTTCAAAGTCAATTACATTATAAACTTGCATTTGACACAAAAATGATCTGTAGAAAAAGCAAGGAATCAAAATCAATCAAAACCAAAAAGCTTCCTTAAAACACACAAATATTCACATGGGAGAGCTGATCTTGTCTGAGGCCAGGGGGATGAACATGGCAACAATGACAGACCTTTCCAGTCCTGCTTTCTATTAATTTCCACAAATCCTTCTGCTTTTCAGGCACTCTTTTACACAGAGGAGTCTATGCTAGGATTTGGTTCTTCTAATACAGAAGTCAATACAGCCCATTTTTGTTTACAAAGTCATCTCCAGTGAGAACTGCCTTGTGAGCAAACAGAGCCTTTCAGTCAATAACCAGCCACAGCAGCACAGCCTTGTGGGGAAAACCTCACCTCAGAGTCTTAAGGTTGTTTTACCTGGCAGCAAAACAATAAATGTTCCTTCTTACAGAGGTGTATTTTTAACCAAGTAGATGAAACTCATCCATATTGCAATTTCAAAATACAAACTCTCGTAAATGGTGCATTAAAATGCAAAGTTTAGGGTTAACACAGCATTCCCCAGTTTGTCTCTCAGCAGCCACAACACACTGCTGACTCAGCTGGATTTGGATACTCATTATCTCTCACACAATGCAGAGGAAAAGGAATTAACATTCTTCAAAACTAGAATAAAATTCTCTTCCCAGCAATGAAAGAAATAACACAGACAGAACAAGGATCTATGTGCAAAGTCAAGTTCCACGCCATGGAGCACATTAAGTGGTGTGGAACACATTTTAAAGAAATATCTCAGGTATTTTTTAACTTCCAGAGATTATATTGTCTTAACTTTCCTCAGCAAAAGTAGTTTCTTTGACAGGGGAATCAGTAATAATAAAAGCTTCTGCAGATACAAGGAAAAAGAGTTAAATAAAATTGTCTGTGTTTGGAACATGGTTTCACAAGTTGCAGCCATGCAAAAATACCAGAAAACAACCTGATTTATTTTCAATCTGTGAAAAAAAATCTGTCACCCAGTTCTCCAAAGTGTTCAACATTTCTAGTGAAGAGAAAAAAATAGCAGAAATACAACTATTTCAAGAAAAAAATCACAAATCTTGCAATCCTAAAACAAAATTAAATTATGGATCCAAAGTGGGTTGATTCATTCAAGCCATCTGCTTTTATATTGACATGAGAAAAAACCCCAAATAAATAGAAATATTCAGAACATGTTTATCTGATTTCTCCCATTTTTCCAAGTCCCACAGACACCTACTCCCCATAGGTAAGAGGAGGAAATCATGTAAATTTTGCTCCTATTCAAAACCAAACAATAAAAACCCACTAACTCAAACTCCTTATAAACCAGTACCAATATCAAGATTCCATATGCACACTGTTACATTACAGTCCTTCTATCATATGTAAAAAAATGTTCAAAATGTGTGTTTATAGAGATATTTTCCTCAGAGGCAAAACAACTGTTTATCCATGCTTTCAAGCAGAACGCAAAGAACTACAGTGCACGTATCTGTGCCTTTCACAAACACATACTTGAGCCAATGGATTCAAATATAGCATGTTTGGATTGCAAATGTGTCAAGATAACCCAAACAACACTGGCAGCAATTCTTTACCCATTGTATCACCATCAGACATGACATTTACTTTACTTAGACAAAAAAACTAATATACACAAGGGGAAAAAAATTATCTCACCTATAATATAGTTTCATAAAATATGTTAGAATTAATATAGAGAACACAAAGAAGTTGACACTTCCAGAACAAATTACAATGCAGGTTCTTGGGATAACTCCTATGCCAATTTGCTCTTCCTTCCAATACAGGAATTTAAATAAATTTACATTTAGCACTGATATTTCTGAAAAGGCTTATAAACAATTTAGACAATTACAGGGCAATAATTCTCTCACAAAAAATCCCCAAACCAAACAAAACCAAACCTCCAAACTTGGGGACAAACCAGACAGTAACTTGGTATTACTTTTAGATTGGGCAACCAAGTTCACAAAATAAATGGGGTAATAATCCTGCCAAAAATCCTTCCAGCTGATATAAATACAAATGTTACATCTTTTAAGGTTATGTTTTAATTTGCAGTATCTGCAGTACCTGCATATACTATAAAGCAACAGGTTGGGTATTTCTGTATCAATAGGTCTCTTCTACTGAAGGGACAACTTTTACATATTTTATAGAATGGACATTTCTAAAGAATGCAGAATGCAACTGAGAATATTTAAGCATAAAGATGTGAAAAACAATGAATAAGAGTAAATATTGCCTGACTTAGCCTTGCTGTAACTGAGGAAAGGAGAGAGCTAATGGAGCTGGGATGCAACGGGATGTGAGGCAGCACCATCTAAATGAAACCACGTTCATCAGTGCAAATCCATTTCCAACACCACAGTACAAATCACCCTCCCCCATTCTGTGTCTAGTGATGAGCACAAGATACCCCATTTCTGAATTTTTCCTGCAGAAGGGAATATTTTACAAAAGGATGTGTCTCTGGCTATCTCCTTTCAGCAGTTTCCAGAGCAGAAAAGGGCAGGATTTACACCCCAGTCCCTTGACTCTCAAACCTCAGGCCACCAGTGATGAGGGATCTTAACACACCAGTCCCAGTGAGGCACCAAACTGCTTCAGAAGACAGAAACTTGTCCACCTGCAGTTCATTTTGCTTAAAATAATAAATACACTGTGCTTGTTCCCTGTGTGCAGAAAGGAGATCAAGAAATGCCTCTGGAATTGGCTCATCTGGGGAAGGGTTACCACCCCCTCTGGGACTAGCCCAGTGAGCAGCGTGCCGGGCTGACAATGGCAACGTCGCGGGTTTGATCCTTGTGTGGGCCATCTAATCGAAATACAAACCTGATGGTCCTGGTGGGCCCCTTCTACCTTGGAAGGAGTGCAGCATAATAAAATGTGACTGAAGTTCCTGTAGTAGCACTGAATGCAACCACCAGTGCTCATCACAAATGGCCACGTACAAACCATCTCTTTCATTAGCATGACTAAATATCACTAGTACTCTATTATTAGTAACAAGTGAATAACTGCTCCCTCACGGCGCCCGCCGAGGGCCTGGGACTCTGGCCTGGGAAGAGCGGAGGTGGGGCGGCCCCTCACCTGACAAAGTGTCGCCACGGGCCGTCCCCAGGTGGCTTTAGGCAGTGTCCCCGCTGTGTCCCGGCGGGATCCCGGCTGGGACCGGCGCCGGTGCTGTCCCGCTCAAAGACCGCCCCGAGCTCCCCCCTCACACGCAGCCCTCACGCACCGCCGCCCGCTAGGGGGCGCCCGCGGCCGCTCCGCCCCGCCCCGCTCGCCCGGAAGGCGCGCGCCGGTCCCGCTCCTGACGTACATGCCGGGCGGCAGCGCGGCCATGGCGAGCGATTTCTACCTGCGCTACTACGTGGGGCACAAGGGGAAGTTCGGACACGAATTCCTCGAGTTCGAATTCCGGCCCGACGGTGAGAGCGGGGCGGGGGGCCCGGGGGAGGCGGGCGTGCTGCCGGAGGGCGAGCTGGCGGGCCGCGGGTACCCCCAGCGTGCTCTAATGCCCGGCCTCTCCCCACAGGTAAGCTGCGCTACGCCAACAACAGCAACTACAAGAATGATGTGATGATCCGGAAAGAGGTGAGGGCAGCGCGGCTGAGGGCGATGGGCCAGCGAAGGAGACTGGGCAGGGCTCGGGGTTGCATTTTCTTGTGGGCAGGGTTGTATTTAATCCTCTGTTGGAATGCTGTGTCCAGGCTTACGTGCACAAGAGTGTGATGGAGGAACTGAAGAGAATAATCGACGACAGTGAAATCACAAAAGAAGATGATGCTCTGTGGCCTCCTCCTGACAGAGTGGGCCGACAGGTAGGGTGCACTGTGTCTCTTCTAATTGCTCTTCAATTTGCCTCAATGGCAGTGGAGTTGTGGATGCTAATACGATCCACAGACCTGCTGCATTTGATATCTTTTGTTATAGAAATTTGTAATAAAAATAAAAAACAGTAAAACCAGTATTGAAGTATTTCTGTAACTGGTACCATGAAACAATGAGTTCCTATAACCTTTTATTTTCAGGAACTCGAGATAGTAATTGGTGATGAGCACATCTCCTTTACCACGTCGAAAATTGGTTCCCTCATTGACGTAAATCAGTCCAAGTACGTACTGTGCTTCTTATGCTGCCCTTGTTTCTATTTACTCATCTGTATTAGAACTTCCTGACTATTTGGTACATGTATTTTATATTGTTTCAAAGTATATGAATCACCTCCTGGGGGCACCAGTGCTCTGTGTTGCAGCACAATGTGCCATATGCCTTTATACTGTGGCGCTCCAGGCTGTGTTCTCAAACTGACTGAGAGCAAACCTTGCTGTAGGAGCCCTGGTACACACATACAGAGTCTGAGCTGCCATTGGCCTGTTTGTACCAATTCCTTTGCTGCGAGATAACTGTATTTCACCTAAGCCTTAAAGACTGACTGTTTGGGGGGAGAAGATTAAAATCCTAAGTTTTGTTGATACTTGCTTTCATGATATTGATGCATATTTTTAAAGACTTAAAATGTTCACAGTTGGAGTACAGAATATTTAATCAATCAGTGCAGAATTAAACAAATCTGTTAATGTCTAAGATGACCTTTTAAAAGCCTCATATAGACCTTGGGGTTTTTTAATACATTAGTTCTGCAACCTGTTCTCAAAGAGCATCAGTCTTAATATTTTTCTTTCCCCCTTTCTTCCTCCTGTTGTGCGCTGAAGAGATCCAGAAGGCTTGAGAGTGTTCTACTATCTGGTTCAGGACCTTAAATGTCTCGTCTTCAGTCTTATTGGACTCCACTTCAAGATTAAGCCAATTTAATCAGACAGACTGAAGTTTGTATTGCAGTGTTAGCAGGAGGGATGGGAAGGGAGGAGCTTGTTCCAGTTCTTCACTGTTTCTGAATTCTTTTTGTACTTTAGATTATTTTTTTGATTGTTGTTTTTGTTGTTGTTGCAAACTGTCAAGGACTCAATAAAAGGGTGAGATTCGCATTTTTAATTTTTAAGCTGTGGTGAGAGACTGACTTCTAACACTTTTATAACAGTGCATTCAGAGTGTCGCTTCACTTGTATCACCCACACACTGTACTTTTCTACGCAGCAGTAAAAAAAGGAATGAAGCCTGTCTCTGTGAAATGAAACTTCTGCCAGCTGTGAAGCCAGACTTTTGTTACTATCTTGAGCTGAGTGTTCTGTTGGGCGGACAAGAACAGTATGTGACTCTGCACAGGGTAACTGGTTATAGCAGACACACATCACCTTCATCCCAGCCTGGGGTTATCTGCTTGCCTCCAGAGCAGAGACAAACTACAGGGCACCCAGCAGCCATCCAGGATCTTCACTGATCGTCCTGTTCAGCTGCAGTGAAGCTGAAAAGCAACCTGGAATGTATTTCGTTTTGTTCTGGGCTAGCAGATCTGTTGTGCCGCATTAGTTAAAAGACTTTGAGGGGTCTCCCACAGGCCCTGAGGGTGGACCCCATGGCAGTGCTACCATACCGCGCTTTTGTTATCTCTTAACACATCTGTGTTCTCTATGAAGACGCTGCGTTTAAAAAACAAAACGCGGTTAATTGACGCGTAATGTTGAAAACACCAGTGCCTCCCGCTCTCCCTCCCCTTCCCACAGGCACCTCCCGCCATCCCACGCGGCGGGGCGGTGGCGGCCGCCATCTTGGCTGAGGGCAGACGCAGCTTCGCGCCGGCCCAGGCGGGCAGGGAGCGCGGAGCCGCCATCTTGGCTGAGGGCACGCGGGGAGCAGGGAATTGCACGGAATCCGCTCGGCCATGGGGGTAGGTGAAAGCTGTGGCCGGAGCCCCGCGGGCCGTGAGGGTGAGGGGAGCTGTGGCCGGAGCCCCATGGCGCTGGGGGGAGCCGGGCCGGGCCGAGCTAACGCCGCTCCGCCGCTTGCCTTGCAGAGGATCGGGCTGCAGCTCCGCGCCACGCTGGAGAACATCACCCGGCTGCGGGCCGAGGGCCAGGACTTCCGATGGTACCTCAAGGTGCGGGGCCGCGGGGCCGGGGCCGGGAGCGGCGTATGTCTCTGATTATTGACAGCTTTCAACCTTCCGATTTGTGTTCTCCAGCTGAAATGTGGGAACTGCGGTGAAGTCTCCGAAAAGTGGCAGTACCTGCGGCTGATGGTGCGTGTGCCCCTCGTAACATACCTGTGAGCAAAAATGAGAACACAAACGTGCCTCTTACACTGGTATCCACATCAAAGATGTGACACTTTACCTTCTAGATGAGATCGTTTTTCAATAGCTATATGCATTTAGATAATTGTCACGTTCCGTATTAAAATAAATGTTCGGAGACTGTTAATTGACATATTCCATTTGAATGGTGACCGTTGGTAAGAAAGTAGTACACCTTTTTTTAATAAAACACTTCTCTGTAAAAATTTAATTTAAAGAAAGTTTTTGAAGTGGTATCAAAATTGGGTTGCGCATGCAGCATATTTCTCCGATGCTGATGGAATCCTTTTGGATAAGGTTAGGCAAATCAAGATGATTTAAGCAAATGCTTAATCAGCATTTGGAAGCTGAAAAAGCAGGATAAAATTTGTCAGAAATACTTGTCTGTTCTTAGCAATAATCATCCCTTTTCATTGCATACAGCTTAATGGTAAGAAGTTATTTTGAAGAAAGTAGAGCATGCCTATATGGATAAGACATAAATAACATAAATATGTTATTCCCTATGTAAAGTCTAGAACAGAATTATTCTTTGATAATCGCAGCTTGTTAAATTGTTAATCTCTGTAGTTAAAAGCTGCCTTGTTGCAGTATTTTTAGAAAGCTAAAGATCATTGTAAAAGCTACCTTACCTTTGCAGAGGTTTGCAGTGGCTCAGCCGGTTAAAGATGTCTCTCTTGTGATGGATTTTAGGACAGTGCTCCCCTGAAGGGCGGCCGAGGAAGCGCCACCATGGTGCAGAAGTGCAAGCTGTGCTCCAGGGAGAACTCCATCGGTATGTGCTTGGACACTGACCAGGCATCATCATTTCACAGCTTATCTTTTAGTCCCCATTTTTGCTTGACACCTTTGTAAAGAGCTTCCACCAGGGATTTCCTCCTTTGTACACGGGTGCTTGAGTTCCCAACAGGCACATTCTGGATACCAAGTTCAGGGAGACAGCAAGGCCTCCTGGTGAAGTCCAGGCTTCTGCACGAACAAAACTCATCTGTAGTGTTACTTTACAAAAACATACAAATCTTTTTGGCATTGGTATGGAAAAATGGTGCAGTGTAAACTTCTCAGGAGAAGGGAGAAAAATTGAATTCTACCTTTTGAAGACCAGATGCAGGAAATGCTTGCTGACTTTGTTTCTTTTGCTTTGTATAAGGAAATTGCTGTGAAGGAAGATCCTGGTGCTTGGTTTGTGCTGAATAAACTGAAGACATAGTGCCACTCATTTGTGTACTTTTTTCTTTTTGTTTTAGATATTTTAAGTCAGACAATCAAGCCTTACAATGTAAGTTTGTTTCCTCTTCCATGTAACAAGTGAAAGATAAATAAGTATTAACAGTATTTTGAGTTTTTGCTTTGTCATCTTCCTTCAAGTACACAAAACGCTGGTCTTGTCTGTGGGCAGAAATTATCTTGTAGACTCCTGCACAGTCTCAAGTGTAGAATAATCTGATACATTTCAAAAGCCAGCACAGAACTGTATATCCAAATTAGAGGTGATTATATAATGCTCCTCTAGGTTTCCTTTTGAAGGATTCCTCATGGCAGATTAAGAAATTCTAGTTGGTGACCACCTATGAAATGAGCCCTAGAGTTTTGCTATCCCCTGGGGCATCAGAGATGACAGTTTTGCCTTTAGAGTAATCCATTCCTTAATACTTGTCACTGTCTCTATTAGATGGAAATTAATGGTTTTCTTACTCAATTACAGGCTGAAGACAGTGAGAAATTCAAAACAATTGTGGAGTTTGAATGCCGAGGTCTGGAACCAGTTGACTTTCAGCCACAGGTGAGTCCTTATTTGTGATTCAGTTCTGTTTTTAAAAGCACTTCTTCTACAGTGATAAAATACACACTATCTGAAATGGTTCTGGAACATCTTAGATCTTCCCAGATTCCCATCCTTGCACAGTTCCTTGTTTTCCTTCATTTGACTCAAGAAAAAAACCAAACAGCTAACATGAACAGCTGGTATTCTGTGCCAGTAAAATCTAAAACTAAGCACACCTTGGAATCATACTGAAAGTGCCTCACAGGTGACTCACTGTTAATCTGAATTCATCTGACAGGCCTTCACTGCCAAAGGAAGTCTTTACCAAAGGGAAAGTGCAGCATTAAATGGAGCACCACTTGCTCCTTGGTGCATTACAGAGCTCATCAGGCTCAGGTTATGAACACATTTCAGTGTGTGTCTTCTGAAAAACAAACAGATTTTCTTTGGGGTTGACATCACCAGAGCCACAGAAAATGAACACTGGCATTTTTCCATTTGCAGCTTGAGCAAAGCCTCAAGATTAGTGATAGCTACAGGCTGGTGCAAAGCACACCTCAAGGTTCAGAGTTAAAGGATTCTGCAGGACCAGAGTGACTCATCTCTTGTGCATGGTCATGCTCTATGCCACTTAACTCCCTGCTATATTTAACCCATTATTCCAGTCGGATTAGGTGTAAATAGACTGACAAATATAAACCTGTCTTATCCTTCTCTCAGACTGGGATGTTGTGCTAAGAAACAGCCCAAAAAAGCCAATCCTACAAGGAATTTGATATAAATAGAATCCCCAATGCAGTGTGCTGGGGGAGGTCCTTATTTAAGTGAAATCCATCTTTTTGATGAATGGTTATTCCTGTGTTCCAGAATGGTTATTAGTTTATTCTTGCTTGAAAGCTTTGCAATCAGACTTAGGAACTTGCACTTAAAGAAAAATATGGCAAGACTACAAAATGTAGGAGATGTTTATAGCTCTGCATCCTAGCTGTAATTTTATCTACAGAACAAAGACTTCACAGCTGTAACAAAAATTTTAATTTAATATTCTGAGTTTGGTGCACTTGACTAGAGAGTACTTGAATCCCTGAAGAGGTGTTTCAGTGAATTTTTGGATGCCTAAAGCAGTAATCGAGAGTTTTCTGATGCTCAAATGACTTCTGCAGTTCTGAACAATTTTGTCAACTGCTTTATATTTGGCAAGATCCAAACCAGCCTAGCTTCTGGATAGCCCTATATCTCGCTCTTGATTAGCACTCAACATGGGATGTGACCACTCTATTTTTGCTGTATTTTTTGGTACACATAATATAACCAACACCTGGAGTAAATTTTAAGGGACTTAATGCTTGCGTGTCTTATTTAAATTTAAAAAAAAAACCAAAAAACCCCATCCTCCACCACCAAATATTTGAGTATTAGAGAGGAGAAACTATCCTTTGTTTCTCTGATATAAACCCTCCTTTTAGAGCTAGTGCAGAAGTTTGCACTTGCAGTCACATGGCTGGTGAGTGGGTCCAGGTGGCAAAAGCAGGATTTCTTTCATTTTTCTGGTGTTTCTTCTATACTTAGCTCAGTTTGTGACCCATGATGCTCATCTTCCTCTCCTCCCCAGCAGTTCCCTTGACACAGGCTTCTTACAGTCACCAAAAGGCCACTGTGCCCTGCAGATCCCTCTCCTGTTAGATTTGTTAATCTGCCACACTCTGGTTCATTTAAAGTCCCATGGCTTACTTTGCACATTCTTAGAGCTAAATGTCTGACTAGCACAAATGGGGACTTACTTATCCAAAATGCAAGTGTAGGTCCTGTGCAGAAAACCAGGAAGAAGCTACCTTTGATTTTTAGCCATTTGTTAATAAAATTCCGTAGTTAGAATTTGCAATATAAGAAACCTTACTGCATGCTACAGAAGTGGCTGGGATTTTTAAATATGCTTTTAAAACTAGTAAGTCTTGCTGTACAGCTTGGTAACTGTAAAGCCTAAAGTGTGAGAGCTGTTCCTATAGAAGATAAACCAGAGCACCCTCCTAGAGCTGTCCTTTCTCCACTCTTTAAAAACAGCAACAGTGTTTGCTGTTGGCAAACAGATGGCAGTGAAGAACTGTCCCCTGTGAAATGCTAGTTTGGGATACTAATCTGTTCACTCAGCCAGCTGATCCTCCTTACACATAAAGCTTGCTTGTCACTTGTGTACATAAATCCAATACAAGCTGCTCCTTCTCTAGAGTGTCTTGGATTCTGACAATATTCAAGCTAGAACTATTAATTTCCTTCCACCTTTTCCACTACTTTCCTTACAGTGTATTATGAAGCCATTATGCCTGTGTGGACTGAACACAAAGCTATTAGTAGTAATTGGATGCTGCTACATATACTTAAAAACTAAGGTTTAACATTATCTAGAATAGTTGGAAATACTTTTTTTTTTCTGGGAAAAATAGAGGAACAGTGTTTCCCTCATTTTACTCTAGCTGCCTGGATTGAATTTTCCCAATGCACAATCAGGTCCCAACCTTATACTGACCCTAACTAGGAAAGAGCTTCCCATTCTTTCTACATAATTTTAAAGAAATACAATACATTTTTGTGCTGAGCTACTTTCTTTAAATGTTTAAATGATCATATTTATTATTTTGTCAGTACAATGTAATTTAAAAAACTTTCTGCAAATGTGTTTCCAGGCAGGGTTTGCTGCTGAAGGCGCAGAATCTGGCACACCTTTCAATGACATAAACTTGTTAGAAAAGGTATGTTGTCTTAGTTTCACTAGCAAAACTACTTATCTAGCTTGCTTTCCTCATGTCATTAGTCCAAAATACAAACCCTAGACTGATTTTGGTCTTCCTGTAGCCACAGGAAGGCCACAGCTGGAGAGAGAAACTGAATCAACAACTACCATTACTATCAGTGTCATTTTAGAAGTAACAATTTGTTAACTTAGCAGCTGACAAAGATTTCAGTCACTCAGGAATTGCAGAGAGCAAGAACCTGGAATACTAAATGGCTGGGGTTATTAAAGTGGTGAGTTTATTTTTCTAGCAAGATCCCTGCCCATTGTCCTGTGCACAGAGAGGTTAAAAAGTAATATAGACACTGTCCTTCAAAGCGCAGGATAATGACACCAGCATTGCAAATCTTCCTTGGCTGTGAGCAGGAATCTCAAGGTCAAATCTGTTCCCTGGTATCCTACTTGGCAGGGATCTGCCTGTCTGCTTACCCACCTGACTAGGGTATTGTAAATGATAGATAATCCTTTCACCTGCCATGGCTGCTGTTTGTCCACTACAGGCTGGGGACTACATAAGAAAATAAACCCCAGCTGTGTATATATATATGTAAATATATATATATATATAAACACTGAGACTGAAGCTCATTTAATTTCTGGTTAGTGCTCTTGCTACTCTCATCTGTTAAAATTTAACTTATCTACAGATATATAAGACCCAAACTTTGAGTAAAGTTTAGTTCCTGTTTGAATTCCAGTCTGTGTGCATTCTGTCCTCTGTGACTAACGCTGTGAAATCTTATTTCCTACAGGATTGGAATGACTATGATGAAAAAACAAAGACATCTGTTGGAATCTATGAAGTTACCCATAAATTTGTAAAATGCTGAAGTTCATACCCCAAACAAATGATAACATGGTTATTGATGGACGAGCTGCAAACATCACATATGCAGCTTCCTTGGAGTTACTTTTTTACATGGCTGCACTTCAGAAATGGAAACCCAAGCTCACAGAATCATTAAGGTTGGAAAAGATCTCCAAGATCGAGTTCAACCTTTGACCGATATCACTGAGTTGTACCTTCTGTCGCCAGCATGCCCTAATAAAATATTTCCCATGGAGCACTTGGAGATGGCCTCAGTACAAACTGAAAATAGTACATATTGACTGAACTGTGCTATGTCCTTAATGCTGTGGGGTTTTGGAATTAAGTTGTTGTGGTGGACTGTAGCTTAGCTACAATAAATGGATATAGGAACTACTTAGACGACTTAGAGCCTTAAAGGTTTTCATAGTTGGTCACCAGGAAGTACCCACATTTGATTCTCTAACATAATCAAATAAAATCTTCCCACTCACCACTCCTATCATGAGGAAATGGCTACAAGCATTAGTAAAGGTACTGTGTTAACTGTTCAAGGGAACAGCTGCACCTTTAAGCAGCTTTCTGCCACTTCAGGTAAAGACTGAGGTGAGTTTCCCATGAACACTAAGCTTCACTGCTGATGACATTTACATAGTTACAATGCTCTGAAAAGCAAGTTATCTTTCCAAATCTATCATTAAGTAAACCTCATTTCTAGCTGAAGACAGACTTGGTACTCCTTGGCAAGTGCACTCACAATCTTGCTAGGATTACAGGCGTATCATTACAGAAGCAAAGCCTTCAGGCTTACATATGAAAAGCATGCCTCTCCCCTGCTACCACTTTTATTTCATATTTCCAGGACAGGATATTGCTTACACTTACTGTGCTACATGAAAAAGACCCTGAGAGAACCTGGAAGCTGCAACACCCAGGAAGAGCAAAGGGAAGTCGTTTCTGAGCCTCTGAACCTGATCTGTCACATCCAACCAATGTGCTCAGACTTTCTGTTCCACTGATGTATTTATTTGGTTGTCTGGGCCAGTGGAACATGAGCTGCATTAGTTTTACACAGATCACAAAAACAAACACCACTGTGCAATTGGGCTTCACAGAAGACTCAGCCTCCCAGAAGAAAGTGGAAATCAAGAAGGAATTCAAGGTCTGCATACCAGACTGAATGCAGAATGTTTGCAGCAGTTTTCCTTCCAATCTTTAAGAAACATGAGCTATTGATAAAAGGTCTACCCATGCTGTATGATTTAGATATGGCAATAAAAGAACTCTGTGGTTATTAATAGACAGCTTTATTAAAATACAATCTTCCAGTCAGTTTAACAACCCAGTCGGTGACCAGGTTACTTAAAGCCTCCCACTTAATTTTTTGTCTCTAAGCTGTTAGAGTGGAAAGGCTTCAAGCAGTTGAGGCACAATCAGTTCTATAAATTCAAGTTTAAAAAGAAAAGAGTGATAAGTTAGTAAGCAAGCTTACTGCAAGAGTGTAAATGGAACCATTCTTCCATATTTAAAATTATTGCATGTATTTTTTTAAAACCAAACAGTTCAAGAGTGTTGTCACAGTGCTGTAGTCTGTCCAAATACTCATGGAATACAGACATTCCAACTTCATTAACTCAATAAATATGCTTATTTTAGAAAAAGTGTTTTAAGAGCACACGGATCTGTTACTCAGTTTGGCATAGTTAATGTGTATATCTCTTGAAATGCATTCAAGGTCTGTAATTAATTTCTTTAAAATAGATAGAAATTTCCTAATTATTCTAATAGCATTCATGTTCAATGATGATATATGAAGCCAGTTAAGCTGGGCAGTCTCAGCCATGCTGAACACTGATTAGTATGTCAAATAGACATAATCTGCATTTTGTTCTGCAACTGTAAAGTGTTGCAGTGTCTTAATATCTTAACTACCAATTTTCTTGCCCTTTAAAACATTAAAGATATCTTCTAGTGACTTGTATATACACTGAAGGAATTCTTTACCATTCCTAGCTGGGTAAGAGGAAACATTGCAACCTATCCAGTCATCTTGTACCTGATACCCTACTCCAAAGCCATCAGACACCACGGGGCCAAACCCTCCTAACTGCACAGCTGGGCTCACCAAGGTGCTGGTGGAAATGATGTTGTGATTAAGGCGAGCGTAGGCTTGGTCCTGATAGAAATCCGGCAGTGCCAGCCCCTTGGATAAGGCCAAATAGCGCAGGCTGAAGAGATGCCGGTCAAAGCCCTGGCCTGGTGAAAGAAAACAACAGCTATGAGAGAGGTGCCTCACTTGTGTGGGAAGTAAACTCAGCCTCAAAAGAGGTCTGTAGAACTGGAGTTTATTTTTGTACTAGTAGGACTTTTCATGCCCATATCCTAGGAAAAGAGGGCCTGTTTGTTTTACTGCAAGCTTGAACAAGATTGGAAGAGTACACAAAAAGTGCAGTGTTAACAGACAATTTGAATAATACATCACATTCTTTGATTAACCATCTATCTGAACACAGACAAGTTCTTCAGTGCAGAAAAAGCTTTTCCTAAAACTTATGAATATAAAGAAGAGTATCTTGCACCAACAAAAGGAGGCAGATTTTAGACTGTGGGATAATCGACAGTCAGTTTTATTGCTGTCAATTTTAAATGCTTTCAAAAGAAAGCATTTAGAAAAATGCCAGGAGTAAGTAGCATGGCCAAAAAATGAGTTTGATTTGGAAGCTGTTAAAGCCTTTATTCCCTGCACAGATAAGACAGTATCTCCTCAGACTTAAGCTAAAGTTCTTGTTCAACATGCACTAAGTATTCACAAAATCTTCAAACTGCTCTAAGGACAAAAACTGAAGTATAAAAAATTCTCAACACATGAAAGATGCTGTGGGAAGCACAGAGGCACTCCTCCATCAAGAAATGAGTGAGAATTAGGGAACGCACTTTAAACTGCAGCCTTCTGCTAGTTTTGTCAAGTTTATATTACACCTCTATCAACATTAAATTATTTAGTTGTAAATATTTACAGCAACCTTACTAGACAAAAGGAGGAGTGTTTGATGTATTCCTACTTACCCATAGCAGCCTCTTTTGTCAAACGGCCGTGGTAGTTGGAGCATTCCACTATCAAATTCTGCAGCTCCTCTGTGCTGTGTTTGGAGAGTTCCTTGACAAAGGCTTCAGAGCATTTCTTTGTGTAGACAGAGGCAGGACGTATGGTTTCTGTACGGCCGTGCTTGAAAGCTGCAGTGCTGCAAGACTCGTACGTAGCAACAGTCTGGTCGTACTGGCGAAGGAAAGCCATCTGGAAGGCCAGCTGAGCCACAGCATCTGGGCTCACCTTCTTCTGCTTTAGAAGTTCCTTGCCTCCTTCTTGGAACTGAATCATGTTAAGAGACAGTGATCCTACAGTGGCATCAAACTTCTGTTTAGCTTTAGTAATCCCTTCTTTTAAGGCATCGTTCAGCTTAAAGTCAAGTTTCTGCACTGCTCTGGAAGAGTCGACTGAAGCAGGCTGGGACTGGGGGCTGATGGCTGGTGTCTTGGTGCTATCTTTAAAAACCTCATTCTGAAACCTGAGCACAGCCACACCATCTCCCCAGGAATGTTCAAAATTAATTCCTGCAGTGCCATCCTTAGTTATGATAAGATTAAAGGATTTGTCATACCAGCGGTTTGCAGCATCTCCATGCAACATAGTGTGGGACAAGTGCACCAAGTCTTTAATGGCAAAATCATCTAAACTTAAACAAAACATGGCAGAGTCTACTTTTTGAAGAGCTTCTTCATTGCCATTCTCCAGTAGATTCTGCCTCAGCAATGCCCATGTATCTCGGTTTTCACTGGTGAGGTATCCAAGAGGGAAGGCCGGGACCAGACTGTTGTCACTAAGGATGTATTTCAAGTGTGCTTGTATTTCTGAGGGTTCCAACATGTTTCCATCTCTATCAATAACATCAAACACATAAAAATTTCCATTTCTCAACACTAATAAATGTTTTGCCTTTTCATCTGTATAAAGCTCATCTCTGTTGAGCTTAGGAAGCCGTGTAGAATTGAAAAGTCTGAAGTACTGAGACATATCTAGGGGGTAAGCATTGACCATGTAGGCACCAAACCAAGAAATTGAAGAAGGCACAAATCGGATAATTCTTTTAAATAACTCAGTGTCACTTTTTTTTGGATTGAGGTGAAAAACCTCTGGTTCAAGGTAACCAGCCCTGAAGGTCTTCATAAAACGTATGGCAGAAACAGTCATGTTCGTGGCTCGTATGAGCTGATCATTGTATTCCGCTTTTGGATCAGGATTAAAAGACATAAATGCATTAAAATTCAAAACAACAGGCTCACGTGCTTTTAGGTACATGTCAAACCAGGGACCTGAAAATTGAGAGAATGAGGTCAGAACATAAAAGCAGCTTCCTGAGTCAGACCATAGGGTCATGTAGTCCAACAGTGATCACGAATAAACACACACGAAAGTGCCATTAAACAAGACAAATACATGCAATAATTCACCTAAGGCTTCTCCAACCCCCCATTATGAAGGATACTGTTGGCTAATCATAAAAACAGTGGGTTTGGAATAATCTGTGTCAAGGGTGTCCATGTCATTAGCAACAAGGGCCAACTCCCTGTTTACTTTATGGCTCAATGATAAACCTTAACTCCCAGTACATACAGTGCAGCTGCCCAGCTCTGTTTTGGTGCATGCCTCACATTTGGAGTGATTCATGCCTTTACCTACTCTTAAACTATCCATTTCTGCAACTCTCTGTCAATGAGTGCATCTCACTGAGGTTGAACCTTCTACCTGGACTGTAAGAAGGGCAACAGGTAGTTCCAGGGGCTAAGTTACAACTTTAATTACAGGTTCTCACAGGTAAGCAAGCAACACTCATCTACAGTTTTAAAACCACATTTGTCATCAACACGTAGCCTTTTAACCCCAGACTTGAAAGTTCAGGGTGGAGACAATTCTACATACTTTCAGAAACCAATTTCAAGTGAACAGGTCTTTCATGAGGCATAAAGAAGAAAAACAAGAACCAAAAGCAATACAGACACCCCACCATTCATAGACAAAAAGCAGCATATTGGTTAGCACTGATGAACAATATAAAGCCACCACTTAAAACCCAAGATGTTACTCAAAGTGAATAGAAAATAAAATACAACAAACTAAACAACAGTTTTTATGAAATAATCTGGTATTCTCTACAGACTGAGTGGTAGCTAACACCTTAAGAGGCAGTCTGAACAGACAGCAAGGATAGAAGTGCATTCACTGGGCAACATGGAAACTCCTACTTTCATACTTGCATCTCTGCTGCTATCTAATACTTTCATGAGCAGACACTTGTAAGTGGAAGCACTAATAAAGCAGAATAATCAAAATTCTGTATACATGCTCTCCCTCTCCTGATTTGTTTCTATTTATTCTCATTTTCCTATTTCTGTCACTCCTTTTCTTTGGCTTTTTAAAATAATATAGTTTTGTAGTTTTAAGGACTTTTAAGTCCTGAGTACTGACCACTTCTGCCTCTCAAACTTAGTTACACTCTGTGACTCCTCTCCTCCCTCAAAGTTTAGTTTTCTTGATAAATAACATGAAATGGAATGGATTTGGAAATGATTGCTTCAGTTGCCTTAAGGGAAGTGCTACATAAGCTCCTCTTTAACCTAAACTCTATAAACTCATGAAAAAAATACCATTGTTCTAGTATCTACACAGAATTCTGGTAGAAGAGATGAAGTTAGATAATGAGCATTCTTCTTTCTACCAGCCTCTGAAATTGCTCAAATACAGCCAGAGTGTTCACAGCAGGTTATTCCAAGTTTCTGGACTACTTAAAGCTTCAGCCTATTATATTTATGGCATTATGAGAAGTTATGAAGCATGAAAATCTACAGACTTGTCCTACACACAGCAGTCCAACACACCTGTGATGTAACTTGTATGCTTATTCTGATTGTCTTGAGCAACCAGTTGCTCATGCAGCTCTCTTCCAATCCCCTTTTCAAAGGCATGAGCAAGTTCTTCAGTTTTTCTGCAACAATCAAGAAAAGAGTCAAAATGCTGTCACAAGTCTCATTTTTTATGTTAACACTTGGCTTTGAAGCAGAACATGACACTGCAATGTATGTTTGTCCATACCTGAACTGGTCATCATTTAAAAGAGGTTTCTGGGCATTCAGGTATCTCGTAATTGTATCTTCTAGCTTGGGAACTGGCAGTCTGAAGGAAGTGAAACACAGAGATGTGCACTTGATGAGCAAGGGTATGACTGAAACCCATGTTTCTAAAACAGTCATCTCCCTTTGCTTCCTTTCTTCCATATCCTTCCTTATACTATTATATATATTCTATACATACAGATATATAGACACATTATACTGCATATACGATCATATTATATATAAATTGTGTAATAGTTATGCACATTATCCAAATGCTTCATACGTTTCATACGTCAAATAACAGAAGCAAGGAACTAGATGGACATCAGTCAGCACACCATAATATTCTTTGGAAATGAGGCAGAAAACCAAACAGACTAGTCTTTTTACAAAGACTAGCAGTGATGGGATCTAATCCCTTACAGGAAATACGAGGGCAGGTACCGCAGTTAGGAGAGGCAGTTCTGTACAAGGAACAGTTCGGTTGCCAGCCCTTTTCGGGCCTCCCCATCACAGCTGAGTGCTGAACATCTCTTTCTCACAGATTTCCTACTCGGTATCTTTGTCAGCTTCCTCTGAGGCTGTTTTGTCTCCCAGAGCACAATCCCGTTACACTCACGGGGTTACTTTGGACGCCGAGCGGATGTTTCCGTAGCAGTCTAATTGTAACCTGTCACACAGACAGTGGGAAAGCCGAACCGGCTCCGCACAGAGCGAGCCGGGCACGGGGGCGCCGGCCGGACGCTCCCTCTGCCCTCTCCTCACAGCGGACAGCCCGGGCCGCCGCCGCCGCCCCCTGCCCGCGCCCCCCGGAGCGCCGGGCCCCGCCGTACCTGGGCAGGCTCTTCTGGTAGTGCATGGTGGGCACGATGCTGCGGTGCAGGAACTCGGCGGCGCCAGCGCCGCTGTACCCGCGCCGCCCCGGGGCCGCCCTCAGCAGCTGCCGCGCCGCCATGATCAGCGTCAGGCCCGCGCCGAGCCCCGCCCGCCTCCCCTCACGGGGCCCCGCCCCTCTTTCCCCGGGGCCCGCCCGCCGCTGCTTCCGAGCCCCGCCCGCCGCTGTTTGTGGAGCCCCGGGAACGAACGGGAAAAGCGGAGCGTTGTTCTCTTTTTCCGGTCCAAAAGTCAATTGGATGCGTGCTATTAAGGTAGCAAAGTTACCAGGCTGTTGAGGCAGCTCGGCATTGAGTCCTCTTACATAAACATTAATAAAAAGTTCTGAATCATTAATAAAATTTTCTGCAATCCTCTTATTTTTATGTTCAACATAAAGACTCCGCGTATTTTTTCTTTTATTCCTCCCCCCTTTTTGTGTGTGTGTGTGTGTGTGTGTGTGTGTGTATCCATAGGTCTCAATCCTACCTAGGACAGAGATTCTGCCCCCAAAAAGAACAGTTTAATCTCTCCTGAGGTTTTTTTCACTCATACATGAGCAAATTTATCACTATATAAAATCTAATATTGTAAACATACAGCCTTGTTGTAGTGTGGGGAATATCTTCCATAAAAACATAGAATAATCTTAGAATATACTAGAAACTACAGAAATGCTTTCATAAGAAAGCATGGCATGCGAAAGGTTATGGAGTTGTATTTTTATCAGACACTCAATAGCATAAAAATCAGCACTGGGATTGAATGCGGACACAGCAAAGGAAAGGAAAGCAATCCCTGTGGCTTAGTCTGATAATCCTCTGAAAGTAAATTGGCCCTACTCTAATCAACATAGTGGTTGGAAGAAAAGTGAAATCATTTCACTTCCAAGATAATAAATGCCTAATGACAGGTGTCCTTGCATGTTCCAGTCTGTGGCTATTTCCTGTTCGATGCGTGTCTCTCATGCCGCTCATTCAGCCTTTTTTTGGCAATGAAAACAAAAAAACCCAAGCTTGATTTAATTAATGAAGTCCAGTTTCACCTAGCTTGCCCTGCTGTGATAGTCCTGTTCAAAATGTTACCTGCTCTGCCCTTTGGGAAAACTGTTCTGTTCCCTGTTTGAATGCTGGCTTGCAGGGGTCACTTTGTGGGTTTGGGTGTTCAGACCCCAAACTGGGGACGCTGAGGAAGGCATCACCTTTCTCCCAGGAGTGTCACTTTGTTTTGAACTAGTCTTGTTTTAGAAATACTACTGCATTCTGTTCTAATTTTCCAGAGCCCCCTAATCTTCTTCCAGGCTCTTAATGATGTAGTTGATAATAGGATTGTTGGTATTAATTTGGAACAATAATGCCAGCTGCTTGCTTGGTGGCCATTGGCAGAGGGGTGACCTTGCAGGTCAGCTAAGCAGAACTGGAAGCGCTTTGATCTGATCTATACAGAGCCAGATCCGTGCACCGAGCAAGAGCAGCGAGTGAATTCTCTCCCCATGGGATGCTGATTCTTCTCCAAAGAGCAGGGAGGACAGCATGGCGGTGGCCCTGGATGCAATCCTCGCTCGGATCAAAGATGTTTGTAAAAGGAACGGTTTGCTCATCCTCTCGGTGTTGTCCGTCACCATCGGCTGCCTCCTGGGATTCTTCCTGAGGACGAGGCGCCTCTCCCAGCAGGTAAGGGCGGCTCACAGCGCGTCCCCGCAGAGAAAATGCCACACTTACATAACAAAACACTTATCTACCTTGGGGAGCTTCGGGGTGGGCTTTCGAAAGTAAAAGTCACGTGTATGCGTTTGTTAAAAGTGTTTCATTTCATCTGTTTGTCAATCCAAGCTGTTCTTTGGGTCTTTTCACTCATTCTCAAACAATAGGTTAGCACAGGGTTCTGCTCTCTCAGACACCTGGTAAGCACAGCAGGAGCACAGTAGAACGTTGCAGGTATGGATAATAATAGTGGATATTTAAGCTATATAAAATGCAGCATTTAACAGAGTCCTGCAGAAACTGGTAGTGCAATATATTGCGTTTGATACTATTTTGGAATACACAGAGCTAAAGAAAACACTGGGAATATTTTTGAGCATTAGATGCACAGGGGTGCAGATGTTTATATTACACTAATGGTTTTCATATTAATGAATTTGAGATTTCCCATCATTAGCAGAACATTTTACTGAAGTCACTTGGGGAATTTACCCACAGCATACTTCAACTAAGCCCTTGGCTGGCGCACATTTCTGCTGTATCAGTCAGACAGACTAGACAGCAACATGCATTAACAAATGCACTGTTTGAGCACAAAATAGAAATCTCAGTTAAAAAATAAGGCACTTAGTAAATGCAAATAAATTAAACCAGTTCTGTCTTCTTCTACTGCAAACCACTGTCAGTCTGAACATCATTTGTGTCCAAGCCGTAGCTTCAAACACATCTAGGAAAACAGACAAAATGCAGAATGGAGGGATTATTCAGGGCAACTGGTTAACTAGTGTCCAAGAGATGGAAAATTTCATTTTTGTCCTCATTTGTAAAGGAACAAACAATGCAGTGTGTTTGTTGAATAAGAACACATTATGTAATCTAATTATTTTAAAATCACCTTTCAAAGCCTGCTATCTTTGCCACCTTACCTTTCACTAAAGGTGCAGATTTTAGCAATGTTACCTTATCCACAGCTCTAGCAGCACTTGTGAAGGCAGTCACTGTTTATCTCAAAACAATAAGCATCTCTCCATGTATTTCCAGGAAATTAGTTACTTCCAGTTTCCTGGTGAATTACTGATGAGGATGCTGAAAATGCTGATTCTCCCTCTGGTTGTCTCAAGGTAAGTGAAGACAATAATTATTCCAACAACTTTTGAAGTTTCCTAAATGAGATTTGTCATCACAATGGTTTAGTTGTGACTGAATTAGGTGACAGTGTCAGAAGCATCACTGCTGCTGTATATTCATATTTATAGTAAAGTCATAAACATGTGTTTTAGTTGATAGGATCATTTCTGCCATATATCATTTCTACCTCATAGAGGTATTATTCGCTTTAAAATTACTGTATTGGAGATTTTTAAATTTGTTTTTTCCCTTGCAATGGGAGGACTTTCTCCTTCAAGCTACTTAGAAGTTATATATATGGAATAAATAACCCACCTTATCAAAAAGCCTGTCTAAAATCTAAACAACTGAAATAATACCCTATACAAATATGATGAAAAAGCACAGTTAGTTCATAGTCTCCTGCAGTATTTTGAGATGTGCTGTAGTATGATAAATATTGAAAAAACCCTGTGCCTCCTGTGAACTAATAATATATAGCTGGCTTTGGCTGGAAGTGAAAGTGATTACTTCATTCATTAAAGGTAGAACCTTTAGGGGTGGCACTCTATCAGTAGCAGAATTAATGATCTCAGTGCTGGTACTGACTGGTGCATGGCAGCTGCCTTTGTAGTGGGAGGATGAAACTTAGGGCAAGCTTTTCTCTAAGTTTTACTCCTTCCCACTGACTGTAGTTACAAAAACACACCAGCTGGATGGCGAAAAACTCCCTCATGTGCCCAAGGCTGAGAGGTTATTAAAGAGATGGAAAGTAACAGAGCTAACTTTACTAGAGCAAATTTTGGTTCCAGTTCTGGAACCTAATTCATATACTAAGACCCCATTTTCCACTCTGAGGAAAAAAACACGTTTCTCATCTTCAGATCACTGACAGTTGCTAAAAATTAACACGATTAACTGCACTAACTTTATTTTTAAATCATCTACCCTGACATCTACCTTCTCATAGTTTTTCACAGAACACAGCTGAGTCATGGTGCTTTGTGCATGAAACTGGTTTTATAACCATAGACTCACACCTGGTCCTGGCCCATGCATCTAGAGAACACCAAGACAAAACACGTAAGGAGACTTTTTTGAGAGGTGAAGGAAGAGTTTTCCAAAGAAAACAAGAGTCATACATGAGGAAGTGACATAGTAAGGAGGACAGAAAAAGGTTGGAGAAGATTTACATGTCCTTCCCTAAAATGTGGAGTTCTTTAGATCCTCTTGTCTATTTAGAGATGTTAGGAAGAGCAGCAGCACAGTAGGAAAGAGCTGCTCTGGCACTACCTGTGATGGCTCCAAGTTGCCTGGAGATGTGACAGCTCTGAGCCTCACTGTCACAGTGGCTGCCCTGTGTCCTGTGAGGCAGAAAGAGGAGATACTATAAACCTTCAAAGAGGTTCAACTCTCCTTGCAAGACAGTGCGAGTCCATCTCCCTATATAACAAGCTAGCAGTGCTTGTTATTACAAACTAGAATGATAGAGTTTGCAAGAAAAAAAATACTCCAGATATAATGACATTCTTGTACAGTTTGGGCTTTTTTGACTGGTTGTCTTTTGGGGTTTTTTAATAACAAGCACAGTGTTTCCACACATGTATTTCATCAAATCAGTAAAGCAGTACTCTGTGTTTTTACCAATCTGCATGAACATTTAAACTACATTTCTTTGTGGATTTGGAATATCCTCAGCCTGTCCTGCCAGAGCAATGGCATTTAAATTATCTTTTAAATTACTCTCTAATGTTGTTTACAAAAGCCAGAAGCAGAGCACCATAAAAAGAACTCTAAATATTGCTCTCCTAGTTGAAATTAATGGAAGTTTTTCTTTGAACACACAAGAAATTACTTGTAAAGAAAATGAAAGATGAGAAAAAGAAGATTAAAGGAGGGACTTAGTGCAAACTACCATGTTTCCAAGTCCAGAGTTTATTTTGAAGGGTTGTAGCAGAAGTAAAAAGTGGCAACTGCATGGGTCAGAAGATTGACGATAGAGTAGAAAATCTAGTACTTACAGACTGCTAGCAGAAATCCAGCCTTAAACAGAAATGGCTGAAAATTTGTACTCCCTCTCTTGACCTGATTGTTAGAGAGTTAGAACAGAATTTTGCAGATTGTGTTCATTAGGAATGAGGAAATTATGATACAGTCAGGTATCTCTGAATGGTGTTTATTTTAAAAGTTCCTTGGATGCAGAAGAAAGTTGTCAAACAACAGGAGACCATTTCTTCATGTACAGTTTCTTGGTTTCCTGAACTTAGTTCCTGCTTCAGGAGCTGCTCTATCTCAGAGATCCTGCACCTATTTCTGATATCTCCTATCATCTGTGGTCTCACTCTTTCTTTTCCCACACACAGGAAAATCTTGGAAAAACAACCACCACACACTAGCCTGTCAGTCTGAGCCCTGCATGAGCTTTTGTTTTTGTTGAGGGATGGACCTTCATTAAGGGTGGGGGATTGATATTATTTCAGTTATCTGGTTATGTAAACAAGCTTCATAGCATCATAGAACAAATCTGAAACAAATGTCTCTTTATTACACCCATCCTCTGCCTGAGGTTTAGCCCTGCGCATTTCTATCAGTATCCCCTGTGTGTAGAGTTTGCTTTTATCAGCTGCAAGAACAGGTACACACACAACAATTCTGTTGGCAAGATTAAAAAAAAATTACAAGTAGTTGGCAGTTTGTGTCTGCCCAAGAGATACTCAGTACTGGAACCTTACAAGACCAAATTTTAGAGCCTGTAGTTACTAGATGTAGACTGCTTACTTTATGTGTAAACAGGATACTGCTGTTAGACCTGGGAATGGAAATATTAAGAGAGCTTGGAGAGAATAGGAGCAAAATCTGAATTCACAGTTACGCATTTAGACACTGTCCAAGCTCTTACTGCAAGGAGACGTTCTCAACAAGCCTGAAAGATCAGCTGCAGAAGTTCTGAAGTTCCCTCATTCTCTCTGGGACAGAGGCTTCAGTCCTCATGTGACAGGGACAATGCAAATAGTGTATTTTCCTCCTTATACGCACAATGTTTAAGCCTTCAACAGATCTCATGTTTTCTAGCAGGCACGCACTTGCCCGTGCATCCTGCCCTGGTTCTTCTGTTTATTAAACAGAACTCAGATCTGTGAGGGAGATCCCGCTGCTCAGCTTTGTTAAACTCCCTTTCCTTCCTCTCCGGCGTTCCCGGCGCGGCCGGGGGCTCGGGCTGTGGTACCCTGCAATGCAGCCCGCGGCCACCAGGCGGCTCTGCTGGGACACCGAGGAACCGCTGCCTGCAAACCCCGCATCCCGGGATTGCCGGTACCACTGCCCGGGTTACAGCATCCCAGGGCCACTCCTCATCCAGAAAATAAAAAACTTTCTTTCACTGTGGTTAGTTATAAATTTCCACAGACACACACACACATAGGGGATTTCTTCACCTGATCCCAGGGCAAGTTGATTGTTCCCAAGCAGAGACAAATCCCCAGGCAGAGATACTGTGCATCACTCAAGTTTTTCAACTTCTTAAATGACTGAAGTAATCAAATCTGATGTCAATGTCTTTGTTCCTTTCCCAGTCTTTTGTATCGTGCAAAGCACAAAGACTCAACTTTCCCCTTAGTACCTTCTCACATTTGCTAAAGACAATATAAACCCTCTGACCTGCTCCTGTCTGTGCCAGCTCCAGCACGGGCTAGCCATGTTGGTAGGCACTGGGCCACAAGTCACACACTGTCACCTTCCTTCAGAGCATTTTCGTCCTTGTGCCCATTCCCTGCCCCATCATCTTCAGCTCATGTCACCAGCTTTGTACTGATCAGTTCCCAGTAGGCCAGAAACTTGATTTTCAGTAAGCATGACTGCTTTGACTTAAGCTTTTTGTGGAGGCCGGTACGGAAACCTGATCTGTCACAATTTCAAAGTTTTGAAGAATAATATTGTACTGTAATTTATCACTGTTGAGGCATTTCTAATGCTGCTGTTTGGCATGGATTCCTTTCAGCAGGCAGAGACCCATGAGCAAGGCTGGAGAAGAGGCAGCCCTTGCAGGCCTTGGTTCTTTTTCAAGTTAATTCTAGAAGCCCATGCATTATTCCTCTCCTGTATATGTAAAGTTTTGCAGGCCTTTCAGGACCATGAATCTCCCTGAATGAATGTTATTAGTAAGGGCACTCAGACACAGTGTTCAACTGCACAAGCCTTGGTTGTTCAGAAAAGCAGCTAAAGCAGAGTTACACAGGTTTGCACCAGCTGAACATACTGAGTTCTCTTTGTCCTACATGGCTATCTATACATGTAATAGAAAGTTGCATCCTTTATTCCAGCATTCCCTCCTTGTTTAGATGATTAAGAGATACAGGCACAAGTTTTCTAAGGCTGTGATTAGCAGTAAGCAGTTAGAGTGCTTGTGGGGAAGAATGGTTAAGGCAAACTCAAAATGTTTAACTGTTGTATTCACCCCAGTGAATATTCCCTTTGAAAAAAGCAGTTTGGTTTTTTAAGTTTATGAAGATTAAAATACATTTTGTATTTATTTACCACCAACTATTTTCTAGATGTTTAAGAAATACTGAGTAGCAAAGATTTGATTCTTTTCCATGAGCAGATTCTCTTAAGGAAATATTATTCCCTGTGTAGTCAAAATAAAATAACTGATTTGACCTGTATTTTTTAAATTATAGAACTTGCTCCTCTGAGTATGTCGTGCCTGGTACAAACAAGTGTATGCTAATAAAATTTTATATTTATTTGAAGGCCCATTTTGGGGTAGTAATAAATATTAGTTACTATTGTGGGTTTGCTGATGAATTAAATACAATATTCTAAATATAGTACTGTCTTTCTTTAAAGGGATTCCTGTCTATAATGCCATCAGTTCTGGTAATCCTTCATCCTTCTGCTCACATTCCTGACTTGGTGATTCTTACTCATGCTCTTAAAGCCTAGCATTTAATTAGAAACTTCTCTTTTTTGTACCCTTTTCCCCATATTTTTTTCCACAGCTCTCTGATTGGGGAACACAGTGGCATTTGAACATCTCACCAATGACATACACTGCTCATGGTGTTTTAAAGGAATTCTGTCATTGTTTGGCTGTATGGGGCCATACCAAATTGACCACTGGCCTGGGTAGGTTGTGTTGGGCACTGTTTGTTTGCTCTCAGCTGCAGATGCAACTGGCAACAAACCACACACTGGAGATCGTTTGTCTATTTTGTTACTTAAGGTCACCATTTGTTGGGGATGAAAAATTTGACTTAAACTCTCCAAGACTCACACTGCAACTGAAAATCTAAATATTTTACCATTATTATAAACCACTGTCTGATAATACCAGTATGATATCCATTCAGAAGGAAAAGAGATGTCTAAAAGGCTTCGAATTTTTTTATATATATTTATGGTTATATTTAAATAAAGAAGATAGCCAAAATTAATACACTCAATAATACTGTTTTTAAATGAATGAGAATTTGTGTAGTACTGTTTCTTCTAATACACCCCTGGTACTAAGAGATATTTTCCATGTTGTCTTGAAATATAATTTACCTGAAGACTATGGGAAAGAGTGGATAACAGAAGGTTCTGGTCAGTTTGGGCTTGGTATTTTCTGCTATGTATGCATTAAACTATTCCCCTAAATGCCAGCCACTCATTTTATTCTTGTCCTTATCCTACAACCACTGCCAGACTGGGGTGAATTTAAAAGACAAGTAGATGTGGTACTTGGGGACATGGTTTAGTGGGACTTGGCAGTGCTGGAAAAGTAACAGTTGGGTTAAAGATCTTAGAGGTCTTTTTCAACCTAAACAGTTCTATGGTTTCTACAATCAAGTGCATTCAAATTTATGTACTGTGTTATCTAGTGAGGTGCTGAGGAGCAGCTGCCTCTGGTTCTCTGAAGAGCCTGCTGAGAAAAATGTTTCATGAAGTGCCAGGGCAGAAGTGTTTTCCATAGAATGAAATTGCTTTGGGAACACAGGGCTTTTTTTCTTCATGCTATTATACTCTGGACTTTTCCCTCTATTTCACCTGCAATAGAAAAAACCTTGGCACTGAGGAATAGGCCTTCCCCAAGAGGGTAGGGTAAACCTTCTGCAGGATTAGTATGGGGAAATCTGTGGGGAACCTGAAAGGTAACATGAAGTATGTAGAGAGTCCCATTTCTGCACTATCTGTCATGTGTATCACTGTAATGTAAATAATAATAAAAGTACATTTCAACCCAGTGAGAGCAAGCTGTTAACCCTTTCCTAGGACATATCATCTCAAGTCTTTACTGTGGAGAAAGTCAGTGTAGAGAAGTGAGTTTTAGGGAGATGTCTAGAGGGAAAAAATATATTTACTTTTAGAGTGAAAAGCAAAACTACTTGGATGAAACTGAAAGGGAAGGATTACCCAAGGGTAAGAAGAACCAGACGTGAAGCAATCTCACTTGACACCATTATACTATTTTCAATTCTCCATATTGCTATTATATTGCAGAACTGGAGTCAGATTACCCTAAAAGTCATCATTTGAGATGGCTTCAGCTTGTAGAGGAAAATTTTTATCCCTCCTCCATGTCTGAGACATCTTCAGAAGTTTCTCCACATTATCACCTGGAACATTTTCAATGCTATTAGCTGTGTTTAGGAATATTAAGTCCAATACTCTTTTCGAGTGTTTTCTTCTGTTTGTGCAACCCAGAGGTCCAGACTGTTTCAGTGAAAATGACATGTTGCAATTACACATCATAATGTCAAAATTGAACCAACTCAGTACAAATTATTTAGGGAGTGTCAGTAGGAATCTAGTGACGTGCAAGAGGAATCTGTGGTCACAGAATGAATGGGTGTGGAAAGCACTGAAGTGATTACAAATGGGCTATGAACTGTTTGTGACCTGACAGAATTTTTCTGTAGTCCTCTGAGGGCTCTAAAATACTTAGTGTCTCACAAAGGAATGGGAATGACATGTAAAGCTTGAGGGGCCGGCTGGATTCCCTCTGGTTGCTTAGACAAAAAACAGTTTAATAAATCTGACATTTGCTTATAATCCAAATTTGTATTTCAAATCCTTTTGCTTTTTGCTGAATCTAAAAATGCTTGAAAGAACTAACAGAAGAAAAAAAATCAAGTATTAATAAGATTCTTGGCTCCTTCTACCATGTAAAGTGGCACATCCATAATTAATAGATAATTTGGATTTGTTTGCATCCTGACCTTTGAATTTAGGAAACACCTTTTTTTTTCCAATCAGAACAGCTAAAGTCAACAAGCCAACCTGAATTCTGTATGAGCTACACTGCAATCTCCTTTATCAGTCAGTGACCAATGGTTGCTGTTCATCCCTTCCAGAACTCACAGATGTATCACAGTAACCTCACATATGCAGGTGACAGAACAGCCACTGGACATCAGCCTTCACTGTGTGCTGTACAAAGTCCTGCCTTGTTTATATTAGTCCATAAAAACAGATTTCCTATTGCACAAGAAAGAGAAAATAAAATGTGAATTCCTGGCAGGATTTTTGCTGCGTATGTCAATTCGTCATTACGAGATACAAGTGTTAGATGATAAAGGAGATATCAACGTTTTGGGTAAAAAATAAAAATCTTACTATTTGATAAAACAATTTAAGAAACAAAATCTCAAAATTATGCATGTTATGATGCATTAGAATTGCAGATTGGTTTCTTTCCCAGCAGCCTTGCTGTAAAATTAAACATAATCACTGCAAACAGTGTATTTATCTTCTGGCAGGTTTTTGTTGCTTTTCTTGCCTGAAGATCAAGAGCCTGATTTTCCATCATGCCTGACACCTTTGGGCTTCCACTGTGTTTAGCAAAATAGCTACAGACTGGGGCTCTGAAAAGTGAATTCACATTTCAAGTGCTATTTAGAGCTGAAAATCCAACCACACAGAAACTGCTGCAGCAGTCCTGCTTGTAGTACAGCTACCACTTTGTGCATTTGGGTGTTTTTTGAGCTTAGACACAATATAATTTATATCAAGATGCCTAAACTTTTAAAAAGCTATTTGCTGTTACTGGATTTGCACAGGAGATGAACCTTAGTCACCCCTTGGACCTTCAGGAAGATTCTAGACTTGCCAACTCCTTTAAAAATCAGGCTGTAATATTATGAAATTTTGAATAATACAGGACACTGGGGACCATTCCACTGGCCACAGTGACTGAGACAGTCCCTTAGTTGTGTTCAGATCAGCAGAGGGCTGCAGCACACCAGGAGTGTGCAAAACTACTCTAACACATCTCTGTCAGGAAGGGCAGGCCCTGGGGCAGGGTGAAGCAGCCAGGGCTGGGCTGTGATCTTCCCATCACTACCACTGCCCTTTCTCTATTGCAGCCATGGCAGGGTCTTGCTCTCTAGGTGGTTTGCTTATTAGAAGAAAGCAAAAGGATATCCTGAAAAGAAAAAGTCATTCTGATCCTTCTTTCTCACTGCTGAAGTAATTTTAACTACACTGGAGACTAAGAGCAAATCAAGCATCAAACTATAAAAAGAGCCAGAGAAAGTTTCTTGTTGTTTTCTTTCATTACTGTAGAGAGTTTTATTTTCTTTGTTGCAAACATTATTCTGAAAATGGTGCCTCCATGGAGTGAAGCAGCCTCTTCTGAAAGCACAGATAGCTGGGCACAGATGAGGAAAGTGTGATGGTTCACTGCAAAACAGAGACCACATCAGGCAGATTTTTTTCACTGTAAGTGGTTTGTCCTTATTTAAAAGTGCCTTAATTTCTCTGTTTCCATGCCTATAAAATGGAGATGCTGCCTTCCTGCATTAGAGGAGGTTCCACTGGTGAAGCATTTTGAGATGATTAAATGGCTTGTGCCATGGAAATGCACATTATTATCATGTTGAGACTTGAAGGCACTGACCTTGACAAAAAGGTGAGCAACAGCCTGCCTGCATGATCAAGCAGCATTAGTGAGGCCAGCACTTCCCTTTCATGATGCTCAATATAATCATCTCTAATGTAGCTGTTGGAGGCACTTCCCAGCCTCACTGGGAGAACTTGCTCAGGAAGGTCTTTTCCACGGCATGCAATTACAAAATGAGAATGGGAGGGAGGGAATGGGATGAATGAAAACAAACATCATTCTAGGAACAACTGTTGGTGGTTAATACTTGACCATTACTTCTTGACAGGATTAATGTCTTTCTAATCACACTAATCCCTTCTGATAACTTTATCCATAATCCATCTATTTCAAAGCAACATCCAGATGGCTTCTGGTGGAGAGGAAGACAAAATAAACATGCAGAATGGGGTCTTAGCAACAGCTTCTTGTATTTTCCCTTTCTGGGGATACAGGGTTTGATCTCAAGACAGGACAAAAAATGTGCTTTCATCAGACAGCAGGAGAAAAGCCTAGAGAATTGCAGAGAAGATAGAAAGGTCTATTTTTATTTGTAAATGAAATACTTGATGCTTATCTGTGAAAGCCAGAACAAGCCTAGAGGTGCTCAAAAGGGTTTAGCTACTTGTTTGCATGGGACTAATTAGATTTCCAAGATATTGGAAAGAATTCCCTTCTTCTTTACATCAAAAATTCTATTTTTGGGGGGGGGTTTACATGAATTTCCCTCAAAGCAGACATGAAATTTCATACTTGATTCTTTGGTTTGTACAATTACAAATACTTTAAACAATGTAGAAACTGATACCTTTTTAATTAGTCACATATAATTCCTAGAATTAAAAATGTCCTCCTCTTCACTTTAGGCTTGACAAGTTTTGTTCTATACAAGATAAAAATGGTCTCTGAGCATTTGTGGATTTTTTTTCCCCCCAGACTGATTAAAGGAGTGAGATGTACAGTAATTATTTAGAAAAGCTGCAGATTGTTTTTTATTGTCTTGATCCTGTTTTGTCCATTTGGCAATCATTAAAACACACTATGGAAGCTACACATGAATCATATGTGTGGAAACAACTACACAGCATCTTAAATTATTTCAATCTATGAATCAAGTATCTGCCCTGTTCCTTCAAGGCCAACCAGAGTCTGCAGTTTGACAAGAATTAAAGGTACACTGTTTTCAATTCCAGTGTGTTTCATGAGAGTTTAGAAGTGGACACCATGAGAATAGCTTAGTCCTAGTTTAGAAGAACCATGGGAAATTCATCAGGAAGTTTTTATGTTGCCAAGAGTGTTTGATGAAAATATGACTTAGAGGGAGGACCTGAGCATGATCCAGTGATCTTAGTTTAAACTAGCTTGAAGCCTATTCCTCCCACCCCTCTGTTCCTAGAAAGTAAGAAGAGTACTTTTTCTTGTCATCCTTTGGCTACATCGTGTGAGCGTTAGAACTCTAGAGGTCAACAGGAATAAACTCCTCTGATGTGACTGTATTATTACCTGCTTTGTACAACAGCTGTGCTAACCACCTCTCTTAATCTTTGTCCTGTCCTTAACCTTTGTCTTTTGTCCTGTTCTTTCTGATATCAAACACAGGAAGTCAAACAAAAAATAGTGAATGAGTGATTACTGTCTCATCCTAGTTACAGGCATTTCTTTCTGAAATGATTCTGAGCTATTGCCTAAAATGGCACGATCACTGTTACTCTCCAGCCTTTGGAGCACTGGTTCCAGTGGTCTGTTCCTGAGCACTGCAGGCCATGGAGAACACAAGGCTTTGTCTGAGCCCAGACCTGTGTTCATGCTTCTGTCACATCACAGTTACCCCACTGCACCTCCACAGTTAATTACTTCTGACGACTTTCTCATCACAGCATGAACTGAGCATGACTTTATCTGGTGACAGGATAATCTCATTACAGATGATGATCTTGTTAATGAATATCCCCAAGACAGAGCAATCTCATTATTAGCCCCCTCAGGATTTGCTACCTACAAGCCAAGGTAAGATTAGATTCCAGCTGAACAACATCCTCCCAAATCCTAAGGCCCTCTTAAGGCTGAGGTACCCTAAATTCACCTGAACCACTGGACATATTTAATTAGGATTTTTGTCCCTAAGTACTTCTGAAAATACTTCTCAGATGAGTCATCAAGACATGGTTCATCCCTCTGTTGTTTTGTAGAACCAACACTGCCCAGAGGCATCAAGGACAAGAAGAACAGTGTGGCTTCCCCACAGTGACAGTGGCTCCAGGGCAGTACCAGAGAGGGAAGGGGAATGAACTGTCTGTCTGTCTCCTTGGCAGAGCCCTCTCCCAGGAATTGCTCTGCCTACAACTTATAGTTCTGCTGCTCAGAGTCAGCCCTTTACATCACTGGTGTCATTGCCCTGCATAATGTATCTGTAAAGAACCCTGACAATTGTTACCATGGAAAACACCCAACGGGTTAAAAATCAACCTGATTTTAATTTTTCCTTTTTTTATTTTTCCCCCCCTCTGGGAATGTGAGGGTGGAACAGTGCTGTACTGTAGTACAATATAGATATGTACTCTGTAATGAGCTGTCAAACTGGCTCAATGGCCTGTGGAACTTCAGCCTGAGAGAAGAGTTCAGTCCTAAAAATCTAATAACAACGCAGAGTTTTTTTCTAACAGAAAACCATCACGTTAATTTGAGATAAATATATTTAACAGAATTGTTTTATTAAAAAATATTTTTAGAATATTTACTCTTCTGTATGGACTCATTCAAGGGAAATGTCAAGGAAAAAAGTAGCATTCCTACTTCTGTATTTCCACTATGCAGTACCGTGGTTGATAAAAATCCCACCTTTCTGTGTGTCTGCAAAGCACTGCGTACAAACTCAGTGATAAATAAAAGCAAAGAACAATTGTTACAAGAGTGAGAGTTACTGAGATGCTCCTTTTCTAAATTATCCTGACTCCAGTGCACTCTTGCTCCTATAGTGTTAACAAAACCCATGCTACACGAGAGATTGGCAGTGCAGAAAAGCAATACATTTTCTTAATTAATCTAGTGGATAGCTGGAACCTGAACACTAAATCCACCCATTTGATTTCATTAAATCTACTATAAAAGGTTAAGCTGCACTTTAGCATTGGCTCTAGACAACCTCTCTCAGCAGTGTGAGCTCAAGGAGATCTCATTCAAGGAGGTGCAGCTCAGTAAATATTTATGAGAACAGGCCTGATAAACAGATCTGTTTTGATGAGAAAGCTGGACACAGCAAATAGTAAATGCAGCATTTTATTTCACCTGTACTTTTCCTGAGATGGATGCTTTGGAGAGTTCACACAAAATTATCCAAAGTTAAATCTCAATTTAAAGCCCCAAAAACACTTCTGTCAGTGGAAAATCAAATCCCAGGTCACTTGGAAAATACATCAGGATCTATGTCAAGGCAGCCTAAAGAAACCTCAGGGGCCAAAGGGTGCCCTGTCTAATATGCCTGTACAAGAGGGTCAGTGGGAGGTAAATCTCATGGTAGAGAACTGTATGGCTCGGCACAGGCAAACTGTACAAGCAAGAGGATGGACACTGGCGAGGCTCTGGCAGTGCTGGGCAGGGAGCTGAAGAGGAAAGGTCCTGATGGGTCCCTTCCAACTCAGCATATTCTATGATTGTATGACTGTATTATTCTCTGATTCTATGAAAAGGCTGAAGTGATCACAGCATGTTCTTTGCTCCCAGCTGGGCAGCCACATTTCCCATGGAGGTGCTTCCTCTGAATCCCATCCACTGTCCCCATTTACACTGAAGGCACACTGAATTACAGTCTGCTCCCAATATGCCACCTGGTAAAGCAAAAATACACTGTGCTTCGAATTGATTTAGAAAGAAAAATGTTAGTCTTTTAGGTAAAGAATGGACTATATAACAAAATTGCTCCTTAATGTTTTTAATTTCAAAATGGTGTCCCCACTTCACACAGGAAGAGATAAGTGGGCTAATTAGATTTTCTTCAGAGGTCCATTCAAATCTGAATTATTCTATTATTCTGTAAAACTATGTGTAGAGTATGACACACAGAGTTTTAATAACTGTTGCCACTGCTCCTGTGAACAAGCCATCACATGTGTAACTTTGAATTTCAGGGAAGAGTCAGTAGGATTCAGTCCCCACATGTGCAGCCTGAGCTTGCAAGTTCCTTCTAGTAACCAGGATCTGACCTGGCAATTGGAAAACATCCCTTCAGACACAGCAGCTTTAGTGTTGCTGGCAAGCTCTTTAAAACACTGAAATGTAGCATCAGCTGTAAGAGAAGCAGGCAGGCAGGAATAATTCAGAACTTAGGTTTTCAGCTGCATTAATGTAAGGCAAAAGATACAATGAGTGCTGTGTTTTCTTCCCACAGCTTGATGTCTGGGCTCGCAGCCCTGGATGCCAAGACTTCCAGTCGCTTGGGAATCATAACCATCACTTACTACCTGTGGACAACGTTTGTGGCTGTGGTTGTGGGAATCATCATGGTCTCTATCATCCACCCTGGTGGAGCAGCACAGAAGGAGAGCACTGAGGAGGGTGGAAAGCCCATCATGAGCTCTGCAGACGCACTGCTGGACTTAATCCGGTAACCACATCCATTCTTTCTGCTTTCTGAAGGCAGCATTTTGTACAGAACTGCAGCAGGAACTGTGGCCTGAGCCTAAATTCTGAATCTAAGGATAAATATTTTGTTGAGACTGAGAAAAAAGTAAAATTCAGAAGATAACTTTCAAATTATCAGATGTTTATATTAGCTATTTCTTGTAAAATGTAAATAAATGGCCACCAACCAACAACAATTGAGCCGGTCTTTTATACTCCCCAGGACTCCATATAGCCTGTGGAGCTCATTACCAAATCAATTATTAGGGTCAAGAGAGTAGTAGAATGTAATGTTCATTTAAATAAGAGTAGACAGTTGCAACAGGCAAAATGCTAAATAAAGGGATGAAACACATATTTTTCAGAAAATAATTCTTAGAAGTGGTGTTACAGCTGTTCATACCAATTTGCACATAAAGGACACAATTAGAAAGACCACTGTTGTGTATTTTTTATTCTGCTTTGGAGCTTTTACTTATTTGTTCTATTTCATTTGGCAAAAGACACAGTTGTTCTTTTAGAGCAGCATGAGGGTGCTGCTGGGATTTGATGGCCTTGCCTGAAATCCCTTTTTGTCCCAATATTTCAGGTGCTCATGGGATTTGTTTGTTGACTGAACATATTCTGTGCCTCGGATTTATTTTGCTCATGCAGAAAGACCAAGTTTTGCCTTTGTTTGGTAGTTCCTCAGGTTGCTAATCTTATACTATATCAGTCAAAGGCTTTCAGGCCAAGTGTGTATCTGTGCCACAGAGAATTCTCTTTGGAGTTCAACTTACTAAAATTTTAAATGGTGCACAGTTTGTCTTTCAAAAACCAAAATTCCTGACCCTGACAGCATGTCAGCATACAAAGTACTTTAATTACACTTACTTGGACTTCAGATCAGAAGGAAATGGGAGGAGAAGCTTACAAAAGACCCTTTTTTCCTCCTCCAAGTTGCATTTAGCCAGGCCACCTGTATTTTATCACAGTCTTTGTGAGAATGGACCAAATTATTTTAGCCATGGAGCAGCAGGAGAGAACAATGTCTTTTGTAGCTTTTCACAAAAGCACCATCTTCATGTGCATTGGGAAGATACCCATCTGTTGTTCTCCTGTGACTTTGCCATGATGGATGGATGGAATTCCCATGTCTGTTTGTGACATTGGCTTAAGTCACATTATTCTGTTTCTGCTGCACAAAGGATAAATCCTACACCAAGAGGAAGTCACAGGAGCTTTGAATCCCTTAGTATGAGAGAGTAGCATAAGGAGTAAAAGAGAATCAAAGAAAAATGTGATCTTAGTGATTGTCTTCATAGTGGTGGTGTTTGGGAACCATTTCTAGAGTAGTGAGCTCTTTCTAAGGCCTCGGTCTGAGACAATGAAAGGCACAGTGGGACACATGGTGCAGAGATACATCCAAATGAACCTTACAGCTCTGTCTGGGAAGGGTCTTCCTCACCACAGGTTCTCATTCCCTTTCTCACACCAGCCCAGTTACTTTTAGAGGTTCAGAGTAAGCTTGTCATTGAGATCAGTTAGATGGAAAGTGGTCTGGGTTTTCAAAATCAAAATTTTCTATACTATTGTGTTTGCAAAAAATGACTGAGACCTGAGTTACAATCTCATCTCTTCACCTCTGTACACCAGGGATGTTGGGGTGAGATTTGGGAACACTTTATTCCACTGAGCCTCACTGCAGGTCAAAAACATGTCCTGATCTAAACATTTACAAGTATCTTCTATAATTTTACTTTCTATATTTACTTACTATGATTTTTTACAAACATTTACTCAACCAGATCATAACAGCCTGTGTGCACATTTCAAGTATTCAAGTTTCCAAGCAGCCATGTGTTTCTATTCTGCAAAATCTTAAATTCTTCACTGGTTTGGGCAGGTGTCAACACTGACAAGGTCAACAAATTCCATTCATTACCAAAGGTTAAAAAAGATAATAAAGCTCAGTCTCTTTTTGCTGTGCTAAGCAGCAGCCACAGCTGCAATCTTTCTATCCTGAGAGCACAAAGGGATGGTTTTTATTTCTCTGCTACAGAAATAACCACACTTACTAAATAAATAAATAACAACAGATCTATGGGGAATGGGCTTTCAGCCTAGGCAAATACTATGGGTGAAATTCTGGCTCTGCTGCAGTCAGTTGCAAGACTCTTAATATCTGTGTGGAAGTCTGGATTAAATGCAATGATGTATCCACTGGTTTGAGCTAGAAAAGCTGATCCTTTAGCTCAATGATAAATCGCTTCCATTCACAGCTGGAAATCATCTTTTTCAGCCCAGATTGGCTTATCTTCTCAATTCATTAATTTCCTCTCCACTTATCAATCGCATATGTGCCCAGAAGTTTACACAGGAAACATCTGGTATTCTGCAAATGAAGAATGCTAAATGTACAAGTGAAGAGATGATATATATGTGACATTATTGTGAGGTTTATTTTAAAAGCATGAATCTTGGCATGGGGATTCACCCTCATTGATTTCAGATTTGAAGCCACTTTGAAATGATGAAAAACATCATTATTTCTTGTGATGTTATTGTCAAGTCTAGAATATTTGTCAGCAAAGATGTTGCTAGAAACGGAATGTCGTGAATTTTTGAGTGAGATTTTGCTTTTAGTGGTGGTTTTAATTAGAAGTTAAAGAATATACTGAATCAGCAAAAAATGAAACCAAAACCTAGTGCAGACTTTATTGCTGTGATAAACACAAGGGTTATCCTAAAAACTTGCAACACTAATCAATAACCACATTATTATTATTTTGTATTATTTTTTTTTTAGATGGCATTTCCCCTATATATTTGTTCATTATGTAGAAAATCCCCAACCAAACAAAAAAAAAAAGCCCCAAGCAACAATGATTTGGTGATGAGATAACAATGACACTGTGGTGAATAATTCTGAAATGGCTCTAAACCTCTAATCAGCCAGGAAATAGATAATCTCATCAACATTCTGAATTTCATGCCTCAAAAATTGCATCCACAGTTCAGTTTTTTGGGGGTTTTTTTGGTTTTTTTTTATTTTTTTTTGGCCACTCTAAACAGCTGTACTTGAAAGATTTCCTTTCTAAAGAGAGCCCCAGGAGACTGGGGACAGGAATGTTCTGCTGCCTGTGGAAGATGCCCATTTAACCAGGTGGTTCCTGTGCAGGAACTCCCCCTCTCTATTGGATCTGGATTATGGACAAGCTCCAGAGGCAGCTGTGACTCTGAAGCTGTACAGGAGATGCTGTTCTGAAAATGCTTCTCTCTTTAACTGCCACTTAATTGCTGCAGAAACAGATGTACAAATCTGCCCTCATTTTATTCAAGGTTTCTGCTGCAAGCACTGCAAAGCCTATGAAAGTATATTTTCTTCCATTTAAAGCTCTATATAATACCCAGGCTAAGGATCATATTGTCTTTAAGCACCTGGTGCTTTATGAGTTTTTATGGATTCATTTTATGATGTGCAATACTTCTGTGAGGTAGGCAAGGACCATTTTCGTTTTTAGGGAACCAAAACACATGGAAAAGAAATTACTTCACTGAGGACTGTTCAGAAAATTCTGTGGGGCCAGAAGAAATATTCCCTGCTCATACATGACCTGGTAGGGTTTGGGGCATCTCAACAGCAGTGAATCAATAAACATCTTTGCCTTCTTCTTCCTGTGGGAATTATTGAAATTAACTTCATAGTTTGTCCCCAAAAATTAGAGTGACATTTTAGTAGCCTTTTATGAGTTAAGAAATTAAGAAAGGCAAGATACAATTTTTTAAGTAATTCAGATTTTGATTTTTTTTATTCAAAAGGGAAAAAGGGACATACTTATAAGAGTAGCATTCATTTAAAATATTAAGTTTACTTTTGTAGCATAATCACCTGACTAGGAAAATAGAAAATGCCTATAATTTGAGGACAAACATTTTCAAAACTCATTCTGTGAGCCAGGATGACACTGTTGACCTTCACAGTTAATATTTCCACAACATGTTACCTTTAGAAGGGGAGATTCTGAAATCATGCCACCTGCGTTTGTCACCAAGGGAAATAAAATTTGGCTTATGAAATAAAACAAACAAGCAAAGTTCCAGCCAAACTGGGTTCCCACTCCTGTTTTATATCAGGCTGGCTGCAGATTTGGGCATCAGCAGGTGCAGAGTTCATACACATTGTTGTTTTTTCTCAAGTCTAACAAGACAGGTTGGCATCATAAACTTATTCAGCTCAAAAGTCTGAAATAAATCACTTCAGTGAAGGCAGACAGGATCAAATCACACCTTGACCCATGATAAATAAATTTGTACATTTCTGAATCTTCCTGGAAGGAGAAATCAGAGCATTTTAACAGTGAATACTCAGGATTGCATCCAATTTAATAGCAGGTACCCAGAAAATCAATTTGGCTTAACCAAGAGAAGCTTTATTTTTATACCAGTAAGAGTTAGAAGAGGATATAAACACTGTAGAGGATTTATGTTTTCATGGGAATCATGAGCACTCTTTAAAATCACTTCCTTTCCCTTTTTTCAAGCTAAGGGCTATAGGGTATATTATTGAAAATTGTGTTTCTTAAAAATAGGGCAGGAAAAATCCAGGATTTATTCTAGTGTGGAAAAAATCCAGGCTGTGCAGAATCAGAAATCACATCTTTAGAAGTTTGAATTGTATGTAGACAGTAAGATCTTTTAGAGTATATTAAATTATCCAGGTTTAAATTATAAAAGAACTTTCTAAAATAACTATGTTGTACATTAATGTATATTTTCCCAAAAGCCACTGTGTACTATGATAGAAATATAGGTCTGTCCCCTATGGCAAAGTATCATTTTTTACTCTTTTCAGATTGCTATAGTTGTTTTGTCTCACAAAACCAGCCTTATGCCAGAAATGTTCTGCACTGGGACCAGGTCTTTGATTCTGGTTAATTTTTAAGAGCTCAATCTCCACAGGAACCCCAACCTTAAGTATTTAGGAAGAACTCTGAAGCCTCTAAATGTGTGGTCTCTATTTGGCACAAAATGAACCCGATATGGAATAAAGATAATTCCATGATGAAAACCACCCTGAGGAGATGGGCTATGAGGCAAATTCTGCTCTCTGATCAGGAGGCTTTAGTCACAGAGGGGGTGGTACACAGGGGCCAGGAATTAAAACTGCACTAGGAAAGCTTCAGCCTTGCAAGGGAATTTGTTGTGCATCCTCCTGACAATTGGTCTGGACCTCTTCCAGCATAAATATGCATTTTTCTTATGGAATAACTTGCCTTGCTGGAATCACAGTGGAAATACATTACCTTTGATACAATCCAGCCTTTTCAAGATATCTAAAGCTGTGATGTACTTGTGCTTCCAGTTTCAGACAGCCCTGCTGGGGCTTTGTCATGTCCTTTTCTTCCAGAGGAAGCAGGGTAAGAAAATTCAGATTCCCTTACTGGAACTGAAATGTCATGCAGCCCTCAGGACAGAAAAACGTTCACATTTGACAAAATAATTCTACAATATGAGTTCTGCTCTGATCTTGGAAAAAAAACAAAGCAAGACAAAGTAACTTAGACCCGATTAGTGATTTTTGCATTCTCTAAGTAATTTTTATCCCAATAATGAGGATTTTAGTGCCTCATTAATTTTTCAAAAGCCTTCTTTGGTCCTTTTAGCAGGAGGTAGTATGATGGATACTGAGAAATGAGATGAGGCACTGCAGATGACTATTGATGTGCAAGATGGCTTCTCACTTGGCTCATGCTATAGGTTGTTTTTTGGGTTTTTCTGGATTAAATTTTGCCCTTGCCTTCAGCAGTGCAAACCCTGCTGGAGCCCCTGACACCAGCAGGAAGGTATCAGATGTATGACTAAGGACGGGATTTGAGACTCGTGTAACAGTGGTGAGGAATCTACACAGCTGATGATAAATTCATGCAGAGGACATAAAAAGTAAGCAAATTCTTGAGATGAAGGTAATGTCACTGAGAATTACCTCAGCCGATAGTAAATAGGAGCTACAGTGCTGTTCATCCTTGGAAAAACTTGGAAACTTTACATTTCTAACGTCAAGCCATTCAGACTCGATTTTGCTCTCTGTACCTTGGCTGTATTTAGTGACAGGATAAGGTCTCAAACTCTTAAATATCAGAATATTGTCAAATTCCCAGCATTAAAATTATGTTCTTGCAAGCTCAGCTGAGCCTGCTCTAATTTGAGAGTAGAGTATCTAAAGCTGCTTTATGCCTAGTGCAAATATAGGCCAATAAATATCATGAGGACACATATGTAGCAAAACCCCCAGTCTGGTGGCTTTAATTCCACAGTGTGGGAGACTGCAGACAGACTGTCTGGTGTGGCAGGGATTAGGTGCTGATAACATCAAAGTCTGAGAGCAAAACCAGATTGGGGATGCAGAATGCCAGAGGGAAGGGGTGTTCTGAGTCAAGGAAACAACATCTGCCATACCTGTGGTGGTTCTGCGCTAGAGCCGCTGGCCTCATTTCTGACTGAAAGGATCTGCAAAAGCTGAATGCTTTGAGTGAATGACACTGTGGTCAGGACTCAGAATGAGTATTTCAGATATTCAGCAGCATTACTGAAACCAGAATCTGGCCTGTATTTTCTAACAGAAGTTATCCAGGAGATGTGAAACGAGCTGCAGGCTTGTGTTCCCTGGACAGTTCAGTTCCCAGCGTCACAGTGACACAGTTTGACAGTGCTGCTCTTTGTGTCACTGCTCTGGTTCTCAGAGCTAACCACCTTCTGAAGAGACAAGAGGGCTCCCACTACCTGGGGGAGGTGCTGAAGAATGGCTTCCTAATGCAATTCAGCTTCCTAAAACAGCTTAAATAAGGGGAGCAAAACCAATCAATTGTAAATTCATAAGTCAGTTGCTGGGAGACACTGGGGAAGGGAAGAGGGCCTTCTACTTTTGGCAAGATGCTAATTTGTCCTGTGTCTAATGGGAAGCTGCACCCTCAGACCTGCTACTCAGAGCAGGTGCTGCCTGCACTTTATACAAGTCTTTAGGATTTCCTCAAAATCCATGACTACCAAAGTGCAGAACATATGCTGCCATAGTTGTCTCGTATTACATGTACATAGGCATTCCTAATTCAATACATCTAGAATACATCTGAAGCCTCTTATCCCATGCAGAATTAGGGAAGGGCTCCAAAATTTGCTCATAGAATGCAGCAGCCTGTGCATCACAGCAGGCTGTAGACAAAGATAGTGATTAGTAGGTCACTTGTGCGTATGTGCTGCTGTCACAGCGAATGCAGGCCAGGCCCACTGTGCCAGCTGGGGCTCAGCAGCTCAGCTCTGTAGTAGGTCCACTGAGCTGATATTGAAGTTTCATGCACATTCACCCTTTTATCCTCAGCTGAATACTCCTGCTCTATCTGGCAGAGTTCCTGAGGCAGAAGATGCTCTGGGAAACATTATTCCTCAGGGCAGGCAGTATAGCTGTTAATTTTTTATATAACCAGAAAGCCTGTGTCTTCAGTTTCTGTTTTACAACAATATCCTTGTCTCAGATCTAATTTATCTATGTTTTAAACCAGACTCAGTTACTGTTATGTTAGTTTAATTCCCTACTCTTATTATTTCTGCTAGGAAGGCTGAACTGAGCCACTGGGGTTAGAGACAATGTTTCTTGTGCTAGAGAAATGAATCCCAGATCACATTAAGTTTCCTGTATTATTATTTTGTGACCTGTGTCCCATAAGCAATCTGCAAGCAATGCTGGAACTTCAGAAGTATATTATCTGCTTGGCTTTCTTGTATTTATAGGTGCTGACAGCAATGATGAGCTCAGTTTGAATCATTCCTTCTTAAGTGCTGGCAGTGTCTTTAATTCAGAGTACATCAGTGATAAACACAGTGCCTGAGTAGAGACACAGCCTCACTTCATGAACCTGGGACCAGACCTGTGTGGGTACATCTGGGTCTGATCCAGAGCTGCAGGGAAGCTCATAGATCTGCAGGAGCCAATCTAGTGACAGGCTGGGTGCTTGGAACAGAGGTGGGCAGACATGGACAGGCTAAAACACTCTGCCATTAATTTTGTATGTTTGGGCAAATGCATGTGTCTGGATTTTGAAGCAGATTGAGGCTCCCACTCTGTATCATTCCCCAGTACTCAGGTTTGGTGGGCAGCAGACCCACAGGAGGGCTATCCCAAGGACCTTGTGAAGATCCAGCCAGCTCTCCCCATCCCAGTTCCATACTAAAATGTCAAATCCTCTGCATCACTCACCCTTCAGTCTCATTCTGAACCATTTCCAGGAGGTCCTTGCTAAGCATGCAGCTTATGGCTGGAAATATCAATGTGCAGCAAAATATATCCCTCAAGCAAGCAGGGTTTCTGAAGAGGCCTGACAGAACCAAGAAACCCTCCCTGTCACCTTCCATCTCTAGGTGGCAGTTCAATTACTTCTCCTCATTTTTTGTTTTTAGTCCATCAAAGTTCTCATCCACCAATTGCTCTCTTAAATGTTTTTAATTAACAAAACTTAATTTTGGCTAATACTGGATTTTCTCAATCCAAATAAACCAGATTAAAATAAAAATAAGCCGAGGCTCTGGCAAACACATTCAGGTCATCCTTTCACCAGATAAATTGTGTAACTTTGGTAAGGCTAGTCTCAAAGACTGGATCACAGTGCATAATTTATTAAAAAATATTGGGAGAATTCCAGCATCCAGTATTAAGAGAGTAGTTGTAATTCCTGCAGGATAAAGAATGATAAAGAAACAAAATGCTTTAATCCTCTACAAATTTGTCTAACATTTAATCTAGCTACTAACCATATGATATTTCCTTTCTCAAGCAGTCTTAATTGTTCTTAATTCTACTAATTAGGACTATGAGGGAGAAAGTGGAAATCATCAGCAATAAATTCTTGTTTCTGTATAAAGCCACAGCTCCTACGTGAGGTGCATATTCAGAGCTCTGCTGGAATCTTTGTGTGAATCTCTGCTTTCAGAATATTTCACATTCACACAGAGATCAGAGCACAGCCTTCACACTAAGCACTTCCATAGCACTTTTCAGACCAGCATCTCAAGTCACAAAACAAAGACAATATTAATGAAGCCTTTAATAATCTGAAAGCAGAATTCCCTTATGAGGGATAATAAAGCAGTAACCACCTTTACTCTCCAGTGCTTCCCCCTCCTATAAACATCCTCTCTATCTTCCCAAGCCCAGCTCCATCCAGCTGTTCCTCAGTTGGTTCCCTGTGTCAGTGAAGCCCCAGGGCTCAGGCAGAAAGTTGTACCTGCACCTGACAGGCAAAGGATGCACAGCTGCCTCTTGTCTGTGTCTTGCTTTGGCTACACATTTGACATTTGAACCAGAGAATCAGCAGCTTCATGGACAGTCTGCAGAGACAATCCAATGTCTTTATGAGACTCATCCGCTCTCAAGCAGCAGGCCAACAAGTGTCTCTCATATTCAGTCTTCTGTTTCAATCATTAAGCAGTACTACTATCATTTAATTACAATTTTTGTCCCACAGTTCTCCCTAAAAACAATAATTATTTATCTCTTTGTAGCAATTGCTCTCAGTGACAGAATCTGCCTCGTACTTTTAAGTGTGACCATAATATAATGTTATGTTCACTAAAAATAGAAAAAAAAATCATGTTTTCTAAGCCAGTGCTGAACAGTGACTCCATTAGCAACAAGTATAAGCTGTGGCTGCTGCTGCTGCTGCAGAGAGGAAAGCAGGTCTGGAAAATGTCTCTGCTTCAGCATGCATTTAGCTGTCCACGCACACAACAATTCTCTTTGGAATTGAGAATAGGCTTTCCACATATATTTGAGTGTTAATCTGTCTTGGGGTTTAAGCAGGACTTTTTATTCAAAGTCGTTTTACTGGAAAACTCAGGAGTTTCTCCTTGCATAAATATAGGTATTTGAAGAAAATAATTGGGTCATAGATTGTCACTGTTTTCTGCCCCAAGGTTCAGAAGCTAAAGGTTGGAAATAAATCAGTCCTGAAAATGATCCTATTAGAATCATCACACAAATCTTGATTCCCAAATGCTGCATGGAAATGGATGACTTTTTAGCTGTTTTTTCCCAGTTATACTATGATTCCTCTTCTAAGCCTGTAGAGGGTGTGCTCTCCATTTCAAAGTAGTATCCAGCTCAAACTGAAGCTATAAATTAGCCTCAGATATAATTGTGTGAAATGTTACAGAATGAGATACACAGAAAGTCAGAAAAGGTGACAAAAAGAGTCCCTTTTGGAATTAGAAATCTACTGGTTTCCCTGCAATCTCAGTGTTTGGGTCATTGCCTTCCCCTGTAGCACAGTGTGAGCAAAGATGAAGACACGGGCCTTATTCAGGTTCTGAAGCCTCAGAACTGTATCAAAATAAAATTGGACACTGTACAGCTCTAATCTCAACTATTTTAATCAGGAATTAAATCCTCTTTTTGAAAAGCAAACTGTTCTTGTAAAGCACAGTATAGTCTATATCACTTACAATTTTAGTGATGAAAATGTAGCAGGGGCACTGCAGTTTATGAAATTAACACAGGATTATTTAGAAATCCCACAGTAGATTACAGCACCCAGAGTACTCAGGAATACATCCTTGACTGTCTTGAACAGCTCATTATCTAAGTAAGGGAGACAAAATATGGAATAAAAGAATATTCATCCCCCCAATCAGCAGATGGGGAAGGGAATCATAGCAATTATGTTCCCCCAGTTACAACACAACTCAACAGAGTTGTGCTCAGCTGGGCACACCTGATGGCACAGTGGGAGAGTGTGGTATCCTCTGCACCTGCCCAGCCCTTACTTTCCAGGAGCACAAATAACTGATTTGTCATGGCAGACCCAACACACAGTAAGAAGAAGTTGGTTTCAGTGCCATAGAAATTATTCTTCTATTTGTTCATTTTTAGGAACATGTTTCCAGCCAATCTTGTTGAGGCCACATTCAAGCAGGTAAGTGGCTATATTCTTTTTACTGATGAAAAACATGAGCCAGCATTATATGAAACATGTGCCTTTGTAAAACAACCCAGATACAGACATGGCATATGACTGCAGACACTGTCAGTACCTTCAGCATTTAGGAATTAATGAGTCTCACTCCATAAACCTCAGCAGCCATGGTATCTGAAGGCCAAACAGGGATAAAGTGCTCTGTAGTGTGACTAGAGAATAGATATGCACTCTTATGTCAGCTCCATATCCACCTGAGGAGAGCAGGAATATATTTAAGAGCATCCTGCAACACAACACAAAGGAAGAACAGAATGCCATGTTCAATTAAAGCAACAGAATAATGTTTTGAGGAAGAATGTAGTTAGTCAGATTAGAATTTGGCAAGAAAAGCTCATCTAAAAGCTCTGATTTACCAAGTGGCATGGCTGCATTTATTTCACCTGGGGGAATATTTCATGGGAACCTCACAAAGAGAAGGACACTTGAAACCTCTAGGGAATCATTCCTAATTATGTCTTACAGGAAAGTAGCTCTGTGAGGATGTAAAGTGTTTGCTGCACCAAGGTCTGATTATAGGAAAGTCTGATTTTTTAATGCTTTTCCAAAAATTCTACTGTTTTTATAGATTTTTATCAGATAGGGACAGGAGTGTTCATTCTCCTTTTCATGCCTGTCCCTTCAACATGCAGCATTGTTGAAACATAGCACTTAGGAGGTCTCATTAAACTATTAATTCCTGCTGGGACATTGTAATAAGGATGACTTTGTTTTCTTTCAGTATCGCACCAGGAGTATTCCCATCATTAAATCGAGCAAAGCATCATCGGAAAGCACCACTCGTCGCATCATCATCTATGGAGTCCAGGATGAGAACGGATCCAATGTCCAGAACTTTGCCTTGGATATCACCCCCCCTCCTGAAGTGATTTATAAATCAGAGCCAGGCGCTAGTGATGGCATGAATGTACTTGGGATTGTGATATTCTCTGCCACGATGGGTAGGTTTCAGACATGTTTGGTTTGTAATAATCCAAGTGTCCATTTAAGAGAAAAGGATGGGGATTGGGTTGCTTGGTTTCTTGACTCAGCTTTCTAAACTGTTTCTATCTAAACTTTGTGGGGAGAAAGGCAAGACCTGATACCCCATCCTTTCAAAAACAAATTTTCAAAATCCTTGATGACCTTTGCTCCATATAATTGTGTTTTCTGTGCATTCACTTACAATCTTTTTCTTTTTTTTCCCCTCAATTATTTTGAGCTTTTTATTTATGACCCATCTTTTGCTGACTGTAAGACAAACTTGTACAGTGTGGTCAGAGGAGGTAGGAATTACCACCAAATCAGACCCATGGTTCCTCTACCAGTATGCCAACCCATATTGTTTTATGAGCTTTAAGTCTGTGGATATGCCTTTTTTAATTGAAACCTCTTGATTTTATTTTTGGTATCCTGCAATGAAGACAGTTATATACCACCTAGTAGGTTGTCAGAGTAAGAGCTTCGGTCTGGCTTATTTATTTAGTTTAACTTGCTGGAGGAGCTCATTGGTGCCATGTGTCTTATATTATGTTTGTGGATTTGAAAGAAGAAATTTAAACAAACATTTCCAAGTTAATAATAAAGTTTTGATGACTTTTATAAGAAAATGCTGATCAAATTTTCCTTATGTAAATTTATTCTTGGGAGTTAATCTGGTTAGCAAAGGTAGTTCCATAAAACATCTTTGACTGTATTTATTATATTATGGTTCATACCAGCACAAGGGGTCAAGATTCAAACCTGGAATTAGTGGATTTGTCTTTGTTTTTTTAGCTTCTCCAGTGGGTGGTATTCCCTGTACAACCCTGCTGGAAACTGGCTGTCTCCCAGTTTGTAGTATTTTATAGTTAATTTCCAAAACACAACATTACCACAAACACTATTCCAGTCAAAACATACTGGATATGAATGAATTAATTACATCTACTTGTTAGGACCAAGGGCAATTTTCTACTTCTGAGAACAGAAGATCATTCATTGTCTGCCCAGAACTGAATGTACGACTTTTACTGAGCCCCTCAGTCATGCTGGCCTGGGGCTCAGGAGGTGGAAGCTGAGACCTGTTTTCTTCCTGAATGATGTACACAAAACAGCACCAGCATTGTCACCCACAGCAAGGCTGCTGGGTCACCTCTGGCTGTATCAGCCACCAACAAACCTGAGACAACAAATCCTCAACAATTGTCATCACCAGGGACTATATCAGGCTTTTGTTTCAAACAAAGGATGCAACTAAGCATTTATTGCTGTCTTCAGCCTTCTGCTCGGAAGCATTGAAACAGCTTAATGAAAGAGTTCTGTCTTCTGACCTAAAAGTTATGGCTTAGATGAATACTAACAGGCTTACAAACTCACATCTTGAGTGCACTATTGTGAAATCCCTGGATAAGGCAGATGAAAGCCTCCCTCCCTGCCTCAGCAGGGGATGGCCCTGGAAGCGGTGCTGCCTGAGACGTGGCTCTGAGCTGTGGTTCCAAGGGACAGAGTCCTGCTCAAAGCAAGGACACACTGCACATCCAGAGCAACTGGCAGCACACACCCCATTACCAGCCCCCAAGCAGCTCCCCTCAAAGGAAAACTCCCTTGGTGCAGCCAGTTTTTGAAGTGCTTCCTTGAGCAATTGACTTGATCACTTATAATCCTTTCAGGGAGGATAATTAACTATAGGAAAATGTCATCTATTTATATGCATTAATGGAGACTAACACTGTCTGGAGAATATATGGTTAGATGACACATCCCAGAGCTGTATTCATTTCCTTTCTGAGCAATGGGGGCACATACATGGGTTTTATTTGCTTTCTTCTTTACTGGTTAGTCTTTATAGCAATTTGGCCTTTCTCCCTATGAATCTGCATTTCCTTAACTCCCCCAAAACTGCAAAGCCTGACTGATAATAAAGGCTAATTATTATCATGTAGACAGAAACCTACTAAAAATATGACAGAGACTTTGTTACTAACTCCCCATTACCAGAGCAAACCTCAAAACCTGATTTGCCTCCCAAGTCCTCGTTGGTGCTGCCTGGTTGTAGGCAGAGACAGATTCCTTCCCTGGAAAATGTTTCTCAGTTTGTCTTCCACAGATCACTCAGAGCAGGTGAATCCCTCACAGGGCTTTATGACTGATGGTTAAGGACACAACCTTGCTACCAGGGACTTTGAGTTTGAGCAGGGAGAGAAAGCACTGGGGCTGTGGGTGAAGAAATTGAACCCAAATGCTTTGATTGCAGGTATAATGTTGGGAAGAATGGGGAACAGTGGAGTCCCTTTGGTCAGCTTTTGCCAGTGTTTGAATGAATCTGTCATGAAGATAGTGGCAGTTGCTGTTTGGTAAGTAATTGTTTTACTAAGGAAATCTCTATTTTAAAAAAAGAATAAGAATGTTTCAACAGAAGAAAATGCACAGAAATCTCACAAATTTATTTCCAGGGAAATAAATGAGGATGAGCAACCTTTAGTTTTGCTGCTCTGTGCCATCCTGTTGATGGGGCACCCTCTATGTTACTCTAAATTAAACAGAAGATAGTATAGCTGGGTGGGGTGTGCTGTACACCCCAAGAGCACCCCAATCCCTGGGCATGCCAAGAGGGATCATAACCACCCAGCCCACACAAGCGAGAAATATGATGGGATGCTCTAGCTGGTACTTCCATACCTTCCAGCACTGCTGCAGACCCAGCCAGACCTGCCAACACACCTCTCTTTCCAGCTACATGGTCCAATGTGACTGAGCTGGTCAGGGAATGAATGATTGTTTGGGTGGATACATCAAAGGATGCAGCTTATTTCTGTAAAATTAAGGAAGTAGTGTCAAGTCTCTGAAAATAGCACAACTGCAAGTGGAAGATGGCTGGATGCTCCCATATTTTTATTTTTTTTAAATCTAAAGCTTTTTGGCACCCATGACCTTGTACACAGCTTTGATAAAGCACTTGTCCAGAGTGGATTCAGAAACTAACAAATCTTCTGCCTATTTATTTGCCCCAAATCAAACCCTCAGGTAGTCCAACAGCATGTCTAATGCATATTGGTGTTTTTCCTCTGTCTTCCAAAGGCAACATAAACGTTTATTTAAGAGCTACCAACAAAAATCTATGAACAGCTACATGAGCACAAACATGCGAGAGGAGCTTAGGATTCATTCCCCTTCTTCCCAGTAATTTACCTGCCTGAAGCTAAAAAGTCAGAGCTGCCTTCAGAACCAAACATTTTAAAGTCATTCCTGGCCAGTACCATAACCTCAGCTGTGCTGAGGGGGGACCCTAGAGAAAAAACTGTTCAGCCCAGTGCTCTGGGCATCCTCCTCTGATGTGGAGACAGAAAAGCCAAACCCTGGTACTGCACTGCCATGGGAAGGAGCTGCCAGCTCTTACTGTGGGATGGAAGGGAGCTGTCTACTAATAATGACTGTCTTTCTTCTTGCTCAGGTATTTTCCATTTGGAATTGTGTTCCTAATAGCTGGCAAAATCTTGGAAATGGATGACCCGTCGGCTATTGGGAAGAAGCTGGGTTTCTATGCCATTACGGTGGTGTGCGGCCTGGTGGTGCACGGGCTGTTTATTCTGCCAATGATGTACTTCTTCATCACCAAGAAGAATCCCATCGTCTTCATCAGAGGGATCCTTCAAGCCTTGCTCATTGCTCTGGCCACATCTTCCAGGTATTATAGAGTTTCTAGACAGATCCAATAAAATACTTGCTAGATTCTTACTATAGCTACCTCTTGGGAAGAGCACACTATTACTGTAGTGGAGTAGATATATCTGTATCTAAACAATGGTCTCTATCCAATTCACTGGGATAAATTTAAAAAATATGTGTCTCAACATTTAGAAGTTATGTAGGAGCCAACAATAATGTTTGTCACATTGTTTTCCCTTGGTTTAAAAAACATTAGACAAAACCATTTTTTCATAGAGGACTAGAAAGGAAATAAGTACTTTTTCCATATAAAAAATACTTTGCTTCTACAGAGTTAATGTATATGAGAGACATGATGTTTGTCCAGACTTCATTTTTGGTATTGGTGGGGAACCTCCTATTTCAGTCATGTGGAAACATTTTATCCTTTCCACTCATCTTAGTCCTTGTCTCTTGGTACATCAAGAAAAAGACTGTGGTTGCAAGCTATTGTCCAGCTCTGGGAAAGTATTTAACTGTTGTTCTCAAGGAAAAATATCTTTTGCACCCTTTTTAGGGAAGATGTACAATGAGTTTTAACCATAGCTGAATAAAGGTACAGTGAAAATGGGAAACAGCTTGTGAACATGCTATGAAAATGACTCCCAACATAGATAAAATGGTGCATGAGATGTGCTTGAAAGGGCTGGAATTCCCTTGCATGGAGCAGATACAAAAATGACAATGAAAATAATATTTCTGTGTAGCCAATATGATGACATGTTTCATGGCATCTGTGGCTGAAAGAATGTAGAAGATTATATGACAGCAGAAGAGGGAATTATAATTTCAGTACAGAAGGTGTTGGATTTCCATTGTGACATTTTATATTTTTATATATAATAGTTTGCTTCAAAATTACCTATAAAGAGCAACGTGCTGAGAAACACAAAATCAAGACAAATTACGTGATGGGTGGTGCTTAAAATCTAATTATGCTTAAATCATTAAGGAAAGCTTTTTTATTAGAATGTAAAAAGTATGTAGCTTGAGATATCACCACATCCCCAGATTCAAGTAAGATGAGAATTTTGTACTTAAAGATGTTAATGTTGGAAAAGGCTCATCAGGCTCACATTTGACACACTTGACTACCTGCCCTGCTTCTCTAGGAATTCTCTTTCCGAAAACTACTGCTGACAGCTCAGTTTTTTAATCAGTGCCATTTCTTTCATTCTTTTTTTTTTTTTCCCTAGAAAGAGATAGCTTTTTTTAATATCTGAGTATTTCTCTTTTTAGGAAGAAAAATCCAACTTTTTCATGAATATAGAGGCCTTTAACAAGGGAAGCTTAATAAAGACTTAAAAGATCAGCAGATATTCCACCATTTCAAAACCATTACTTTTCTTAATTTTCCACATTATGCATCAGCATTGTATTTTGGTTTTATCACCAATTTAGGAGTCCTTTACTGGTCTGGAAACTGATGAGACAGAAATGTCTGTCCTGCTTAGCCTCTTTAAGGGAAACCAATTCTTACTTGAGGTTTTTCTTCAGCTCCATCTCCTTACCCCTTCCAAGCTGATGTGAGAGTGCCCTCTGACAGTGGGGAATACTCACAGAATTCAGCTTTCTCTTAAACCTTGCTGACCTTGACTCTCCTGGGCTCTGACTCCCAGATAAGACTGTCTCTGGGAATATCAAGTGCTTTGAGACAGCACTTTCTCCCTTCAGCTGTGCAAGGAATAATTACTTACAGGCCCAGAGAAGGTGTAGTTTGGGAACAGAGTTCTGCCACCAGCTGGCAGTTCAGTCTGCCCCAGAGCCACCAGCAGGACGTACTACCAGATTTAGTATCTTTCTTGACAGAAGCTAAAGTACCACCAAATTTAATGTGAGTCCTGTGGGAAGGCTCTGAACATATGGATTTGGGCCTTGGACATTTTTGGATTTAGCTGTTTGTCCCTCTTTTAAGAGTGTGTATATTTTGCAAATCCAACACAGGCCCAACATGGTTTCCAATGTTTTTCTGCTCAAATCCCAGTGTCTTGTCTAGAGATAGCTGAACTTTTCACCTTCATTACACTGAAAGGAATGGATACTGCACATAACTGAGCCGTTGCCAAAAGAACATGCACAAATAACTGGGGCTGGACAGGAGAGCTGTCTCTCCTGACAGTCAACACATCTGTATTTGGTTAAATAAGACTTGCCACAGGGGCATTATATAACACTTGTCATGTGGGTATTGGATTTTCAGATCATCCTAGAGGAGAACAAAGAGTTGATTTTAAGAATACTGGTGTATTTCTTGGAGATGTTTCTGTGTTGGTTCAGGTCTACATCTAAAGATAGAAAACCACGAGTCAGTGTTCTGAGACTCCTTGCAGATACTCTGCACCTGTGGAAAGCTTGTTTTTAAAGCTAAAGATCAAGCTACAAGAAGCAAAAACAAAACCATTTACAAAGCCCAGGAATGTAACACAGGAAAACATGAGAGCCATTAAGAGACCATCTGATGGCAAGGATTTTACTGAATCTCAACATTATTTCTGCTCATTTCCCTTTAGTGAAAGGTTCTGCACCCCATTCTCAGTCCCCTTACACTTCTCCACAAACCCAACCACCGCAATATTTTGCACCAGTATCAGTGGAGAGGCAGGGGCAGAAAAGCAGATCTTTTTCCTTTGGTGCATCCTTTAGGACACAAATGAATGTGTACAGCTCCTCTTTCCTGCCCCACTGTGGGGTGCGCAGCACGTGCTGCCCTTGCCCACCCTGCTCTGAGGTATCCAGGCTGCACAGCTGGGGATTTTTGACTCTCTTTTCTTCCCCTCACACTGCCCCTGATCTTGTCACCTCTTACCAAACTGAAAAAGTAGTATTTGGCCAGCTGGCAAAATTCTATTGATTTTAGCTTTCCTCATTCTAACGGCAAGAGGGAATTTTGTCTTTCTAGGTCATCTTTCCATATCATTAATGAATTAAAGCATCTTTTCAGCGGTACATCCCATCAAAAGAAGCAATTTTCATCTCCTCTGAAAAAAAAAAATTATAAACCATGAGTTTTTCAAGGGTTTTGCTGCTTATGAAACACTAAGATCTTGGCTATTGCATAGTGTAAATTAAAGGCAGATTTAGAAAGGGGAGATGAGATCAGTTTGCTGATTTTTTGGAGCAAATATCAAAATGCATTTGAATGATAAGATAAACACAGCAGCTGTTCTTCCACAGTGACTGGCTGTCTGTGGTTCTCACTAGTAAGAGCTTGGCCTGGGCCAGCATTAGCTTATGCTCAGTCTCTGCAGCTGCAGCATTTTATTGAGATAAGACTGCAAATGTATTTTTAATTGTTAGAGTTAATGCTGGGAGAAGATACCTCTCAGCTGAAATCTTTGGGTCAGTTTTTAAAAGACTGAACAGATTAAGATCAGTGCTTTAGAGTATTTTTTTTCTCCTAATAAATATTAAATGTCAGGCTTTAAGGTTACTGCTCCACTGTTTGACACTAGATAAAAGTAGCTTTCAAGAAAACAAACTTCACCTAGTTTAACTAAAAAGACAAACTAGAAAAATTATTTGCTTATGTCTTTTATAATATTGAAATTATATATTAATATTATTCCAAAACTACAGAAGGACCCTTTTTTTTCCCCCTTTGCCTCCTGAGAGCCACCAATAGCCAAAGCCTTAAGTAAGACATATTTTTCTGGTGTGTGCCAGATGATACAATATGAGTAAAAATGAAATATCATTGGACAATCTCTTCTAGGATGTTCCACATAACTTTTGCCAGCTGTACTCAGAAAGAGTTCATATCTGTGAAACAGGTGCTGACAAAGTAATCATGGATGTAAAGTAGCAATCCTGCAAATGAGAGGTTAAAGAGTTATTGGGCCAATCCAGACTGAGAGAGGACAAAGCAGATTTTTAACATTCTGTGTTGCAACAGCTGATTGTGCAAGGAGAAATACAGAAAGCACATAAAACAAATTTAGTGCAAATTGAGAAGACTACCTCTACATCATGAATTAAATTTCTCATCTGAGCAGACTGTTCTGGAAAGTCTTTCACACATCCTATGAACTCTAAGATACAGTGTCATAATTTTGAGAGAGACAATGTAGTAGCTGCCTGTCTAAGAAAGTACAAGAACCCAGAAATTTGTTTTCTTTCAATGCCTTGAATGTTTTTCATCATCACAACACTTACATTCTGACCATTTTCTTTATTACTGTAATATTTAATAAACAACAAATCCAATGTGTTATGTTCCTTAGAAATTTTGCTTCAGTCAGCATAAAATTCAAATGAAAGGCACACCTAACTGTGAGACACTGAACAAGTTTAGAAGTGGAATTCTTGCAAAAATAGTGTCACAAAATCTGTTCACAACAATGGAAATAGATACAGATTTTGCTGGTTGTGCCATTGGTATTGAGATGGTTTTGCACAATATTTTTAACATCTCAACCAAATTGTAACATGTTAATAATCTAAAATTTGAATGTTTGGCAGCTCAGTTCTCTGCCCTCAGAACAGGCAGACACTTGGGTTTAATATTCTGGTATGTCAGAGTGTGGGCAAGGTGGCAAGGACTTGTAAGATTACCTTTTTGTCCTCATTTCCACCCAAAGAAATTAGACAGGGTTTTGTTACAGAAAAGCCAAATGTCTGAGGGAAGACTGTCTTTAAAAACAAGTAACTCCAAAACTGAGTAGCTGCAGGAAAGGGAAAGAATGAGTTAAATAATTTTTTCTTGGTGATGCCTCTAATCAGAACACCTAGAAATGCTACTGAGTCTGCTCCTAGTTGCATCTACTCCCAGGGCTTTCAGTTTTACATTATTTGTGAGCCACAGCCTCTTCTTTTATGAATATTTTATGGTAAACACCTGCAGAGAATTTCAGTCATTCATAAATGACTGTGTGAAAAATGACAAGCATGCTCAAGAGAGAAATAACATCTCATGAGCAGCTTGGGGATTATGGGGTTATGCTTTGCTATGTTTGTTTTTCAAAGTAAATATTGATTAAATACTAGCACTGCCTGAATTAAAAAGTTTAATATACCCCAGTTACAGGAGGTAACCAGATTTCCATTGCTTTCTTGCCTTTCCAGTATATTTACATATTTAGAGAAAGACTTTGCTCTGGATTTTCAGGCAGTGACTGCCAGTTTGTAGTAAATCATTCAGCAGTCAGACTTCATAAAGTTAGAGAAAACAGAGATATCAAACTGAAAACACAGCCTTGTCTTTTTTCTTTTGTGTTTCCATGGCAGGAAGTTACTTTTCCTTTCCAAACACAGTTACTTTCCTTGAACAACAGCTTGCACAAATACAAAATGACAACTCCTACTCATGGAAATATTTTGCTTAGGCATTTCTGCAAACTTGGCGTTGTGATTTCAGAGGTTTTTTAATCCCTCTGTGCTTTTATAGGACATTTGCAACAACTGAGAAAGAATTTGCAGATCCAATGTGTTATCTTCAATTGAGAACAGCTAATGGTCATTATGAGATTTAGGTGTAGGAGCCGTATTTGATCTGAGGGTCAATACACACAGTGACAGAGCAATCTGAGCTGCCAAAATAGGGGGAAGACACCTGTATTTCCTGTCTCAGGGCATGTAAATCACAGGACAACAGGACATTGAAGATCACAATGTCACCATACCAATATTTCCCCTATTACCATCTTTTTGAAGAGGTAACTTTGGAATAATTTTGAAGAACTTTGCTATATTACATCTATTTAAATAGTCTCAGATAGTGAGCAGTGTATTAGAATTGGTTTAATAACAAGGAAAGTATTTTGTGATTTGTGAATTTCTTTCAGTGGCGTTACTTATTTTCCATACAAACTCATATTCCACAAAAATTACCCCATCACTCTCTTAAATGCAGTCTCATTACTCATGACATCAGTGAATGAGACACCACATAGTAAAATGCAGAATGTTACCAAAAGTGCTGATAAAATCTAAATATATTTCAATGTATTAGTACTTAAAAATGTGTGCCTCTTATTAAAAATGAGAAAATACATGGCCATAGAGTGCTTTGTTAATTGTCTCAGTTAATGAAAATAAAAATCAGAAATATATTTCAGGGTATCAATTTAAAATGAATATTTGTCAAATGGTCGTAGAGCATTCAATTCTACTCCACACACATCTCATTTACATAGGTACACATTATTATATGACCAGCAGTTATGTGATTGTTATATATTCACACAAGAGACGTGGGCAGATCTGTCCCAGGGAGAAAATGGGATTTTATATTCCTAAATACAGACGTTTTGTCTGCAACTTTCATTTTCAGGCTGCTGTTGATAAGATCTTTGCCTCAGACCTTGCAGAAATAAAAAAATTGTTTACTTATGAGGTAGGCCTGGAAAGAAACATTTTTAGAAACCATGTGTGTATATTTTAGAGATTTTAGTAATAAGCTGCACAGGGTGTTGTTCCCTTTTCTTGTATTTGAGTGTACAACACTGCCTCTGTGGATTTCTGTCCCTTTGCTTTTGAAACAGGGAGAGAAATATTTCTAACTTTGGGGAACAAAATTATCACTAACTCCAACATTTATTCATGTAACTGTCTTTATCCTCCATCGAGCAAAGCAGTGAGTTACCCGGTGAGTGACACGCAGTGCAAGGAGCAAGAAGCTCGGATGGTTGTGTGAAACTTCCCCTGCCAGGACAAGGTTTGCTACAATTGATTCCTTCCTCAGAAATAGAAATAACCCAATTTGTGCCTCTGTGCTGTTGTGCAGCTCAGCCACCCTGCCTATCACTTTCAAGTGCTTGCTGGAGAACAACCACGTGGACAGGAGGATCGCGCGGTTCGTGCTGCCCGTGGGAGCCACCATCAACATGGACGGGACGGCGCTGTACGAGGCCGTGGCTGCCATCTTCATCGCCCAAGTCAACAACTACGAGCTGGACTTTGGGCAGATCATCACCATCAGGTACAAACCACACATTCCACGGGCTGGGGTTTGCTTGTCTGCAGAGAGTCATGGAATCGGCTCAGTTGGAAGGGACCCATCAGGGCCATCATTTTGTTGAGTCTGAGGCACAACACTTGTGCGTAGCAAGTGCAAAACTCATCTTTGCTGCTATCAGAGGATTCATCCCTCATAGAAGAGTTGTTTCAAAGTAAAGCAGAGATCAGGGACTGCTCAGAGAGGAATTGTAGTGGCCCTGTTCAATAGTGTCCTGCATGGGCACACCAGGAAATACGCTTCTGTGAGGATAACTGTCTAACTTTTGCTTTTAGGCAAGCCATTGATCACTTCTAGAATTGGAACATTTTATTATTACTGGTGTTTAAAATACTATTTTAAATGTTACAACTGTTTTCAACTTGAAGTCTGATTTGTGTCTTCAAGTTAAAGGAAAAGGTTAAAAAGTTGCAAAACTGGAAGTCTTATATCAAGTAACATGGGCAGGATTAGGGAAAGAGAAAAGAAGGACAGATGCAACTACTAGGGCAGGTTTTCACAAACATGTCAGATCACTCAGATGTTTTCTAATTGTCTTCTCTGCTGCTTGTTAAAGCAGAAAGCTTCATAAACAACCATGCTCTCAGTTGGTAGAGAGTGTTATGGAGTGTGTATTCCATCCTTGAAAGGTCTGTAATGTGTCCAGAAGACTGGAAGATCCAGCTGAACAATTACTGCCAGAATAACTCCAGTGACTGCCAAAGAATTCCTTAGGGACTGAAACCTGCAGGTTTCCAGCAGGGAACAAATGATTATAAAAACATTCCTCATAGTCAGAGCTTTGTGCAATATATTTGAGATCTGCTAAACTACCCACCCACTGACCTCACCACTGCCCCGTTTACATGCTGGGCCTTGCCCATCTTCTGCTGGACCTGAAAACCTTCATGACAAGGAGAGTCCTGAAAGCAACCCCAGATGACAGCTGAGGTTTGCTAATGGGCTTCTGGCAAGACCTGGTTGGAACTACAAAAAGAAGAAATAAATTGTGCCCATATGAGCTCTTGCTTCAGGCTAGCACTCTTTGAAAACTGTTGGAATGAGCCTGTGCTAAAACTTAGTCTTTGGTGATTTGGAATTTTGAGATCTTTTTAGCATGTGATGCTAAAATATGGTCCAGAGCATGAGCAGAGATTACACATACTTTGAAGTAAAGAACACTAATTTTAAAAATTAAGAAGGGTGGTAGTAAATGGAAAGAATGTAAGCTCGAACTTTTCCTTAGCAGAACCCCCTTTTATCACTTTTATTCCCCACATCAAGTGCTAGTACATAAGGATCAGATAGAAGTAAAACAGTAGACTGAAAATACAAGTACAGATTGGGAAAAATCCAAGAAAAGAAGAAGAAAAAAAAGACTCACAAATGAGGAAGCTAAACAGGAAATCATGGTGGACACAGTACTGTCAATGATGTAATCCAAATTCTAACTGTATCGAAACCTACCCCAGGTCTTGATACTTTAGGACCAGGAGATTTAAAATCCAAATAATTCTGAATGCCAGGGTATTTTTGCCAGAGAAAAAAAAAATTGTTAGAGAGATAATCTGTCTACTCTGCTCATAGTTTGTAAAATCCAGGTTAACAGTTTCTATCAATGCAAACATCAGCATAGCAGAGAAAGAGAGTAAAGATTTCCATCAACTTACAGAATGAAATATCTACGTTAAGGTAAAGATGGAATGGAATAGCAGATAGCTTGTTTATAAAATCTTAGATAAATATTCCTGGTTTTACTCCCAGTTAAGTTCTGAGACTTTGTGGCCTGATGCAAGAAGCAGCAGTCCTGATCAGACAGCCAGTTCATAGCAGTAACTGGAAAGCCTTTTGATGTTCATAATAGTTACATTTTACTCAGCTACTGAGCTTCTGTCCCTTCCTATCTATGCTCTATTGCAATGTTATTAGGATGTTATACGAGTTAACTTTTGCAAAATGTAATTTTAAGTCTTTCCCCTTCCTTATCATACTCACATGCTAATGTATTTTTTTATTTTAAAAAAGGGCTCTAGGTAGAAATACTGCTGCCACTGTACTGGTATAGCTGTAAGCAAGGGACTGGATATCCCTGTGTTTCAGTTTCCATATGGGTGAATACACTTATCCTCATTTTCCTTAGTAGGTTAATGAGACTTAACTGCTTGCCAAAAGCTCTGACATTCTTGACTGATGAATGCAGAGGATTATCAGTGTAAATGCTTTCTGTCATCATTTTACAACTGTCAACATTTGTTCTTTGTCCTTCTGCTGGATGGCCTAGCTCTTGGAAGTTGCTAGTTGGGTGGAAATGAATACATCCAGTCACTTTTGCTCCTGGAAAAAGGAATTAAATCCCACCCTTAAAAACAACATTATGAAAAAAACGTAAAGTCTGCCGGGTCTACTCCTGCCCTGGTCTCCCATTCATTTCTGCTTGCCTGGCTGAAAAAATGGCATGAAGGTCAAATAAAAATACTTTCCAGAAACTGAACATATACAGTCACATTCACACTTGCTTCATATTTAAATCCAAGTATGCAAAGCCATGTGCTGTGCAAGGGCTTCACCCCTGGCCCAGCCTCTTTACCCTTGGCCTAACCCTTGAGAAGGATTGACAGTAAAGGCCCCAGGCAGGCCAGTTGTGGATTTGCCTGGCACAGGAGCCACCCATGGTGACCCAGAGGTGACTGCTGGGAGCTCAGCTGCCAAAGGAGAACAGCAACGAGTGGGGCTGGCAGACTCCTGGCACACAGCACTGAGTGCTGCCGTGACCCATGAGAAGCTGGCAGAACTCAGCCCACAGCCTGGTTGGCCCTTCTGCTCTGCACCTTTGGTATTCAGAGAGAATAGAACTGCCCCACCAGTGCCAAAGCTGCAAAGGCTGAGGGTGAGAATTTAGCCCTGGGCAGACAGTTCTGCCTGTTCTTGCTGTCTCGCCTGGATTCTATCCACAAAACACTGGCACTTCCATGCAGTGGCTTGTGTAAGAGTACGGTTTAGAAACATGGTATGGTTTCTTCCAGAAACTAAAGTTTATTCCTTTCTTTCATTGTTAAAGTATTACAGCAACAGCTGCCAGCATAGGTGCTGCAGGCATCCCACAAGCTGGCCTGGTGACAATGGTCATTGTTCTCACCTCGGTGGGGCTCCCAACAGACGACATCACGTTGATTATTGCTGTCGACTGGGCACTGTAAGTAACAGAAAGCTCTTGAGTCTTCTGTGGTGTCAACTTTGCTAAGAGGGCAAATGGTTTCCAGGGGTACAGTAATACAGAGATAGATAGATAGATAGATAGATAGATAGATAGATAGATAGATAGATAGATAGATAGATAGATAACAAAAGAACTGATTAAAAACTCTGCTGATGTGGACATTATATTGAAAAAGACACACAAATGAGGGAGTCTAGATGAGTCTTGGAAATACATCTTGCATGGAAAGGCTGAAGAAGTGGAGTCCCTTTAGTCTAAAACCAGAGCTGAAAAGTGACCACAGCAGCTTTTAACATAGACAAGATTGTCCAGAAGAGGATATTGATAAATCTTCACGATCAGATCCCAAAAAAACTTCAGAGCTACTTTTATCTAGGATAGTCAGGCCATGGAAGTGGATGCACCTATCCAGGCTGGGTGATGATCTTCAAGACAAGTTTGAAGGTTGGGCCAGATAAATGTGCTTAAGGGGCATCTGGCTTAGGCATCTGACCTTGAGAAAGGATAAGAGACCAACATTCCTAGGAAATATGGTTTGCCTGCACTCTACTTATCAGCCCACTGGTGCTTCAAGGCCATTATCTCAGTGCAGTGAAGCGCTCTGCAAGAGGCCTGAGCCACTGCTAAAGCCAGAAAGTACCACTGGCACCCCTAAGCCCACAAGAGCCATGAGAACATGGTGCTGATGTGGGCTGTATATGGCTACTGCTGCTGCAGCCCCAACACAGTCAGCCTGAGTGCTGGCACCAATAATATCTTCCTTTCACAGATCCTGATGCAATTCTGTGCTCTCTGATCTCAGTGCTAAATAGGCATCAGCTGCTTGCAGCCCCAGTTTTGCAAGTGCAGCCATTCTGCAGAGGACATTTTGCTGCATCCCCAATCAGGGGGGTTTGAACAGCACAGACAGGGGCTGAAACTTAACACACTTGGGATGAAAGGGATTTATGTTACCAGGAAAGAGGCATCACTTTAAAAATTCATAAGCAGTGGTTTATTTAACTTTTAACTTTTATGTAACTGCCGATGAATCAATCAATTGTGAATAGTCTAGGAAGATGAATCATAAAATACTGGTCCCTAGCTCATTAGCATGTCAATTAACTAGGTAACTAGCATATGCATACACAAGGAAATGTCCAAATTAATTTTATTTAAGCTATATAAAATGTATCTCCTTTAATACGGGAGTTTCATTACATCAGGGTTCTGGGTAAAAATGTGTTACAAGTCCATCCTGTTATAAATCCTATTTTATCCAACTTTTAGCCACCTATTTTTTTTGTACGAAGAATTGTGAGAAAAAATATTTCCTGTCCAGTGTAACAGAAAATTATTATTATTAGCATAAATAGGGCTCATGATCTTGTGTTGTCTGAATATTTTAAGACTGTATTACAAAAGCCTTTCCCCTCTATATTGCTCAGTTTTTGTCCAGCTCTTGCAACATCAACATTTCATTGTTTTTCCAGTAAGCCTTCCAGGGTATATGGGAATTATTCTTCTTTTTGTCTTACACAACTTTTCAAAACAACAGAGAAAAGACTTTTCAGGCTATAGTTCCAGATGGTATTAAAAAGTGAGTAAGGAATAGACCCAATTTCCTGTCTTTTGCAGATGACCTTTCAAACAGAAAGCATATTTCTGTATTTCGGCACTTGGTGGTTTCAAGAGCCTGCAGATGCAAAGTGTCAACATGGTTGACATGATGAATATTTTCAGTATTAGTTTTGGAAGTACTGGAGTATGAAGAATGCTTAAAGAAGGCTGGTTAGATGATCTCACAAGACTGAAATACCCATTACAATGCACTGCAGGTATTACAACTCTCTTAGGTAGCCATAGCATGTATGTGACCTTCATACCTTTAACTAGTGCTTAGACACATAAAGAAAAAATCAAAATGTTTCCCAGCTCATTTATCAAACACAAGGTAAAAGTTTTACATCTTTAATAACATCATCTACAGCTCAAATGCCACTGACTCACACATTTGCACTGAGAGCAGCAGGTTTGGCCTCTCAGAGGAGAAATGTCAGTGGTGAGTGTTGTGGTTCTCCTCATGCATAGTGCAGACTGCTCCACACATTCAGAACATGGAGCACAACCGGCCAGGCTGTCCCTTTTCTTAAGAGCTTCAGTGTGGAGCACTGTTTCCTTGGAAAAATCCTCTCTTGAAAATATACTAATCAGAGCTCAAAAGGGAGCTCACTCTTGAGCTCTGCTCATACAACTTCTTCTCTACCACAGCTGACTTGTTGCACAATCCACAATTCATAACACTGACTATCTTTCCAAGAATTGCTATTTGATAATCAAGAAGGAAAGAAGTCAGTGTGTAACAGGAACTTTTATTGGTATGTGCTGTAACTGCATTTTTTCCCTGTTTAACATGTTCTTGTGGAAATTTTCTTCAAGGCAAAACCCAAAATCAGAACAGAAGGCATTTTTAAAAATGGATTGAGCAAACAAGTGTAGGACTGGGTCCTGGAGTCAGCAACCACGTCTAGGTGTAGGCTGTGGAATATTATTGCTGAAGTTACTTGCATTGCACATATAGTTTGGGTAACTCCACACACAAATAAGCTTTCATGCAGGAATTTTCATGATAATTAAGCAGGCAACTGCATAAACATTTATATGCACTGAGTACCTGCCTAAAATATCTGAAAAAAAATCAGCACAGAGTTTCAATTCTTTTCTATATTAAGATACAGGATCAGAAATCTGGGCAGTGTTGATATTGGACCATCACTGACTTTAATAAGCCAAACATCTGGAGATTTCTGAACCTCCATTTTATAACCTACATTTATAAATTAAGTTACTAATATGACAGAGTTTTCAGATGTATATGTTTTTCTTGGAAAAGACATGATGTATTTCAGACTTAAAATCTATATCATCTGTTTGAAATCTCATCAGTTTTAACTAATATGTTCCAGGATGATTCGAGTGTAACACTTGTCTTTGACAGCCAGTCAGTTTTGTCTGTTTATGGTCTGTATTTTAATAGATTTATTTTTTAGACAGTGGTAAAAGCCATATACAGGGAAGAAATCCTGTAAGTGAATAAATGAAAAATGGTTAAACTATATATATATACAAAATACTGTCAAGCATACAAATTTAAATTGGAAAAGGTAACTGAAAATGAAGAGTCTTTAAGAGCTACTGCATAGCCAGTGAAAGAGCCAAAGTCACCACAGGTTTTACAGGAATGTATATTACTTAAATATGGTCAGTGGTTGCTTGGTTTGTGAGGGTAGTTACATAGTAATCTTCTGAATTATTTTGATTGTATCCTGCCCATTCTACCAATACAATAATCTTTTTAAGCATCACTTTGGTTGTGAGATTTGGTACCATGATCACTAATTTAAGGGACTGGTTGCACTAGCTGATCTCTGCCATGATTGAATTCAGGTATTTGCAGCACCAGTCTCCAAATCAGGCCATATTGCTGGATCTTATTATATAAACTGGGACAGAAATGCAGGTGTGATGTGCAATTTGACTTTTTCAGTGCTGAATCAGCTTGCAGCCGTAGGGGGACACAGCTGCTCCACAGCTCAGTTACACAATCAAGTGTGTGGCAGCACAGCACATCCAGCTCAGAAAAGGCTGGAAAATCCAATTAAGTAGCTCAATAACTAATGGATGCCTGATACCAAACTTCTTAACATTTCTAAATGTTTTAGCTAGCAAAACCAGCCTTCAGCCATAATTACATCTGATGGAGGCACAGGAATTTATCCAGAGAACCAACAGCTTACCATTACTGTTTCATTTTCCAGAGATAGGTTTAGAACAATGATCAATGTCCTGAGTATTACTGTTTCATTTTCCAGAGACAGGTTTAGAACAATGATCAATGTCCTGGGGGACGCTCTGGCTGCTGGGATCATGGCCCACATCTGCCGGAAGGAGTTCATCAAGGACGGTGATGAGGTAACCCCGCCGTGGGCCAGGGTGTGCCAGGGTGTGCTGTGCTATGGCAAAGAACCTGTGAGCTCCCACATTCGCTTCCTCCAGTTTATAAAAGTTGTTTCAGAGAGAGGATAGAATGGGGCAATGGGCAGCTTAGCACATGGGGTGGATCTTCCTCCATGAGGTCATGTGAAAAGCCACTGGACTTCGAGGCAGCTCTGACTGGCACACTGGGGATGGGGGCAGCAGAAGCAGCTGTGCTGTCCTGCAAATGCATGAGATGCTGGGACTGTGAGTTCCACACGCAGCACCCAGGCCCTGACTGGCCAGTAATTTGTCCTGCTAGAGGAGTGACCAGCAACAGAGGAGGGTGACAGATGTCCTTGACTACCTGTGTGCAGGGGAGGTAAATGTATCTATGAGTGTGTATGTGCATAATCAATGAGCTCGCATCAAAAGCAAATACCCTGGGCATTGCAAGCCCCTGAGTCAGCAAAATCTGAAGCCACCCTTGCAATAATTTTCTTTCCAGACTAGCACAAGCACATGACTCCATTCTAGACTTCATTCTCAGACATCTTCATGCTTTCTACATCTAATACAAGCACTTCCTTACATCTTTGCTTTTATTCTTCTGTATCTTATTTCATACAGCACACATACCTCTGTATTCTTCTCCTGTCTCCTTCCACTCCTATGTACTTTCTCCTTCCTTTGGCATGCATCATTCAGTCTTTCCTTGTAACAGGAGCTCCTCATGTCTTTCCTTCAATCCTTGACAAAGGAGATTCCTAATTCCATGAGCCCATCACATTTGGAAGTGCTAATCTCCAACCATTTTAGCTCATGGTAGACTCCCATTACCTTTCTTCCACAAAGACAGAATGGTTCATGCAGGAACATTTCTTCATTAGGACTAACCTTCACAAGACATGTTTAATTTCTGTTAATTATCACCATCTGTTGTATTCCACACAAATAGCATTATTTCTCTCATTCTACAATTTTGTGGTCAATCCCATTCCTATGCCTTCCTGTAACATTCATTTAAAATTGCTGCTCTTTCAAGTTGTATGTAAGAAGACAAGCAGTGTCCTCTGGGGTAATTAGCAACTGCAGTAATTACTGATGACAGGGGCTACACACACAGCTACCTACAAAGCCCCTGAAATACAAGCTCTGGGTGAGGTAGGTCATCCATTACAAAGCCAGAAGTGTAGGCTGAGCTCCCACATAACACAGGCCTCCTGACTTTCACTGCTGTATTTAGAACTCAGTCAGAACTTAAGAAGAGATGTCGCAGCAATGCAAAATCCCTCCTGAGGGATTATTTAGTCATCTGTGATGAGATTTTTCTTTGAATCATGCTCTGTAATGCTATTAAAAAGTACTGCTAGTCTGCCATACATTTTGGCTGCATAATTTGTGCAGTTAGTAATATATACCCAAAGGCCATATTTTCTCAGCTGCAAGCCCTCCTCCTTTCTTTGCCAGTATTTACGTCTTACTTTCCCCATCAGAATCTGGTTTCATTTAAAGAACACTTCAATATTTAACTTATGAATCAGTTAATAAAATCCCCTTTACTTCTTTCAAAACAGAACAAACTGAAGAGACAGGTGTTACTGGATTAAAAGAAAGGCATAAGGCAACAACAAATGGTTTATTGGTCTATTTAATGGTACCCAAGAGCAAGCACTGCCCAGAGCTTAGCACAGTAGTCATTGAGAGTCTGTACCTTTTGAAGTGAGCCCCGGAATTCTGGTCTCTATTTACCCTACTTGTACCACTTTTCCAATGGCAAGCAGCTGTTACCATGAGTGTAAGTTGAATTAGAGTTGTGACAGCATTTGCATTTTCACACAGACTCCTTCCCTTCATGCAGATGGTGCAAAGATGCTTCAGTGTATATGAGAAACAGCTTCTGAAATCTATGGAAGCTCTAGATAATCCTGGTGAATGTAAAGCAGCTCACAGGCTTTCCAAGTAAAAATTCCCTTCCTGTTGTATACAGCAATCAGTGGCAGTATTCCAGATCTTGATGCTTTTCACATAGGTGCCATTGATCTGTGAAACTAAGCCTGTTAACATCCATCAGATTGTGGCTTACCAGAGAAATGGCTGTGTGAAGACCATGAATGAATCTCGTGGACCAGAAACAGTGAAAGGGTTGCAGCACCATATACCCATACAAGTGGAGCAAGAAGAAACTCCAGTGGAGAACCACACTAAGAAATCCAACAGTAAAGACCACTGCACTATTGAAATAAATGAACTAGAAACAAATGTGTGACTGCTACACTCGAGGTATCTCACGCCCCAGTGACCTGATACCCAATCTCTACCTCACAGCTGGGAGAAGGACTCTTTGCCTTGAACAGGAAAATGTGGACTTATGGCCACCCGCTTGTACTGGAGCTAGGAGACCAGCTGTGAATGTCAAGAAAAGCACACAGCTTGCAAGAGACATGGGCTTCTTTAGGTGGAAGATTTTACTACTGAAAAATTAACTAATGGACTACTGCTGTTTTATTCTGCACTCACTGACTTCAATATAGTATTTGACACTCCTTTCGCTTCTTTTTTTAAAAAGCTTTTTTTTATTTCACCCTTTTTGATTTTCTAAACAAAGCCTTTTTTGTGAATTTCAGTTAATTATGAACACTGTAGAACTTTTGCTATGTGAAAATGTTTCACCAAAACTGCTAAAGATACTAATTTTGTCTAATATTCACTAAATATAGAGTTTGTGCTTAGTTTTATAACAGCAGTAAGAAAATCACACTGATTTCCTGATCTCAAGGGGTTACATCTATTCCCAAATAACAATGCAAGCAGAGGGGAAGTGAAGTGTGCATTTGTGCAATAAAGGGCATTAAGGTAATTGTGATGGGCAGCCTTCAGAGACAGGCAGTCCAGTGTGATACCTAACACAAAGATTTCCTAGGTCACCACAGAGCACAGTTTGCCTTCCAAGTGCCAGATTTATTAACCTTTTTTTTAACCTAACTCTTCAGTAAAGTCAGTTCCAAGCACATGCAGTGGCAGAGGCACTGTGAGCTCTAATCCATAAGCACTGGTGCTAATGTGTCCTCTCCTGTAACCTATAGGTTGTTTTACTGTAAATATGTATAAACTCAAAGCTCGAGCTCATGAACTACATGCTGCATCTGAAGGGCAGACTGAATACAAACTGGACCCAAGGATGCTGAATTAAAATGGGGTTTTGTGAGGAACTTGCTGTGGAAACTGCCCCATTATTTCTCATCATTCAGTCAACAGTTACTCCCTTTCCACTGTCTACTGAAACTTTCACTTACAGTAAAATCTGCTGCATATGTTTCCAATGGTTGTGATAGAGAACATTTTTAATAAACCTGCCATTTAAAAAAGAGGTGGTCTGTGCACTTCTACTATTAGTGTCTTCTTATGTCTCTGCTAAAAGAGAGAGTGAAAGTGAGGAGACCTTCTGAAAAGCTGGGATTTGATCCAGAGATTACATACCAGCTCATACCAATGCACTTGACATATTATATTTAGCTACTTGTGGCATAGCAGCTTGAGATACCATGTGCCTGGTATTCTAATATGCCCTTCTCATCTGTAGGGAGAAAATAACCCAGACAAAAAGGACAATTCCTGCATTAACCAGAAATATTTCATGCATTAGTTCATTGCAGATTCAGTGTATCATTCATTCATGATTAGTGGTTTTCCTGGGATGTACACGTTCACCTCTTCTTTAAGGCCTCCTGTTCAGACTATTTCTTATGTCATGCACACTAAATAGTGGCCTCAGAGCACTATACTATAAGTAGTTTAATTATCAAGAAGTAAAGCTAGAAAGAACACACATAGGTCTTCTTTGTCTGCATACTGTTCCTCAGAAATGATGTATTAATTTGAAAATACATACAGTTGGTAACTGTTTTCCTGATTTGGTCCTAGAGTGAAAACAACAAACTCAGAACACAAAGAATAGGGAAGAACTGAAATGATCCAGAGCAATTTGCTCCAGAACAAGTCCTGTAAAGGACCTGCTCTGCAGAGTGTCATAAGAATGAGTGACTGGGGAGAGCTGAGGCTGATCTGTGCCTCTCTGAATGGGCAGAAGCACTGACTGACAAAAGCATCTGACACTTTTATCTCAGCAGCTCCAGGAGGTCCCCCTCATTCCTCTCCAGCTGTCCATTCCTGCCTGCACTGCCTCCCCTCCTCTTCCAGCTGTACAGACCCAGTTATTTATGAGGCCAGACAAAGAGCCAGATGAGAAATAATTTAATTCAAACCAGTTCACATATGTTTTTAGCACAGTCCTAACAGACAGTTGTGTCAACACAAGTGAAGGGGTGACGCAGGGACAAGATCAAGCAGCCAGGGATGAGCCAAGGTAAGGGCACGTGCACAGGGCAGGGTCTCTGTGTGCCAACTGTGCCCACAAAGAAAACACAGCTGAAAGTTTCAACTTCACCCAGTCAATCACAGCTACATGAAGTGATAGTATAATCCTGCCAGTCATCTATCAATGATTTACAATCACCTTGCATAGATAAAAATGAAGAAAGAGGCCAAGTGGATCCAAGATTTGGAACAAGTAGTTCCAGACTGAGTGGTTTGGAGTCTGCCCACACACTGTGCCACTGTGCCAAGCAGAAAGTGCTCCCAGCCTTAGCACCACCTTCTTCCTCAGCCACCCACAACTTTTGGCTAACTACAAGAACAAAATCCTTTTGCCCCTTGCCTAAGATACTTGGTGTGACACCCTTCAGTATAGTCATGGCTCAAGAGGTCTAAGTCAACTCTGGTGCTCAAGCAGCTTCTACAATGAGAACTTCAAATGAGATAAAGCACCAAAAACCAGCAGTCAGTTGTGCTGCTCAAGTCCTACACAATAAAGAAAACCACTATTTTGCCCATAATGCTCTCAAATGTAGGTAATATGGGAGTCTCATGTGTGAAGGCATATTTTTGAAATCAACAGGCTGGTCTAAAATCAGCTTTCTGCATTCAAACCCTATTCAAAGAATGTCCAGTTGTGCTTTGCAAATTGGAAATGCTTTATGTTTTTTACATTATAGTGTTTGGATCTTTAAAACTCAGAGTTTACAGCAATCTGTGTCTCCCATCCAGCCGGGAGGAAGGCAATGATCCTGTTTCTCACCTGGCCTTTGTAATTTGTGGTATGAAATGCTGTAACTAGAGACACAAGGCACTTTGAGTCTTGGTTCTGGTAAATATGTGTTGCTTGGTGTATTGTGTCCTTGACTGGAGCACCTGACAGCTACTGCAGTCATTCTGCACTGAACACAAGACACTCCTGATAGCTGGGAGAGGTGAACCCTGCTGTTATGATGATTTCTGGTAATTTCTGTGGTAAGTTTTCCTCCATTTAGCTATTTTCTTTGTCTCAGTTTGTGTTGTCAAGCAGTTTGATGCACAGTGCAATTAGACTAGCAGTAGGTTCTATAACATATTTGTATGCATGGATCTGCTCACATTTTCCAGTTATAATCACACTTCCTTCCAACAAAAATAACAAAGCTGTTGATTATCAAGTTAGAGTGCAAGTTTCGTGTTGGTAAATATGTTTCTCCTACTTTCAGAACATAAAAACAAACATGCGACCTTTATAGTCTCAAAAAATTTATATTAAAAAATCAATCAATCGACCAGTCAATCACTTACTACAACAGTTTGCTGTTATAATTTCAAGCATATGTGGAAAGAACATATTCCCTAACTAGCAACATTCAATCCTATTTTGAAGTTGCCTCCCCCTGCTAAACACAAAGGGAATCTAGCCAATTAAAGTATTCTAAAGGCACACTGGGGAAGAGCCTTGAGGAGGGAAAGAAGATAATTAAGAAGGATGGTGCATTGGATACAGGTATAGAAGAAAGAATTTGGGAAGTAACCCAAATTAGCACACACTTATCAGAGGCAGTGGTTTTATGGTAATTTGCAAGTCCTTTGGTCTGATGATACTACTGAGGGGAAAGGAGCCACTGCAGATTGTTGTGGCATAAACCATCATTAAAGACATACTAAAAAAAGGTTCTTGAGTATTTTGCCAATGTCAAGTTCTTCAGTGTTGAATTGCTGTAATAAATCTTTGTGCAACAATTAGAACTGAAAGAGACACAACCAGAGCATTTACACATACCACTAACTCCCAAGAGCTTTTGGCTGCCAACCCAAATACAAAAGTTTATGGAACTAATACAGTTTCTCATATGCTCTGCTAGTCATAATCGATTCCACTTAAATTATTTAATTGCAGCTAAGTTTATTTGTGCCACCTGAATACGAACCCTAACATACAAATAAGATGATCTAAGTAGTCAAAACATTAAATTGGAGTTGCCCACACTGCTATACCAGCAATTCTACAGCACTTAGAAAAGACAGGAACTCTGTAACATCCCATTTGATGAGGTCTCGCTTTCAATTCTACAACAAACATAAATTTTAGTCCCTCTTTAACAACAGCAAACTGATTTATAATACTTTCAAAGCAGACAGAAAGCTCCATCTTCAAGCCAGATGGATGGTTTTGGAAATGACCTCAGTCCTTTCTGCGCTTTCCATAAAAATGAGGTAACTATTAGCAGAAGGTGGTTGATGTGTGCGAGCAAAATGTGTAAAAAAAAGTGAAGTGAACGTGGAAAGCTCAGGCTGCCTCAGATCTTGCCCAGCACTAAGCACCCCCATGTCTGTGCCTCTGCTGAGCACCCAGGTGTGCTTTTCCTGCACGAGCAGCTCTGTCACTACAGACACACAGACAATGAGCCATTGCTGGCTTTACCCTGCAGGCTGGCTGAGACCGCAGCCCCCCAGCTGAGGACTAAGTACAGAGAGGAGTGAAAGTAATGAAGGTTTTTCTACAGGGATGCTACTGTTGCCTGCCTTGCAGTGGGGGAGCAGAGCTCTTTGCAGTAATAAATTTCTGGCTTTGCTGCATTTGGAAAAGAGGCCTCAGAATAGACACATTTTACCCACCCATTCCTAAGGGCTGAGCTGAAAATGAAACACATGTATTAAAATTCTCAGTTTAGCCTGTGATTTCACCTACAACTGAGATGAGAGACACTCAAAATTGCATTCCTCACTAACTACTCTAGAGCATTCTGATTGATGTTCCTGGAATTTATAAGAGGGTTTGTCCCACAAAACCCCAAATGGATTAGATCAATAGAACAGGAAGCCTGATCACTACTCAAGGTCAGGTTCCTTATTCACTCAGACTTCCCAAGTGACCACAAGAATGCAGGGTTTGCTTCCCATCTGTAAACAGAGAAAAGGTCCTTTGTAAATCAACAGGGTGATGAATGGGAAGGATAAATGAGCTGAGGGCTGAGGCAGTTACATAACACAGTAAAGGGGACTCATGATTACCTTGGATTAGCCACTTCAGTCTCTCTGGAAGCACTACTCACAATAGTCACAGGAATTGCCAGGCTTCCATTTTAAGGGACAGAACCTCACAATGCCATCACTTATAAAGCAGCAACAGTTGCATCTCTGTTGCCTAGAGGACCATATATGGGAATAGATTTGGCACAGCTGAGACTTTTGGCAGATTTGTGTCACAGGGTATTTTAGAAATTTTACAGGCTGTCAAAATAAAATGGTAGCAGTCTGTTATTGGCGGAGTGGTATTTTGGGAAACAAGAACAGAAGGCTTCAGAAAGACAAGATGGGGAGAGGGGTAGGTGAAGGGGGAAATGTTCAATCACTTCTCCTGCAATAGAATCAAACCTTCTTTCCCTGCTGGCTCCATGATGAGATGGTACCAACAGATGGAGATGTAGGGAGGGAACAAGGCATCCCTCTCCTCACGAAGCTCCTGTCCCCATGTGGCCCTGCAGGCACCCACAGACATCTGTGACTCCCTTTTCAGCTGTCCTTCCTTCCAAACCAGCATAGAACACTCAGTCCAGCACAACAACCAGCAAACGTTGTTCCCAAAGAGTTTGCAACTTAATCATTATAAAATTCTAGATTTCCCATTTGACTGGGAATTCCACTGGGATGTGCTCAGGTAGGTCACAGATGTGCTTTTCAAGTTCCACCTCTGCAAGGTACAAGGAGTTGCTTTAAAATCAGCCATCTTTCATCACAAAGAGGTATCTGCATTTCATTTAGGAATCAAATGTTTGCTTCTGTGTTTCTGCACACCACACCAGCTGAAAGCCAGGCTCTGACCTACCACATGAAACTCACCGTAGTTAATCACTGCTTTTGAACTTTCCTAAAAATGATCTGATATCTCTAGCCCAGCATTCTCCCCCTCCCCCCCCCCAAAAAAAAAGTATTTTAATGAGATGGAAAAAGCAGGGGAAGCAAAACAAGAAGTGTTTTATGTTCACAGATATCTCATATTACATCTGCTACAAATACTGCATGGCAAAACCAAAAGAAAAACGAGACTGACCTTGAGATGTTTCATTATGATTTCATTGCTTCTAGTGGTTTTATTGGGTTTTACCACTAGGCTATTAAAAACATGTGGAAAGTATACAGAACTAAGTCAAACTGAGCATTTTCAACCCTTCTTCTTTTCCATTTAAATACTTTCATATTTCTTTAATGAGTTTTCCTGAAAACAAAATTCAGAGATTTGCATAGTCTATATCGATAGTTAATCAGTATTATCTTTGTTTTAGAATAAATCATCCACTTCTTGAAACAAAAGAAATAATTTCTCTGACATTAATTCTTCCTTACCACATATCTGGGGAGGGAGGAATCAGGACGGACAGGAGGGTGTCAGTCCAGCACTGGATTGGATCTAGCTCTAGCAGGAAGTTTTGAAAGGAAGTTTAAAAACTCTGCAATTGGGAGAATTTCCACAGCTCCTTCTCAGTGTGGTCTCCACACTGGTGCTGAGCACAAGACTGATGTACAGCTCCACACCTCACTTTCTGCACAGGCTCTCCAGAGTAAATTCACAATAGGTACTAAGAGGTGGTCTGCATCCCATTTTGTTCTTCCCATAGGTGGGAACAACCCAGAAGATTCACTTTGGTTGTTTCTTCCTGGTTTGCATTGGAGATTCCCTTTGGTTCTTCCTACCTGCTTTGCAGACAGAGCAGGAACAACCAAAGTGAGTCTTCCAGTGTTAAATCATTCAAACTGTGAGGGTGCCCCAGGGTACAGCAACTCAACTCTTCAGCACATCAGGGAAGTGCTTTGAGTTTTATTCCACTGCTGCATTTGTAATAAACAAACCCAAAACAGAGGTCCACCACAAAGACGGGGAGACATCTAGAGTCTTATGTAAGTAATCAGTGTTAATTTTAATCCTGCATAAAAGATGTATCTTAAGATCTTCTTAAAGTTAATTCCTGGGACGGCTGTCAACAAACACACAATTCTATCACAAGTTACAAAATTAGTCTCGTTAATTTCTTGTATGCAACTGGAGTTGAAAATACTGAAAATCAATACAATTTTTTATCAGAAGCAATGTTCTGAGCAGTATCATAATCATATGCTTAAAACAGATTCTGGAACTATCATGGGAAAAACTTGAGTAGCCTGTACAACTGTGCATTAAAACACTCTTTGCCTGATTCAAAACCATTTAAAGAAGGACTTTATTGATGGACTTTTTAATGTCCTTGGATACTACTGAAGAATTTTTATGGAAATACTTTGTATACTGGATTATTAGAACACATTTATCATCCATTGCCTGGACATATATCTCACAGCTGGCTGACTTCACAATAGCAGCATGAATCACAGCTACAGGGCACAGCAATATTTTCCTCACTAAAGGCAATGGAGTTCTTTAGGAAATTTACTCACTGTTCTTGTATTAGCAACGTAATAAACCAATTACAATGACCTCCATAAATTAAATCTATTAGAAAAGGAAATACTTTTTAAAAAACAAAACTAAGTTTATATTATATAAGACTCTATATATGTTTAAATTTTTGGGATAACTACACCCAAACCCAGGAATCAAGATTCAACATTACACTGTAGGGTGAAATCACTTAACAGGATATTAGATTATATCATAGGAGCTTCCCAAGAGACTGCTTCCCATCAAAAATTCTATTTGCAAAATACATCTTTATTATTATTAAAGAAGAATAAATTTTCTTCGGTTTTTTTAAGCAAAATTTGCAAAAATGTTAGTGGGCTCAGTCAACATGGTGAGAAGGTGCTTCAAAAATTAAACTCTCATTTACCATCAGGAAACACCTTCCTGAGAGATCAGTCATGAAGTTTTGATCAGATCCTCCCATCTCCCTGCTCTGCGGGACCGCTGGGGAGCAGAAGAAATGGCAGTGGGCTCCCAGGAAGGAGGACACCTCCTGCTCTCAGCTGCTTTGCTAATGCAGGTCCCCAGCTCACTCCTGCATGCACCCAACGCCTGCTCAGCCCGCTGTCTGTGTCTTGCACAGCAGCAGGAGAGGAGGCGGCGTTTGGCCACGGGTGCCTCAGGAGCAGCCCTGCCAGCCCAGCTCTCCAGCACCTGCAGGAGCTGGAGGATCCTTTCCCCAACTGCCCTTCCAAAGCACAGTCCTGAAGGATTTATGAGAGCTAAGACAAATAATCTCCAAGTCCCCAAAGCGGCGATTCTTCTGTTGAGCAGATGCAGAAGCTCTTCTCCCCGGCAGGGCTGCCTGGCCCAGAGACCCAGCGAGGGGGAGCTGCCAACCCCGGGGAGTACCCCACGGGGACCCTGTCCCACAGCCAGGGACCCTGTCCCACAGCCAGGGACCCTACCCCACAGCCAGGGACCCTACCCCACAGCCAGGGACCCTGTCCCACAGCCAGGGACCCTACCCCACAGCCAGGGACCCTACCCCACAGCCAGGGACCCTACCCCACAGCCAGGGACCCTACCCCACAGCCAGGGACACTGCCCCACAGCCAGGGACACTGCCCCACAGCCAGGGACCCTACCCCACAGCCAGGGACACTGCCCCACAGCCAGGGACCCTACCCCACTGCCAGGGACACTGCTCCACTGCCAGGGACACTGCCCCAGTGCTAGGGACACTGCCCCACAGCCAGGGACCCTACCCCACTGCCAGGGACACTGCCCCACAGCCAGGGACCCTACCCCACAGCCAGGGACACTGCTCCACTGCCAGGGACACTGCCCCAGTGCTAGGGACACTGCCCCACAGCCAGGGACCCTACCCCACTGCCAGGGACACTGTCCCGCTGCCAGGGACCCTACCCCACTGCCAGGGACACTGCCCCACAGCCAGGGATACTGCCCCCTGCCAGGGACACTGTCCCGCTGCCAGGGACCCTACCCCACTGCCAGGGACACTGCCCCACAGCCAGGGATACTGCCCCCTGCCAGGGACACTGCCCCACAACCAGGGACACTACCCCACTGCCAGGGACACTGTCCCGCTGCCAGATCTGCAGTCAGTTCCTCAGGAGTTGTCACTGCTCTCCCAAAGGAGGCCTTGGCAAGCTCCTTCTGCTTCATCCCCCTTCAAATTTCATCCATAGTTTTTTTCTTTTTTTTTCACAGAATCACAGAATCTTTGGATTGTAAGGGGACCTTGAAGAGCATCTAGCCCAGTGCTCTGCTATGGGCAGGGACACATTCCACTAGGTTGCTTCAAGCCCCATCCAACTCACCTTGAACACCTCCAAGGATGGGGCATCCACAGGTTCTCTGGGCAACCTGTGACGGGGCCTCACCACCCTCACAACAAAGATTTTTTTTCTAATGTCTAATATAAACCTACTCTCTTCTAATTAGAACACCACCACCTCATCCTCTCACTACATGCTCTTGCAAATAGTCTTGTCCCATCTTTACCAAAAAAAAAAAAAAAAAAAAAAAAAAAAAAAAAAAAAAAAAAAAGTAAAGCGCAAAAGAGCGTAAAGCACTTCTTTTTCATGAAACAGAACACAGCACAGCACGGCTCCCGAGGCAGGGCGGGACCCTCCTCACCACCCTGCAGAGGCCTTGGCTCCGCCCTTCACCCTCCCTCCTCCGTCTCGCATGGGCCCCCGGGAGCTTACCCCGGCTGCCAGCTGGGCCTGGGGACATCGGGATCATGGTTCTCCTTGAAGAGGGAATCACAGGGCACCGTCTTTGCATCGGGAAAGCCTCGGCCTTGTGCCGCCTCCCTCAGCACAGAGGATCCGCCATGGCCGCAGCCGCTCCCCGCTCACGGCCGGCGGGATGGCGCCCGCTCCGCTGAGGCGCCTCCGTGGCCCTTTGTGTCCGGAGGAGCCCGCAGCTGTGTGAGGGGCGGAGGGGAACGGGCTCCCCCCATCCCGCCTGACCCCCGGCCCCTCAGCACGGGGACGCGCAGGGTGTAACTCCATGTGGGGAGGTGAAACCTCTGGGGAAGATGGAGCACTGGCAGGCCTTTCCCCAGAAATCCCAGCCTGAGGTATCTGGAGCGGGCAGGAGCAGGGGCTGGGTGCCCCATCCCGTGAGGGCATGGCCGCGGGTGAGAGCCCTGCAGGAATGGAATGGGGGGAGAACGGCTCATGGCATCCACATGGCACACACAGATGGGCAACGTGCCCACCGTCTGCAATAAAAACTCATTACCCACGAGCTATTTTTGGCACCTGATAAATTCTTTATAGCTCTCAAGCTGCAATTGTACTCCTGTCGCTGTGAAAAAATCATAACTCAGAAAAATCCCGTTTCCCCCCATTTTTTGTATCCGTTGTAATGAGGAAACATGGCTTTTAAAAGAAAAAACAGCCAATAAACCCAGACCTCATTCTGCATACAGACCACACAGGAATACCAAGCGTGCACAAATGAATATTTAAGGATAAAATTGCCAACTGAATGTTTTAGATTTCAAGTTTTCACTATTCATATATCTATGTCAGCCTTAAAATCCTTCTATTCCTCTCTTTCCCAAATCCAAGCAAATTACAGGAAGAAAGTTAAACGAAAGCAATGTTTGCGTTGCCGCTTTGTGGCCTAAGAAAAGGCCAACTTCCCAACTCCCATTTTCACTAGAGGATATAATAAAATTAGAGCCTGGGTCCTGCTCCATTTTGTATTATGGATACCACCCACAGTCAAAAAATATGTAAGCTTAGTACCATTTTTACCATTTAATATTTTTAGCATTCTGTCCAATGTCATAGGTGTCATTAGGATACCACCTAAGTGAGGAATAAGGCCTGTGGTTCTCCCTCACCAATATCTTACAGAACAATCAAAGAATCTTGGAGCATTTGAGAATTTTACTGCGTAAGAATGGTGGTATGTTTTGGGGGGGAGGGGGGGAATGTGCTGCTGGAAAACTGCCCCATTTAAAGGACAGATTCAGTATGTAACTACTTGAAACAAACTTAGGGTAAGTTTTTCCTAACTTTACTTGTCTATATCATATGCACATTAAACTGTAGGTGAGTCTCTTTTGACAAAGGCTGCTGCTTGCTCAAAGAAGCTTAACAGTGCATGTATGGAGAACATCCTGACATTTTGAGCCTGATTCTACAGGTGCTAAAATGAACCATCACCCCTGCACTCACTGCATCAGACTCTCAAGGGATTCAAAGTAGTCTAAGGCACCTGACTTTTCATAGAATCATAGTCCAAGGGACAGAAGTATAAAGACAATAGAACAGTTCTCCACAAATCTGTACCAATCTGCATATTCTCAGCTTGTTCAGGAGTTTAATAAACTGGTCTTTTTCACAGAAAAACTTCTGTGGCAGAACTTCCACTGGTGTTTGCTGGAGATGGTTAATTGACTTGGGCTACATTCTGTGGACGTTTTACATAGAAATCTATCTCAGCAGTCAGTTGGAAGGATATTTTATTGCTCAGCTGTATAGCTGATATTCAAAAATGTGTGGGTTTTGCAATTTCTAGGGCCAAATTTTTACTTTTTCAGGAAGCAATCTTTCCTTCTATGATTAATGAGTGTGTTGAATTGTCTAAGGTAGGGAACAACAGCTTGAAATTGCTGTCATGTGCTATGGGAAACCAAAGGGAGAGTGTGGAGCTAGATCTCCAGCAGGAAAACAGCTGGTAAAAAATTAAGCCAACTGTGTTTCCAAGTCAATCCTGGAATGCAGTATGCAAAACAACATGTGTTCAATCAGAAATCCTCAAAAGAAAAGACCATTTTGTCAAGCAGATTAGCTGCCTCAGATGAAGGATATTATAACCAACTGAGAAACTTGTACCTCTGTAGGTCTTCTTTTCCTTGGTTTATTTATTTTTTATGATTCCAACAGGAGCTGAGAGCACTCAACATCATAAAATAGGGAAGGATTTAGGGGAGTATGACAGCAGGCACTGTCTCCAGACTTGAAGTAAATGAATTTCTTTTGACACTTAATGGTTTTCTCCTAAGAGAGCCCACACTCAACTAATCTCTTCTACATCATCAGTCTCACTCCTGCCTCACAGTGTGAATGAGATACTCTGTGGAAAATTCTACCACATACATTAAACTTCATCCTGTCACTCCATCCTCTGATCACACCTTTGGATCACACCATTCACCCAATTGCCCCATGGGCAAACAACAGCAAGACAGAAACTTTTCCAAAGCTCTGGAAGGCAGACATACAGATTTTATATATATATATATATTTATATATATATCTTCACAAGAGCAACTGTTTTATCTTAAAAACTTTATAAAACAGGATTATACTGCAGGTTTTGGCAGTAGAGATAAAATATTATGGGATCCAGCCTTATTTTGTTTTTCTCATCCAAATATACACATTGTTATAACAGAGAAATAATTGCATCCAGAATTATTACTGCTGCTTGATGACCAAAATGCCTCATACACTGCTCTGCACATGAAACTACTGCAAATATCCATCTACCCCAGCCAACAACAGCTTCTTTTGGGTGGAGGAAAAGAAAAGAGGCATAAACATGGATCACTTAAAATGCAGTGACAAAAATGGCATTTGAAGGCCTGTGTTCAAAACAGTCCCATATTGTTATTACAGATGGAAACAGTGAGGGAATAGAAACAGAAGAAACAAAAGCCAGCTTTTGTGAGTTCCAGAGCAATCCCTTATGATCCTGGGTCTGGTATAAGATGATTTGGAAGCTTTGGAAAGGCATTCAGGGTCTCTCCCTGAATAAGGCACTGAAAGACACTGTCTTCCTTGAGCCTGGCCCAGTGCCATGACAGTTTCTGCAGAATTCATTGCACGTTTGCTAAATGTTCTCTGTATATCTATATAGATACATGCACATAGACATATATGTATTTTTCCATCTGTTTTCCTGCAAAACAGAAAAATAAAGTAAGTTATGTAATGGAATAGAGAATTCAGAGTAAGACAAACATAGTACCTGTTGACATGTCACGAGCCCCAAAACTAAACCAGAGATGCATTGATTTTGAATGTATTCTAAGTCTGTAGATATAAATTATTTCTTGCTTAACAAAGTTTTGTAATAGCCCAGCCAGGAGGGCTAATGTTTGACTTCCTGAGTTACCTCCTGCCCTTTTCAAACCCTATCATCTTTTAAGCTTATTAGCATTATTCCTAGCAATTCCTTATGTCATTCTCAATGACAAAATGTTGATTAGGGACAAAATTATTTTCCCCACACTTGAGAGTTTAGATCTCCAGAAGGAAAAAGCAGTCCTGGATCTCATCATCTTTGAACATAAGATGCTTAAGAGATGCAGTAAATTGATCACTATTCTTTTGAAAAAAATGCATATTCTTCAAATATCATTGTCCCTGTATCTTTTTTTCTGCAGTTGAAAAGATATTCAAGTACAGGCACTATTCTATCCATAAGAAATACACTAAGTTAGCATTATTTTTCCCCTTCAGGTGGTCAGTGATTTAAATACTGCTTGAGACAGATTTTGTAATCTAATGACACATTTAACAGACACCAATGGCTGTAATCTTACTTTAATTTGTCTAATTTTTAATCTAGTTTCACCACACGTCTTCTGCATCAGCAAGCTTCACAGTTTGTTCTTTGTTTTTCTTTTGAAGAAATTGCTTAGAAGTATCATGAAATACTTTTGCATTTTTTGTTATCAGAATTAGTGAACAAGGACCTGCATGTCTAACTACTGTGTCTGCTGTGGCTATAAACAGAAGCCATAAGAACAGTCAATTAAGAACTCTGATGAAACAGATACATACTGTTTCATTTTGCAAAATATTGTATGTTCAACCCTTTTTGATTTGTGATTCCCCATCATGTCCTTGTGGAAGTCTTTAAGTTCAGGGTTCAGACACTCACTTGCTGTGCTTCAATCATGTGTTTAAATTGGAATTATTTATACAAGAGTCTGAGAACTAGGGCCTTGATTTAACTCAACTGCAGTTGTTACCTCCCACATGATGGGATGGTATATTCACATTTTATCTCAGTTCTTCTTCCTCTTCCTCTTCCTCATCTTCCATTTCCTCTTCTGAATCATCCTTATTCTTTGAACTCTTGCTGAATTCAAGGTTCCCTTCAATATCCAGTACCTGTAAGTGCTTCAGGTTTTGGAAGGTACTTTCTTTCAGTGCTCCAACTGCAATCTTATTAAACCTTAAACAAATAAAAAGGCACCTCTATTAAAATAAACCCATTTTTATATACTACACAGAAATGAGGAGACTAAGAGGAAACCATTCTGCAGCTACTCTACACTGACCCAAGTTACTCTAAGTTTACACTGACTCATAACAGCACTCTAGAAGTGCTGGCTCCTCTAGAAGGGGGAAAATAATCATAATATTGGAATTCCTCCCCCACAAATTCTTTCTCCTGCTATTCTCCTTTCTCTTTCCCAGAGAGGAAAGGCATCTGCTTTACAGCCCACATTTTGAAGTATAACTGATTTTTCATAAAATTCTGTGGCATTCCTTGACAGTTTAATTCTTTACCTACCTATGAAACTCAAAACAAAGTAACCCTTTAAACACAAAGCAATAATTCTTCAGCTGTTATTTGCATTTCCAGGATTATAAATAAACTAATCTGCAGTTTAAGAATCTGTCACATATACTGGTTGTTATTCCTGAACATGCTTAAAATTGTATTCTGTGTAATATTCCATATATATATTATTGCTTCACAGTAGTGCAGTGATTAATGGCCTTCCATTAAAAATACGACTGAGTTTGGGTGGAGTTGCCTCCTGAATATGTTAGTGAAACTGTTTTGCAAATTCCTTTTTTCTTTATGCAGAAATATAGAATGTGGTATGTGGTTTCTGGTTCACATCCAAGCATTCACTAAAATCTCATAAATGTGAGCAGCTGAATAGACAGACTGCTCTAATTTACACCAGACTTTGTAATTTTATTTGCTTGGTATGGAATCATTCATCCATAAAGGTATGCTCCAGAACTATTCAGAAATATGGGGCAGTTTAGGTGCATATAGACAAAATAAGACCATATTTAGTCTTGTGCAGCCTAGGCTTTTTGAACACATCCATTGGATCACTTTAATCAAATACTCTGTAAGCATTCATAGATTAGTTCTAATTAATATTTTCAACAATATTCTACCAGATTAATACTGAATATATTATGGGGACAGATTCACTTCTTGTGGTATAAATCTCTGCTTTAATCATTGTTACTGTGAGTTTACATTACATGTAAAAAATGGTCAGTATCTGTCATCTATAAAAACAAAGTCCTCATCCAACTGAGAGTGGGAAAAAGCCCAGCAAAGCCCCTAAACTGAGCTACATAACTGTCACGGTTGTTACTTGTCACTTGTTTCTGACAAAACTATCAAGGAAAAGCACACAGCTCCAAGATTAGTCACACACACCTCACTGGAGGGGGATTTGTCAAAACCCAGGGCCAGCAGACACAGGCTAAGCTGCACTTCTACAAGGGGTCTGTAAACTTTTGGCTCACAGCTGAATATTGGACTATGACATCATGTTAATTGCCCAGAATTACTGGCATTTCCAATCCATTCTAATAAGCATAGAAAAGACAAGCTCTCTAAAAGGAGCTTTTTATGTGTATCCATGTCTTTTCTGAGCAGATGAATATAGTTTTGCCACATATTACTATAAGCCAGAGATGCTTGTTCAGAAAGTAAGGATTTTAAATACTTTCTAAAAAGTAAGCAATTATAAAGTGGATGAAGAAGGAAAAAAATCTTGTGTGTTAAAGTGGAAACTTGACCTTACCTGAGGTAAATCCCCTTTATTTTGGGTGTGGATTCGAAAGCGTTCTCTGAAACCGTTGTGATCTTGTTGTTCTGGAGATACAGATACTCCAGAGATTCTGGCAGGCCTAATGGGATAGATGTCAGTTGGTTGCCAGCCATGTCTAGTGACTGCAAGGAAGAGACAACAAGGGGTCAAATACCTGAATTTAAAATTAGAAACACTCCAGAAAGAGATTTATGCTGGAAATTATATTTATTATAGAATAAACTAATTTAATCTACCTCTAATTTGCATCAAGGTAAGTGTGGCCAAAACAATTCTACTCTCTTGCACTCCTATTGAGCATCCTGATTTCACATGATATGTCATGCTGGTTTGTTTCAGAGTTCCAACATTTCTTTATCTCTGCCCCCAGGCATTAGCCCATGTCTGCTTTAAGTAAATTAAAAACAGGCTGGGTTTCAGATATGCAGGAGAATTCCTTGGCATCTGCTACTGCAAACACTTCACTGGCTAAGGGTGGTGATAGGTACAGTTACACATAAAACCATCTGGAAATATTCTAACATGGAGAATGTATGAAGACAGCAGGACTAAAGGTTATGGTCGTTTCTCAGATTAATTTTATGCAAGATAATCAATCAATAAAAATGCTTTGTTATCCTGTAGTGTAGTATTTTTATATGACATTTAACCTGACACTCACTATTTACCCACTACTCAAAGCCATACTTCTGCAAACAATTGTCCTCATTCCAGTGTTTTTATTCCTCACATAATGCCAGTCTGGAAAACAATTATCATAGAACCATTGAATTGTTTAGGTTGGAAAAAGGCTTTAAGATCATTGACTCCAACTGTTAACCCAGTACTGCCAAGTCCATTATGTAAATGTCTCGCTTTGCAGTTGCAGTCTCCAGTGATTTCCATGGAAACAGTGTGGACTGAAGCATTTACTAAGTATGTGCATGATCAGGATTCTTTATGGATGGTTATTTACCAAATTCACTCCGGTGCAACAAAAACCAACTGCGCAGTTAAGCACTTAATGATAAAAAGATTCAGCTGAAAACAACCAACAAGAAGAAATGCTGTTCCAAAGAAAAGCAACAGCCATAAATGCCCCATTAGTCCAGCAGAATTTTAAGTCTGTGTTATTATCTGAACCCTCTTTAGTGAGGTTTGCTTGGGGATGGCCAATGACTGAGTCAGCAACACTGCTGGCTTTACACTGACTGCAAGAGAGTGAGAGTAGAACAAAAGTTCCACATAATTGTGAATCAGGACCTTCAAGAAGGAAAGCTCATCATTTCAACCAGCAACTCCAGCTGCCCAACGGGGCTCATGACCCCTTTTTGTTTGAAAAGAAAACAATCTACATTTTACTAAGGTACTGCAGAAAAATAATCCCAGCAGTCTGTAATTTTCAAGGGTATCTTCCTTCCAGACTGCTTTGCATGTTAAATGTATTTGCACACACACACTTGCATATGTATCATGAGGCACCAAACAAATGCAAAAGGTGTTTTTAAAGCCAGGGACCAAATCTGCAGCTGATGCAAACAGCTCTGCAGACACTTTTGCTGATTGACATTAATTGATAAAGGGAAACGTTGGTATAGATTAATGTCAGGATTGTCTGAAAATACATTGGGGGCCAGTGTGACATCTGCTCCATGTCCTTATCCCTGATCTGCTCTGAGATGTGCACACTTTGCCTGTGCAGTGGCCTGGCCCTCCATGGCTGCCATATGACACAGGCAATACCTTTCACTGCAGGAAAGGGGCCGTTGCCTAAAAGGAAATGCAGACAAATCCTTCAGCCAGAGTAACAATTCTGAAAGGTCGTTTTGCTCAGCACAATGTGATTGTTTCTGTCTGCCTTATGGTTTGTGTTTAACTTTCTCCAACAATTAAGCAAATGAGAAGACTGCTGATTGAATCCAGACCTCCGAGCTGCTCCCCAGGTGCCTTAGCCAGCTGAGCTGCTAAATCCTACAGCTTGGCTTGTCTGACTATAAGCTGATGTGGAGGCTTTGAGAATTAAGAGTGTTTTTGTTTATGAATTCCTTCCTTCTGCTGTCTCTATTCAGAGTTGATTTTAAATCTTTTGGGAGACAAGCTATTTGAAAGGCTTAATTTCAGTTTTAATGACAACATTCACTGATGTTTTTCTGAAAACACAGGACACTGTCAGGATTCAGAAACAAAGATGGACTGGCCAGCAGTGGAAGGTACCTGCCTGTGGCACAACAGCACATCATTTCTACTCTAGAAACAGAGTGTGTAAACTTAAAGTGCAACCCCAAACATGAGTACCAAACACACTTAGTATTGGTGCTACATAATTTGATTTAGGCAGATAAACGAGGACATCAGCATCTCACTAAAACAATTAGAAAAGGTGATGTTTCTACCTGAAGACTGCTGAGTTCTCTCCATGCTCTTGAATAAATTGAATTTATTTTCAGTTTATTGTTGCTCAAGTACAGTTCCCTCAGTTTTGTCATCCCAGACAAAGTCCCTTTTGGGATGATGCTTATCTCATTCTCCTTCAGCTTCAGAACCTGCAAGTTCTTTGGAAAGCCAAAAGGCACTGTGTGGAGATTGTTTCCAGAAAGATCCAGGGACTTTAGTTGCCGCAGTTTACGGAAGGCCTCCCGATGGATCTGGGGACTTGTGAGCTTGTTGTAGCTCAGGTTCAGCTCTTCCAGGAAGTAAGTGGTAGCAAAGTCATTCCTGTTGATCTCTGAGATCTGGTTATGAAGGATCATGAGTGTCTTCACTCGCCGGGGCAGCCCACTGGGAATCCTTTCCAGCATGTTGTTGTACAGATGGACAGTGTGCAGCTTCTTTAAGCCCTGGAAGGCTAAGGGGTGAATGCCTCGTGCTTTTAATTTGTTATTGTGGAGCAGAAGGTACTCCAAGTTCTTAATTTGGGTCAAGACATCTCTGTCAATCACCTTAATTGCATTCTTCTCCAGGTGGAGGAGGACGATGTTTCGAGGTAAACCACTTGGTATTTGTGAGAGGTTATTGCTGGACAAATCCAGGTATTCAAGACTAGACAATTTCCTTGGGAAAGCAGGAAAGAAAACACTTTGATTCTGCAAGGTGAAACAATAACCAACTTCCTCAAAGATTTTACAGTCTTTGTTTTAGAGCCTTTTTACCCAGCACAGCTCCCACTACTGACTGCCTTTTTCTGGCTCATGATATGAGTGATGTGGACACCAAAATGGGGGCTCCCATTTGCCATTAGAGATTAGGACTTGGCACTGCCACCACTCCCCAGCCACACCAGCAAGAGAACATGCTGGTGTCCACAGACACCCAAACTGCCACTGAGCTGAGGCCTGAGATCAGTTTTGCAGTCCCAGATAGCAACATATGAGTAATTTCAGTGAACAGATACCACAAGGAAGATGCCATGGGAGCACCACCAGAACACAGAGTGGAGCTCTCAGTTTCACAGAAACAAAGCCTGAGCATGGGTAATTTCTGTCTCTTTGAAAGCACTTGCTGAAAGTGAAAGGCAGGTCTGCTTTCTACGTGATAAAATGTTACTTTTATGCAAAGCAGAAATGCTAATTTAGTGTCCTAGGCTAAGGTAGTGAACTTCTCCTGACCCTCCAGTATTATGGAAGTGAGTCAGGGCTAGAGCTGCTTTGTGTAAGCTACTGAATCTGGATTCCACAGTCTCAGTTCAAGCTAAATTAAATCCTCAGACCAGCCACTTATACCAACTGGATGTGGATCAATGGTATTATATGCCAGGATTGAGGAACTGTATTTCCTTGTACTTCAAGTCAGTTTCTCAGTTCAAATTAGAGTTTCAGTCTACTTGACACTACATAACCCACTGCAGATGACTAGAGAGTTTTCAGGAAACATGAGAACTAATGTGTTACAGACATTACTTACTAATTACTACACTGCTGTTTCAGCTATCCAGTCATGCTCTGAATGAACAAATACAATCTTTAGGTAAAACACTTCATTGCTGCCATTTGCAACGTTTCCCCAGGATGGGACTATCTTAACAGAAATAATATGTCCAACTTGACCTGGAAGTGGATTCAACACAGATATAGTAAACTACTGAGGGAGGTTTCCAGGAATGGGAAATGGAAAAGGAAAGCACAGTTTGATACAATTTTGTGTCTGGAGATCAGGAGGCTTTACAGAACTAAGTTATGGACAGCACTGATTGTGTGGTCTGGATTTTCAGGTATAGAACAAGGGCAGCATTCAGTGCAAGCAGAGAAAAAAATTGTTAAATTTTTGAAATACTAAATCCCAGGCTAAATCTAGGACAGCCAAAGGCTATTTCTGTTGCACCAGTTGGTAGGAAAGCTTTTGCAGCCATCTGGCTCTTGAGCAGCACCATTGCATCCCTGCCTGCTCCAGCAATCACCTGCACTGGGGTACAGCTGGGCCAGGGGAATTCACAGCTGTGTGTCTGTGGCTGCCTTCAAGCCACCTTCATAGAAACAAACAAGTGGCTGCAGTGAAGATGAAGGTCTGGCTTTAACATCCAGTGAAGTGCCCTAGAAAGTAGAAAGTCTCAGGTAACCTCACTTCTGATTGTTTTGGAAGAACAGAGTAGCTTTCAGTGTTGTTCTAGGTGCTTTTTCCCAGAAGGGACTTAGCAACTGGTGTGACTGGGTCTGTAGCAGGCAGTGAGTGGTGCAGTCTGATGTTCAGTGTTCTGTCTTTTGTATGGAACTATTCTGCAACCACCCACCCAGACCTTTGCTCTTGAATGGCAGCATCTGCATCTCAGACTTAGCAGTGAAATTCAAAATATCATCCAGCTTTTAATAACTTTAAGAACTTTTAATAACTTTCTAAAAACTTTTAAAATAACTTTTTACTGTGTCCTTTGTTGAGTAGATGCACGACTGTCCCAGAGGGGGCAGACAGACACAGAGGTATGAAGTGCAGGTCTCAGTCTCACCAGAAAGTTTCGTTGTCCATTCCCTCATTAGACAAGTAGTTATTCTGCAAATACAGCTCCCGCAGACCGGCAAGCTCGCTGAAAGCTCCTTTGGGAATCTTCTCCAGCTTGTTGCTCTAGAGTCACCAGAAGCACAAAGCACAGTATTTGGCATGAATCAACACAACATTTGGATTCTATTCAATTAAACAGGCAATTAAACTTCAGAAGGGCTAGACATAAAATATTTAGGGGGCATTATAATGTGATGGACAGACTGGACCAGATTCATTTGTCAACTGATACAAAGTAGAAACCAACACAGATAAATTTGGCTGTCTCAATGAACAGTGAAAGAAAAAATTACATCTAAAGAACACCTGTCAGATTTTTTGGTCGACTTTTGGCTGCCTCTCTTTTCTCATTGTCCTGGTTTCTCCCAGTCAAAATATCAAGGTAAATGTTAACTACTGACATATGGTGCACTTGCAAATAAAACACTGATTTCTCGACTCATCTCCTCTGTCCTTAACACACTAGGGACAGCAGGGAAGGAGACAAGTTCAAAGTATAATACTTAAAGTGTGAGACCCCTTTGGGAGATAATGATTATCTGTAAATGTCAAAAAAATGCAGGGGAGAAGTAAGTTCATACTTTGGAGAGAAAGCAAATTGGTTGCCTTTACTTTTCTTCAAGCTGGAGAAGCCTGTTCTCTAAAAGACTAACAGGAATTCTGGTGAAACCTTCAAAGAAAAGAGAGCTGTGAGGCAGCACAGAGCTGCCACAGTCCAGGGCTGATAACAGACTCCAGTCTCTACATGTCCAAGGAGCTGTCAACACTCAGAGCAAGCAGACCCAGGACTCCCCACCGCTGTGGCTCTCCCATTGCTAAGGCTCAGATCTCCAGCTCAGACATGATGAAGCATTTTTATCAGAATCAGATGACATGGAATTAAAAATGCTGGAGAGTAGTTAACAGCACAACTCTGCTATTGCACTGTTGCTGGAGGAGTTGTAGCAGTAAGGAAGGCCTGATCCAAACTGAATTGCCAGTTCAGTAGCAAGCAGCAGCCACTGATGCTGGGAAGCAGTGGTCTGTGTGAAATGAGTCAGTGAGCAAAGCCAGTACAGAGTAGGTAAGCAGCTTCAGGACAAGTGGCATCAGAGGCAAAGCTAACTGGAGGTCATGGAGACATGGCCATGGAATGATGCAATTCCTGTTTTTAATATGTATTAATATCATTTTATGCAAGGAGGAGACCAACAATGCAACCACACAGGGATTTGCAACACATCCCCTGCAGACATAGAGAGGCATTTCTGCCCTGGGAGCATTCTGGTGATTTACAAAAACGCACCATTGGTTATGGACAAAAAAGGAAGGACATGGGGACAGCTACTGTTGAGAATACAGCAGGCAAGGCTTAAAGTGGACACTTAAAGGTGCACTGGGATATCTTGGCTGTGTGGTGTGAAATCCACACAAACAAAATACTTTGTCACAACCCTAAAGGATTACAAAATTTTGTTATCCTTACCTGTAAGTGTAATTTATATAATGCTGGAGGGAGATTCTTTGGAACATACTTCAAGAAATTGCTGGACATGATGAGTATCTCCACATTGTTAGAGCCATTGAACATATTATCAGGTAACCCAGCATCTGAAAGTTTGTTATTATGAAGATACACAGATCTGTTGGAAGGAAGTAAAAGATGAAGTTCAACAGATAGGGAGATCTGGAGTTTTTGTTTACTGAGAGAAAGTTTAATTTAAAACTTAATTTCAATATTTTATTCTTTCCTTGAGATAATTATATTTGTTTTTAAAATGTAGCCTTTAATTTAGCAAGAGATACAGGTGCAAAACCAAATGGTTGGCCCCAGTACTCTCTGAAAGTTAGGTCTATTCAAAATCCAAACCTGCACATGAATACAAATTTCACAATTGGCCTTAACTTCTCTACAAGAAACTGAGGGCAAGTCTGGGACTGTGCAGTATTTAGAAACACAGAATGTCAGTCTGGGGACTCACTCAGAGGGTTAGAATTCATCTCTATTTAATAGATATGGCCCCAATTTTAACTTCTAGTTGGAATTGAGTCTGGGCTACTTGGGCTTACAACATCAGCCTGGATGTCCCATAAGGAAGGATTATCTCTTAACCCTCCATTCTTTCTGGTCCCATAAAGGCTGGAAATACCTCAAGAAACAGTTGCTCTCCAGCCCTTAGAACTGAGAATAGGGTACTGACAGAAATACAACATTTACTCAGTCTGGCAGACTTTTTTGTGTGCTTTGGTTTTTAATGAGCCATCAGGATCAAGAGTCAGAGTTTCTTACTTTTCCTTTGCCCTTCTTACTTTCAACCTTTAATACTCACAAAATACTTTCACAGATTTTCAGAAACCGATTCATCCTTAGACAGGTTTCAATTCTGTACAAAGCAATGTACACCTATTAAGTTATTCCTCCTTCCTGGCTTAACTGCTAAATTAACTCATTTTACTTCTTTTTAACAAAAGAAATTATAGGCTTTTAGTGATTTTTATTACCTCATCCTTTCCTGTGTTTACCCCCAGATGCAGCAGGCAGAGAGAGGTTAAAACTGCAAGTGTCAAAGTGAGCTTTTTTTAACTTGTTCTTGGATTCTCTACCAGTTGTAGAAAACTTGGCAATATCCTTCTGGAAGGAAGGAAAGGCTCAGTATAGAAATACAATTGTGTGATCACACTCTCCAGGGAGTTCAGAGCTACACTGGAAGTATTGTTTACCCTGCATGGTCAGCTGTACTTTTAACTCACAAATATTTGCCTTTCTGAAAACCTTACTCTCCAAATAATCAGTCTGAGATCATGAACTCTGCTGGGGGCAAAAAAAATAACTGAAACAACTGTGTTGGGATTTTATATGAGTAACCTTGGAAATCAATTAGCTCTTATTCTGATTAAAATTTGTGATGGTATAGGAGTGTGAAAATCACTTCAGAAGACTCAATAATTTTAATATGGAATCAAAACACAGCAGCATCTCCACCTCAGATCAAGGAAGAAAACAGCTTCTTTCATCATGAGATATTGCCAGAAATCTGTGAGGGACTCAGCCCTTTCAGCTTCTAAGAGCCTAAGGGACTAAAGGCCCAGGAAGTGCAGAGGAGCTCCAGCTCTCAATGAATTCAGTGGGAATGGAGAGTTCTTCAGTTCATCACAAGACTGGGCTGTAGGGGCTCAGCTAATGAACTGCTCCCAAACCTGGCTGCATAAATGACTCCCAACAGTTTGAGATGTCTTTGTAGGATCTGGATGGTGCAGTGTGTGGATGCTGCAGTTTACTCAAAACCCCTTTATAAAAGCCCACACCTCACAGGAGGTGTCTGTGTGCCTCTGAGTTTGACATGGGTGTGCTGCTGCCAATCCAGATGAGACAATCACAGCCTGAACCTAGAAGAGACCTTTGGTAGCAGATCTGGAGCATGAACCTCTGCTGAAGGTGCTGAAGAAAGAATTGAGCTATACTGCACCAAGTACTGTACTGTCTACCTGATTTTACTTCTAAAAATGAACAGACTGTAATAAAACTAGAGATTTTTAAACAGCTAATCTCCATTTTGAGAAACCAAATTATCCTTTTCAACTCAAATACACAAATAAAATGGGGACAACTTCATTTCATATTTGCAGAAGTGTCTGGCAGCTAGCAAAAGCCCTTGGAATGTGTTTGTTTGATTTTTCATGCTGAGAATAACAAACAGCTTCTTTTCAAAAACACAAGTAGGTAATAATATAGTTTAGCCAGATAGTTTCTTATCACCCACCAACTGCATCCAAGCAGTGGCAGAACACCAGTATTGTTTTACTTCCCAGTCCCTTACCTCAAGTTTGGTTTCTGTCCAAATGTGAGCCCATATATCTTAGTGAGATAATTGGCTGCAAAATCTGCACTGATCAAGGTATTTGGTAGGAATTTTGGAGCCACTGTTAGCTGTAAAAGAAATATATAGGGGAGTTCCAATGAAATGCAGTAAATGTTTTAACTGAGTATTAGAGCAGCAGCAAAACACTTGCAAATTTATCTTCCTTAAACAGGCAAAGATAAATTAAACTGAATGTAGATTGCATGAACAAAAACAAATTGTCCTCACTCTCTAATCTCTCCAGGAAGGAGACAGACTTTTGCTCTAAGATATGAAAATGTTTGTTTTGGTTGGAAGGGTCCTGCCTCGTTTTGGTGGAAGAAATCAAGAAATTGTTATTCAGAGAGCAAACACTTTGCTTATTATTGTTCCTAATTCCTCAGTCTGCTGTGCCAAAAAAACTCCAACCCCCCTCACAGTGACCTACTGCTTATTCTCTTAGGAAAGTGTATTGTGGAGGGGAGGTGTCACTTCACACGTCTGCTCCACTGCATCCATTCGTGATGATCTCTGCAAGGGGGGTTCAGGCTCCCAAAGAACAAGGACACTTCTGAGCCAAATGATGAAATATGGAATGACACTTCAAAGCAAAGTGTACAGTGATACTTCAATAAACAAGTGATGCATCAGGAAGTTCAGAAAGGCCCTGTCCTCAAAACTTTTTTAGCTGACAACAGGTATAGGATTGAATGTGTTGCACTTGTTGCTATTTTTATCAGTGATTTTCAGAGCAATAATCAAAGAAAGCTCAATTTTAGAGAGTATCCAGGTAATACAATAGCCAGGTTCACTGAGTGGCTGTAATAACAAAGTCATTCACCCATAAACCAAGAATACAGGTTACAATCCAGGCTGGGTGAGGACAGTTTTCTGGGAAGCATAAAGCCAGAAGCTTTATGCATCAAGATAAAGCCCTTGGGAAACAAATTTTTAACACAGTGCTGTAAAAGATGATCCTTGAGTATAGAAGAAACTAAATTACTGTCAGCAGGTGCAGCCACCCTGGCTACAGGTGTTCACTGCAGTACTAGTGAGACCACTCAGGGTTTTATGTGCACTCCAAAGGGATCTTTCCTAGGGAGATACTGAGATTAGGATTGGGAAGCTGGAGCAATGGAAGACATCTGCCTTCTAGCCTGAAGTTCATGGAATCTGTAAACTTCCTCACATCTCCGTTATGTGAAACAGAACCTGGTCCTTTCAGCCTACAAAGTACAGCAAGACTCACATAATGAGAAATCATATTTTTCAAACTTTTATTACCATGAAACAGCAGTGGGTTATGAATAATAGTGCAAAACCGAAAATATTTAAAATATGAACACTGTGTGAAAGAAGAGACACTTTATTGGAGAACTGCCTAACCCAAGCCTTAAACTATGTATTTATCTAAAAAAGTGCCTACACCCCTCTCTACTGGTATGTCAAGAGTGCATTGATGAACTCCATCCATGAGCTTCCAATTTACCGGACTCATAAAACAGTCTTTTTTTAAAAAAAAATAGAATAATTTATTTACTGTTTTTAATTTTCAGCTGTCCCAAAACCTCCATCCTTAGCCTATCCTAAACATTAAATGGTCACAAACACACACAAAAAAAGATCTTTCCTACAAATCACACTCTTATCAGCATTTCCAGATGGTTTGTGAGCACTGGAATGAGCCATTCTGCATATTCCTGCAATTGCTCTTGGCTTTGGTGGTAATCTCTCACCTTCTGATCAGGGAGATATGATTTCAGGGAGCTGGATAAAAGCACTCATCTCTGAGTAAGAAGGTCTGACAGTGCTTCAGAAAGAAATAAGTCTCTGCCATGATGTAATACTGACAATTCAGACACAGGAAACAAGACTTAATCATTTTCATACACAGTGGTACATTAAAGCTTTTCTCTAGTCAATTAGGTCATAACTTTTGTACAAAGCAAAGGGCATGGCTCAGACATGTGAAATGAGAGACATCAGAACCACAAGAAAGAGGAAAGAGAAAGAGAAGTTTAATCCAAAAAGAGTTTTCACTTGCTTAGGAATTTGCTTTGGCATTTCAGCACTTAGTCATGAGACTGATTTTCACTTATTACCTGCTTGAAGGATTCATGCTGGATTGTTTTAAGTGTTAGCAAAAATAAAGTTGACTTGAATAGCTTTGTCTAATTTTTATTGCCTAACGAAGCAATCTGCCATTTCTCCTGCTGCAATTTTCTTTCAACTTTCCTGCTGTACCTTCCTTTCCATATGGCAAAGTGTTTCTCCACTGTTAACTAATGAATTCAGAAGGTTAATACAAAAGTCATTACCAGTTTTGAATTGCTTGGACTTTTCTTGCTTGGATGAAGCTTTGATAAAAATGGAAGTGCTGGATAGGGGTGAATCCCATATCACTTTGAGGATATGGGGAAATGCAAACCTTCTGTCACCAAAATGTGCTTATAGTCTATAATGGCAGCTCAGGACCTGGTCTATCATTTGGTGGAACAAATTCTCTCATTAATAAGGTTTACTGTGCATTCTTTATGAGAGATACAAAACATGAGAGTGGGGTGAAAAATTAAAAAGGAAGCTACAGCACTCACTCTTTATTGAAGTATTTGTTACTCACAGGCCACAAAAGGCTTTTAGTCCCTTACATTTCTTTCCTCTGACCAACTATGCCAGTTTAATGAAAGATGATTTAGCTACATCTGATGGGATCACAATGGAATATAAAGCAGCATTAAGATAATCCATAAAACAAGGAACAAACTACCAGCAAATCCCTGCCCTCCTCCAGACACCACAGTAACTTGATCCACAATGTTTCCTGCTGCAGAGAAGATGCAGTTTGAAGCCAATCTGGTTTGTGCTGGCTTGTGATTCATAAAGAAATGTGTTATTTTTGCAGGTCCACATCTTCTCACTATAACTACTTGTGACATTCGCTGATGTTTGCAATTTCTTTTGGGATTCTTTTCTCTCTGCAGCAAAGCCAGAAAAACCAAACACTTTGTTTTGTTACACAGGGAAAATCAGAGTGCAAGGTTCTGGAATATTAGTCACAGTCTGGCTTGTTCCTTTTTATGGAGTTATTAACTGCCAAGATTTTTACATGGAAATGGTGCTTGAAAGAGAGAAAAGAACACAATGTTACTGTACTAAGGAATGGGTTCTATTCTCAATCACTCCATACAGAAATGTATGGAGTGATTCTGGATGTATCTTGGCCTGGCTGAAACCTGAATGTGGCCACATGTATTTAATCAGAACATCAAATGGTCCCAGATTTTAAGAGGATAATAAAATATATATACAGACATACAGAGAGAGAGGGTGGAATAGAAGGGCAGGATTTTTGTAGACAAAGAAGCTCTGCCTGATGTTTTAACTTATATTTTTCTGTGGATCCCAATTTCTTCTGTAGCAAATATTTGTGGACAATCACTGGGGATAAAAGAAGCCATAAAAGGAACCACCCAGATGCAAGGGTATATGAAAAGCTATTTCATTTCCTAGCCTTGGCAGGAAAGATGTGCTTCTGTCAATGCATCAAACCTGGGTCATAATAGGAAAGTACCTGGCATCTTCTCCATCAAAATAAGAAATTCAGCTCCTACCACTGCAGCTAAAAGAATAAATTGATGACTGGCACAGTTTCACTATATGAGGGTATCCTCCTTATATCCAACCTAATAAGAATGGGAGTCAGGGGAAGCTGGAAAGCTTTTTACAGATCTTGATGGTTCAAACACAGACATTAGGATGTGTTTGTTCACAAATTTTTCAATCAGCCTCATCTGATAAGGCAGTATTTCACATAATTACCCCACATACATGCAGGAATCAAATCTGCATGCAGCTGCTCCAAAGCCTAATGAAGACAGTGGTAATTTATACATGCAGGGGCTTTTTGTACCTGCACAAGTGAAACTTTTCACCAGGTGCACAAATAAACAAGTGTTCAAAATATACCTCCATGTGTAGCCTCTAAAATTCACACATACTATTTTGACCTTAGATAAACCTGCATTAGAATATCACTTCAGCACAGATTTACTTATGTAGTGTGTAGATTTTAAAACAATTGACAGCTTGCTCATTTAATTTTCAGTACCCAATTAGAAAAGAACTCTGAAAGGCTTCAGACCTCTTACCTTATTGTTTGCCAGGTACAGGTAATTCAGGTTCTCCAGATGCTCAAATGCTTCCTCTGGCAACCCTTAAAAACAGGAATAACTAATCAGTGACATCAGCACCTTGCTGCCTTTCTGAGTGAAAATACCAGAGGGCATCTTTCCCTCTCAGTATCTTTCATGTGAGATTGAAACACTTTTTATAACCACTGAAACAATCTGATTCAGACCTATTGATGTCTCTTTTTAATTGGAAAAAACCCAAACACCAAATCAATCAGTATATACTTGTTAAGAGCAGTGGAGGACTATTTAAAATCCTGATCACACAAGGCTTATGGCCAAGCCCACTGGCAGGTGTCAGGTACAGAGCTGTTTGGATCTGCTCAACGGCTGATTATCAGTGCTTGCAGCAGCCACACTATCTGAGAACATTCTCCTGTAATTTGCATGTGATTCTGCAAGTCTTTTTTCTTGCAAGTGTATAATCTGAGGTTGCTTAATGATCAGTTCAACCTGATATACGACTATATTGCCAAAATAACCCTGATACCTGCATGTCACAACCTTTCTCTTGCTCAAACAGTAACCTAAACAGTAACCAGCTCAGAAAGCTGATCCAGCTCAGAGCTTATCCTCCCCCAGTAATAATTAATTTTCAGCTGAGTCACTCTGCATCCATCTGATCACACAAGCACAATTGCTGTCACAATGGAAAGCCTGCAACACTTTCACCTGGCACTTAAATAACCATGTGTCAAAGGTGAAGCTATTTTCTATGTCAAAACATGTTGGAAACTCAGGGCTGCACTGAAGCTTGTGAAAGAAAACACAAAGGCCCAAAGGTAATAATGTCAAAGGCTGGATGCACAGCTTTCCCTGTGCTGTGTAAGATTGCTCTGCCTTGGGGCTCACATTCTCAGTGAATTTTGTTCTCTATCATTTCAATAAAGATAAAAAGAGCATTCAGATCAACTGATTAATGCAAATTAATAATAATTACATCTTTTGTATCCCATATCCTCCTCTTTTACTGTTTACTCCAATATTCCTCTGTTTCTTTTGCTTTCCTTGCTAACTCCTTATTAAGTTTCTCTAATAAGCGTAAGACTGAGCACTAAAATCAAAATGGTTTGAGAAGGGTAGAAATGTCCTTATTTGCAGTATGTATATAAATTCATACCAAATTTGACAAGGACAAAACTGGACCAAACTGCCCTGACTGACTAGACTGAACTAAGGTCACTCAGGAGGAAATCATTCAGCATGTGGACATTTCTGGTTCTCAAGTGCATTGCATGGAAGTGCCTGTGAGACCAGAGGGAGTTTCCTGGATGAGGAGATCTCACGCCACAGTACACAAGCTGCTGCCAGGTCTCCTCCACTGGTTCAGCAGGGCTGCATTCTTCCACACTGAGTATAGTGTTTCAGATGATAAAGTGTCTCCATGCTCTGTGTGATGGCCAGAGGAGTGAGGCTCACAGCAAACCACTCCAACCAAGGCAATCCATCACCCTGGCCTTCCTTATCAGCTGCCACTGGCCTCATTGCATAAGCTGGTGTTCTGGAGGCACAGGCTCTGTCCACACCAAGGCTCACCTTTTGAAGTCAGCCTGTTGTTTTGCAAATTGAGAGTTTCCAGTCTATAAAGACGAGCAAGCTCTTCTGGAAAGATTTCTTCTATTTGGTTATTCTAAGAAAATGGAGAGTATTAATCATCAACAAAGTAATTCAAGAAGGATCCCAGTAAACTCAGACTGTGAACTTCAATAAAATCTGGAAGTGAACCCACCGTGTCAAATCCTTGTCAAGACTTCTCTCACAATGAGCCAAACTCAGATTTCAAACCCAAAACATCCAAACCCAGGAGCTTTTGAAAGCCTGACTTCTGCTCATCTCTAGGAATACCCAGTTTATGCACCAGTAGCACACAAAGTGTGTGATTATGCCTCACAAGGCCCACAGTCCATCTGCCAAAGCCAAACCTCATAGCTGCAGCAAAACATTTGCTACAAGGTTGGCATGGTGGATTTCTAAGCTTATGGCTTCTGTTATGCATGGGTTGTTTTAAAAGCCACTTGTCATGGGCAGGGAGTGTCAAACCAGGCTCACTTGCACTGGTTGTGCTGTCAGGGGTGACTACCACCAGATTTTAATTAACATGCTGACTAACAGTCTGACCATTAATGAGTGTTCTAGTTTGAGCATCCAGGGGACCCACTGGGCCGGAAGCCAGGCCAGTGCACAGAAAGTGACAGCTGCAGCTGCAAAAAGCTTCTTTTCTTTTGGTAGCAGAGGCAGGAGCCATGGCTAGCACACACCTAGAACAGACCTGCTGAGAAAAGTGCCAGCTTATATTACAGTTTTCCTAACTGAAACTTCTAAACAAAATCTGCATTTCGTCCATTGTACAGAATTGACAGATGGGAACAATAAACCAAAAGTAATTGGTTTATTGGTGAAGGGTCAAGCATTGAAAACCTGAACTACTGCCATCGCTGTGAGGAGGCACAGCCACAAGGCTGCCATCCTCTGGCCCTTCAGGTGTCAGAGCAGTGGCAGGGAAAGGACACCTGCCCAAATGCTGGTCACAGGGATCAATTAACTAAGAGCAGAGCATAGAAACCTGCTACAGTCTAGGACATCCCAATTCTTCTTCCTGAAGCTGGAATCTCACACCCTATACGTCCTTTTCAGGACAAGACATGAGGGTGTCTGGAGCAGGACCATTTGCTGTAGGCATGACATCAGTGTCCTGGCCACAGGCAACCCAGCACCAGGCAGTGCCACTCAGGGTGACAGGTGGCACTGGCCATGTCACACCTGCTCCTTGCTGAGTCCATGTGCTGCAGGGAGAGGTGGGACAGTGGGGGACTGTGCTGGTCCTGCCTCTGGACAGGCTCACTGTGTCTGAACCAACACACTGCACTGCCCAAAGAACTCTCTGTCATTTAGCCTATCTTCTTCAAAGACACCTCAAAATGGAAGAGCTCCACCTTGGGTTGGCCAAAGGAGAAACAAGAAATTGTTGGTTTGGACAAAAATTCTTGTCATGGAGCTGTGGGAGAATGCGGAGCTCTTTTTCCCCTCGCTGGACGAGAGGGGAGAGGATGCCGATAACGTGGCGCATTCGTCGAGTCCAGGAGCCGGGCCTTCTGCACCTGCTGCTCCCGGGGAGCAGAGGAGGGGCTGAGGGAAGGCGCCGGGGCTCAGGGGCGGAATGAGGGCACGGGGAACGATGGATCGCGCCCTCACCTGCAGGGAGAGGTGGTTGGTCAGCTCGGGCAGCAGCAGCGGGAACTCCTTGAGGTCGATGCCACCGCAGTCCACGACTCCCTCCTGGGTGCAGCCGCAGTCGCGGGGGCAGGCGGGGCCGGGCCCGGGCCGCCGCCGCTCCGGGCCGCCCTCGGTGAAGTCGCTGTCGGCGGCGCAGCCCAGGGCCAGCAGCGCCGGGAGCCCCAGCAGCGCCAGCAGCGCCCGGCCGCCGGCGGGCATCGCCCCTGCGGACCGGACAGCGGGTCAGGGCGGCGGGACAGCCCCGCAGCCCGGCCGGGCCGGGCCAGCCCCACGGGACAGCCCCACGGGACAGCCCCGCGGGCCAGCCCCACGGGACAGCCCCACGGGACAGCCCCACGGGACAGCCCCGCGGGCAGCTCTGCAACCCGGCCCGGCCAGACCAGCCCCACCGCCGCCTTGCCGCTCTCCTGGGGCGCTTTCGCGGCCCCTTAAGGCGCTCTGGGGGCTGCGCTGTCCAACCAGTGGGTCCCGGGTACAGCATCCCCCATACCGGCCCCAACTCCCCGAGTTATTTATTGCTTTTTTTTTGTTTTTCATATTTAGAAACGCCAGATGATCCCGCAGATGTAGGGAAGAGGTTATGCAATGTTAGTTCTTATGTGGTTATCTGTCGTACCGTTCCTCACAGTTTTGCATAGGACAAATCTCTTCTCGTTATTTAAACATAGAGGCTGGTCAAGAGTGACTCTCGGAGGGGCTGCTACGCGTGCATCGAACAATAACAAAACCTTGCAGCTACTGAAAACAGAACGGCTTCCTATGGATTTTGGATAGTGCTGATTTCAACCTAAGACACTTGGCTAATGTTCAGCTTTTATCTTTCTGGCAGCAGGTTAAAATAATCCAAACAGAAGTTGAGTATATACTGGAGCAGCCAGCTGGCCCTAACCCAGCCCCCTCAGTCCCATTTGCTGCCCTTCTCAGATTTCATACATAAAGGTTTGCAGTCAGGGCTGGTTATGGCTTGTCATTTATCCTCTCAGCTATTCTTTACAGAAGGATTTGACAGTGATGAGAAAGACTTAGGCTGATCTTTTAAGGTGAAAAGGCATGATGGATTCATCACCTTATGAAATAAATACTCTTTTTAACTTTACTAGCCCAGATTCCTTATTTGCATTAGAAACAAGAACCCCACAGAATCAGACTGGCAGCTGTCAGAACTGCGGGTCTCCATTTACATTCATTGACAAATCTCCAGCTTTGCACCAGGAGCTCTCACAGAGAGCTTGGGAAGCATTGGAGACATCCTGCTCCCAGTCACAGTCCTGAGAGTCTTAAGTAATTTTTTTAAACACTGACTTGTACTTGAAGAAATGGGAGCAAGTGAGACTACAGGGCAGAGAATCCCAAAACATGGATCCTGGTTATGCTTCAGTCCTGTCTTTGCTACAAACATGCTGGGTAGATAATTTTAAGCATTTATCATTGTGTGCTTGATCTCTCTTCCCCCTGTTCCACTATTCTACAGCTTTCATATCTATAATAGCTAAATATAATGAAATTATTCTCTTATATAGAACTTTCCTATTTGGCAGATATTAACACTGAGACCAAAATTGGCCATATGAGTATATGCCAACAGTGGATTAGTAAAATCCTTAGTATTTGGTAACCTAATCTCAGAAAATACTACAGAAATCTTAGAGAAAATAATCTCAGAAAGTATTTCAGATCTCTAAGGAAGTATTTTTCCTACATAACAGCTCACCCTTACAGATACTTGCCAAAGAAACTATAGACAGAAAACCTTTCATATACAGGTCTCTATCAGCTCTGCTGTAACAGTATCAACACTGTTCCCATAGCACAGTTAAATTGTGGTTGGTCTTGGGCTCTCTAGATTTGCAACATGCTGGCTTTTCCATATCTGCTGCTGAAAAGATGTTAGCAAATTAACATGAAATATTCTGTCTATTGCACACAAAAAATATTGAGGTAATCTCACTCCCTTATCGATATGCAAGTGTCTGCTACAGTGCCTTTGGAGGGAATGCTACTCTAGCACAGTGAGACACTGTATAGAGGAACATCTGTGTGCATCTGGAGTGCAGGCAGTAAAACCAGGCATGATGGTGATTTTCTTTTACTTCAAAGAAAGGCTGAACTTACTCTCTCCACTTCAACTCACTCCCATGATTCAAAACCTTCTAAAGGAGTAGCTCAAAACCCATTAGAAAGAGTCAGTCCTCTTCTCTTGCTGTAGGTGGGCTTTGAAGCAGGTCCTGCCACCCAAAGACTGAAGTGACACTGAAACCAGCTGAGGGATTTCTGTGGCTGCATCTTTCTGAGTCCAGACACAACTGATACCTGCACTTTGGTGCCTCAGAGCATGAGAGTGCTACAAAAGGCACAGTCTCAAGAGTTAAACTGAAATTTCAGGAGTTACTGAATGCTTCTCAGTGATTACAGTGCCCCCAATAAACAATAGAATCACTTTCAAAACATCCCATCTCTGTTACTTATTATTCCCCACACACATTCTCACAGGACACACACACACATGCACACAGATGGAAAAACATCCACAAAATCAACAGGTTAACTGAATTTGTTACTCTGAGTGTCCTTGCTAAAAGCTGCAGCTGGAAGGCAGGCTGCTGCTACAGGTTGTCTGACAAGCCAGCTTTAAAAAAAAAATAGAAAGACTCACCTTTGCTGTCAGAAATCAGATGAATGGAGAAGAACATTTCTCTTGCCCCCACAGGCTCTCTCAGCTCATGCCATGTCAGTAACATGCACTGAGCTCAGAGTGAGTTCCCCTTTCCAAGCCAGATCCTTTCCAGATGTGAGCAACAGAATTGGAGAGAGTAACAGGCAACCCTCTACCAGTGAGAGCTTCCTGCACTTCCCAGCGAAATCAGAGAGGAATTTTCCAAAGTCACCATATGGGAAAATATGAGTAGGAAAGAGGAAGCAGCTATAGCCTGAATATAAAGACTTGGGAAGTAAACAATCTTCCATTACTTTTGTCAACACAGTTTGCAAGATCTGTGAGCCAAGCCAAAAGCCAGCATGCAGGAATTGGCAGAAGAGAAGCAGAGACAGTGTGTGTGCTTCTGTATTTCATTGCAGGACACTGCTGTACGGTTACTATATCTCTGAGTTTAGCTGCACTCAACCCAAATCTGAATTCCACATGGGAATCTGGGGAGATGGTTCAAATTAGCTAGGAATAGGTAGATCAGCAGTTTTTCCTGCATTTTTTCTCCTTCCCCTTTAAATCTCCCTCCTTTTCAATACATCAACTAATCTTTGGATATCAGGGATCAATATGTTGAATCTATGAAAGTCTTACAGGCAAAGTCCCCAGATTTGCTATGACACTCCATCCACTCAATCTCTTCTTTATCTTCTATGTCCTGCATTACAGCACTAGCATCAGAACTTTCCACCACATACACATACAAACAGATACATTCAGCCCAGAAGCCTCACATTTCTTATTTCCCCATTCTTGGTGAAAGAACAGGAACATATAGTTGATAACACTATGCTCAAAGTGCAGCAATACTCCCAAGAAAGCAACACAGCTTTTTGTCCCTGACAGCAGTTACTATATTAAACATAAAGCCACCTGTTTTGTGAGTGTCCCAAAGTGCTCCATACAGTACCTCCACAAAACCTGCAGAAGATCTGTCCTCACCAGCAACACAACCTTCTTGCTGAATTCCAAAGAAGGGACACTGATTCTTTCCTCTCCACTCCAGCTGAACTGAAGTCTAAAGCAATTAAGTTATTTCCTCCCTCTCTTCATCCAGGCTTATATCAACTGGAACTGATCCCCCTGTGTGCCACGTGGAAGTTTTAAAAGTTAGAGTGGGAAGTGAGTTTTTACTGAAACCAAAATAAAAACAAAACAAAGCTGGCTGCTTTTTCCTGGTGACTCAGAGATCCAGGACACATTTGCCTGCTAGTATTTCTGTATTACAGTACCCTGAGTCCATACAACAAAATGTGCACAGTTTATTCAGGGAGAAGGGGTAGGGGGATTACCTCACTCATTATGGATGCCAGAGCAGCCCACAAGAGTGAGGAAGTGACCAGCATTCACTCTTCCCCAAAGTGCATTTTTATATGTGTTTTTGCTGTAGAAGTATAGTAATTTGTTATCAGGTAGCAACTAGAGGAAGTAGAGGGCATTATAAAAAGAGGGGCATTGTGCCTCCTTTATTGGGGAAACAGAGGCACACAAGAGTCAGACATCAGATATCCCAGGTGCAAAGGTAACACACTCTCACACTGTGCTACAAATTACTTGTACAGGCTTTTTTTTTTTTTTTTTTTTTTTTCTCCAAGCTTTCACTTCTTTCACATCTTACTCTCCTACATCAACATACCCCAGACTCACAATTCCCTTTCTCCAGGCTCAGTACTGCATTTCCATCATCTACACAAATTCTCAGGAAAACCAGAGATGGAGTAAAATTTATCTAAAACTGTTCTGACACACCACTAAGCCAAAGGCTCTGCCCTGCCATGGTACATGGACTCAGCAGACACTGCTTTTGTTCACTGCAGCTTTCTGGAGCTTTCAGAGCAAAGAATTTCCACTGCAACACTCACAGCACAGAATAAGCTGAGGGAGACATTTCCAGTCAAACTTGAGTCTTCATAGTCTTACACCTTCCCTGCTGTCAGGCCTGAGTGGTGGCTGCAGCCTGCATGAAAAAAACATTTCCAGGTTTAAAAACTCAAGACTCAGTTTAAACTTCGGTATGATTATTTCTTCAGCTCTCACAGATGACAGAGAACCAGGCCCTTGGGCAAACAGCTGCTGGGGCAGCTGGGACAGTGTGTGCCACAAGAGTGCTTTGCCATGGGCTTGGCACAGAGCACCCTGGGCAGAACACAACTTTCTGCACTGCCCAGCAGTAAAAAGCCCCTGTGGTGGTCAAGGACAGGCTTGCCTACCTTGAGCTCTAAGATTTCAAAGAAATTCTTGCAGACTTTAGCATTGTCCAGGGCCAAAGCTGCACCATGCAGTATATTCCATGTGAGACCTGTTCAGCTCTGCAACTACTGTCACTGTCCTAAACAGGCTAAATTTACTTGTGATATGAGAAACTTAAATAAGACACACCAATCAGACAGCAACATGGCAGAGAACAAAAGGTGTAAGCAGATCTACTGAAGCACAAGCTCCAAGAACAGTGGTTCTCCAGGCATCAACTTGTGATCTGCCTGGTTGAGGCAATCTGGAAGTTTAAGTTTTAGTTGTATCTTAAAAGGTAACAAAATGTTCTTTATTCTCACCTTTATTTATCTGATTAACATTCTACAGAAACACTGACATTCCTGAAGTGCTCACTGCTATGTGCTGATATTGTGCCTTTATATGAAAGGAGAGAAAGAAATCATTAAAATTCTTCTAAGTAACTTGCAGTCATTTTGCTTCAAAAAATGAATAATCAAAACACAAGGAATAAAAGGGGGTTTTGTCTCCAAAGCAGGAAGGGAAGTATTTTTCAAACATAAGAATTCACAACAGTGTCTAACCATGAGCCTATTGGCATCTGTGTCTTGATCCAAATGAACTCTGATATGTCTGTTCTCCCAGAGGATACGTATTGTTAAAAAAAAATTTAAAAAGCCATGACTGCTTTTAATCTACCTGAAATATGGGAAACAGACACAGCATATTTTGTACTTGTTTTATACTATCCATGTTCCTTTCAGCCTGCTGCAGCATTATTAGGGTGTTTCTGTTCCTGTATCATAGCATATAACTAACATTTCCCAGAAAACCCACCCAGGGCCATACAAAGCCATCTGCTTTTAAGTTAGCAATGAATTCTCCTTACAGATACAGGGTACAGAACAGCTCACACTGTCACTCCAACAAATTACACTGCTGTTTATTTAAGTAATAAAGGCATTTGTTCCAAACAGTTGGGGCTTTTTCCAGCATTTGTTCTCCACATGTGGTTTGCTTCCTCAAGTGTTGATTTTTCATAGTTAAGAGACTTTTCCCTGCCTTTTATCCACCAGGCTAATTGCATTCTTACCCTTTTCTGCTTAACAAGAGCTGACATGCAGTGCTCTCGGTGCTCTGCAGAGCAGGAAGCGATGGATTTCCTGTTCCAAGGAGGTAAGAGTTGAATCTGACCTCAGATGGATTGGACATATGGGAAAAGGACAAAACCAGCCTTGTGACTATCTGCGTTTTTTCTAAGAGGGAAGATGTGTCAAGGCCCTTTATCCCGTCCTCCTGCATTCTGGAATGATCTATTGCCCAAAAATGCAGCTCTCTAACCCAGCTGCCATGAATGGTGCTCAGCTGTTCACAGCCTCCTCACTCTACTGCTTTCCAGAGGGATCCCACACTGTACCAGGATGAGCTGTACACAGGCAAAGCCTCCACAATGCCACCTGCCAGACTGTGTCACATACATGCATTTTCAAAAGTGTATTGTTCTGCACTGAAGCTATTTCTGATTAGGCAAAGCAGCAGGGCTGAAAACACAAAACTCAAGTAAAAGTTTAAAAATAAAATCTGTGCTCCAAAACCAAAGCATTCACACAAATTCTTGCAAGCCAGATCTGCTGAGTCAGGTATCAGCTCTGCTAAGTGGCTCCAATTCTGACAAATAATTTGATTCTCTTGCTTTTTTTCATTGTAGTGAGAATTCCAATAGGCAAGAATTACATGTATTTTGCAAAAGAAAATAAAGGTAAGATATACCTGCTAACCTGACAACACCTCTGGCTGTCACACTTATTATAGCTGGGGAAAAACCCCAAACTAAGAGCTGGCAAGGGGTACTCACTGGAGTCCATGAAGGAAGAACAATCCTCCCAAGGATTTTAATGTCTAAAGCTGAGATTGTCCCTCATGTTAGCTGGGAGTCTGAAAACACCAAATCCTCTGCCTAGAAGATTACAATGTATTTTTTTCCTTTACAGAAGGCCTTTGAAACAAAAATTAAAGCACTGCTATGTTCAGTGACTGGCCACATCTTGGTACCTCTAACTTCCTTTCTAATTCTCCCCCCAAGGAATCCAGTTAACATAATACAATTGCAGTAACATAAACTTCAGATAAAAGGCTGATCTAAAGCTACAGAGGACTTCAGCTGGAGAAGAGGAAGTTAATGCTGCTTGGTCAACAAAGCATTAGGGAGTGAGAAAGAAAACCTTAGTAGCAAGATTTCTAAAATGATACAGACTTAGGTAATGCCTTGAGCTATGCAGAAAATGAGTAATAAAACTTCATAATGTTAAAAACTGCTTTGTACCAAGGAGCTTTTTCTCATGAAAGTAAATTGTTTCTATCCACTGTAACATTTATTTATTCAAAGTTGTCATATTCTAAGACTGCAGAATGTTCATAGAGGATTAGGAATTTCTAGAAAAATACACCTTCCCCCTCACTACCAGGAAAATCAGAGGAAGCATTATATAAAAAAAAAAATTACTCAGCAAGTTATGACACAAAGAAAGTGCTCAAAGTGAAGAAGCAATACAGGACAGATGTCAAAATAGGACATTAGCAGGTGAATGGGATAAATACACAACTTTGTCCTTTACTCCATCTCCTTAAATCCTGCAGGAGAAATCCCAGCCTGACCAGTTCTCCCAGCTGCAGGCTGTGCTAACCTTTGCACTACTCCCTCTACCTACTGCTGATGGGAATGGAAGGTTTAATCTGAGATTTTTCTGTTCAAATTACATCACTGCTGATGCTCAAGCCTGAAAGCCCCAGGCCTGTGCAAACCCAGATTTCTCTGAGGGACAGATCAGGGCCTTAGCTTTGGATAGTATTCCTCATGGTAGCAAACAAACTACAAAATTATTTTTGCACTTCTTTTTCCCATTCATATTTCTGTGCAACTTTTCCCCCTTAAAGAACTTAATCTCATTCTGCAGCTGAGTACATCTTACTTGAACTGTTATTGGGATGCACTACTATTATCTATGTTATCTTGTTTACGTTTCAAAATTCATTTTCTGTTTTAATTAAACAGTGGCCAAAACAGTGGACACAGTTGTATCTGTGCTCAAAATCCTTGAAAAAGGCATGTTCTTAGCTTGCATAACATCTCCTCGGAGTTCTTCTGGTACCATCAGTAATTCAAGAGGAGGAACAAATTGTTTCCTGCACAGAATTTCTGCTGCAATCCTGTAATTCCCCTTTGTTTTAACCCACAAGCCAAATGGCAAGAACTTAGGAAAAAGCAGTGAACACAATAGCAAGTGTTATTTTACAGAGAGCTAAACACTGCTTTCATTTGAGAGATATGACTCCTATCTAATCCAATCCTTTAGATAAGTCAATAAACAATGCATGGGAGGAAACCATTCGTATGACCAGATTTTACTTTTAAAAGTTTACAGTGGAGCAATGCCATATTTGTCCTAATTAGCAGAAAACTAATGCCTTGGAAAAGATGATGAACAGTGGGTCACAAATGTTGTTTCATCCAGATATTAAAGACCAGGCCTGAACACTGAGCTCCTGGGAAATAAAATACAGATGAAATTCAATACCAATGAACTGATGCATATAGAACAGTGATTTAAAATATTTCAGTTTCACAGTGAAGAAGTAAGCACTGAGTTAGTATGAAAGGAATGAGCCCCCAGTTTTAAAGAGATCTAAGAAAACATCACCTCAAAACAAGGAATAGTCTGAAAAGCAGCTGGGGAAAGAAAAATATAGGCAGAATATGCTCTTGTATCTTGAAAACTTTTTAACAGGACAATTGGAATGCAGCATACAGGAAGGATACCTGGATAGACAGAAAATTATAAGGGTCTCTCCAAGTGACACACTTTAAAAGAATGACCTCTCTGTAAGCTGTGAAGCCTGAATGTGACGGGGCAAGAACAGAAACACCAGGAGTGCTCTGAAGCTGTTCACTGTTCTTCCAGGAAAACACAAAGCCCTTCCCAAAAGCCCCAAAAAACTAAGAGGTATAAAACTGCAGTGTATAGGACAGAAAGGAGTGAGTTTAATTCTGTATGATGAGTAGGAACAGAAACTCATGATCCAAGCTAAAAAAGCTGCCCAGGGATTCCAAATAGGACTGAACAAACCCATGAAAGACAATCCAGACATAACTACTTTTGGCTCAAATTTGTGAGCTGGGGAAAAAAAGATGACAATCAGTGGCACTTAGGGAAGTACTCCGAGTAAAGAGATAGTTGGGTCATCTTCATCTTCCTTCCAAGGTACAAAGAGGGAGAAAATCCAGTGAGCCAGAAGTATTTTTGGTCTGATGCAGTAGAGCCTTTCTTTCTGCTCAGCAATCTGTCACCATTCCCAATAGGAGGCAGAATGATTGGCTTGAATTTGCTCTTTTTTATTATTATTACTTTAGTTAAGCCAGGGAAGTGAAAGTTTTGGTCTAAGTTCCTCAGCCATAGCCCAAGTGTGTGAGGATGTGAGATGTGTTCTTCTGAACTGAGATGAAGTTTATGGATGATGTACTGACAATGCCTGAGGAGGAAAAAGTGGATGCCTGCAGGTGCCCTTTATGACAACCTGAATAAAACACTCAGTTCAGTACATTAACATGAAATCCATGTTTATAAATCTGAGAAAGAGACACACAGAAGAACAGGAAAAGTATATTTAATTTTCTATTAAACTTCCAACCAGAATACATTTTCCCAAAACAGAACTTAAAGCTTTTACATAACTGACAAGAATTTCATCATGATCAACACCAGATTTTACTAGGAGAAAACAGGTTATATTTCCTCTCTGTCTCCTGGCAAATCAAACCTGTTTTCAAGGTGATTATCAAATCCTGTGAACCTCAAAGCATCATTCTAGTTTCTGCTTACTTCTGGATATTTTATTTATTTTTTTAATTCCAAAGTAGTAATAAGAAAAGTATTTTATAGCAAATTCCTAAAACCTATTCTAAAAAATGTTCTTAGAGATCCCCTTTACAAGACCATTTTAATGTAAGCAGCAGTAAATTGGTTAGAATGGAAGTCTGAAAGCATTTGTATGACCTGCTATTACAGCCTTTCAAAATGCAACTCATTTCACTGATATGCCAAACTATTTATAACTTTCCCCTCTTTCTTCCCTGCTAACCTCAACAATAGTAAGCAGCCTAATTCAGCTCTAATTTTTACAAAATTGTCCGTACTGATTAGAACAAAAGCTGTCACAAAGCCCCACCATGTACCATTTGTGTTAGTGCCTCAAGCTTAGCCATAGAGAAACCGATGGAAATTGTTAAGAGAATTAATGTCTCTAACCACAGAATTTAGGTGAGAGAGGTCCAATCAAACCCAGACTGTGCCATATTATTGATAATGTCTAGTTTCATTCTACTTTTTTGTCAAGAATATCAAGAACTATTTACTCTACTGAGCTCAAAGTTTAGCTTTGCCTGGCTGAAGCTGTAGATTCTGAAGTTTCATTGCCATGCCCATGTTCCCAGAAATCTTCAATTTGCCTTGAAAGAATGCCTGAAAAGAAAAAGAGATTCTGTGAAATGCACTACAGCATATTATCCCAAATGCACCCCTCCAGACAATTATGGGTTATTATGGATGTGCAGTTTGATAATTTCCACAGTTCTGGCACACACCTCACATCCAGAAACAAACGCACTGTCTGACTGTAGAACAGTAAACTGAGGAAGTTGTATTCTTATTACATTTGTGATACCTAAAGAGAATAAACTTGCTTGTTTCTTAGATTATCACAGCCATGACTCTGCACCTGGATCAGGCAGAACACCCCGTGTTTGGGTGGTGACTGTTCATAGCAGACAAGCTGATTATTTAAACTGCAAACAATAATGCCACAGTGACAGTAAGAGCCACAACTGATTCCTTAGCTCAAATCCTCCTCAGCTTTAACTGGCTTTGTTCCTGATCAATTCAATTTTACAAATCTCATTTGTGAAGCAGAAAATTTGGATTTTTTTCTCCTCCAGACCTTATAAGGAGATAAACTGCACCAAAATATCCAAACTGTAGATGTAAAGCTGGAGTTGCTCCTGAATATTTTACATGTATATTACAACATGTATATTACATTTCTATAATGCATTTTATCTTAAAACTTCTTCTAGACACGTTTCAGTTTACAAAATTTACCCCATGATTACTAGACCAAAATCTTGAAACAGTCACCCAGAGCACTTCAGATTTAGAAGCACAGTCCTGAACAGCAACTTAAAAATTAACTTCAACATCTGCTTTACTTGTACACTGTGACTGCTTTTGGCAGAGGAATAAAAAAAAATTCAACCAACCAACCAACCAAAAATATCCAAACTCCCCACTCAACAACAACATATAATCATAGGCATTCAGTGGATGCTCACCTCAATTTCTACTGTTCAGCATCAAGATAACTCCTTACACTAATGTCAGCTATGGGAGTAAAGCCCCATAAAGAGAGACCCACATTCCTTCTTTCTTATGGCATGTTGCAAAAACTGGATTGCCCCTCTTCTCTGCAAACCAAGCACTATTATATCTCCTTCTGGGATATAACACAAGACACATCCCTACAGGATGTCTGACATACATCCCTGTCCTTGAAGAATCTCACTTTGGCTGATTTGTTCAGAACACACCAAGAATTGTCATTTTTCAGATCTGCCATGGCAGTTCTGGATGAAAACATTCAAATGATTTCAACTTAAACACATTCAAAACAAGCCAACCAGTTCCCTGGTCAGGTCATCTTTGCTGTACTTACTGTCTGAGGGTTCATTTTGCCAGTCATGAGTGCCAGCAGATCAGTGTCAGCCATTGTGATTGTACAATCTGCCTTCTTATCTGCAACACAGAAGTTGAATGAAGATTCAGACTGAGAAATGAAATAGTTATAGGAGCTACAACTATGTGAGCATCCCTTCAGACCACAGGTGAGCAAATGGTACCTGAAGTACAAGTAAGAGCCATTAAAAAATATCAGCAAGAGGCCACCCAAAGCCAAGAGGCAGCTGGGCCACCTTGCCACCTTGCAGCACAGACCACTGAAGGAAGATGAGCCTTCCTGAAAAGCTAAGCAAATTAATTCCTTGAAAATAAATAATAATCTATGTGCATCTAGACAGAGTGTTCATTGCAAACTGAAAATAATCTTTCTGTTTTATCAAGCTTCTATTTGCTACTGTGAAGATCAGCTTGGAATAGATGAGTTTTCCCCTGTGACACTCTCTGAAGATACTCATTACTGACATTTCAGGCATTTCCTGCCCTCTCCTTTCATGGGAACAACATGTGCATTCTGAAAGCACTCATTTGAGTTAATTCAAGTACAGAAGTTTCTAGGATCTTCTTACTAGAAGTAAGCTGGTAAATTATTTTAATAAACTCTGATATAAATACTGATGTGTTTGGTATAAATAAAAGGGCTAAAACCTGCACACATCTTTTCCTGCACTCATCTTATTATTAGATCATAATCTTTGATAAATTGCTGTCCATGCAATAAAAGACAGTGGTCTTCTTTTTGTAACAGCATAACAATGAATTTCTGAATTAAATCCCCTGTCATGTTTTTAATTAAAAGTTTGTGATGTAGGTTCATGGATACATTACATTTTGAGGACCGTCTCTTATGTCTTTTTTTTTTTTTCCATTTTCATTACTAGGGTGTGTGATTTCAGATTTGACACAAGACATTTTCATGGCAAGGGTACAAATCCTGTGTTTTCAATATTTTTACGGGGTTCCCCAACACCACCCAGTCTGTTTCTTATTTCTGCCTTTTTCAAAATGGAACTTGAAGTTCATGTCAGCTGGTACAACACAGAACCAATCAAGCTTTCTTGTTTAACTACCTGCAGAGGAGAAGTAACTTGACAAGGCAGACCAGTTTACTGTTTACCAGTGTCTCCAACAAAACAACTGAAGAAACAGTTACAAATTACATTTTTGGCACAAATTTTAAGAGGTAAGAGCAACAAAATCTCTGAGGTTTGATTTTCACTTTTTTTTTTTCCCATTCTGGTTCCTTTTTGTATGACAGCTCTGCCTCTAGCCTTTAAGAAAATGCATTATCTGTAGGCAGATTCAGAGTAGAAGATATTTAGCTCTTGGTCTGAAACACCATGGATTGAAAGTGTCAGCAATAAGGAAAGTTTAACATTAAGGTAGGTCTACATAATTTTTGCTCAAGGTCACTACAGCCTGAACAGAATATAAGCCTATTCATTAGTTTTATGTGTGTTCTGCAATGACATAATAAAAGAGCACTGACCTGAATTAACTGCCACAGAGCCTTTACCATTTTTCACATCTACTACCCAAGTTGCTTCTTTCCCACCAGGACCATCTTTTACTTTGAAGGCAAAGATTCCACCAATTTTCTTGACAAATTGCTCTCCTTCCTGTAATGACCATGGAATGAGAAAGTAATTTATTTCAACCTAATTTTCAATTAGTCTTAATTTAACAGAAGTAATTAATAAGCTTTCACCATTTCTACTAATATAAAAATATCTATTCCCCCCATTAGGCACCATTTAAAACATCAAAAAAATCTAAAACAAAAAACTCAAACTATGACAATCTGTAGTGAAATCTATTAAACTAAGAAGAATAGTCCTAATAGCCTTATCCTGACATAAGTTTGATAAAATGCAATTTCTTCTTCTGATCACATAAAGCAAGCACCTAACACCAAACATAGTTTCTTTGGTTAGTTAGCAAGCTCCTCACATACAGTCTAAACTTTCCTCCACTGAATATCCTTATGCAGGTAGGAACTATCCGGAAAAAAAATAATTTAAATAGTGGAACAGTGTAAAAGGTTTCCAGCAAAATCCAGATCTCTAACATTTGTTTCAATGAGCAGTCCTGAAGAAGTGATGGATGCTAACACATTCCCAACAGGTTTCACACACATTCTGCTACCAATTAAAATCCTGTTGTAGGTAAAAAAGTAGCCAGATACCTCCTGGAGCTTCTTTTCAATCTCTTTGAAGACCAGCTGTGCCTTAAATCCATCAACAGCTGCACTGAGAGGCACAGCTGCAATACGACCATTGCTGAAACAAAAATCCCATTAATTTAAACACTTTAAATCACATTTTCAATATCTTCAAATGATCACAAATAGGCCTAACACCAGAAAGAAACATTTTAGCAGTATAGAGCAACTCTGGTATCAAAGTGAAGCTTGCTCTCTTGACAGCTTGAGCTACAGTCACTCCAGATATCTGTGTGTTCTGTGTGTATGAACTGAAGATTAATTTTATAATGAAAGTAAATTATTAATCTTATTCCTGATACTCTGGAGAAATCACCCTGCATGGCCTGATAGCAACATGGAACCCAATTCTTGATTTCTGCAGGGGCATGCAGAGCCAAAGTACAGAGAAATGTCCAAAGAAATGGCAATTCAAGCAGCAGTAGAACAAGTTCACCACTATTACCATATCTTGGCAGCAAAGTCCAAAACTCTGGTCAGATCTGATACTGCTGAAGTGACAGAATTGCTCAAGAAGTGTTGTTAGAACTTACTGGGATGGTACTGACACTGCCCTGCAGATGTGTGACAATGTAGCAGGAGTGGGCACTGTCTCGTCTGAAGGAGATAGCCATTTTGTTAATAAATCAAGGCTGCACTAACAGGATGGAAACTGCAAGGTTCAGAAAAAGCCACCAAGTAAAAGCAGAATTGTTTCAAAAACTAATGCAAAACGGATCAAGTCCTGCTGCCTTGATGCACATTCTCACCGGCTTGATCTGGAACCAGTGATTAACTGTACAGCCACTGCTGTAGGAAACTGGTGTGAAGGATCTTCATCATCATGGAGTTTCACCACCTTTCCCTTAATTACACAATGCACATCATAACTCAGTTATGTAAGGGCTGTCTAAGCACATCAGCCCCACTGTTCCATTCCAAAGTCTGACACACATAGGTGCAACTCTCTGTGTCAGGATCTTCCACATAGAGCCTTTGGGAGAACTAAAGGGTTTTCAGCTTCTCTAGTGTAAGATGAAATGTGTACTGCTAAGATTTCTCTGAGTTGAGCTGTACTTAAAAAAGTATTTTTAAAATTCTGAACACCAGTGAAGGTGAAATGAGTCACAGTAAATTAGACTTAAGTTTCTTCAGGAGAAATATTATCTGTACATGAAAAGCTCTTCCTGGCAGGAAGAACTACTTCTAGCAGCACCTCAAGACTGATGATATAAAAATAGCAACAGATTTTTTCCAGAAAGTGACAGTATTTTTAAAGACAAAGTTCAAAGCAATGGAAAAAGGTGTACTCCATATCTTTTCCCCTGCACCAACACCCACTGACAAGCTTTGTGAGCATGTGTGAAGAGAATCCAAGAGAAGAAATATTTTTCCTCTTTTTTTCTCACATGGTACAATCTCTTATGTATTAAAAAAGAGACTGAATTATCACTCCTGACACTACAAAAAGTTACTGCTGCAGCCCTTCAAAGTTCAGTGGCTTCTCTCATCACCTCTTCCACAGGTTATATTGTCACTTCCCATGAATTCCACAGGTTTAGCTGAAACAGATGTTAGAAATATGAGTTGGGAGGGTGGGGTATGTTCCTTTCTGAAAGGCCAGTGTATGATAAATTCTCTGTTGACAGGTTTTCAGAGAAAACAAAGCACTGGGATGAGCTTTAAAAGTCATAATGCCCACTATAAGCATGTCAGTCTTTCTAAGGGAAGCTGAAAGTGGAAGCGTAAAGGGAACTGCATTGTAAGATTCCCCTGAAACACCAAAATAACACAAATTTTAAGTGTTTTCTCTCAATTCCTGTCCATTCCAGCATTGAGCTACAGCAGAGTGCAGACAGCTTCCTGTCAGTGTTCTCTCACTCAGAAATAGGCTACAGTTGCAAGTGCAAATTTTGTAGCCAGTAACACACCAGAATTCTAAGGAATACAGTATCACGTGAAACATGCTGAAAGTAATACTTAATAGAGTTTAAGCAGTAACAATTTCAGCAATGGTTTCTCGTGGATGTCTTTTTGGTTTTGGCAGATCCCAGTTTCAATTAATTAATTTTAATGCGACCCGATTTATTCTTGGAATGGTTTTTATTTTTTTGGTAGCTTTTTTCCTTTGAACATTATTACTCGTTATGGACAATCATATGAGCCATTTCTACAAGCCGGTTTGAGCTTTTCAATAACTCTAAGTGCACAATGTGACACGGGAGTGGGTGAGTTTTAACTTCAATAAAGACCTGCAGTGCTGCAGGTGCACAAGAGTTACACATAACGGATGTTTCCAGGGCAGTAACTCAAACCCAGCTGAGTTTGGAGGGCACAGGAAGCAGGACAGCAGGCTCTGCGCTATGCGCAGTCCCAGCGGAGCGCTCCGGAAGGCCTGGCGCTGCAGCCCGCGGCTCCCCCGTGCAGGCGAGCCCCCCGCGTGTGTCAGCCCCGGCTCACCTGCTCTCCCGGGGGAAGCCCATCCTGAAGAGCGTCACGACCACGGCCCCGCCGAGCCCCAGGTTGTGCTGCAGCGCGACCTTCGCCCCCGGCACCTGGCGCCGCCCCGCCAGCCCGCGAAGCTGCCAGCAGAGCTCCGCGCACTGCGCCAGCCCTGAAACATGGAGCGCAGAGCGCCGTCAGCCAGCGGCCTCCCCGCCGCGCCGAGGGACGCGCCTGCAGAAACCTCCGGGCACCCGAGCTGCCAGCAGTGAACTGGGCGTCCTTGGGAAACCCAAAGGAAGGGGAACCCCTCTGCATCGCAACCCTGACACTCTCTGATTATGGTCACCCTCCGTGTCCCCCTACTATTCCATCAGCTTTCTGCAGGCAGGGTCCAGTCCCACCGCATGCACAGCATCAGTTCATTAGGTTGGAAAAGACCTCCAAGATCATTGATCCCAACCTATGGCCAAGCACCAAGCTAGACCGTGGCACTGAGTGCCATGTCCCATCCTTCCTTCAACACTCCACCAGCTCCCAGGGCAGCCCATTCCAATGTTTAATCATCCTTTCTGTGTAAAAATTCCTCTTTATATCCAGCCTAGCACTCCTTAAGGCTATATCCTCTCATCCTGTCTCTGGTTGTCTGGATGACAACCCTTCTTTCAGGAAACTGGAGAGAGTGAGAAGATCCCCCCCAAGCCTCCTTTTCTCTAGGCTGAGCCCCTCTGAGCCATTCCTCACAGGATTTGTGCTCCAGACCTTCCCTCAGCTCCATTGGCCTACTCTGGACACTCCTCACACATTTCTCCTTTCCCCTCTTCCTTCCTCTCCCTTCCTCTGGAAAACTGCACGGGTCTTTGGACAAGACAGACAAGGAATCTGCATTTCATCCACCTAATTTTACACATTGCCAACTGGAACATTATGAAGAAGAGGAGTTAAGGAGTTTTAAAATTCCAGTCATAGGTGAGAATGAACAGGTTTCATTCACATTGTCTCAGCCTCAAGGAGAGGGTATGTACTGTGGTACAGCCTTCCCTGGAATGGTTTGGATATTTAAGAGGATTTACATGACCCTTCTTTAGCATTTAACTGGGCTCCATACTGTTTTCAAGGGAAATGAAGCTGACAGGCTGGAAACTCGTAATTTTCTGCATTTTACTGACTCTTCCTCCATCCCATGGCAACGGAGAAGTAAAAATGCCAGTAAGTGACTCTGCTTTTATCACTGTGTAACTGATGAATATTAACAGAAATCCAGCAATGCAATACTCTCATCCTGTTACAGATAACCACAGTCTCATTTATCTGGAACCCTTCTTTCCCAAAGCTTGCTAACACTTCCCCTGGACCCCACAATTAACTGCATATTGTATCTCACTGTTACAACTGTTTAGATAAGATTTGGTGTTTTACAAGGTTTCATCTTCTCCAGTTTTCTGACAACTTCTCATTTCCAAACAGAGAGTGAATTATCTTCACAAATCCAAACACATTTTGTCCAAGAGCCATTTAGAAACAAGCACAGGAGTTTAAAGAAAGAAAACAAACAAACAAACAAACAAACAAAACCCAACAAAAAACAGACAAAACTCAAAACAGCAAACAAAAAAAGCAAACAAATAAAAAAGGGAAAACCTATGTTGCTGGGAAATGGTGACCAAGTGAGTTTCTGTTGTAGACATCAGATTAATATTTTGACATCCAAGACTTAACTAAATTGCTTTCTAGTACAGCTAACAATGGTACAGGCTATTCAGAGGCAGTAAAAACCTCCCAAACCAGAATTTTAAAGGATGACATCATATTAGAATAGTTCTTCAAATACTATTAGGAAGTTGTACTGTTGAGCAATTATTTAGGAAAGGTTAAGCTGCATCAACCTGATCCAACTTGGATCTAACTTGGATTATTTGGATAGAGGACTGAGAAGAAGCTATGAGGCCTTCATTTTTCAAGCACAGGTGGGAAACACCTGCCTGTTCAAGAGCTGTATCTCTTATCTAATGGGTGTGATTAAATGAAGTGGTTTTGCATACCTGTGGCACCAAGAGGATGTCCCTTGGAAATCAAGCCACCACTGGGATTAATAACCCATTTTCCTCCATAAGTATTGTCTCCTCTGTCGATCAGGTCACATGCTCTTCCTACAAAACAGTATTTATGTAAGAAACATGCTCTTTTTTTATTTGTAAGTGATTTTTCAGTTCTGCTGTAATTTACCAGAGATGCTGCATGTCAGTCAAACCCAGGAAATGTTACAGCTCATATTTCACAAAGAGGAAAAATTAGCCCATCTACACTAATGAGATTTGCTTATATCATTTGAGAAGGCAGAACATGGGACAGAAGCATTTGGTAAAAAAGTTGTTTTTAATTTCTGTTGAATTGTTCTGTTGGTATATTCAGCACTATGATATAATCAGTATAATGAAGCTATTTGTATTTTGTTCATGAAACTGCACTAACTTTGGCTTTGGTTAGTTTTAATTTGTGATGTCCAGAACTTGGAGGGTGAGCACCAAGTTGAACACAAACCCTTGCCACAAAGGCCAACTAATGGTACATTGGGCTGTATTAAGACATTAAAATAGTAAATAAAACAACTCAGAAGACTAATGCTTGGAATTATTTAGCTTTGCAGACTACAGACAATTCTCTCTTTTAATCAGGCTCTTACTCATTTATTCTTGTACCAGCTACTTCAGCCAGCATTATTAACACTGAAGTCTAAAAAAGATCTGTTATGGTTCTATGGTGCCATTAAATGAGAATACCAGGTTAGATTTGCCCATCTAAATCCACAGTGGTTTATAACATTCCATTAACCTTTATGCCTAATTAGTCTATCATTCCAAGATAAGCTCATATACTATTAAGGCCAGACTGACTAAGAGTTGTGAGAATAGCACTATTAAATAACCATGCACAGGGCTAATCAGTCAAATAGACAAGTACCACCAGAATTACTCTGCATCAATTAAAGGAATGAGCCTAAAGACCTTAATGTATCTGTTTAAATATGTCAAACATGTATCATTTTTGGTGCAAATACCATAAAAACACACCAAAATAACAATAGAAAGCAAACATTCAAAGGAAAACACAAAAGTCTTCCTGGAGTTCCATAAATGTCCATTTCAGTAAGAAAGCTCAGACTTAATATACCACCTAGTGCCAGAATATGGTATTTTCTCACAATTAGTTAACAACAAATTTGAGAAGGACTGTATCAGATGATAATCTATGCAAAGCAAGAATATGCTTAGAATTTAAATATATCATAAACTAAAATAGCAGTTCAATGCATTATTTATTTGAAAACATAAAATACCCTCTTCAGCAGAAATATTTAAATTATTTTACTTATATATACAGAGCTAAATTTCTTTGCTCAATTCTCATTGAATCTGTTGTAAATCCAGCAGATTCTCTGATATTGAACTAATCTGAACAGACTGAGCATTCTTACACAGTTGATTTTAGATGCACGTTGATAATTTACCAGCAACTCTGAGAGGAAGATGTTTCAAAGATCAGTGACTTGCTAAGGCCCTCCACAGGCAATTCTTACCTTATTTCTATCTTCTTAAAAGGAAATACATAGGTGGAGGGCAATCTTGGGGTTAGACTATGACAGAATACAGCACCAAAAAAGGGGCCTAAGACTGAGATCACAGGAGTTTTTAATTTGGGTATTTTTGGTGCTTTCCATTTTAATAAAACAATTATTTTCATTGCTGTTATTACCTTCTGGACACAGTCCCAGGGCTTCATAGGTGATGAACTCATTAACTGAGAAGCAGTCATGAAGTTCAATTACATCAACATCTGTAGGTTTCAGCCCTGCTTTGTCAAAACATTTTTGTGCAGCTTTTTTAGTCATATCATAGCCAACCTGAAAAAAGGAGAAATTCTATGTTAAAACATCATTACAGAAATATAGCTCACAGTTTAATTTTAACACTTAATTTTAACTGTGCTTCTGTAGATCCTATCAGTGAAAGAAGGAGATGGTATTCTGATTTATTTTAATGCATCACATGTCAGAGTTTGATATTAATACAAGAAAAAATTGTCTAGAAAGAAATGACACATTCTAAAACTTATTGTTGGCATGCAAAACCTTTCTGGGGAATATCCTCTATTTCCTCAACTTTGATTGCAACCCAAATTGTTCCTTCACGACTCTAACCAACAGCTTTGAAACAATCCTCAGATTGTCTTGTCACCTTTTCCTATGATCCACCTGATTGTTTTAAATTTCATTACTATTATAAAGAGAAGAATGAAAGGAAATTTATTTTGCTGTTCAAGTTGTTTAAAAACTAGCCTGTAAATAATTTGTTAAAAACTAGGTTTCTAAGTTTATAAGTTACTTATTGTCATTCCACAATCATACTTCTTGCTTATTCCACATCTGTCCAAAAGAAATCAATTTTACATTTACCACAAAGCATAATACATTTGCTCACTGACATGAAAATCTTTACAGAATCACTAGGACTTACAGATACTAAAAAGAAAACAAAACAAAACAAAATCCAAAACCAAACAAGAAAACCCCCACAAAATGCCATCCCAAAACTATAAACAAAAAAAATCAGAAAAACCACCCCTATGAATACCAGGGAATACAGAATTGTAAACCTACCATCTTCATACAACTGTTTTCTTCAAATGTGCTTGGATAATCAGTAGCCATCACCTGGGCTAGAATCTCCACAGCTTTTGGCTGCAATTTATGTCTTTTCACAAACTCCTCATTAGCCAAAATTGCAGCTGCAGCACCATTTGATGTTGGACTGATTGAAAGAAAAATAATGATGTTATTGTTCTAAATCAGTAATGCCAATCCTCATTAGATTAATCTTCCATAGATTTATCTTTTAACACAAACAAACAAAAAAAAAAAAAAATTAAAAAACAAAAAACAAAAAACCATACAAAATCCCACTTTCTTTGACTGATACCACTGAAACTATAAATTCCATCAGTGCTTACTGGACACTGTCAGTAGTATTTATAATAAACATTTGAAAATCACGACTAAATAGAAGTGTATCATTAAGGTTTTTCAATTTAGGACAAATCAAAGCTCCCACTTGGTTATAAACATATGTACACCCTCCAAGAGTGCTTAGGAAAGGCTGAAGAGAATGCAATGAATGCACATTAGTAAAATAACAGAATTATATGAGAACCTCAAACTACAAAATTTATTTCAGCTCACTCTATTACACTGAGAGCAAGTACCTAGTGTTTGGTCATGAGTTTCCACATTTGTTTTATTTATAAAAAGTTTTACTTAAAGCAATCTGTAAATTACAATTGACACACAAACAGACTTTATTTAAATAGATTCCCACCATATTTGCCTTAACATCAAGATCAATTTCACAATGCAAAGTCCTCTCCTTACCAACACTGTAAGACAGTCAAGTAATCAAAAATTTTCCGAGAATGCAGAACTTCATCTAATGTGTACTCCTTTTGGAACTGGGAATACCTAAGGAAAACACACAGATGCCATCTCAGATTGAGCAGCAGACTACTAATATCACACTATTATGCAGCTACAGAGCTCTTTTCACAAACTATAAGGGGCCGGATAGAGAATTAATTTTTACATGTTTCTAGAATTATTTATTTATTTTTTCAGTCCATAATAAAGAACATATGCTGAAAACATTCTGAACATATTCTAAAAACACTACTTTGTTGTGCATGAATTTTTTTAACAACCAGGGATGTTGACTACAGAGGCAGAGTACACGACTCACGGGTTGTTGGTTGAATGGCTGTGGTTCTTCCATGCAATTTTCGCAAAGTATTCTGGATTTGTCCCTGAAAAGGGGAAAGAAAGTCGTGTTGAAATACTTTGTTTACTCAAATAGTGCTGACGTAGCAGTTTAAATATTGTGTCATAAGTATCTGACCTTTACAAGCATCTTTACAAGAGACACACTGTCATGAAGACTTCCCTTAGAACTCAGATGAGGTTTCAAAAAAACTAAACATTAGCTGACAGAACAACCCACTTCTATGTTTCACACTTATATAAGAAAACATTTTATTTGATGCATTATTCTATTACTGCAACTTAAATGCTCATTTCCTATCAGTGCAAAACAGCTGCAGTGAAATATTAGAGCCTAAGTCTTTTTTTTTTTTCATATAATAGCCTAAAAATGCAAATAAAAGATGTACTAGAGGCCAGGCTGTTACCTTGGAGCCAATTCCCTTGTCTGGTCAGGGGGCAGCAAAAAGCAGTGGCAGCAGCCTTGTACTAGGTATTAAATCAAATCAAATACCCAACAGCTTTTGCCAAACAGTTCAGCCCCATGCCCATCTACAACAGGGAAGTTATGCAAGCTTAATGCTACCATTTCTTGAAACATCCTATTATTTTTAAATCACTGCATAAAGAGAAGACAATTTAAAAAATGCATTTTAACTGACCATATTTCTCCATATGTTCTTTGCCAGCACTTGCAAACATCTGAGGTGCCACTGGAGCACTTGCTAGGCCATATTTATTTATCATAATTTCCAAATGTTTGTCCATAGGATTAGTTCTATCTGCAAACTGAAAACAGAAATACAAAGCAAATCATAATCTCTTTTTCTTTTCAACATCACCACAAAAATGTCACAGATTTCAAGCAAATGAGGGTTTTTTCTAATAATTTAACAAGTCCCCAGGCAGTATGTTGCACTTCAGTGACACGTTCAGAAGTATTGATAATTTCCCAGCTGTAAAACAAAAGAGTAAATAAGCAGAAAATGCTTAGCATTATAACCACTGCACTGATTCATGGCAAGAATCACTGCTACATGATTTCTATCACAGTCACTATTTTCAGCAGGGGACTTTGGGTATTTTTCCTCTCACTTGAAATCCTACAGTTAATATAATTTCAAGTTATATAATTAATACTCTATTAGTGTTTTCAATGAAGCTTAGATGTAATATCATAAAGCATGTAAAAAAATAACTTTCTGATTTTTATCACTTTCTAAATTTTTCACCCAAACCTCTTGAATACATTATCAAATTTGGCAGTTCTGCAGATAAATGACATATGGGCTCTAATATTGCTTCCCTTAAGGCAAAATAGAAACAAACCCCCACACACTTCTCCAGTAAAAACAAATAAGAGTCAAGAAGTCCTTAATTTTTGGAGAGTGTGTTAACAGGTCAACTGAGCAAGCATCAGGCCAGAAGACTCATAATCCTTCTTTGATTTGCTGTGTTGTTTGAGAAAGACACTTCAGTAACTCAAAGTTTCAGCATTTTAACTGACATTTTCCTTTTTCCCCACTAAGCCCAGCATTTAACGTAATCTTGGCAAAGTACAACAAACATGATACATGAATTTTGCATGGAATGTTTTAGAATTTTTTTTTATAGTATGTTATAGCTGCCATCAGAATCACAAAACTCACTAAAAGATTATTTAGAGCAAACTAATGGTTTCTTTTATCATCATCTGCAGCAACACGGTAAAGCAAGTGGTGTTATTGAGAATACATCTCAGACAATGAGGAAATGTATCTCATGTACAAACACAAAACATATCAACAGACACTTACACCTGAAGCAAGAGATCCTTTTGCCATCCTCTCAAAGCCAAGTGCCAGAACACAGTCTGCCAAACCTTAAAATAAAATGTGTGGCTATTTAAAGCACAATGTGATTATAAATGACACTATGTACTAACAACTATTCCATTACAAGATATGTACATTAACACCTCTCAGCTGCTCTTCCTTCCTCCTTCATTTTTGAAAGAGTCAAATTAAGTGGGACAATATATTGATACAAAGATATTGATACCTAAGAATTAAAGATTACTACAGGATTGGGGTTTACTTTTAACTGTCTGACAGCAACTCTCATAGATAACCAAGCATTTATGTCTCAGCTAGAAATACTAAACAATTATGCACAGTGTTACCATAGTTCTCATTACAGAAACATCAGCATCAGTGCACAGAAGTATCAAAGTCCACAAAGGAACTGCAAAAACAGAGGGAAATACTCATCTGCCAGTTGAAAGCATGGTCTGTCAGTCTGCTCTCTCCCCTCCCTTCCAAAAACTTAAACACTTGTACTAACTTCAAGTCAAAAGATAAAAGCTAAGTTTTTTAGCAGATTCTTCTTTTCATCCTGGAGAATCTAGTGCCTGCAGTACTATAATGCCACTTGTTCTGCACTCCTCCAAATATGTATTGCAGAAACACTTAACTGACAGAACTGACTAGGTTCATACAGCTCATGGCACAGGAAAAGCCACGTACATCCACATACAGCATCCTCCTGCATCCCAGACAATCTTTTGAGTACACAGAGCAAAACAACTCACCTCCTTCTACAAGCTGTCTGGCCATGAACAAAGCAGTGGATCCAGTAGCACAGTTGTTGTTAACATTGATGATGGGAATGCCAGTTAGGCCCAGACCATGGTAGATTGCCCTCTGCCCACAGGTTGAGTCACCTTCAAATAGAAACACAACATTAAAAATAAGGCACAAACTCACAAAAATTAATCCTGCCGTGTGTGTGCAGTGCTACCAATTAAACTGTAAACTTGAACTTCTGAGCTGTCACCTTGAGTATGGCTCTCAGGTATCCACAGTAAAGAACCTCAGAAACAAGATTAAACTCCTCAGCTTTTTAAACCAGTTATGTGTCCTGTTTCTTTTTCACAGGCGAGTGAGTCAAAGTGACATAACTGGACTGGACAGAAGGGTCTCAGAGGTGTGGCTTGGGAGCTGCTCTGGTTATCACAGCAGTGACCCTACTTCAGTTTGCCACAATACAGTCATTACTAGAGAACCAGAAGGAAAGTAAATGGAAAAATCTTTTTGGGATGGAAATAGATTTCCCCTTAATAGAAATCTTATTGATGGTATTCCCCATACCTTATCCACACAGACATCTGCAATCAACACAGAAGTCACATCCCAACCAAACAACAGTACTCACCATAAACATAACCCACACATGCTTGCTTCACTGCTGAATAAGGAATCCCAGCATCAGCTAAAGCTGCCTGGCCTAAGAAACAGTTTAAAAGTTGGAAAAAAAGTATAAAATTGAAGGTTAAAAAAAGCAGCTCTCACAACCATAACAAGCAAACCTAGAGTAGTATTATTAGTCCTGCATTCACAAATGAGAGTTGTAGAAATTCCTTATTATATGGTGCAAATGGTTAATACAGTCTTGTACCTCGTAAAGACATGTTCATACTCATAACGACAATTTCATCATATTTTGACTTCTGAACAAGCTTCTTTATCAGAAAATTTCATTCAATCAATTCTGTGTTCATGCACCAAGGTTGTTTATCCCAATGAGAGTATTGAGAGTTTTGAATAATATAGGTAAAAATATAATATTAAATTATTTAAGTGCACAATCCAATTTTAAGCCATCCTGCTGACTTCAGCCTGGAAGAGCTGACCTGGACAGGTCAGTTATGGATTTGGTGAAAGTGGTCTGAGTTTAAATCTGTTTTTTAGATGTATCTATTTATTGAATAGTAGCTTTTCCTTCACATGTGAAAGAAAAAATATTGGCTGAAAGACCTAAAATAAGCATCAGCAATCTAACAAAATGTTTTATTACTGAATTACCTGCTTCCTTAGCCATGTCAGGATAATCAGCACTCTTCTCATTAGGCTTTGAAAACTGGCAAGAAAAAAGGAAGAAAAACAAGCTGAGTTTATATTTTACTCAAATTGGCATGTTTAAAAGCTTTATATTTAATCTAGAAATAAGTTTTAAATAATGAAAATAATGTAATCTTACTGACTCAAAAGTGCATGTATAAAATCATTACAATTCCCAAGTGCTGCTGCCAGACCCTGCAAAGGCTAAAAAGAGAAAATAGTGCAACTTTATGGGAGCTGAGGGCTATTTCTGGTCAGTGTTAAAGAAGATCCACGACTATGGAGATGGATAATAATCCTGTCCAAGCCTGTGGGTGAGACAGAGAATAACTGTGATCTTCCCCAATTCATCATAATACATGTCATAATATTCACTGAAGCTTTAATAAATACTTCCACTTTTTTTTTTTTTTTTTTTTTTTTTTGTTATACTCCTATTTGTAACAAGAAAATATTTGTTCTTTGTAGAGAATTTATCACACCTTACTCCTCACCATTGGAGTAGAGGTGGCATTTCTATTTTCTTTGCAGTGTGACTCAAGAAAGACCACCACAAGGACATGTGGTTTGCATTTTTACATCACTAGCAAAAAGTGTCACTGATAAAAGAAATCCTCATGCTAACTACTTATAAACCCATAAATTATTTTATGCCCCCTCTGAGCATATAAAAGTTAATTTGCTGCCTCCTGTTTATCTCCCTGACTCCAGTCATTTGTACCACTTAGCTGTACTTTCTGCAGTGCCTACTTGCATTAATTTAGACAGAGAACCTACATAGCAAAGGTCATAAGAAAAACCAGTTGGTGAGTTGATCATTGTAGAAGTCTGTAAGAGTGACTGACACCACTTGGGCTAACAGAGAGGAGAAGAGAGTACTGACAGTTCCTCAAGTCATGTTCAACTGGCAACTGAGATGATTCACTTCTGAAAATGCAGAGCACTGGGGAACTGACAGCACACACACAGGGAACACAGATTGTTGTTGTGAGAAGGTGTAACAAATTTTAGCAGTCATATCATTAATGTTAATCAAATAGAAGCAATATAGTTCCAAAAGATTTCATTGTAAAATACTTAAGATGCAATATGGTGTCTGGCAGGTTTTACTTGTCTCTTCCATGAGGACATCACAAGTGAGCTCAATAATTTCTACATTTTGTTATCTAGTCCAATAAATAAAATTAACAGAATTGTCTTTAACCTTTCAATTCATCCCCTATCACATCGCATGCTGGAGAAATACCCATGCAGCAACAAGACAAAGTTATTATTTAAAAGGTGGCCAGGGGCAGGAGTTTCTGACTACTCTGGCAAATATCAAAGTTGTCTTGAGATTCATCTTTCAATTAAAAAACGGTTCTTTTACTGTTCCTCTTTAAAAATTATAAAATTATTTAGGTTGGAAAAGACCTTGAAGATCAAGTCCAATTGCTACCCCAGCACAGCCAAACCACAGGCTGCCTATTCCTGGGTTTGACAACCCTTTCGGTGAAGGAATTTTACATAATCCTAAATCTAACTTTAAACATGCCTTGTGGAAACTTGAGGCCAATTCCTCTTTTCCCATCACTTGTTCCTTGGGAGAAGAGCCCCATGCCCCTGGGGAGCTGTGGAGGAGCTGAGCGGGGTGAGCTGTGCGCTCACAATCCAAGGAACAGGGACAGGGACAGGGACAGGGACAGAAACGCCTCAGGAGAGACCCTGCAGGGCCCTGCCCTCCCCGAGCCCCTGTCCCGGGACAGGCCCTGCGGCTGGGGGGACACAGGGACACTGTGCCCGCTGCAGGGCTGTTCTATCGACCGGCTCTCTGGAGCACCACGTTCACCTTGGCCGCGGCCCGGCCTCCCCCACACCCCGAGCAAGGATGAACTTTGCGCGGAGCCGCTGCCGCCGGGCCGGGACCGGGCTCTGCCAGTGTGCTCCTGAGGTGTCATCGAGTTCCGTGAGGGGCTCCAGAGTAGCGCGGGCGGCTCCCGGCAGCGGCTCCCCCTCAGCGCCAGCAGGGGCCAGCCGGGGAGCGCCGCCGAGGCCGGCCTCGGGCGGGCTGTGTTCCCCCCGCGCACACCCGGGTGCCGGGGAGGGCGGCGGTACCTTGGTCATGCCGACGCCCACCACGAACACCCGGCGCTGCATGATGGCGATGGCGGCGGGACCAGCCCTGCTCCCCTGCTGCTGTCGCCGCGTCCCCGAGCCCTCGGTGACACCGGGGGCGGGGCCAGCGCGGGGGCGGAGCGAGCGCCCGGGGGCCGGGCCCATAGACCCTCCCCTTAAAGGCGCAGCGCCCCCCGTGCGGCACCGGCGGGTGTCCCTGTTCGTAGCGCAGCCACGGCCAGTCTGACAAACATCCCTGCTTATCCCCCTGAATTCGCCCATCCTGGCGATTATCACACGTTGTGCCAAAGCAATGAAGGTGCAACGAAGCTCACCGCTTCTCCAGAGAAGGGCGACGAAGACAGTGAAGGGTCTGGAGTTCACGTCCTATGGGGAGCAGCTGAGGGAGCTGGGGGGGGTTCAGCCCGGAGAAAAGGAGGCTCAGGGGCGTCCTTCCCGCTCTCCACAGACAGGAGGGTGCAGCCAGGTGGGGGTCAGGATCTGCTCCCGAGGAACAAGGGACAGGATGACAGAAATTTCCTAAAGTCGCACCAGAGGAGGTTTAGGTTGGACATTAGGAAGGATTTCTGCACAGAAAGGGTGATTAGATATTGGAACGGGCTGCTCAGGAAGGTGCTGGAGTCAGCATCTCAGAGGTTTTTAAGGAAGGACAGGACGTGGCACTCAGTGCCATGGTCTAGGGGACAAGGTGGTGATCAGTCATGGGCTGGACTTGATGGTCTCAGAGGTCTTTTCCAATCCAATTGATCCTGTGGTTCTGTAATTCTTTCCGTCCAGAGATGTCTTTGGGACGGACACTTAATGCGATCATTCTCTTTTTTTCTGAAGTGCTGCTTCATGTATTTACACTGAGAGCTGAAGATCTGACCCTTCATCAACACGCGCTTCCCTTCATCCATTCAACTTCCCCTTCCCTCACTGTGTATGAATGCAAATCACCTCCTGCCTTCCACAGATCTCCTGGAGACATCCTGCACAGCCGGTGCCAACTTCAGCCAAGCTTCTGGCGGCGTTGTTTGCGGTAGCGACCTCGTTTCCCCTCGCACGGCTCCTGTTGCAAGCAGCCCTTCCGCCGGGCTGTGTGAGCGCAGCGCCGCCCCGGAGGCGGGGCCGGTCCGCTCGGTGTCGGTCGGAGCGGCCATGCTGCGGCGGTGGCGGGCGGTGCCCGCGGCGCTGCGCGGGGCGCGGGCCCGTGCGGGCGCGGCCGGGGCGCAGCGGGGCGCGGAGGTGCTGCTGAGCGCGGCCGGCGGCGGTGAGTGCCGGCACCCGGGCTGCGGCTCCGCTTCTCCCGGCCCCGGTGGGCACGCCTCGGCCTGCCGTGAGCGTGGAGCAGCCCGAGCGGGGGTGACAGCCCCGCCGACCCGGGGCGCTCGCTATTGTTTTGCTTTCAGTTATGCCTTGATACTTTTTTTCCCTAAAGTTATGCGTGCAGGAGACCTCAGCGCAGGAAGTTCTGGTTTGCATATTTTAGATTTTTTGAACAGCACTAACCTGCAGTGATAAAGATAGGACAGGACCTTGGCGTGTCTGTGCACATTCATCAGTGAGAGCCGTGAAGCAGTTTGAGGTTTGGCTCAGATTGCCATTAATTTACTTTCCGTGTAACTGTTGCAGGAGCTCATAAACAGTTCTTGGTATTTCGCTGGTTACAAAGGTGTTAAGTAATTCCCAGCTGTAAATTTCCTTTCCTGGTGCCCGCTGTTTGCTTGTGTCTCATTCTAATGTGACACATCTCTGGCTACTGCCATAGGCAGAGAATAAACAGAATTCCAGCAAGGCAGAAAGACCAAGCAAGGCAGGTGCACGGTACAGCTGTGAACTTACAGCACAGCAACAGCATCTTCCAATGCTAAGGCCTGGGAAGTGAGCAGAAATCCAGACAAGGAAATAGGAGATGTTTTTTCTCTCCAAAGCATACAGAAGTCATTGGATAATAATTTACAAATCACATGTGCAAAGAAGAAGTAGGTAGATGTTGTGGTTTTATTTTTCTACTTGGACTTAGGAACTTTGAGTGGAGTCCTTTCTGCTGATGAGCTTATAATGTTGAAATTAAATGGAGTTCAATTTCAAAATGGTTCTGGAACATGAACTGAGAGTGACCTGTCTGCACTGTTCTCATACAAACAGCAATCCCAAGAGGATGGTCTCCTTCATTAGCAAATGTACTTGAACGCATTAAGACTGTACAATAAAAAATAAATTAAGTAACATTCAAAGGAGAAACCTAAGATGGATCATATGGGTTTTGGTTTGTTGTTTGGGGTTTTTTTCCCATTTCTGCAGTGATTCTAAGATATATGTTCTTGGATGTCCTGTTCATTTTCTAGAAGTCTGCTTACTCAGTCTTTTACAGTGCTACTGAATTTCACAGTGGTTCTGCATAACTGGGTTTTATAGACATGGTGTACCACCTCCAGTTTTAAAATAACTGATTGTTTTAGAATATACTTTTATGCATTTTCAGGAAGGCAAAGATGCAGCATATGCAGATATTATTCCCAGTTGAATTACTGTGTCAGAGAACTAAATGAGTATAACTGAAATTGTCTCCTATTACTAAGGTATTGCTGAAATCCTAATGAACCGACCCCACGCGAGAAATTCACTGGGAAAAGTATTTGTAAATGAAGTGAGTATGGGCCTGGCCTGTGAGCGTGTTTGCAACCATGATCAACAACTAACTGCAGTGAGAATAGTTGTGGGAAATCTAAAAAAAAAAAACTAATCTCATGATGAAGGGCAGTGGGAGATGGCATTGGGGCAAGACAGGTGAACCTGGAGAAAAACAGAACTGCCTCAGATGTAGACAGATATATCTGGGTTATTTAAGTTAGCTAATTTAAGTTAATTTATTGAACTTAATTCAGATGCATTACAACAAAAGCATACTCATTGTCACACCTTAGCAGGTGGTCTGTTCAAGGATGACACATCCTAGACAAAGTCTGGCTCATGTCTGGACAGGAAGGGAAGTTTTAGGTACAGCAAAGGTTCATCTCTGAGTGGAAGGAAAAAAGAGATGGGGAAATGTGTATTCTGAATTTGTTGTGGAAAAACCTGCAAGTTCCACTTATATGATTTCCATGAATTTTTTGGCACTTGCAGGGGAATAAACCCAAAAACTTCTATCATATATTAGGAACTTGCTGTAATTTCAATGTATATACACATCCATATGCCTGAAGGTTTTCTTCTCCTGTCTGCATTCCCTCCCTCGTAGCTGTTCAGTGCCCTGGACCAGCTCCGTTTCGATGAGCAGGTGCGTGTGGTGGTGTTCAAGAGTCAGGTGAAAGGAGTGTTTTGTGCAGGTGAGTGGCAAAGGCTCTGCAAACTATTCTCAAAAAATGTGATGGTTCTTAGGGCTGTGTGCCAATCAGATAATGCAGAAAAGTAGTTGGAAATGAGTGCTAAAAGAAGTAAATCTGTCAAAAAGATGCAGAGGATCACCCTTCTTACTGCTGCAGCCCAAATGTCCACAGCCCAACTTCCATGGACTTAACTAGAATGCTATATCCCAAGACTTTTTAAATGGTCTGTCCTCTGAGAGGGACAGGAGGAAGATTTCAAATGTCTTTTCCTGTATTCCAACCTTTTCTCCTTTATTTAGGAGCAGATTTAAAGGAACGTGCAAAGATGGATGATGCAGAGGTCGGAGAGTTTGTTAGAAGACTGAGAAATCTTATGGATGAAATAGGTAAAGGATCATAGCAGTTGGAAGATTTATCCTAGATCACCTGTAGTAAAACATTTAGAAATGCTGTAGGAGGGGATAACCAGCAGGTTATCCACCTAGGAGAAGCTTTCAGCTTATGCTTGAAAGAAAGATCCAATTAGAATTAAATACCAATCATTCTGCTGCCTCTCCAAGGACAAGATGCATTTCTTATCCACAACAAAGCACATATACGCCTATCTAATAAATACCTGCTCCAAGAACGCATTTAATTATTCCACACTTCTGTGGAACCCTTGGGAGACAAGTGTTGTGTTGGTTGTCCCACTTCCAGTACATGTTCAGAAACACTCAAAATATGGCAGCAACCTAAGAACATGGATTTGAATCTCTGACTGGATTTGCTAAATGGATTTGCGGAATGTTGGGGTGGGGTTGTATCTACAACTCCTTCAACTCCATTTTCTTTTTCTTTGCAAAAGGCATATGAGTGAGCTTCTGCAATTAATTTTCTTCCCCTATTTATGAATTATTCTGCTGTCAGTAGGAAAAAATACCCAAGTCAAATCTGTATAAAATACCAATCAGAATTGCAATATTTTTTTAAAATGACAAGAGCAGTCAGAGGGGTACTTAGAGCAGAGAGCTAGTTCACTTCTGAAGTTTGCATCCAGCTGCCTGAGTATTTAAAAAAGTATCAATCAACTAATCTCCAGATATATCAAGTTCCTCAACTGTGAGGTAACCTAGTTAAACAGTGTTTACTGTTCCTGTTTTCAGGAGCCTTGGCTAACAAAAGCACCACAAACACTGAGCGTTGTGACAACGACCTAGGGATGGTGTCTTCTCTTTGGCTCTTTAACTGCAACAGATGAATATTCATGTCATAAATTTGCAAGGAGAGGACTGATCCTGTTTTGCTTTGCAGTACTTAAGTGTTTGCAAGCTTCTTTGCATGAAGAAGCATGTTTTGCATTCTTTGAAAGAAGGGAGAAGTGCAAGAACATCAGTTTTACTGTTTTCTGACTGAAAATTTGTGGCAGAAGAAAACGACTTCTAGAGCAATTCTGAACTGAAAGCTTTAGAATGCAAGGATTTAAATTCCAGGACCACATGAAACAGAACTTGTGGAACACAACTGTGCAATCTGTGCTCTCTTCTGTAGCTGCCCTGCCTGTGCCCACGATCGCTGCAATCGATGGCTATGCCTTGGGCGGTGGATTAGAGCTGGCCCTGGCCTGTGACCTCCGAGTAGCAGGTCTGTGTTGCTCAGGGTACAATCTCCTGGTAAATTATAGCTGCTTTTTTAAAGAGAACTTACACATGTGACAGTGGATTGTAAATGGAATCCAGAAACTTGAGAGAAATTTAACAGAAGGTTGTACAGAAATTGTGACTACAGAAAGTAGTTCCAAATAGTAACTGAAGTTCCCGTGCTTAAAAAGTAAAGCCTGTTTTCAGGTAAGATTAGGATTCCTTTAGAAAACTATTAATAAATAGGATTGAATAGTTACTGTAACTTAACACTGGATCAGATATACTCTGGCTAGATCTAACCTTCTCAGCTTAAATCAGATTGGGTTGGAAGATGTATTTCTTCTCTTTCCATGGTTCCATCCTTTATATTTTATCTAGCAGGGATGTGGGGTTCATTTTTCTAGCTAAAATTGCTACACTGGGGTAAGCAGACTTGAGACAGACACTAAAGTCCTGTAGCATTCAGATTTTCTGGCTACCTGGAGAAATGGAGTTCCAGTTCATGGTTGACAGTTTTTAATTTTATTGATCAGTTCAATCTGGAAAACTTCTAGTTATACAAATCACAATGTAGCCAACTCTACATTTATTTTTTAATAGCTTCATCGGCTAAAATGGGCCTTATTGAGACCACACGAGGACTTCTGCCTGGAGCAGGTAACCTTCATTAAATCTTAACCTTCATTAAACCTTAATTAATATTCATTAAATCTCACTTTCTCAGCTGTATTGTAAATATTTTGCCATTAGAGTATGTTCTTGAACACTTGAAGTGTTTTGAATGTAAATTAGAAGTAGTATCTTACAGTCACAAAAGAGATCTATGAATCAAGAGTTCTGTCTCAGATTTACTCTGAATTTAGAGAAGTCTCTTTATACCTTTTCTTTTTTATCAAAATACTGAAGCCTTTCAGATGCCTTTAAAATGTTAACATATTCAGCCAGTAGTTACTAAAGAAACAATGATCCCTGTATTTTTAAGCCTCCTGGTTTTATAAGGAGACAAAATGGTACTGGGGCATTTGTCAGAAATGAAAAATGAAGTTTTCCCTGTTGTCCTAAGGTGGAACCCAGCGCCTGCCCAGATGTGTTGGAATAGGTCTTGCAAAGGAGCTCATTTTCACTGGCAGACAGATTGATGGAGAACAGGCAGCTGCCATAGGGCTGGTAAATCACTCAGTGCCACAGAACAGTGAGGGAGATGCAGCTTACCAGAGAGCTTTAACTTTGGCTAAAGAAATCCTGCCCCAGGTAAGTGCATTGTTCATGGGACCAATGTAAAGACAACATTTGTGCCCCCCTTTAAGAGAGAGCAAACACCTGAAATTCCTTTCTCTGAAATACTGAAGTCTTGATTCCTGATCTTTAAGTCTGTTCCTTTTTGTGGGTGCAGTCTCTCTAGGAACAAATGTTAACATCCAGCTGCTTAACCCACAGGACAGTTTTACCCCCCCCCCAAGCTGCAGCCACACAGACCTGCAGGACACATTGAAACATCCCACTGTGTTTATCTGTGAACTGCATACAACACCAAATTGATTTTTTAAAAAAATACATATTAACTTACTGCAAATTTCTGTAGATATGTCATTTGAAGCTAGAATAATAATACAATAATTCATCTAGTATGAATTTTGTTTTTGTTTTTAATAAAGGCACCATTTGCTGTGAAAATGGGAAAACTGGCAATAAACAAAGGAATGGAGGTAATAATTGTTTTTGTTTATGTACTGAGGTGAATGAAAAGATTAGCAGCTCTTACAAATTAATTTTTGCTACAGTAAAAATGTTTAGAACGGACGAGTTCTAAAATTTTTCTTTACATCAGACATTTAAAACCATTTCAGAGGTTTTAAAAGATTTCTTTAAATATAAAATTAAAATGTCTGGATTTCTTCCTACAGATAGTGACACTACTTCTGATATTGAAGATCACTTACTATGACTGTTTGAGAGAGACTGACTGTTCGCACTGATTTGAGAGCTATGAAGTAGCTTTGAGGGCTGTACTTAAGACAAACCTCACACCTTTCCTCTCCTTCCCAGGTTGACATTGCATCAGGAATGGCTATTGAGGGGATGTGTTATGCCCAGGTAAACTGCCTTCAGAATTAATTCCTGAAAAGAACAGCTGTATGTTAGTTATAGAATAAGTTTTCAAAATGGTTTTAGTTTAATAAATTCAAATCAATTCCTCCTGTAGTTCTTTGTGGCGTTTTGAGAGTGAGCACCTTTTTCAGCTAATGGAACAGTACAGGGTGTTACAATATTCCAATATAATGTGTCTCTCAGCATATTTTAAGATGATGAAGATTATGGAAAACTGTTTTTCTATATAGATCTATGGGTTTCTTCTTAGATTCTTTGTATGTGAGTTACACTAGAACCCTGTCTCTTTTTTCCTAATTGCAAAACATGGAACTTTATGAAGTATCATTGAAAGAAAAGCAATCTTAAGACCACAACTGCCAAATTAGCCAGGACTTAAAAATACATCAGACTTGTAAATGGAAAACATACCTCTTTCTTTTCTTTGTCTTCTCATGTAGAATATTCCCACCAGAGACCGTCAGGAAGGGATGGCTGCCTTCAGGGAGAAGCGACCACCTCGATTCACTGGCAAATAACACTTTCTGCTTCCCCTCGAATTTTTGGAGGTGAAGCAGGACTAAGGAGGATCCACTGATTTCTTAGGATTATTTTTACAACACCATTCTGTCCACTTAACTCCTTCCCTAGGACTGCATTTCTAACTACTCCACTGGATCATTTTTCAGTAGGAATCTCCAAATAAAGATATAACTTTGTACACCAGATATTTAAAGCATGTTCATCTGAAGTCAGTGGTTATGGCTCTCACACAGATGTCAAATTAAAAAAAAAAAAAAAAGGCAGAAAACATAGTGTATCTAAACAGGAAAAACAAACACTGGAGAGAAATGCAGTTTATAAAGATGTATCATTGCTGTTCCAACTGCTTTGACAGAACAAGCAGTACTAGCACAGAGCAGTGGCCCTTCACCCCAGCTCTGCTGTGAGTAGTGCAACACTGACCCACTCCAGGAACCCAAACTCACCTCCCTTTGGAACCAGTGCTTGAGAAAACACAGGGCCTGTACATGCACAGATACATAAAGCCATCCTATCAGCCTATGCCAGACACCCCCAGCACAAAATATCTCTCCAGCACCTGTTTTCCTGTGTTGGTTGACTGGAAGTTGAGGTTATTTTCTCCCTCTGCTTTGAGGTTCTCCAACACTAAAATGTGCCACACAATTTAACTCTATAGGTTCTTACTTCTCTAGACTGGGTCCTTCAAACAAAAGCAAATTAATCAGCAAATGTGGTTTTAGGAAATGCTTTATAGGTTATTAAAATAAGATGTGGCTTACCACATTGGAACTTCATGCTATGATAGTATCAAAGTAAATCACAGTTTCACTTGTGCCAAAAGTGTGTGGGAACCTTACCAAATTATACACATACAAATTTTTAATGTAAAAATCTGCAAAGGTAAGCAGAGTCAGGATTTTCAGCCTTCACAAAAGATGGCAAATGCTACAGGTAGAACACAAAGTTTAAAAGTTGCTTCTAGAATTGTTCCACCCTGGCAAAAACTCCTGAAGCTGCACAGGCGTGTGAAGAGACCTTTCTATAAGTGGCGTATACAAATAGATACAGTACATTCATACCTTGTAGGCATGCAGAGTTTTCAGCTTGAAAGAATTTTGCTCACTGACTGCCTGAAGTGTGGGGGAGCAAAAGAAAATGGGTATTTAGCATGTCTGCACTTCTTGGTTGCAAAACTTCATGAAATGACATGTCTCTCAGACATCTGGCCTGATGCCAGCATCATCCTTGCATTTTGTGCTGCATGGAGGAGTAGATTTTTTTTTTTTTTCAGTTAAGTTGCTTCAGCAAATTCTCCTGTTATTAGGAAACAACAGCACTGTAAGGAGAGTTGTCATCTTTATTTTAAAATCTTGTAGCAATTGATTTAAATTCATTCTATTGACACCAATTTTGACAAGTTTTGTGTTCCATTTCATGTAAAGGAAATTCCATAGCAGACATCTTAGAAGGGTGGTGGGTAAAAGCCTGTAGGCTGTTTTAAATTTTTAAACCACCTTCATAATTCAAAGCTACAGCCAGCTGAATTTCTGGTGGAATTGAGAAAACTTTATATAACCAGATCCACAGATGAAAATTATGCCAGCCAAAATTATACTCTTGTACAAAAAACAATTACACAACATTGATTAAATTACTGGATCAGTACCTTTTGAAGTTGCTGAAATACACATTAATTAGGTTATTGAAGATTAATGGTGGTGTTTTTCCGTGAAGGATGGGAGCTGGGAGGGAAAGGACTTAAAAATAGTAAAATATGATCATCATGAAGAAGCCATTTCTGCTAGTAAGCTACCAAACATAGGTTTTCTTTTTAAATTCAATTACCCAATATTTCCAGAAGAATTGCTGAGTATCAATCAGTTTCCATGGAAATATGGAGACTAAGCAGATAAACAAAATCAACACCTGAAATTAAATTGAACTTGAACGGACATGCAGTTTGCTTCCATCATTTGCATTGTATCAGGCATCTGTACACTGTGCAATATGTTTCATTCAACACATGGTTTGAAACCCAAAGGTAACCAAGAAAGAAATAAGTTGTTACAATTAGCATCTTTATGTAAAATTTCACATCCCACAAAACAATGCAATTGACACAGGGCTTACACAGAACATTGGGTGATATTTTGCACTCACTGTGATGGCTTGGAAATATAATTCACTGCACAATACTGACAGAATATTTACAGAAAATGAGAGCAATTATTAGTCTCTTATAAATAAGGTGACCAAATATTCCAGCCTTCTTTGAATACATGCAACTCCCTCCCTGATGAAGTCATGTCAGTTATTTTGCTCTAATGAGCCTTCTCCTATCCCCATCAATACCCTAAAAACAAAAGAAAGGTATCACACACAACCAAAAGTAGTCACACAACAACAAAACCCCATTCTTGTTATAAAATTTAAATTCTCAAATATCCTTTTAGTACTGTCTCATTTTAGTTCTGTTTCTACTGCTTTACTTCAGTGGGTTTCCCCTTTCCCTGAATGTGATGCTGGTCCCCACCTTGACAGGAACAGGAGGACTCTGGAGAAATGAAGTGTAAAAAGGCCTCATCCAGCAGGAAAACAAAAGAACATGGCTTGCAGGCAAAAGGAAGAGGAAGCTGAAGACCACAGAAGGGTTAAGAGACAATGGACATTTTGGTCGCCTTAGTTACAAGTCTCTCTGTCACCTGCATGCATGGACTTTTGTTTTAGTCTGTAAGTGTTGATCTCACAACCACACACAGTTCTATTCAAACACCAAACTGGTGAACAGAGTTATGAACAGCAATCACAAGGATGGAATAGCCTTTTCTCCCAGAAGTCACAAAACAAGGTACTCCTTGAAGTCTTCTTTCCAGCTGTGCATACTGGTCTGTACAAGTCCCATCTCCTGGTAGCCAGCACTTACCCTACAGGCATGACCAGCTCAAGCTGTGACCCTTTACAAGTTGTGTACGAGGTTGCCATTAAAGGTGACGTTCAGCAAGGTTACCACACATGGTTTGGGTACCACAGTTACCAGCAAATCACTTTAATGGTGACCAATATATTATAAGTTACTCCAACTACACACATATCAGAGAGGATTATTACAGAGACAATACTTTACACTCCTCTACCTGCAGCTTTCAGTTTGGTTTGGTTTGTTGCTGTTTTCTACATGGTGGTGGTCTCCCATGGCGCATAATGTGTTTTTCTAAACTATCCAGGATGGCAACAGCAATCCTTTGGACATGGGGATCAGTGTGGACATTTTCCTTGATGTTGTACAGATGCTGCAAACCACCTTCTTCAATTAACATGCTGCAGTATCTGGCGGCTGTAATAGGATTATAAAAAGGGAATTAAAAACAGAATTATCTAGGGTAAAGGTTGCAGATACTGTAAACACTGATTCAAATCCACTTTTATCTCCAGGCAGTATTTAAGACACTCCCTAAAGTGTCCACAGAAGTGCATGAGTACTTTAACAAGTGACAACACAACAGAGTTATTTGGACAGGACTCTAGCTGTAATCAGGTCTCTTACCAGTCTGTCTCAGCTGACTGGAAAGATATGCACAGTAATATGCACAGTATTCTCTCTTCCCCCCACCTCCTCTATGAGCATTTAAAGTGCACAAACCAGAATAAATAAAGCAGAGGAAATGGTAATCAAAAGCACTATAGTGTCTATGAGTATCCAAGTAATAATAGACCCTTTCCCAAAAACCTTGGTACAGAACAGTCACCAAAAAATGGTATCAGATATACCACATCATTTGTCCAGGTTTGGAGAGTGAATACTAACTAGTTTGCCAAATTTATTGATGGCCTCTCATTAGTTTTAATTTGCTACAAATGCTTTTACAGGGTTTTTTTCCACTTACATTCTGGAATTCAATAAGTTGATATCACACCCCCATCAGCTGCAGCATTATTAAGAGCAGGGAACAGCTATAAAAAGAGCTGTAGGGTGAATGTAATGTGCAAGCTCCAGAAGTTGTTATGGAAAGCTCAGGATGACTGTAATGCAATCCACAGGGCATTACCTCAGATGGGCCCAATTTCACCATTCATCTCAGTGATGCAACACCAGACTTGTTTTAATGCTGATGTTGAGCATTTCACTGGGATCACATTTACTGCAGTAATTTACTAATATTTTACTTAGGTTACCTCACTGAGGTGACTATGACATAGACAAACAGCAACAGAAGAAAAAAATATACAAAAAAATTTAAACCAATTAATTCCAGACTACTTTACACTGTCATCTATAAGAGGGAATCAAAATAAAAACCATCTCCTCTCCAGGACTACTAAAAGATTTCTTGGTACCAGGTGCCAAAAGCTAAAGATTTTCCTCCCAAATACATCTTCATATTTCAGAATTAAACACATTTTCCCCAGAGTAGGTTATCACATTTGCTACTAAACATTTGGGTTCTCTGCAACTTTGCCCAGAAGCTTCTGCCATCAACTACCATCAGAACTCAAGAATTCTGTCTTGATCTCAAATCAGGAGTAAGCCAAAACAAACCTCAGTAGAATGTTAAAAGCTCAGAGGTGAGGGCAGACAAAACACCAAAAATAAATAGAACAAATAGGACAACACAAAGTTAACAGAACTGAGGCAGAAAGAGAAATTACAGAGCCAAATTTAAAATCTGTTATCCAGATCTGACCAGTAAAACAATTCTGTCAGAGCAGTCTGACTTCAACATGAAATACCTCACAGATTTCTGGACAGTGCCCTGGGAACAGTGGCTCATTATATTTATGAGCTCTGTGAAGGGCAGAAAAACAGTATTCTGTGCGCAGTTATATATTATGTCATGTTATTGGTAGGTCCTGAATAGATGCCTTATCACTGCAGAAGCAGTGATTTATGGGACAGGGATAAACAAGCCTAGATATTATGCCATCAAGGAGACAAAAAACTGGCACAGAAAACACTTTAAATACTTTAGAAGAAATCTGCTTTATATAGATATATTGATGCCAAAAATTACTGTAAAAAAAGGCATTAAAAGTCATTGCTACTTGCCATGGTCATTGCTCTTAAATAAAAGCAATCTGATACCCAGCATTAATATTTCCATATTTTTTTTAAATAAAAACACATGTGAAAGCAAGAAACGTAGTTAAATCTTAAAAAAATCCACATTTTGGAATTAATACGAGGCATCTAACCATAAAATTTCAGTTAATAAAAGATGTAAGGAACTTGTACTACTCTCTTTTTTGCCCAATTTAGTCAAGCCGCAAATGTAGTTTCTCCAGAGGATTAGGAGCAAATATCCTAGAACTTCTTATTTTTCCCACTTCATGTTAGTGAATAACATACCAAAAAATCAGAATTTTAAGGGTAATATTCTCTCAATACATACGATTTTTGCTGCAGACATGCTGCATGGCCCACACTGCCCACAGCTGGACACCAGGTGTCATGAAACAGCCAAGTAGTGGAAAAAACGGATTGAAAGACCTATTAAAAAAAATAAAAATAAAAAGGACAGAAACAGTTACTTGCTTTACTACTAGATACTATTACTTCAGAGGTCATATTCCTGCTCATTCAACCCTCTGTTAACTACAGGAGACATTGATAAACATTAAGAGGCTGGTCTGCTGCATCTAAAACTCACTTAAGTCAACCACCTGCAATACCAGGTATAGTAGATATGTTTTTTTCTTTTTCAAACTCATGATCACAAGACAAGACAATAGTTACCTGTAAGCCACCATCTCACAATCTGGGGTTGGCCAATTCAAAATGGCAGCATGCTGTAAAATACAGAACCAAGAAGATTGACTGTTAAATACAAACATTGAAAAAAATAGAAAAGACTGTGATAAAATTCACCATCATTTCTGTACCAGCTGTTCAAGGAGAGATGTCCTCTGGCTACGACTTAATGTCCAGGCCTGCTCTCCTCGAGATATCAGATGAGCAATGATCCCTGCTGCAAAGTAGCTGACTTCCACCTCCACACTGTGCAACAATTTACTGATGTGGTCTATGAAGTCCTTCCACATTAATTCAGAATGGAGCTCTTTAACTTCAGCTATATTATTCTGGAATGGGGAAATAAATAATTTTTAAAAAAAGAGAAAACGTTAACAGAAGGATAATATGAGGGAGATAAACAAACTTGAACTATATTGTGTGAGTAGACACATTTGAGATCCCTGTACATCCAGGTGACAACATGCCAAAATACTACTTTTGCTTTAGGAAATGTTTCTAGTCTGTGAAGGAATTTGCTTCAAAACAAAGAGGTTTTTTCGTAAGTGATTTTATGCAATTAACATGTAGATAACACTAAATCAAAGGCTATTTTTAACATTCTCAAGCCCAATTACAAACAATTTCAGCAGTACAAAATTCTGCATTCCACTGACTTTCAATCTACTTTTTACATTTGGACTCATGTGAAGCCTCTCTCTCCTATCTTAAAAGTTCTTTTTATTTACTGTGACCATCAAGTTCAATATAATTGTTGAAGAAACAAGGAAAGAAACTATGTAAATTATGAATAATATACACTATAAGGATTAAAGAACCACCTAATAACATTGGGACGTGAAAAAATATCTTTTCAGATTAAGATAGGATAAAAAAAACCCTTTCAAAATTAAATTTTAAAAGTATATATTTCAGACTTTATCTTTTTCAACTCACCAGAAGTCCAAGAACTTTCTGTTGGATGGATGATTCAGATGGAAAAGACTGGATAAAAGAAATAAACAAAAGGTAAGCATTTATGCTTATTATTGAAACAGCTTTAATTATAAACCTGTGTTGATAACCCACTGCCAAATCCCCCTTCCTCACCTCTAAGACTCTCATGAAAAGTTCTAGCCCTTGGTTTTCAATAAAGTGCCGACACGTTGTTGGAGATTCATCTGTGAGGTTCCAAAGTGCACTCAGTGTGAACTTGAGGGTGGTATCTACAAGATTCTGATTTGTTTTCTGTTTAACTATTTGTAGAAGTTGCTGGGGAAAAAAAAAAAAACCATCAAAATATCAGCATATGTATTAACTCCTCTGCTTTTTTCTACACTAACTGGCAATGCATAGCTGTCATTTATACAAAGAGTAAAGATATACATGTTCAGAGCCAAATGATACAAACTAAACCAGCTACTAAACTTTTTACCTCCTCTCTGAACATGGTCGCCTGCAAAAGGAATGCCTTTATTTCCACAGTAATTACATGTGTAGGGCTATTACAGATGGCAAGTCATCCACAGAACTCAGAACCTTTACAGCAGTATTTACTTCAAATATTTTCATTTTGAGCATCTTTCACCTTAAACAATGATTTTCAAATCAAGTTACATCTTACTATTTTACTTTGCATTAACCGCATCAAGTTTTTCCACTCTGGCTTACCTTCTAACCAATTTGCACATGAATACATGTCAGTATGTTCTTAGAATTTTATCTCCTTATGCTTACTTTGTATCTTCAGGAACACTGTTAGTATGAACAGCTGGAGACAACGGGATGGCAGGAAGGCATCTGACTTACCCTAACAATGAAGAGTTCTGCACCAAGTTGAGCTGTTTGCTCTGTTGAAAGCTGGAAACAAACAAAAACAGATCAGCATTTTTATTTAGACTTTAGAAATGTTATCCTATCATCTCAAAGCTTAATTCCATACCTTTGCAGCAAGAATAGAAATTATGGCTACAGCCATCCTTTGCATGTTTTGATCTTCATGATTACACAGCCACTGCATAACAAGTTTGGCTGCTTCAAACCTGGAAGTTAAAAATAAAATTAATTTTCATAAGCCTTGCAAGTCCTAATAAAATAATGATGTACACAAGTAACACAAGTATGCTTCATAACCATCCAAAATATAAAGACAGTGAAAATGCAGATATTTTATGAGCCCTTGTCAGCTTTAGGCTGTTTGCTTAGGACCTCTTATTTCTAATTATATATCAAAGTGCACAGGGATTGCCCCAAAGAAGGAAGAAACATTTGGCACAATCTCCTGAAACATCAGACCATCACACTTCAAAGTATCTGGACAAAACATTTGAGTAGAAAAACATCTGCAAAAAGCAACCCCAGAGAAATGTTGACTTCTTTTACAGGGAATTAAGAACAGACACATCCAGGTGAACCCTGTGTAGCAAAGGATTTTTTGAGACCTATACTCAATGGTGTATATTTAGGTCAACAGGTCTAAAACATATAGGCCAGATAACTTCAGCACATTGGAATGATTTAAACTGAGCAAAACTGGGGCCAGAAACAAAGCTTCTGAAAAAAAATAGCCTGCAATGCTACAGCTCATTTCAACTGACATCTAAAACTTGCCTGTTAAATGGGACATCCTGAAGGATTCTGTCACTGCATAGTGAAAGAAGGCAATTCTTCTGCAGCTGTGAGAAATGAAAAATAATTGCTTCATTAGAAACACACAGATTTCAGAATACTTTCTCGCTATGAATGTATTTCCACGAGGCCCCAGGATTTGTTAAGGCCCACGAGACAGAGGATGGCAGAGAGGTTTAGCCCTGTACCTGCTGGTGGTTTGGGAAGTGCTCCATGGCCTTGAGCAGCAGGTGGGTGACGTCTGCCAGGAGGCGCACGGGCATGCCGGCCGCCAGGTCCTGCTTGGTGAGGTTGAAGACGCAGGCGCTGGCCGCCAGCTGCACGGGCAAGTTCAGGGGGTGGTTCCTCATGCCGATCACCACCAGCTGCAGCACAACAGTTCCACCCACGTTAGCTGCTCACACACTTGCACACAGACCCCCCCAGAACAATCTGCCTCCTGCTCCAGGCCACAACAATGACTCACAGCACCCACTTTCTGCCTCCCTTGTACTTGAGTGAGAAATCCATCTGGTGTGGTTTTAATTCTCAAGGAATAACATTTCCCTCTGCTCAGTGATTCAAAGCTGGCAACTTCTACTGCTCCAAATCCTTTCCCACAGCTTGTAGCAACCTCTCGAAGAAGAGGCTTTACAGATTGCAAGAAATTCCTAGAAAGAGCCAGGCTGGGATAAAATCACCAAACCCTCTCAGAGGTGAATGAAGCAGGACAGAGTTTCTGCAGGGTAATGATAATGACGTGATGCCTTGCTGTTTGGTGATGACCCATCTTGAATCACATCCTGAGCTGCTAGGTCAGGACAGACTTTTTTGCAGTTTCTTCCTGAATTAAGTTTTTAGGTATGTATGTTGATTGTGATCTTACCTACTAAACATCTAGTAATATTTTTCTTGTTGATAATTGACTGGCAGAGCCTTTTTGATACTGATGTCAGCAAATTTAAGGCCACTTGTTCAACATCAAAGAGGATAAGAAAAATAAAAACCATGTGTCCTACTGTTCCATTTTTTTAGGATCTCTACAAAACTTAAACCATCTCTGGTGTTCTAGACATGGAAAGCCAGTGCCTAGAATGAATTTCTATGGAAGTTTCTGGGCTTCAGCCCCATGAAGAACACTAACTATTCCATTAACCCATTACCATACTGGAGGGTGACAGTAGAGAAACTATCACTAAATTCTTATTATTACTGTTTTGTGAGCATCAGCAGAAGGCACTGCTGTGTCTGGTGAGTAAGAGTACACACACCTTTGATTAGAACCCAAACAGATATGATCCAATGACAGAATGCAGCATCTGAAGAGTATTTCATATCATATTCAAAGGTAAGTGAAAAAAATTAATTTACATGCTACTAAATTTAGATAATTTATGACAGCACAGAACAATTTTATCAAATACAAAACACTACAGGGCATCTTCTACACCACTCTTGTTTAAATATTATCAAAACTATTATTTTACCTTTAAAATTTCAGGCTTAGTTTTTTCCATTACATGTGTCAGGCTGAATAAATGAAAGAGTGCTTCTCTCACAAAGAAGGCCCGTTCACTGTAACGCTTCAGTGCTTCTGAAATCTGAGTTTCATTTGCTTCTCCTGACACCTGTGAACACAGAAATAACCTTTAGTTCAAGATGGCAACATTTTACTTTCAAAGTTTCATTGTCAAAAAATGCAAGCTTCAGTTTCAAAGGCAGTGATTTGGCCAAGTCCTTCAGTAAGCAAATGATTGCCAGCCTGCTCTAGTTTCCATTTAATGATATTTTCTCTGTTTATAACTGTAAGTTGTATAACTGAAAATGGTTTGTTCTTCAGTCCTACTATTTAATGAATCATTGCTGCAATCACTCTTTTAAAATTCTTAGGGCAGGATGCAGAACTTCTACTTAAAATGGCACATACAAAAAAAGCAAAATATTCATATATAATGTGTCACATTCTGTGCATCCTGTATTGTATACAGGCATAATTTTTGAAACTTCTGAGATCAGGAATATATTATAGCCTTCAGAGAACTGATAGCATCTTGGATTTTGTTTTATATTCTCTACTGATTAGAACAGGGCAACCCTGTTTACCTACATGTACAGCCAATTGTACCCTACATGAAAAATTTCCACTTGATTTCATATTCTCAACGATAATATCTGCCTAGTGCTCATAATCAAATTTCACAGGGCTGCTGTAAATACAGTAATATTTAATTCTGCTGTTTCCATGAGTTCTGTATCTTGTTTATTCTTTAGCAGTAGCTAGACTAAGCAGTTGAATATTTCAGTAGAGTTACTAATGCATTTAGGTCACAAAAAATAAGAAAAAAAAAGAAATAAATAAACCAAATAATAGCCTACAGTCACTTCTTATACAGTCACTTCAGAGACAACTATGACTTAAAAGAAAAAAAAAAGGAATGCAAACTGCATTTTGCTAACCACAATGCCACAAGTCCATTGTGACTTTTACAATACTAGAACCTTCTTCCTTCCTGCCTTTTCATGGCACAGACAGTTCCAGGAAGCAAGTATGCTCAACAGCAAGGATTACATTGCATTATTTTATACCAAACACGAGGGTATAACCTCCTGATGATGGGTATCATTATACCAAAGGGGAATTTGCTTTCTCCAATGACACATTTCAACATTCAGACACTTCACCATCAGTTGTGACACCTAGGTATCCAAGAGACCTGGCCTCTAACAACAGTCAAATGTTTCAGGGGAAAAAAATACAAAATTGTGTAGTTATGTTACTCCACTTGCCTATAACAAGAGCATCCTGAATTTTAAAACTGAAGGTGAAAACTAAACTTGCACAGAAGACAGACTGAACTATGGACATATTGCTCTCTTCCTCATTCATTCTGCAGATTCCATCATCCTCAAGACACAGCAGAAAACTCAGCATCAATGATGATACATCCCTGACATGTCTAAAAAACTTTTAATTAATTTTGACCTGCTCATTCTCCAAAAACTGCATTCAGATTCTACAAAACAAGGAATGATGTCTTGTTGCCTGGCTGTAAAAGACAAATGCACTTCAGAAAATATCATCTCATTCTAAAGGGCTAAGTAATTGAGGATTTTCAATTGGGTAATTGAAAGAAGAGGAAGTCTTTCATCCTAAGTTATTGCTTCTTAGGTGTTGTATTCATCACCAGAAGACCTTTCAAGATGGGTAGAAATATTGTAAGAGGAAACAGCAGTGGTGATGGAGCATGACAGCAGCTGAGTTATTCAGCTTATTGTATCTGCTGTGTTAATCATGAACTGCTCAAAGCTTATGCAAATTCTACCTCCACCCCTTACACACTGCTGACTTACGCCAGATACTGTCTGGAATCCAGAGAACATTATCCCACTAAGCAACTTCAGACCAGACAAAGTTCAGCTCTCTTAAATATGGTAAATCAGGATCTAAAGTTCACTAAAAAGGCACAGAAAACAGATAGCTCTTACAATGTATATATATGGTATATTATGTAAATTTAGCAGTTGGTGTCAAAATTAAGTAGGAAGTTCACCTAATGCCAGTAATTATAATTAACAGCTTAAAAAAATGAACCTACAGCCTCCTACTGAAACACACACATACATTTGTTACAAACAATTAGCTCTACTTTCCCTGCACATTCTACTTTTCAGTGAAGTTAATTCCCCCACTTAACCTTCAGGTTTCCTTCTCCTGTTAGGAACTCTGAGTAGCCGGCGTCGGTAGCTAGCAGTCCTACAAACTGCATGGTGGGCCGCTGCAGAATGAATGCTTGTACAGCTTTATCTGTGACATGTTTCCTTCCAGAAATGTCCAAAGACACAAGGTTAGGCAAGATGTCTTTCTGTTCCAGTAAACGAAGAGCTATGTCCGATGTGAACTGTTTGTCATCCGAAATATCAAGGTGATTCAGGTATTTTAGTTCTCTTATAACATCCAGAATCTGGGTTGTGGTCATTTTCAAGCATTTCAGGTGGTGCATGGTCAAAGACTTGAGGCGGTCTTTGCAGGTGAGGAGTGCTGTTATGTCAGTGACGGAGGTGTTGGATATATCCAGACTTTCCAACCTGGGAAGTGAAGCAACATCTGCCAAGTCCTCGTTGTAGAACAGCACATTGGTGATGCTCAAGGCGCGCAGCCCGGACAGCTGACTGAAACACCTCTCATAGGGGTCTTCCAGAGAAAGAGTCAGTGAGTTCAGCACCAAGCACTGCAGATTCTGCTGGATCCACTTATTGCTGCCCAGTCCACTGATAATGTCTGTGATGGTAATATCTGCATTCACCCCCGTGGCATCCAGCTCCACCAGCTTGTGATGGCAGAAGGCTTTGCGGAAAGCCACGGCTGAGATTTTGGCTTTGCGGATACAGGCGCGCTTCAGGCGCATCTGGTTGCCTCGGAAGATGCCCACGGTCCCATCGTTCAGCAGCCCTGTGGGAAAACAGCATCAGTGCTTGGCTCCAGTGTTACACAGCACCACTTTGACATTAAAAACCCAAAGGGTACAAAGTATTGGCAGAGGAAATTAATTACAAAGTAGTTTGTCTTGGATCATTACACCACCGATCCCAAAATGGTACATTTGAGATTGTGCTTTGAAGATTATGATGTCATGTTTGGAAAATTCCAGGTTTAAGAATAGGACAGATAAACAAGAAGCAGTAAATACACAATACCTGTTTGGTTCAGAAAATGGAACACACAATAAATAAAATATGGGTATGTTTCAAAAACAATCAGACTGCTGCCCTCATTTGCTGTATTTTTCTCACTGAACTGGTTAGAGTGTGCTAAAACCTGAATTTCAAAATTTCTAAATGTAATTCTCCTCTGACCACAGTTCCATTAACCTCAAGATTGTACCACCTACCAGTGACCTGTTCTCATCTTGCTTTAACCACATAATCTAGCATTTAATTGAATTCATAAGCATAATCAATACTAAATTAAGCCAATTAAGTTCTGTATGAAGAAGGTAGGAGTGTTGCTCAGAAACAAGTTGAATGTGAGAAAAAAACCTAAGAAGTGTTTCAAAGAATAGAAAGAGGAGGGCAAAGAAAGGGTGGGAAGGAGAAAAAGACAGCAATGAAAAAAAGAAAAAAACCAACAATCTTGTTTATTATATTTTTACTCTGTAGAAAGAATGCATAAGTAGCCTTTTCTTGCAAGACACTGGTAACATCCTAACTGAAACAATATATTGAGTTCCCTGCATGGAATTATCAAAAATGCATTGAATATACAAATATGAAATCTTGGTGTCTTATCAACAGGAGGATTACGAAAAGCCACGTGAAGGGTACAGTTGCACAAGCATCCACACAAAAGGAGTAGGCAGAACATGTCCTAGTTTTGCTCCTACAGGGTTATAAATGTCAACACTCCTGGCTTTTAATCTCCTATCTTCACACATACCTAACAAAGAAAATGAAATTAAAATGCAGTCTATTTGAATAATAACATCATTGCCACTACAGTTGGGATTTAAGTCATGGGCTAGTAATTGCCTCAGTGACAACAGCAAATTAATACAAAGATCTGCAGACCTTTCTAAGAGAAAATAGTTCAGGCATTTCAAGCAGTCAGAGGACTACTTTCCTCTTCTGAGGGGAAAGCAAAAATATAGGATGAAACAACTGGTATGGAGCAGAAAAAGTAAAAGTAATAAATATAATTATTGTTTGGTTAAAGTATCACTAAATTACTTCTTAATCTTTGCTTATGTCTTCATTTAAGGGCCAAGGGTCTCTCTCTGCCCTACCTTATCCACACCATATTTACCTGCCACACATTTTTCCATCCTGAATTCTCTGTTTTGGTGATGTTTTGGTGTCTGGAGTGTCTTCACCATTGCCAACAGTGGCAGTAAGTTTCTGGTAATTCAGTTTACTTGAATCTGACTTCTTGGACTCTAAATAATTCCTTATCAGAAAGTAGTATATATTAATTACCTTTTTTTTTCCTTTGAGCTTGACTTTTGTCTATTCCCACTGTTACTTCTGATCAGAACAACTTGAGAAAACCAGAACACCAGTGCTTGCCTAGTAATAACTAAATAACTCTGCACCTATAGGATAGGGTGTTTGATCTGTTTACAATAATTTTTCTAGTACCATGTCTCATTTCTTAACAAAAGTCTCCAGAATCTCAATGAATGAGTCTCTTATCTCTTCTCTAGCATAATTTATACCTTTACTTTTTCATGATAAGACATTTTATTACACAATTTCATCATGCTTAAAGCAGCTCTCTCCTCAGAGATATGCTGACAGAGAACCAGTGAGCCAGAACACAAAATGTAAGAATACCATAAGGTGTTTATACCATTCTAAAACTGAGTGCTTTGAAATAAATTATTCCATGTCAATAAAAGTGTTGAGAGATGAGAAACTGCTTTAATGAATCACAATTTTTTTAGCTTAAAGTTATTTTCTAGCTTAATCATAGGGGCACACAGTGGAAAAAAAAATCAATTAAATGCTCTTCAAGAGGTATTGTTGCTACAAGCAGTAGAATCATTCTTTTTTCAGAAGTGATTGAAAGAAGATTGAAGAATGTTCAAATAAAGGAACATTAAAATCATAAACCAAGACAAAGAACTTTCTATTTAGATCTATGTGGCAATGCAAAGCTCAGCTGAAGCTGTGTAAAGCAAAAATAACAAAAATTCTCAATTAAGGGATCACAGAACTGTTTTAACAGCTGCAGCAGCAGATTCTACTAGAAAATATAGCAGAACTGCCATGTTACATTCCAGTGAAATATTTTCACCACTGACCCACAAATGATGGTTTTTACCATGAAATGCCATCGTCTGCAGCAGTCGATCAGCCACTTCTTGAGGGAACATTCCTGGCTCCTGCAAGCAAAATGTTCCATCTTGCCTTTCTGTGCAGAACTTCTCTAGGTTGGCAGTCAGGAAATTCAAACAGATATCAAGTAAAGAATATGGAGAAGCTTCCTCCTGTCATATGCAAAACACAATGAAACAAAGGAGATTTAGTCAAGTCGTTCTCTCTATAAACCTTCCATTACTCTATAATGTCATTTTTATTAGTCTGGCAAATATTACAAGAGGAGATGTCTCCCTCAGAGCCACACAAAGTCAGGTCACACAATAAACAATTGGGCAAACTGTTGGGAGCCTCCTTCCCCAGGCACCCCCAGAGCCACATCCAGTCACGTCTGCTGTGCTTTGAACCCTACTTGTGTTCCCAGAGGAAGAAAAGCAATTGCTGAAAAATAATTTTAATTTATGAAGTCTACTGGGAATTAATCAATCAAGACAGACTCAAAGAAGATTTAAAAATCAAATTATACTTCTGGATTTAAAATATTTATTTTAATTTTTCATTAAGTCAGTATATTAGAAGTCTACTACCAACTCACATAAGAAATGCAGAGACTGCAGATAAAATACATATATAGGAGTAATTTTTGATACTGAAAAGGACAGCTAGAGCTTCACATCAAAAAAGGAAACCCAAAAAGAACTAGTTTAATTCCAAATCTTGTGCAGCAATAAATTGACATCTATTACAATAATCCTCTTCCCCTTTTCAGGTGCTCTGCACTTGAAAATCATCTATAGCAGAAATCTGGGTACAAAGGACAAGGCAGAATATAAACTTGATCTTTTCCTCCAGAGTTTGAGATTGTATACTGATACATGAAAAATCTCAAAGGGTTGTTTTTTTTTTATTCCACATCTAATAATAACCTACTGTTTTCAGCCACACAGATTAATCAACATAAAGAATGACTCTCAGCACTGTGAATCATCCCCAGCACCACACAAAAGAAGGCTGAGTGACTGGTACATACTCCCCCAGACAATATTGAAAATAACAGCATCAACTGTTGCCAGATCTCATCTGTAGGAAAAATAGTAGCTTCCCTTTTATATAGAAAGTTCTGGATAATTTCACCTTTCTCATCTCATTTAACTTCTGTTGCTTTGCTTGCTTAATATGCTGATCACAGGAGTACTGAAATATGTAAAAGGTTATAGAGAAGAAATATAAATAAGTTTACATAGATAAGTATTCTAAAATAAGGAGTACACGTTTGAAGATTGGGAGGTACCAGATTAGGGCAAAAATGGAATGAAGTCCATCTTGGATGAATCATGTATTGACAATAACTAGAGACTGCAGTTTAATAGCTCCTGAAGAATTAAGGACAGGGTTGGGAAACAAAATCTCCAAATTACTCAAATGCAAGCTCTTTTTGCAGCTTTTGACATGCAACTTTCATTCCTCAAACTCAGTTTTGCTAAGTGCTTAAGTTTCATGATTTTTTTTTTCAGCTATATTATTACATTGTATTGTTATAAAAACAAGAGTTACTTTGTGATGCAACTTGCTCCCATACCAGGCAATTTTGGCTGCCTCCAATCTTAAATGGATAAAAAAACGAAGAACAGAATTTGGAATTGTGAATGCCTTTTGTTTCTTTTTAGTGTGCTATGATGCCTGATTGTTTTAAGATAGTGCATTTTTTATATGCGATGGAAAAATTTCCTTTAAACTTGAAATCAATACATATACCCAGAACTTCTATGACAGCTGATGAATCAAACAAAAATCAGAATCTTTACTCAAAGGTGTATGAAAATCATTCCCAATGAAGCAAAGACATCCACATCTCCATTAGATCCTGTGTTCCTAATTTGATGATCAAAGATGACAAAATCAGAATAGTTGCTCTCTTAATTCCTCCTGGAACTGTTCCTTCCTGCTGCCAGAAAAGCTGAAACACTTTAATGTTTCAGTGAACAAACTCCAATGAGAATTTTTAGCCTTGTAGATAGGCCACTGGCATATGACTCAGAAGACTATTTTTTCAACCAGTACCTCTGAGTGGCCAATCTGTCCTCTGGAAATGTGAGTTTAATTTTTACATAATCCCTCTGGAAGTTCATGCAGGGCATCCCCATACAATCAAGGAACAAAAACCACAAGCAGGGATCAATTACATTTGCAAACAACGCGGTTTCGTTTTTATTAACTCCACTCATTCCCATTATAGGAGACATTTGTAATATTTCTTCAACTTGCTGCCAAAAGGCTGAGGAAACACCCCAACAAAGGCTCCTGAGGTAACCTGGGCAGAGAGGCAAAATGTTTTTATCTGTATCTAATAAAGTCCTCTGACAAGCATCCTATAAACCACTTCCTAGACTATCTACTACTGAAATAGAACAGCTCAAATGCAGTCTAGAAGCCTTTCATGTGAGCTGGAGCCATTCTCTTCCTCACTCCTCTATATTTCAAGACAATATTGCCCAGTTAAAATTGTATTTAAGCTCTTACAAGGCCAGAATTTCAGTGGTTCCTTTCTCTAGCTCTGCTTTTGAATGTCAGGTTGAAGACAAACCTGGCATTTGTTTTCAGATCACCTTCTGTCTAATGAGACACTATAAACATATGTCAACCATAGCAGAGCATTTAATTTTTATTTTTTTTTTATGTAATACACATCACCCAGCAGTTTTTGAGTAGATCTTCCATTATGCTATTTTACTTTTTCATAGTCATCTTAATTATCTGATACTTCAATTAACCTCACAGTTTCTTTCATTACATCAAATTAATTGAGCAGCCAGGAAACAAATATAAAAATTAATTCCTCAAACCACAGAATTATGCATTATATGATACAAGCTGGGGTGTCTTTATTAACCAAAACATATATTATGAGAATAATGTGACACATCTAAAACCTAGCTAGCTTATGGAATAACATAAAAAGAAGAACAATTGCATTTAGATGGGCTTTCAAAGGCCTATTTAAATTAATTATTTTTAAAAAAACAACTTTTTAAGTGCTCAGTATAATCAAGGCAAACCAAAAGTGTGCAGGGGGATGGGGTAAACTGGCCTCTAACAGTAATCCAATCCAGTGGTGAACTGAAATGCAAAACCTGCTTCATCTTGATGTTACCAGTTCAGCTTCGAGCTCATGCCAGGGCAGTTGGAAAGGCTCTCCCAAAGAACATTATCCTCCATATTACCTTTTGAGAATTCCATGAATCAGCTTTAAATACTACTAGATTATATTCAATACATATTTCAAAGTACAGTTAAAAAGCAAGAAGAGCTTAAGGGGACACATTAAGCACCAGGAATAAGTTAGAGAATAATCTTAACCCAAACATTATAAACTCAGATTAACTGTCTGAGTGTGAGTATCAAAATAAAATCCTTTGGGGAAGCATCACCAGGCAAGTTCCTGCTCATATAACATTACCTAAAGAAAAATAAGAAACAGATATAACTGCTGTTTTCTGTCATTCATTACAATCTAGCTTTGGAGGAAAAAAATATTATATTGCTGTGTAGGCCTTTCTCACTACAGGGGTTGTGATCCTACCAACTCCAGCCTGGCAGATTCAGTTCCTAAAGGCTCTGCCTCTCAGACTCATTAAAAATCAAATTATTTTTTCCCTAGGTAGTGTTTTGTGTTGGCTGGTTCTTTTTCCTCCCTCAATAAACCAGTATGTAACTAACACTGGAAGACAAATAATTTCATCTTTAACAGAACCCTGTCTAGGATGTTCTCCCGAGGTTTTACGCCCAACTGCAGACTCAGTATGACAAACCCCAAACATGCAAAATCTCTGTAAGCTCAGCCCACCTGCTTTTCCCTCTCTGAAGTCTCAAAGGATGAGATGGGTACAGGATTAGGGATTTTTCAATCTGTGCTGGGCATTTCTCTCAAAACATTAACAGGAAAAGAAGAGGTAATTTACAGCCTCAGTCTTTGGTGTTGGGTGTATCATGTTTTCCATCTGTTTTCCACCTCTCCACAACCCCAAAACTGTACTTACTTTCTTAAAAACTAATATTCTTATAACAATTAAGAAATAGCAACTCAAGCAACAGCCATCAAAATTCTTGAGTGCAAATAAAGGAAAGGCAGTGAAAAAGAAATAGTTTCATGATTTATGCTACTAAGAAAGCCTTATGATTATCCTATTTAAATTAAGTTAAATAGAATTAAACAGAAGTAGGTGATTCATTAGCCAGACTCAAGGAAGGATTATGCTCAAAACCCCAATTTAACATTAACTATTCTGGCACAAAAAGTGGGAACATACTGATTAAAGCTGCTACTGACACCAAGTCAGCAGCGATCACCAGAAGCCTAAAATGAAATAGTGCCCCATTAGTACGACACAGTAAGGCCACTTATTTCAAGATTAATATCAAAAACTTCAGATACAAGTTCATCAACTAGAAATGATAAAGAGTGGAACCAGAGTGGTGTGCTGAACCACAAAAAAAGAGTGAAGCAGCCAAAGAAGGTTCCAGGAGAAGCATTAAAAAAAAAAAAAAAAAAAAAGGAAATATTAAGTCACTTTCAAGACACTCAGGAGATCTCACAGGGCTATTTATGTTATGAGATATCTGCACCATTTCAGTTTAAAGGTAACAGCTATTAGAATATTCTGAGGAGGAAAAGCACGTTGGGACAATGTGCAATAGGACATAAACTCAGCTTTTCTTAGTCAAGATCAAAAGGTGAGAGATACAAATGCTACCCATAAAAATAAATAAAGCACAATGAATGTAAACTATAGACAGAGAAAAGCCATTAAGGAGAAGCACACTGTGAGCACAGCAACAAAGGTATACAGAAATGAACTGTAAGTTTTACCATGAATTTAGACATCAGTACATACCGAAACAAGGAAATTCTACCCTAGTTCACTGACTGGAAGAGCAGTTACAAAATGTACCTACTTCAATAACAACGATACATAACTTTATTATGGCGATTGACTGAAATGAAGCTTTTAATGACAAGAGATGAGAATAGATTGCCCAGGAAGTTCCTGCTAGTCCTTGAAAAGCAAATATGCACACTCATGTCTGGAGCAGAGGAGCAATCCAAACAGCTCCCATATGCTCTGCTCCGACCTGTCTGGAGCAGAGAAAGGCTGTTCCTTTGGCAGCTCCCATGGAACAGCTCAGCGAGACCCACGCACTGTGCCTTGGCACGGCTTCCTCCACATAAACCCTGGACAAAGCGATTCCCAGTGGGAAGCGCTGCTGGGGCAGGCAGGAGCCGCAGGAGGCACGGGCGGCTGGGCTGTGCCGGGCTGCGCCCTCACGCCGGCCGGCCGAGGGGCTGTGCCCCGCTCCGCCCCGGCGGCCGCTGGCACCGCTCGGAGCTGTGAGGAGCCGCTCAGGGCGGCGGGCCGGGCCGGCCGTCATCGCCCTGCGGACAGCGGGGCGCAGCGAGCCGGGATCGAGCCTCCCTCTGTGCCGCCCGCCGGGCTCCGAGCGCCCTTTTACATAACGGGCGACAGCGCTGCGGTTACACAACGAACGGCGGGGCTGCCCCGGCCCGGCCGCGGTACCGGCGGGACGGAGGGAGGGGAGGGGGCCCCGCCTGAGCCCCTCCGCCGGGCTTGCGCCGCCGCCATGGCGGCCCCTTCCCCAGGGTCACCTCCGCTACCTGCGCCGGGTCCGGCACCCCGGGGCTGCAGGCGAACAGCTCCCCTTCCCTTCCTGCCTCCCTCCTTCTCTCCCTCCCTGCCCGCCACCCCTCACCGCCCCCTCAGTGCCCCCTCACCATCGCGGCGCTGGGTGCCGCCGGCGAGCGCCCAGCCAGCCGGTCCCGTCGCTGGGTTCCTTCTCTTTTCGCTTTCCTCGCTTTCCCTCCCTCCCTTCCCCCGTGTTTACCCCCACCCCCCCCCCCGACCTGGAAGTGAATGTTGCCTCAACCGGCCGGGAACCCGCCTCCCTTAAAGGGGCTGCGCCAGCACAGGTTCGTGCCGTGCTGCAGGAGAGGAGCCCCGACACTCGTGTTTAAGTCTCGGAGTGTGGGGAGAAGGAGCCATTGCGCAGCAAAGCTCATCAGCCTCTCGTTACCAATGTGTGGGACCTTTCCTGCGTCCTGGTTGCTCCGGTAGTGGAGCCGGGGCCCGGGAACTCCGCAGGTCCGGTGAGCGCCCGGCTGGAGCAGGTGAGCAGAGCCCTGGGCGCCTCCCACAGCCATGAACTGGCGTCAGCTTCACCCTTCGTGCTCTCAGGCCTCTGCAATTCAAACGTTTCCTGCACAAACTGGTTTATTCTGCTAATATGAATGATAACCTGCGCCAGTACAATAGGTTTCGCTGCCTGCTTTGGAGGGGAGATTTGCTGTAAGCATAAACCATTCCATACAAAGTAATTTCAGGTTTCAGATAACAGTAGTAGTGAAGAAAACCTGTCTCCCGACCAATACATACAATATACTGCTGGTCAAGAAAATACAGTTATTTTTTGTTTCAGGATACAAAGTAAAGGGTGATACAAATACCCTATCCAAATAAAATTAATTAGAATATAGAATGTATGTAAAAGAACTGCTGATTGAATAACTGCTGTTTGCAAACCAGCAGGACACATAAATATTAAGGAACAATTGCTAAAATGATTTATGTTTTTGTCTTCACAAGATGGCAAAAGATTCTATAAATATATGAAACACAGTTTTACCAGTTTAAGGACTGCATAGCAAAGGTCAGATATAGTTCCAATTCTTTAGATTTGGCTGCTGACATACAGAAAATAAATTACATACTCAGAATCTGACAAGCACAGAATTAAGAATCTTCATGTTCTGAATTTAAACACTCAAATACCTAATCTGCTTAGAAGAAACAACTTATATAATTATGGACACAGATATTAGCTTAAATAAGGAAGCAGCTCATACTATTATTCTTAGTCTATTACATTTTTCTTCCACTTCACAATGTCTTTGCAAAATTCCAGGCTATTCTTCCAATGTCTTTTAAATTCACTGGTTCACACTGACCTATCACCAGATGCCTTGTTTTCCAAATTTATGATAGGAACTGGGCTCAGACAGTGAAAACTTACAGTGACAGACTGACCCCCTGTTCCCAGTGCCTGTTCTTGGCCTGCCTCACTGTACTCAGGAATCCTCTCCACTCCTGGTGGAACAGCCATATGGTTGTGTTGGCACAGGCTCAACATCAGCATCAGAAACTGCAAAGACAAAATCCCAGCAAGGACAGACTCTTCAAGGATTTAAACTAATAAACTCAAGGAATTTCTACTGGCCTGTGCAAGCTGAAATGTTTTCAAAGCTGGATTTCAAGAGGAACATTATTGCTGGTGCAAAAGCAGTTCTTCTTCTAAAGACCTCATCCTGAGTGGAGATTGACACAGGCATTCTCAGAGTGCAGCCAGCATTGGGCAAGCAATGTGTACAGCCTTGTGTACCCACTTGGGAGTGGGTTTTGGGCAGTACACATTAAAAACAAGACTACAGCTGCATATGGAAAATGTGTTTTAATTTCAAGTCAAAGTTTTAACACTCTGCAAAGTTTTAAGGAGATAATTTAGAGGTTATTACTGGTGTTTCAACTCTGCACCAGGCAGGGTTTGCTACCAGTCCAGCTGGTGGTGGTTGGTCACAATTAGCTCAAGCCCTTAATAAAGGATAAGGCTTCTTCCTATGGGAGACTGCACAAGATTTAACTCAGTTTTATTTATCCCAGCAACTCGACAAGCTGGTGTTATCCTACTGAAATAATTTGGGACAAAACATTTGCAAATATTGCAAATATTATTTGAAATTTATTTTAATTCAGATTAATTTTAAGGAATTCATCACAGAGATTTCTAATGTGTTACTTTACTCACAGAAAATTCAGTTAGTGTTCAGAACTGCTGGAGTTGGATAGTGTGTCATTTTTGTATGAGTATTCTATTATCATATTTGGGTTAAATTAATCCATAATGTGGGTGCCCATCCCTGGAAGTGCTCAAGGCCAGTTCAGATGGGGCTTTGAGCAACCTGTTCCAGTGGAAGGTGGATGGAACGAGATGGTATTTAAAGTCCCTTCCCACCCAAACCATTCCGCGATTCTCAGATCACCGGAGAACCAGGGTTTGTTGCGTGTTGAGCGCTTACCAGTCTCTGGGTGTTCCCAGTGCAAAAAGCACCTGTGAGAGCTTTTGTGGCACCACAGAAAGGAGCGCTGGCTGAGAGCAGTCTCACAGCAACACCCTTTTCTAAAACGGATTTGGAAATTATTGAGCTGTTAATCCAGACAAAATCATGCGGGAGTCAGACTGAGGAACGCGGAAAGCAGCCGTGCTCCTAGGCCACGCAGAGCCCAATTAACGTCTTGTCATGTCTCAGTTCATGGGTTGTGCCGAGTCAGACCTCGGGAATACTCTGAAAGTAAAATTCTATCAGTGTGTTATCGCTTAAAACTGCTGAACCGTCAGAGTTCCCGGTGACCCTGGGAGGGTGCCGCGCTGCTGGGCAGCACTAAGTCGAAACTGTAAGGAAAGGAGGGCCGAGAGCGGCTGGGGAAGAGGCCACAGGAGCGGCAAGAGAAGAGGGCGGGGAAGGGGCGGGCGGGGGCGGGGCTGGGTGCGAACGGGCGGAGCGATCGGGGCTGGCGGGGAAGGGGCGGGCGGAGGCGGGGCTGGGTGCGAACGGGCGGAGCGATCGGGGCTGGCGGGGAAGGGGCGGGCGGAGGCGGGGCTGGGTGCGAACGGGCGGAGCGATCGGGGCGGGCGGAGAAGGGGCGGCCCCCGGGGGCGGTCCCGACTCGAGCGCTCGGCGCTTGCGCCGTGACCCAGCGCGGCCATGGCCGGCTTCATCAACTTCGCGGACGAGGAGGAGGTGCGGGCGTACCTGGAGAACTTGCACGTGGAGTACAGCTACCAGTGCTACAAGGAGAAGGACCCGGAGGGTAAGGCCCGCCCGCCGCCCCCGCCCGCCGCCGCGGGCCCGGCGGGAGGCTCAGCCCGTGTCCGCGCTCGCAGGCTGCCAGCGCTTCGCCGATTACCTGGACGCCGTGAAGAAGGACTTCGTGGCGGCGGCGCGGGTGCTGCGCGATAACTGCGAGGTGCACGGACACAGCGAGAGCTGCTACAAACTGGGGGCCTACCAGGCCCTCGGCAAAGGTGGGCAGGGGGGTTCTGGTGCCCGGGTCGCGGGGGACTGCACCCCCTCCCCGGGCAAGCTGTTCCGATACCTGGCCACCTTCACATCTGACCTTGAAGGAACAACTACCTGTCCCGCCCCTTTCATGGTCACCTCATACAAGTTGGGGGAGGATGGAAGACCTAAAATTGCTTCCTTCTGAAAATCGTCTCTATGTTAACAATATAATTATTTTTTATATATAATTGCATCCCTTTAACAGGTAAGTACAGCCAGTGCTCAATGTTGCTGCATATTCAGTTCATAACATTTCTTCTTGTCAGACTGTTTTCAGTGAAAGAAAGAAACACACTCACAAACTAGTAACATGCATACCTAAGTAGTCCCCAAGTTTGTTTAAAATCTATTTGCTGGCATAGTAATGGAAAGCACTAAAATTAGTCAGAAATCTTCCAAATAATAGTACTGGTAAGAAACAGTATTTTTTCTGTAGTTCAAAACTACTAACAGTCTTGGTGTAGGTATACTGACAAAACAGTATTTCCTAGTGTAACATATTAAATCCATGGATATAGTAGTGGGAAGAGTGTTTTGTGAGTCCGGGTTATTTTCTGGTTACCAGTACTGATTACTGGTGAGTATAGGAGAATTATCTAAGTCAAAGACATTAGCAAAATGTTTGTCACTGAGACAGCAGTAATGTCTCTGAAGTCCTAAATGTTGGCTGTAGTGTCTGAAGTGATAAATGCTGTATTTCCAGTGGCAAGCATTTTGAAATGCAGAAAGCTCCCAGCTCTTTTAACATGTCCTCACAGTAATGTTTTCATTCTTGGCTGACAGGTGGACTCAACCCAGATTTGAAAGCTGCCTACAAATCTTTCATGAAGTCATGTGAGAAAGGTGGGAAGAAGTCAGCAAATGCCTGTCACAGCGCTGGGCTGCTGGCCCAGGATGGGAGAGCCAACAATGATCAGCCTGACCCTGTTGTCGCTAGAGACTATTTCACAAAAGGCTGTGATGGCAATTTTGCTCCCAGCTGCTTCAACCTGAGTGTGATATATCTGCAGGGAGCACCTGGGGTCGCCAAGGACATGAGCCATGCCTTGAAGTACTCGCTGAAAGGCTGTGAGCTGGGGCACGTGTGGGCTTGTGCCAACGCCAGCCGAATGTACAAACTGGGAGATGGTGTTGAGAAGAATGATGCTAAGGCAGAGGATCTGAAAAACAGGGCAAAACAGTTGCATAAAGAACAGAAAGAAGCTGCAAGTTCTCTAACATTTGGGGAGTAAAACTTGCAGTTGCAGATGTTAAGACTGTGGCTTTTAAATGGCAAGTGAACTTGTTATTTAAATTGTGAGCGTACAGTTTTCATTTAAATTAATATCCTGAATTTGGATATGCAAATAAAATTATATTTTTGTGGATTCAACAAATGACTGTCTCTGCTGTGCCTTTCTGTGTGTTTCAGTGTACAAGTTCTTAAGTGTGTTTTGCTTAGAACCTTCCGTTCTTTTTAAGGAAGCCAAAAACTTGTGGTCTTTTGGGAGTCCCCATGGTTTCAAACACAAAGGATCTCTTTTGTGTCAAACACTTCAATATCCAGTCTTGTGCTCTGACCAGTTCTAACACACACAACAATCACAACTGCAGGTAATCCCAGTTTGGGCAGTCTGAACTGTTCCATCTCTCACAGGAATTTTCAGAACTTTGATAGCTGCACACTCGTGTGAGCTGCTCTAAGGCATGGATATTCATCTGTAATTCCGTAGGGCTAGATCAGTTCCTAGCTCCCTTACTTCCTTCAGTTGCCAGCTGCTTTGTGACTGTGCCTGTCATATGTGCCTCAGTGCTTCAGATTGCTCTTCCAACACATGTGATTGCCCCTTATTTGATCACACACAAACAGTTTTACCTTCTTGTTGGCTTCTGGAACATTATGTTCTATTTTTTCCAATTCGGATTTAGGGAACAAGGTGCTAACTCATCAGATCTTGGACTCAAATCCATAGCCTATGTGTGTATATATATATATATACACACACAAACTGTAGCTAAACATACAGATTCAGAAACAGCTGTTTAAATAAGCAGGGCAGTGTTTGTAAACGCATTCATGTGCTGACAGGGTCATTTGTTATCTTGGTATGTGTAAATATATGTGAAGTTTGTGGTGTGTATGTTTTGCTGTAAATTTACTACTCAGAACCTGAATCCTCTGGCTCTGGACTAAATAAAGATACGAATTTTGCTATTGAAATAAGTCAAGTGGGATTGAAAGCAATATTACTTGGGCTGTGGCTACAAGTGAAAGCAGAGCTGTTTGAATCTCACTGCAGGTATGAGTTAAAGCAGCTCTTCTAATTTAAGGGAGTTCTTGGGAAGGATGTTTGCTGCTGGAACAGAAACACAAGCAGCACAGCACAGTGGTGACACAGGCACCCTGTAACAACAGATGGCAGTGTATGAAAGCTGCACACTGGTGTGGCTCTGGTATTCAGCAGCCTGGAAAAAAAAACAAATAGCAGTGGCAAAATCAGAGTAATTTTTCTATATGAGTTATTATTTTTTGGCAGTTTAGAAGGGTAAAGCTTTTAGAGGAACACTCATTTCCTGATTTTTTGCTAGGTACTATTTTGGGCATTTGTTTCACTTGGGAAAGGTAAGTAAATGCTACCTCTGTGGAGTGTTACACTTGTAATAAAAGTTTGGAATCCATGTGTTCAGGAGTAGGCAGTTACAGGTGGGTCAAGGCACTGGAGAATTGGGTGGTATTTTAAACTCTGTAATGTTCACTGCCACAGAGTACCTTGCTCACATCCTCAGCCCAAGCACCAGAGCACTTTTCTTCCAGCAGGACTAATGACTGTGAGTGATCATCCCAGGAATTTTCAACCGAAACAGCCAACTGGCACCAGAGAACATCCTCAGCAGAGTGACACACTGTGGATAATTAAAGCCACATATAAAGTGCATGTTGTAGGGAGGTGTTTTCATAGCACTCAAGAACTCACAGACTTGCAGAGCTTGAATGCTATAAAGCAAACCATTTTCATAGAAGCTGTGAAGTATGTAAGATAAGTTTACGAAGTGTCATCCAATTTTTGCACCACTGGTTGAGAAGGCAAACCCAAGTTAAGGGAAACTCTTGTGTTTTCAGGCTGTCTCTGAACAGTTTTCTGCCTGCTCTGGGCACACCTAGATCTTTTTTACCCAGATATTGATGATGCTGTAACAGATGTGTTTATATAGCTATGGCCCTCACCTATATGACTCTTTTCCCTCCAAAGTGACAAAGCATCCAAAAAAACAGTCAGCCAGTTTCAATTCAGTGTATTACTCTGAAGTCTGTAGCAGAGTATAGACTCTATGAATAGCAGTCTATTCTCAGCCTCAAGATTCTGTTCAGGAGACGTAATCAAAATCTTTAAAAAGGTGAAAATTTTCCTGCAAATCTTGGTTTATAACCATCTTGCTCTGGTATTATGGGAGTATTAACAAAAGGCTCCTGCTCTTTTTACCTGATGTTACAAAGGCTAAATTTTATGTTCTCCTGTAAGAAAACTTTCTTCAAAGCCTCTGAGATCATAAAGAGTGATAGATATGTGATCATAGCAGAATACTTGGAAATATGGAAGAACCTGTTGATCTCTTCAGGATCAGTGGGTTTTCTAAGAAATAAAGGCAATTTTTTTTTCAGCTTCACAGCTCCTAAACCACTGCCTGCTTTCCCTTTCATTTGTTTGCATTGATCTAAGTGTACAGTCAGCCTCCATTAATAAAGCAGCAATGCACTTCAGAAGGAATCAACCCTAATTAATTAAATAGACATATGAATACATTGCTGTAAATGATGAAAGCATTCTCTACAGGATGCTTCCTGCAGCTGTGAGAAGATCACCAGTGGAGGGCTGGTTTTGAACTGACATTAAACACTGGCACCACATCATGTGTCATTAAGTGTCATTTGGATTAATCCTGGACAAAAGATGCTGTCCGGTAAAGAAGCCACATGATTTTGTAGAAAAAGAGACTTGTTCTAGTGGTTCTTTTTCTGTGCTATATTGTAATAAAAGCAGTTTTGCAGCTTGCTGACCTTTTGTTCAGCCATCAGTAACAACTCCTCTCTGCAATGTATGTGTGAAGGGAGTTCTCGTGGCTGTACACACCCACCCAGAGGGATGGGGAGAGTTTGTGTCATTGTCACATCAAGAAACAAAAATAGAAGTGTTCCCTGTTATAGCACAAACTTTTTGTACAGTACAGAAAGAAATTCACTCTGTTGGCAATTTTTCACTCCGTCACCTGAGAGAGAATAGCTCTCAAGGAGCTCTTCTTCTCTTTTGGTAGGTGGAGAAGGAAGAATTGTCTCTCCCTTATGCTTCCCAGCATCTCCTTCACTAAACCTCAGAGTGACACAGTTCTGTTCAGGGTTGGCTTTTTTGTGGAGGGTAAAGGAAGAAAAGAGGGTAAGGAAAAGGACTCATGGCACAGCAAGAAACAGATCTGAAAATAAGCAATAAATCCAGTTGTATCATTGTTGCAGTAATCTGTGTTGGGGTAATACTCAGGGGTTCAATTCAGATGTCAGGACATTAGGCCATTTGTGTGCACCCCATAACGACACCCCTGATCCAGAGATCCACAGTCTAAGATTCAGGATTTTCCAAAGTCCCCAGCATATATTTTAGTACTAAACACTGGTATCCTTCAGACACTCTATCAAAAATACGGCCCAGAATCCACACAAAACAGATTTCTCCAAGAATCTTCAGACTACAAGGCTCAATTCTGTGCCAAATTCTTGATGTCTGATTTCATTTGCCACATCTGTAGCCTCCCAGTGCTTTCATTTTTCTGTATCCATACTTGAAGCAAGCACAATAACCAATAATTACACTAATTTTAGGCTATATCACATATTTCTTATTAGTTGCTATCGCCTTCTACTCTTAATATTAGTTACAAATTACCATTGCAATATTTGTTCCAAATGTTTTTATACTTCTTACAGACATGTTTAATTTTTTGCAGTCTTGTTTGTAATACCATAATATGGTTTTATAATATTTTTAAAAATATTTTTGTATTTTTTTACCCTAATCAACTAGTCAGACATTTGCGTGCTATGGAATCATAAAATTTAGGCCACTTTGGAATGGTGATTTCAGATGGAGATTTGTGAACAGCATAATTGCAATGCATTCATGTGCCTAAATTCACGAGTGTGGTGGGAGTTCTCTGTAAGTTCTCATTCTGTCTATGCAAAACTGAAGTACAGTGCTTTAAACATACCCTGGAGAGTTTTTCTTAGCAAGTGGTACAAAAGAAGAAAGAAAGAAGATGAAAACCCCGCATGTTTATACAGCAGTAGTCACCCACAGGATTCTAGATCATTTCACTGAGTCCTTTCCAGCTCACAGAGAGCCATTCCACACAGAGCTGGGGCAAGAAAGCCATCAAAGAAAAATGTCCATTGTTTGGCTGTGATGTAATTTCATATCTTGAAGATGAGGCTAACCTGAATTCATGTTAGAAGTTTCTTATTCTGACAGTCCTCTTTTGACACATAATAGCCTGGTGTGAATAGTTCATTTTCACAAAAACACTGAAAGCATGTGGGCTGGTTTCCTTCCAGCTCTCCTGCCACGGAAACACACCATGTTCCTATAGAGCTTCCTGCCTCTGAAACTCTTGTTGCTTTGCAACAATCTTTTCTGCAAACTCCTGGGAAGGAAACCTGGATTGTATCTATAGTTCAGGACAGGAGGACAAGCCACTGAGGAGCTACTGACTCACTGCAGGATACATAATGTCAGTAAGGGCCCAGACTGATTATTCTCCAAATGATACTTAGCAAGGCAAAGACTTGTCAATTCTTTACAAGCCAAGAAACACTAAGATGGGAAGCTGGCCTTTAAATGCTATTCTGATAATATTTATGGAGTATTATTCCAGACAGATGTGATAGCCACCTCAGCACAAGTGTTATCAATAACAACTGAAGAGAAAATAAGGAGCTGTGACATTGTCAACACTGTAAGCATCCCTTCGGAGAAGTTATTTTCTGTGCCTTTTTAAGTGAAATGTTTTCTCCACATCATTGTTTTACTTATTCTGCAGCTGACACAAAGGCAATATAAAATATCTTACCTGTCAAGGAAGCTGAGATAGAGTGACATCAGCTGCCACAGGGACCCAAACTTGCCTTAGACTGGCAGCACACATGCTCTGGTATTCATGAGCAGATAGTGGCCCTCACAGATATGGTATATAATTTGAAGTTAAACACTTTAGATATTTTTGAAATCCTGAGCTTATTCTAAATTCTTTTCTGCTGGGTTTTGTGAGTTTTGTATGTTTCTCAGAACTCAGGGGGTTGATATCAGAAGATGCCGGGGACTCGCATGGCTACAAAAGCCACAGAATATGTGAACAAATTCAATGCAACTGAAGGTTTCTGCAGGAGCAGCACAAATGTTTTGCTACAGCAAACAGTAAAAAACTTCCCACACCCTTTAACACTTAACCAAAACATCTCTGCAGTGTACCTGGATTGATAATTTCTGTTTTCTGTGTACTGCAGCATGAAATACCCAAGGGTGATGTTTGCTGGCTGCTCTGTTCATTGCTCCCACAGCAGGGTATGGACATTTCCAGCTCACGCTATCACACCGCAGTGACAATGCTGATTCACGGATGGCTTAAACTGCAACACAAATCAACAGCTAGTTAATATAGTTGTATAAATGACAGAAGATAGGTTAATCTCTAGTGACTAATTCTAATTCTCTATGACCTTTCTTTCCTAATCTAATGCTATCCTGATATGTGTGTCAAACTAAGGCCTATGGTCAGAGAGTATTTTCCTATGCAATACCTGCTCCCTTTAGGTAAGAATTTAAAGCTTTTAGTCCTTTCGAATGAGGGATGATTTTGCATTAGGTATTGTACAGTTACAAGTTGCAATCTAAGGCCATATTTATACACCAGAGCCCTGGAAATACTATACATACACTGTTTTCCCCATTATAATCTTTGGGGAACAATTTCAAGGAAGTGTTTTGTTCTATGATTTGAATAAATAAGTAACTTCCACTTGATTTCAGTGACTGTTTTCCCCCTGTATTTTTCAGTACTGACCCAGAATACTGGCTGTCATCCCATGGGCAGATACATTACAACAATCAATGACAGCTTTGAGCCAAACTGTGGAAAAGTTTTGTATCTTTGAAGCTCCAGCCAAAATATTGCCCACTGGAGAGCCAATGGCAAGGTCACTTGGCAGGGTGCAATTCCAGCAACATGCACACAGCCTGAGAAAATGGCATCCAGAGGCAAGGCAGGACCCCTAGTGCCCAGGAGCCTCTGCTCACACTGCTAAGGGGTTGCAAGCCCAGGCTGCTCAAACCTTGCTTGGTGTTCTCAAAACACATTAATGTTGCTGGGGACAAATAGAGGGTGACAGAAAGAAAGTTGGTAACATCTTTTGATGTGTAAAGTATGAAAGAACGAAGCTTTTTGATTCAGTTCCTGTTCACTAGGCTGAATCAGAGATATTGTAAGGCTTGGAAACAAATGCACCCTTGAAAACTAATTACATTGAAGTTTAATGCTTGAAGATTTTCTTTCAGGAAGGTCCTTGTGCAATCTTGGATCATGGGCTATTTCTCTGCTTTGTTCTGCCACTGCAAATAGATCAGATGAATGTGTGGAGCAGAATTGATCACATACTGTCTGTGCTTGGAGTCTTGAACTAATAAGTGACAAACATAAATGCTGCTTCTTGTTAGAACTTGCTATGTGCAATCCTGAATAAAACTGAAGCACACTTCCTGCAGCACATCACGTGTCAGCTTTTCCCCCACCTGGGACCTATGTGATTGCTTCAGGGGGCTTGCTGGAGTGTAATTCAGCTTGGCCCAATCACTCCAAGAGGACACCTCATAGCAGAGCTAGTGAAGATATACAGGATCTTCTAAAATAGTAGAGTCTGAAAAGAAGGGCAGCTTCACAACAGAAATGATCAGAAATAAATTGCACAGGAGAGGAACTATTTCTAGCTAGAATCTACTTGTCCTTACACAAAATGAGATCATATGATTCATTAATTCGAAGGAAATTCTATTTTTTTTTCATTGCTCAGGCAATAAGCCAAAAGCACAAAATATTTAATTTGGCCATTGAAGCATCTCTTGACGCCAGGAAAGGGTCTTATCAAACTGCCTTTTTCCCTGATGTCTCTGGAGTGCATCATGAGCTACAGTTATACTGCATGCAACAGGGAGCCTGGGAAGACTCCTTAGAGATGCTGGACTACCTTGTTTAGCTCTGGAGAGAAACAGATGATCATTTTTTCCAGCTATGTGTGTTCCTAAAGGAAATCATCTCACTTGTAATTTAATGAAGGAACCAGATCCAGATCATGGTGTATTCAGATCAGGTATTTTCTGGAATAGAATCCCAAATCAGATCAAATTAGCCCTCAGGTATCTGAATGGTGTGTAGACAACCTGAAACAGAAATCTTTCACAATCCAAGATCTACCTCGTTAATTAACCTTTCAATCCATATGGAGTGAAACTCCAGGCAGGAATATGACTCTGTGGCATAGAGTGGGTGTTGATGGGCATTTATTAAGTATGGGCCAGACTTAAACCCCTGTGGGGCAGAGGGGGTGAGGGCTGGGCAGAAATGTAGTCTTTCCTCATGGCCTTCTTCACTTTCCATCTGTAGTCAGGGCTACAGAGCCAGTGGTAGGTGCACACACACACACACACACACACACACACACACATATATCTTAGTTATGGAAACTTTTTGAGCTCAAATCCAGATGTGCATTTTCTTGATGGGATTGCAATAGCTGTTTGAGGATTTTTGAGAATCCATTAAAGGCTGAAGAGTACCCCAGCACTTTGGATTGCAGGCAGTCTGAGTGCTCTGAATGGATAAAAGACTAGAACTAGACATCTCTATTAAAAAAAAAAAAAAAAAAAAAAAAAAGAAAGAAACAGCTCTAACCCCACAACAAAACTCAAATGTTCTCAGGATCAGATGAGCCTTTTGTGCTCTGTCCTTTCTACATGCTGCTCAGCTGTGCTTTTCTTATTTTCCTATGGGAGGACTGTTCCCTTGGCTACCAGTGCTGGCCTCTAATAGTTGGCATTTGGGCACAGGATGAAAACATTGCTGTGTTTTTCTTTCATTCCTGTAGGAGCAGTACAAACACTACTGGACAGGTTTCTGATAGGCAACAGCTCCAGATGATACCACTGAACCCAGTTTGGTGATTTTGCCCTGCTGCCCTTCCCTTCCAGGCACTGCTCCAGGTGATCTCTGTGTTCCTGCTGGCCACTGCCTTGTCAGAGAAGTGCTAACAGGAGCTGAGGTTTGGGGTTTGTTTCTCTGCCTGCCTGCACAGGCTGCCTTCAGCTGCTGCAGCCACAGGTATTTCCTTTTAGCCACACTCAGCAGCAGTGCCTCATGAGGCACAACGTGCAGAGCCACCACATGCTGACAGGAGGGCAGGTCACTGCAGAAACAGCTAATGCCTGCGAGCCATAAGCAGTGTCTCTTAATCCTGCTGGATTTCTATATTAAGGACATTGTTGCTTCTGCATTAGAGGAATTAGAATAGTCTTGTCTGCTCTTGAGATCTCAAGGTCCTGCCTTCATTTGCCATTATGTGCTCTATGAACCTATGTTTCATTAAAGCCTCCACACAGTGACCTTTGCACAATAACCTGCTCTCTGTAGTCCTTCCATGGTCTGAGGCTGCTCTCATTTAAATTACACTTCTGTGGAGGGAATCAAATGCATCTTTTTCTCTACTTAAATGCCTGGAGCAAACTAATGTCCTTCTGCAGTCATGAAATGCAAGAAGGGGATTATGATTCCAAGGGCAAGGGGAGGCTTGCAGTGGAAACTGGAGACCAATGTAATGAAAGGGGAAGAAGAGGGAAGCAAGAGTACATGTTCACCAGATGATCAATTGTATCTCAGACAGAAGTCGAGAGAATGAGGCAACAGATGTGAGTGGATGAAGAGCTGTACACTAGGTAGCTGGGAACCTGGTATGGGCTTGAGGTGGCATATAACACGAAAGTAATAAGGACACCACTAATTTGGGATCAGGAGAAAGAGGACAAGTCACAACTCTTCTGCTTTTATTATTTTTTTCCCATGTTTTCTGTGGTGGCCATACAGATCATACAGATATGACCAAATCTGAGAATTCAGGGACATACCTGGTGCACTGGTATATAAATCCCACCTTTGTAAGCAGGACTGCTGGCTTTGTCCACCAGGAGGGCCCAGAGGACAGAGAAGGCATTTTGTGGAAGAGGAACATGGTGCAGGAGCTGCACTCAGGCTTTTGTTGTTGAACAGGAATTTGCAGTATTCCTGCCTAGCTCAGGAACAGAGAAAAGGTGATTAGCAGGATGGTTTGCTGAGCCTGTATGACCTGAATTGAAATTGAGCCTTGCAGTTCTACAGTCTCTGTCTCAAGCCAGAACTATCTGTATTTATTACACCTGGGCGCTGTCTGCTTAACCTCTACCAGAGGTGTCAGTAAATGAATGCAATTTTTTCCTGTGTTTGCTAAACTTTCCAGCAGAGAACTCATGATTTCCTCAACCACCACAAATACAATGTTGTAAAAAAACAATATGGAAGCAAGCAAGAACAATCCAGCAGCACAGAAACAGGAGCCACAGCAGCCTAAGGCCTCCTTAGGCTCTCAAATGCTTATTTAATTCAAGCTGATTGCAGTAGGGTGTTGTTTACAACCAGGTGCAAAATAAGAGTCCTTTCAGCACTCTAGGAAGTGCAGACAGATATGATTCTTCAGCATCAGAGAAGATAACTAGCAAGGGGTCGGTGTAAAAATGCAGTTCATTGCAAGGAGGGAGGGAAGCAGAAAAATGAGAGTAGCTTCTGATACTAGGATAAGGATCTTCCTAGATTTATCTTCCAACTGTGTCAAAGTGTAACTGCTCTTCAGGTTTTATTGTTAGTGCTGTCATTGCAATAATATGCTAGAAATGTACTGTTTTATTTATTGATAAGAAAAGAGATTTACCCACCATGTGATATGCTGCTATTTTCAGTACTAAGATTGTATCAGAACTCCCAGCCAGCTGAATAGTACCTGGAATTAGAGGAAAGCAGGCAGTGGAAACCTCCTGCTTCCAGCTTCTGTCCTAGTAGAGATGCTATACTGTGCACTAAATCCTGATTTTATTTAAAATACTTTTACTGAAAAATGAAAGCTCTCCAATGGCTGTGGTCCAGTTCCCCAGAAAAGAGGATCCAAGGCAGCCTGTCCATTGCTGGCACAGACAACCCTGCTCTGTCACCTCTCTGGGAAGCAAAGTTAAAAACCAAAGTTTATCTGAATAAGCAGCCTAACATGGTTTTCCAGTTCTAATCTGGTAATTGAGCCTCTGAAGGTTTGTTTGATGAGATGCAATATAGAAAGACACAAAGTCCTTTGCAAAGGTTGGTCCACAGATCATTATTTCAGCCAAAAATTTCCATTTTAGACAAAGGAAATAAGAGGAAACCCAGTGAAGACCATGTGAAAACAAACTCACCCACCCAGTCAGCCCAGTAAAAAGGCTTCTGGTATGACCCAATGAGTCAGATCATTTTCTTTCAAGCAACTCATTTAGCAGAAGGCCTCAAACCTCTTTCAGTGAACAATTCTCTTCAATTTCCACAGAATAAAACACCAGACCCCATTTGCACAGTCTGTCATTTCCTTTTTGCATTAAAACTCTGAGCTGCCCTTATCAGGTCAGGGCTGCCTTATCACCTTCCCCAGAAAGGCTTCAGTTCTATATATAACAGAACTAATATTCACTGCATCCCTCAAGTCTCGGAGCTCACAATTTAAAATTCCAAGTGCTAGCTTGGTAGGAAAGATTTGCAGGATCTCTGTAGCTCCTAACGCCCTTGGCACAGGCTTCCCAAGTACAGTAGTGCTTTTAGGGAGCATCTGTGGCCATGGGCTGATCCCTGTGGATGTAAGAGACCAACAGCCCCAGTGGGAACACCAGGGGTAACAGATCACTGTTCCCATTTAGCTAAAGCATATGATTTATTGGCACCAGTTACAAATGCAGCCTAATGAAAAGCAAAGCTGCAGCAACACATTTTATCATTGACTCAAAAGATAAATCAATGTGTTCATATTTTTTTAGAGGGAGCAATCTCCATTAAAAAGCAAAGGGATGAGACAACAATGTTCTTCATACTTGTTAGGATCCTGCAGTTTTTTAACATTTAAGCCTCTCTGTCAGAAAGTGATGGGTTCCTACAAGAGATCAGCCCAATCCACCTGCTTCTACTGACTCCTGGTTTAATTTACTGAAATGAAAACTTATTGGGATGTCACTTCAGGTAATTTCATTGCTTTTCTTCAGGAAGCAAAAAGTAGAAAGAACTAAGCTGGTCAGAGCAAAAATTCTGTCAAAGGAGGCAGCAGACGTGACAGGAGCCACACACTACCCTGGCTCTACTAGGCCAGTGAGTGCATATTTGCATAGCTGTAGTCGGCCCCAAACAGCTGCTCATCAGAGAGTGGCAAAATCCACTAAAAGAAATTAACTGCAACATTTGCCACAACAGCTACATGAGACACGGGTACATTTTCTTACTGAAAACAAGGAACTTTCCCAGTGGCTTTACTCACAGATTGCATTATGCACCTTAAATGTCTGTGGCAGCAGGAGTACCAGACTGTATGTGGAGTGAGGAACATGAACAGAGAAAAGGCACTTACCAAATACAGGCAGCAAAACCACCAGCAGAGACTCATTGCCAAGTTCACAGTGAGCTGGAAGCCACAACTTTATAAAGGTGTCAGCACAACCACCAACCACTGCATCTCACAGTACACGGTCTATAAAGTACCTATGGCAGTCCTGAAGAGAAAAGTAGAAATGTGTTAACTAAGGAACATAAGGAAGATTTGAAGAAGTCATCTCTAACTGTGATGTCGAAGTACTACTTTTACATTTGCTGCTATCTCAGAGAAAACACTCTGGGGAGAAAAATCTGTACTCAGGAGGTTACTCCAATGAACCTGAAGCACAAACATGGATTGATGTTCAAAGGAGAGGGTAGGCTCCTCAGCACTACCTTCAGCTTTGGAAATTCTAAGTTACCTTATAGCTTTTGGTACTTTGGAAGAAAATCCTGGAAAACTTATTAAAAAAAGGCATAACTAACTAAAATGTGCTTTGTTTTTCTTAGTGTGCCTTTAGCTCTTGTTCTGATAAACCACTGAAATGTTCAAGCCTGTGCTTTCACAAAACATGCCAGCTCACCCCTACACGGGTGTGCTGACAAAGCATCTGGAGAGCTGCAAACTTGGTGCTGGCTTGTTGTGCAAAGTGTCACCAAGTGTCTCCTGTTTCCTGTCCTGGCCATTCTGTGCTGCAGGTTTGACCCCAAGTGCTATTCACAAGCTAAGCCACAAAATGCTGCAGCTCTGCCCTTCACACAATGGGGAGACAAACTGACCTGGGGGTATTCAGACCTCAACTTGCAGAGTAATCATCCCGAAGGGTATAAACATGTTTTTTATTATATACTCTGTACATAAAAATATTGCATCTAATTGAACATGTTCTATCTAAAATAAATGTTTGCTCCCGCTCTGCAAATTCAATGGAAGTCAGAGTAAACCCATCTGTTTTTATCTCTGAGACTAATATTGTTTCCTCTCTTTCATTAACATGAGTTTATCCTGTTCCCCTGCATGGAAAATGCAGCAACTCTGAACTTTGATTAGCAGTAATCAGAAAGCATCCACACCTGCATGTAGGCAGTGGGAGGCTTTTCAATTGGAAATGGATTTTGAGAACAAAATGTCTCTGTTTTGAAAGGATGAATGCATCTTTCAAGGAATATAAGCAATAAAAACCATTTCTGCATTGTGTTTCTTCAAGGATAGTAATGCTATCATAGAATCAAGCACCTTAATTGTTGAAGTGAATAATTTTTGCTCTTTGGAACTAAATGTGTTACTAGACAAGTCCTGGAGAGATTTTCATAAGCTGGATGATAGCACAGCCACTGTTTATCATCTGTTCAAAACAAGGTGTCCTTTTTCTTGTCCCCTGTAGGTTCAAGAGACAGGTGCAAGGACTGTGGTGTGGGAACCTGCAGTGACACTAAAGAAGCTCAGAGAGCTCTGCAGCAGGGCAGGGCATGGAGGAGCAGGCTGATTTCTGCTGGAGAAAGCAGCCTGGCAGGGAAGCAGTGCCTAACTGAGATAAGTGACTTTTATTCATTCTGTTTCCAAGTCTCTACTATCTTTAATGCCTTTGGAAGAAAAGCCCATCCTGATGGTGTAACTTTCTCATTTTTTGGTTAAATTATAAGGATGTTTCTGCTCCTCATTTGTCATGTTCCCAGGGAAAAGAGATGAAGGCAAGATTTACTATTCCCAGAACACCTAAATATAAACCGTAATCTGATTTATAAACAGCATCTACAGGCCTCTTGCATAAGCTATAAAAAGCTTTGAAAAGTACATCTGTGCACTTCTGTTTTCTTTTCATAGTCTTTCACCTCGGCTTCTATTTCCCTAAATAGAAAGATAATAGTATTAATCTATTCCTTGGGGCTTTTGTGAAGATTCACAATTAATATTTATGCAGTAAAATGGAATAAATGCTGTACGAGTGCTGAGCATTACTATTGTTTTCTCTCTCTTCATTAGCACATCATGTACATGCCAAGTAGAACAGATAAACACAGAAATTAGCTGTCCTCAAAGTCATGCAAGTGAGAAAGGTAACATGACTGCTAGAGGGCCATTAATTAAAAATGTTTGCTGTGGGTGACATCTGTGGCAAACAAAACAACCCTCTGAGATTTAAAGAATTAAATATATTTCTTTACTCATTTGAGCAAGTTCTGTCTGCAGCAAAGAAGTTCTGGGAATATTTTCAAATTAAATATGCTGCACGTACTCTCAAAACAGCTGCATCTTAAACAGGAATCCAACTGAAGCAGCAAGTAGGTTTTGCATTCCAAAACCTGGAAACCTCCTCAGTGATTCTTTCCAGATCTCATTTATTTCCTGGGCTAATTACTATATGTGTGTTTCCCAAAGCACAACTCACATGGAACTGGCTTCACCTTGGCAAATACTGTAGTAGCCAATCCCCTTCTCCACAGGTTTTAGGTGCAGGGATTTGGATTAGTCCCAACATGATCAAGACTTCTCATTTGTCCATCTCAGTACTTCTCATGGCCATCTCAGGCCATGCTGGCCTGCAGAGATGATTTGGTCATGCCCTTCAGAGCAGTAAGGTTTTGCAGAGATAATATCAAAGATTTTCTCTCTAGGAATATCTGGCTACCTGATGGAATCTAATTAACTCTGACACAGACAGTTATTTAAAAACTATTGAACCATTTCATGTTCTCAGCATTTGCTCTCCAGGAATGTCCTAAAGGAAAAGGAGGAAGGATTCATTGTGAATGCTGTCCACTAATTTGCTTGATCTTTTCCTTTCAAGAGGAATAATCACCACTGAGAAGCATTGAAAACTGCAAATGATGTGTAAGAATAGGTTTAATATGCAGCTATAAATTAAAATGTCCATTTGCCATGGACAAGAGCTAGTAAAAGGAAGTCAGTGAAGCAGGACAGCTTTACTCTCATCAAAATCAGAGCAGAATCTGCCTGTCAGAAAATGAAATATTCTTTGTTCAAGCAGATCATTACACTGATTTTTACACACACTTTGAATTTCCTAATCTAATCTCCTTGAAGCATCCTAAAATCTTGATATATTCAAACCCCTTCCATAAGAAAAGAGACACTTCACAGGAAAAGGTAATAAAGCAAGTTTGTCTTTACTTTTCATATTCTGAGTAAATTAATTGGTTTTCTTATTTGTTTGGGTTTTTTTCCTTTAGCATATGTTTCAGAAATTAAGAAATAGTGCATTTCTTCTATTCAAACTCCTTTAATCAATGCAATGTTTGAATCAACTCCTTACCAAAAGATTTTCATGGAAGATGTGCAGATGTTGCACTCAGGGACATGATCTAGGGGTGGACTTGGCAGTGTTTGGTTAATGGTTGGATTTGATGACCATAAAGGTCTTTTCCAGTCTAAATGGTCTTTAATTCTATGCAGGAGTGCCATCCACAGTTCTGCTAGGATGTCATACCCTACTTATGACTAAATATTAAATGTTTCCACCCTGCTACTCTGAGTTAGAGATGCACCCACGTACCAGTCACTTCTCTCCTGGTACTCTGCAAATGTTAGAGGCTTTGTTGAAGAACTGCAGGAGCAGAGAGCATCCTGAGGCAAAACTAACAGCAGTTTTCATGATGGGCAGCTTTGGATCTTTACTTACTCATCTCAGTACCAACGGATGTTTGCTTCTCTGTTTTCTGCAATTGATATTTTCCATAAACATTTGTGAAAACTGTGAGAGATGGACAAAACTCTTTCAGCATCTCGCTGCTTTTCATAAAGTCTTGCCATTTGGGATCCCTCTCTCCTGCCTATAAATATCTGAAAGGCTGATCTCCACTCCAAAACAGCTACCTGGGTGCCTTCCAACAGCAAATAGCAGGAACACATGTTGCTGCAGGGTGGAGTCTTTCTCCTGGGCCAGGAGGAATGGTCAAATGCTGGTTGCATTTCCACTGGCAACAGGAGGTGTGGACAAATAGCTGAAACCAGATGATTTTTAGATTGTGAAAAAGAGAGAGAGACAAATGTGCCCTTTTGCAGCTGTACCTGTTTTGCTTTGCTTTTAAAAGTTTTTCTGGGTTTTACAAGACATAAGCAAGAACTCTTGCTTTCAGGAAAAATACTGGAAGATCAAAAAAACTTCCTTCCCCCACTAGCATGTTGTTATTCTTCCCTAGCTCCCTACTACTGTTTTGTTTAGGCTCTTTCCTGCAAAGCACCTGGCAATGGGCATGCTGAGGTAGCTGCTGGATAGAACTAAACCTTTGCATGGTTTCAGGATGGAAATTCATCAATACTGAATTCAGCATTCCTGGTGTTAGACATGAATACTGAACCATGCACAGGCATACTGCCAAGAAGTTTAGGTTTATCCCTGCCCTTCCTCAATTACTAGTTTGAAAGAATATCTCCTGCTTCACCTGTCCACACTGCAGTACAAAACTCATGTTGGGCTATTGTGTCCCTTGACTGACTTTTGCTTTTAACAAGAGAAACATATGCAGAGCCCTACTCCTATCCAGTGCTCTGCTCCTGTGACAATCCATAGCAATCCTTAACAGGAACTGCAGACTGCAAGGGGTCTCTGTCAATTAACACCATTGTTACCAAATTGCAACAAAGGAGAAAAAACATTTTAAAAATGAGAGACTAATTGTAGCAGCAGTTGTTAAATGAAGTTGCCTGGCAGGACTCTCTGAGGAATCCAGAATGGAAAGCCATGTGTTATAGTCCTCACCTGATGCTGGGAGAGACATTGCCCTTTACATATATTTGGTGTGTTGTAACTATTTTGCTTGTACAGCAGGGTTTGTTTTGGGAGGAATGGTTGGGTGGGGAGTTACAGCTGATGTAAACTTAAAACTAGCTTAATTCATATTTAATTTTTTAAACAATGTTGAACAGTGTATGATTCCACCTTATAGGAGCACAAAAAGTGAGTGGTGCTGAAAGCCCATGGACTGTGATGGGAGGAAGGGAAGACATCCTGCTTAAGTACCATGGCTGGGTACCAGGGCCAAGCCTAATGTCAAAAGAAGGTGGTAAGACAAGGGGACCTGGAAGAGACTGGGAGCAGGAATGTATGATGAAGTTATCTCATGAACAGGATGAAATAACTAAAAGTCAAAAAAGACACAGAAATCATGCTAAAGAAACTGGAATAGTGAATTTGGCTCCTGAGCTTCTTAATGTGTCCTTACCTATCCCATTATCACTGATGCTCATTTACATAAAAGGAAGCTTTATTTTACAAAGCAAATGATTCATCAGCTGGCTTCTGCATCTGCTCCCTGGTCATTTAGATTAATGGTATTTATGGCTTTTCTTTAAAGAAATTGTTGTTGCAGCTTTCCCATGGCACCAAAAGAAAGATGTCTATTGTTCTTCACACCAATCCTAACCTTTTTAAAAGTCTAAGTTGTTTTTTGATTCACTTAAACTGGGAATATGAGTAGCAAAAGAGAATTAAATTTGCATTGCATAAAATGAAGATGAAAGCACTTTGGTGGAGTGTTAATACACACTTAGGAAGCATTTTAAAAATACTCAATTCCCAAAATATACATATACACATTGAGGATCAGTAGCTTGTTCGAAGGATAATTTATTATAATTTATACTGTTTGGCTACTGAAAGAATATGCTTTCTTCTTCCAGTAGGATTCTAGATTATCTGAAAGTATCAAAGTCAGATGTTCATTCCAGTGGATGTAGTCATCCACTATCATAAGCTTTCTTGTGCCTCTGATAAGCATTTTATGCCCAGCAATAACATTTTTAGCATAACTCTCTCTCTTTGAAGGGTGCTGGGCCTGTTCCATAGGAGAGCTGCACACGGTCTATACACAATCTGGCAGATCCATTAACATCCTGTTAATTGGAGCTGCTTTTGTAAATTCAGGAATAAAGTAGCCTAGTCTCTGTCTCACTGAAATACCAGATACAGTAGCTTACCCATTATTTGTGCTTCAAGTTCTTTATTTCATCCTGGTGATGAAGACTACGGTGTTCATCAGAAATCCAAGCAAACCTGGAGAATTCAGGTACCAAGAGTCAGTGGTCTGGTGTATTGAGGGGGGCAAAGGGAGAGCAGCTGTCTGTGGTGAGTGTGCATAAGGCACTGGAGGTGCCCAGGCCTTCTCTTGTAATCCTCTGGCACATCAGGATGTGTCTTTCAGCTTTTTAATTAGTGGTAAAATAGAGAGACAAACCAATTTGTTAATTGTCTGGGAAGAAGAATAAAACAACATTGCTACAATTTTATTGAACAATTTGGTTTTCATGATCTCCATATCCGTATTGCTGATTAATTCATGTTTCCAGCTGCCCTTCACATTCCCCATGAACTTACCTCACTCTAATAATTTTGTATCTTTTAAAATTTGATTTGACTGGAGCAATTTTTTTTCTCAACTAATTCTGATTGTTTCTAATTTGAAAGGCAAAGGCAGATATGGCTTAGCATGACATTAATATCTCTCAACACTCTTCAGTTTTCATTTGGCCACTGGGGAATTCTTTAGCAGCTGAATGCCAGGTTTTAATGAAATAGGTTTTTTTTGAAGAACTGTTTTAATTCAATCTTTTGCCCTTCTGAGCTGCATAAATAAAGCTGGAAAACTGAACTGCTATTTGAAAACTGGGTATTGGAAGACAAGATGTGTACAATAGCAGCTCACATACTTTTTGCATTGCTTAAAAATCACATGGTGTTCAAACTTGCAGCATTGTACTATCTCAAACACTAAACCATTGGGATTATGTTCTGGAATTGTGCTGAAGGAGTTATGATATGCTTTCCTTGATAATTGGTACACATAATTAGATTATATAGACACATAATAAGATTATATAGAATATATATAGAATCCAATCGCATTAATTCATACTAAGCAAGTTTTTTAACTACATCCAGGTACCTGGAGATGCAGCAACATGCTTAATTCACATGATCTGATGGAGAAGTAGGCTACAGCCTGTTTAATAAACCCCACTTCACCTTCCTTAAGACCAGTCCACCTTTCTTTTCTGTTCTGCTCTCTCCTGAGCTCTCCCAGCCTGTGTTTCAGGCTGGCTGTGAGCCATACAGCACAGTCCTGAAGCTGAGCAGATATCAGCCCAGACTCAGGGCTTTGCTAACCCATTGTCTGCAGATGGTATTTTCCTAGCAAGCAGAGTGAGATCACGTCTGCTCATGAAAAAAGTTTAATCAGACCATTGGATTCAAGGTAATGTCAATTATTCCTCAAAATTGCTGGCACATGGAGTGAAGCAGAGATTAAAAGCAAACATGGCCTTAATGTGCTGTTATGAGTTGTGTGCTCAGTGCTTGGCAAACGTTCCCATCCAGAAAACCTCCAGGGATTCTACTTATTTTGCCTATCAGGCCCAGGACCATAAATCATTGCACTAGAAATAAAGAGCATTGAAAAACATCAATATGATTTAACATTGTAAAGCTCTTTCTCCAGAGAAAATAGAGTTGCTACAAGGATGAAATACAACTTATGGATTTGGGATGCACTTTTGCCATGGCAAACCAAACCTGGGGGATGACATGTATACAGGAAATTTTAGTAAGCCAACTTAGTGCCAGCTTCCTTTCATTTTCCTTAGTCCACTGTGCTGACTCCAGCCCCCAGCTATGGATTGTACTGCTCTGGAGTCCCTGGAGAACACTTCTACACTTCTAAATGTTTTGGTGGGAAACAGAGCATTGATTCTTATTGATCCTTCAATTCCACCTTCATCCTGCCTCGACAAAATCCCCTGTTAATGTGCCCCTGGGGATCTTCCAGGGCTGGCCTTGCACTGGAGAGCACAGAGCAGAAAATGCCATCTTTCCAAGTGAAAAACAAGATTAAATGTTTCTCAGTTTACTTATGTGAGCAGCACAACACCTTGGTAATTAGTAGTTTGGGGGGTTCTCATTCTGAAGGGTTTAATGAATATTAGTGATATTGAGGAACGCTGCTTTGAATAGTAAACACCATTGGAGCTGTTTGTCTACCAGTTTTCAACCTAGGTCAGGCACAGAGGATTAAAAAAGCCAAAACAGTTTTACTGTATTACTGGGTAAGAGACATTGCTTAAAAAACAAAAGAAACGCTGGGGAAAGCTATAATACACATTATTAACTTATGGAATTTGATCTTTAGATATAATTTAATGTCTTTGTGAGGCACTCAATAACATTTTAGTTCTGTTAATGCACAGTATTTCATCAGTTTTCCCAGTAACAATCATATATTAACATAGCAAACACATGCCCTGTAATGTTTTTATTCTAATATCTTCTAAATCTGTACTCACATAGGTGTCGCCTTTAAAGTCCTCAGATAGGAAAGGAAGAACAACATTATGGATTATTTTAACTGAAACCAAGCTGGTCCCAGCTTTTACATTACTTTACTTCCCTTTCCCCTTTTATTTTGTCTACACCAATTACCAATCACAACTAAAAGCAGTTCTAAGCCACCAGATGTTTACATGAGATGTTTACAAAAGTAATGAGAATTCTAAATACCTGTTTTTGTCCTTGGGGTTTGGCCACGGGTAAGATCCCTAACATGCAGATTTGCACACCCTCCCCACCAAAGAGCACGCAGTATCTTTCCTTGTTTAATTTCCAGAAAAAAATGTTTGTTATAAATCTGGGATTAAGGGCAGGTGTTGCCACAAACAAATTTGGGAAGGTGAATTAGTTGCTGTTTGCTGAAAGTAATTGCTTCCTGTTACAATTTCCATAGCAATTAATGTATTTCTCTATAATACTATCAGGAATAATAAAGTTAGTGGAGAAGAACAGCAAACAAGCACCTTTGTCTGCTCTGGAAAACAGATTAGTACCAAACCTGCCTTGTTATACAGACAGCAGGAGAGCACCATCGTCCTTATCACTTCACTTTCTTGCTTTTAAATGCTTGGCTTAGTCAAAGTCATGAGAGACAATTAGGTTTTTGTCACTTAGCAACCATAACTGGGTTCAGGAGCAAAGCAATTTGCAACAGACAGTACTCGACTACAAAACATTACCACTGCAGCACATCTACAGCCACTCACCCCTGCTTGAAACTCGGGAGCCTGGGCACAGAAAACAACCAAAGTATCTTTTAAAAGAAGTGCTCACATTCCATTTTTCAAGCTACTAGAGGAACTTTGTCTTCCCCTGATTTCCCATCATCCCATCATCCATACAGATGAGTTTTTGAACAAGTCCTTGAGACAGGAAGGACACAAGTGAGCACCTAAAGCTGTCTTGCATCTCAGTGCTAATGCCACCCAAGTCAACTATAGTGAGACACCTATGTACTGTGGATATCACAGTGGGCCTCTCCTTCTGTGTGTTCACTTGTATCACCTAGGTGCTTTTGAATTTCAAGTAGGTACTTAGGAGGTCCTTGGATGAATAGGAAGTTTTGAATGAAAATATGACACAATGGAATAATGAAAAATTACTGGAATTCTACATTTCTTGTAAATTATGGAGCTTTGGGTCTTCAACAGTGATAGACAAATAAATATTGGTGACAAAAGTACTATTCCTTTTTATAAAAGTACTTTGGATAACTCTGATTTAGAAGGATCACAATATGTAGTTAAGACTCAAGGCCTAATTCTGATATTGGTTGGAGCCATTCTCACCATGGGCTCTCAAAGACTCCATTTAAGCAGTGCATACCAAGGCAAGCAGGTATGTCCTGCTTTCAGCTCTGATCTGATGAAAGCACTCTTGACTGACACAGCATTGTCCAGGAGTGACACAAGTGTGTATTTTCCTAGGAGTTTAAACACAGTCTTCAAAAATGTTTGGTGGATATTACAGGAGCTTGCAATGGAAGCAGAAGCCCAGCGAGGCTGGTATCAGAACACTGATGGATGAAGAGAATTTTACTCTGATATTCCAGCATCCAGCTAAGCCACTCAGTTCTGGAAGACTGAATAGATGTAGTTGAAAATCACAGTAGCCAAGTATTTCTCATTACTTTTTTGCTGCTGAAATCCTATGGAAAATGGAGGAAATTGCTTTGGCTGGGGCATGCAATGCTTGCCTCGAACTCCTTAAGTATTTTGTTCAGCCCCAGTACACAGAAAATAAAAATGTCTGAACTAATTTATTGAGGGTTTAGTTCTCTGCTTCTCACACTTGACTGCAGATCTGTTACTGGCTGGAGATTGGTGCTGCAGTGTGGGGAAGAGCAGCTCTCTATTGCCACACCACCCTGCCTAATCTCTGGCACTGGTGATTGATCAGCTTATTGATCATTGCTGGGAGATCCAGCTTTACAGACATTATCTGCAGGGATGCAGCAGAGAGGGACACAACACAGGAAAGGTGGAACCTGCAGCTATGGGGCCTTGGCAGCACAAGAACAACTGCCTCCCTTCAAAGCAGCTCCTGTGATAGCAGTGTCACAAAAGTTTTCATTCACCTGAATTAGTACAAGATCCAACAACAATCTTGGTATATTAGACGTGTTAATTACATTCTATAGAGAAATAAAATTATATTTGGATTGTCTCTAATAATGTAAGTGCACCATGAAACTACTGTATTTCCTTATGCTAAAATAAGCAACAAAGTTGTGATGATATTTTTGCTTTAAGAAATACTATTCTTTTTTAATTTGCAATAACACAGCTTCTCAATAACACAAAATAATAGGTAACCATGGATCTAACTGTCAGGCTCAATTTATGCTTAATGACATGTGAAGCCTGCTACTTAACTGCCAGACAAATGTGGGTTTCTGGTTGTTTCCTTCTATTCCTTTTTTAAGCACATGCAGCATTCCTGCCTCCTAAAGACTTTTCCTTAAAAAAGTTGTTATGTGCCTTTAATACTGGGGGATCCTACTCTTCCTAGTCATTAGACTGGAAAGCCTATGTGTTACATAAACATTTGTAAAAATATTTATATTCCAAACCTGTTTCAAGACATACCTTATAAATATTCAAATGATCTTAAATTCTAAAAGTTACCAGGGATTAGTCTAATATTTTCCAGACAAACCCCAGAGTTTTAGGTACTGAACATAGTGTACCTGAAAGAGAAGAACAAATTGGAAAAGTGTAAATGTTAGGGGAAGTATGACTCAGAATTCAAAACTTCAAATACTTTTTCCTAAATCATCTTATTCTGTGAGACTTGAAACCTGCACAAACACCATTTCCACCTGAGGCAAGAAGAATTTGAAATCTGGAAGGCTGAAAAACAACTTTCCCAGAAACCTTTCTCTCACATCTCTGCTAGAAAAAGTCCAGAAGTGTGTGAAAGCCTGGATGTGAGCACCTGGATGTGACAGGACCATGCTCCTGGGTGACCTGCCACTGCAACGAGCCACAGGATGACTGCTGAGCAGGGCAGCCTGAGATCCAGGAGCTGCAGGAGGAAACATGGAAACAACCTCACTGAATTGTTTGCTATAGCAGCACATCTGCATCTCCTCTGGATCAATAAGACTTGGGTGGAGAATGGCTTTTAACCTGGTCCTTCCTTTTCTCTTTCTTTGTTTGTTTTTCAAATAGCACAAGGAAACAGATGGTCTATCCCTGGCATTGTGCCCCACAGTTTTGCTCAAACAAGCTTGAGCCACAGAATTTTTTGGAGGTTATGATGAAGCTGGACATGGCTATCTATTGGCCAGTGTCCTTGACAGGACATACTCAATTTCACACATTTTATATGTGGTGTAAATGACCAGGCAGAATAATGCCTTCTACAGGCTTTCTGTTCTCAGAGTCCTTTCTAACTCCATCTTCTGGAGTAAACTCTTTGCTGTTCATGCTTGTTGCTCCTGTCTATTTCCCTTTTCCTGGATGTTACCACATGGGATAAGCAATGCATGCTGAGTACTGCTCAGACACAGCCCAGTGATCTGCCAGTGAATTCCCTCTGTGGGTGTTTTAATTCCCCAACAGTAACTTGCAGATTTAATTTTGTCCCATTATATCACTGAAACAGAATTCTGCACTTTCATTTTTCTCTGTCCTGGGATAGCTTATGCTTCCTTTTGCTATTCCCAAAAGCAGCTGCATAGGACATCATGTTTTGTGATGGTTTTATTTTTGGCTGGCTCATAATTAACTGTTAGCTGGTGAGTTAATGCATTATTTCACATCCCTTGTCTAACACTACAGACTGACTGCTCAGTGCTTTACAACTTCTTTATTATTATTATTATTATTTAAGATATTGCGATATTCTGAATGACTTAGAAAATTACTTTATTTGACTTTATTGCATGCTACCACTGAGAACTCTTCAGGCTCCTCACATTACCTGCTGTTGCCAAGCTGATAAATATGAAACACTGCCTGTTGATAACCTGAAAAGAATATTATTTTCCTCAAGTGGAACAAGCTCTCCAGTCGTGACGTATTAGAGGCATCTTGACGCCAACTACCACCCATTAACATGCTAATCAGCAGCAAAGGGAAGAGCCAAAACCACAAACCCAAAAACTCATCAAAGCTTGAAGGAAACCATGGTTTTACCACAGTGGTGTTGTACCAGCTGTACCAGCAGCTCCTCCTCAGGATCAGTATGTTCATCCTAACAGATGTGCATCCTATGGGGCAGAGCTGAGGACCTGCAGGACAAGTTGCCACTTCACAATCTTTTCATCCAAAAGATTTAACTAGTCCTCATGACCTTTATTTTCCCAGCTCCTACCTTCCCATGACAATGGAGAAAATAAAAAAAAATACAAAATGTTCACAAATTACAGGGTCTAATAACTTGTATCTTAGAAGAAACATATTACTTAGAGGTGATCTGTACCTTTAGTCATTAGAGCAAACAACTTTGGCACTTGCTTTCCCAACTGTACCTTAAACTGTTGTTATTTTTTAAAAACACATGTATTGCATGAATACATAATCTATTTCTTAGAGTTACCTGTTAATTTTGGAGAGATTCCGAATTTGTTATCTTCATCATGAATAAATCCATATACTTCGTTTGCAATTTCTGGCTTTTCATGCTGTAGGAAACACTCAGACACAATCTCATGGGACATTAAAGTTACTGCACCATGTCTCTCAACATCATTAAAATAAGGAATCATCTCTGCTTAAAAATGCAAAGAAAAGTTTCCCAGCTGCATTATTTTCTCCTCTGGAGAAAGGATTTTGGAATCTTTCTCTAAAAGTACATAATTAAAACCAACATTGGACTGAAAGAACAAGAATTTCCTTTACCTCTTAAAAAACAAACACACAAATACTGATTCTTCTGTTACTTTGCCTCACTTCTTTGCAGCTAGAACATCTCTTCAGCAAAACCAGTAACTGAAGGGTGCAGCCAGTCTCTAAACTCAGAAGGGGTGAAAAATTGAGTTTTGAAACTTCAAACAAGTTGCTCTGAGCCAATTTTCCCACAGCTGAATCTTTGCCATGTTTGTTCGCATTTCCCACAGGTAGTTATGGCATTGGCAATTTGAAATAACTTGCTGATATTCAGCGTGTTGTTTTATTTCCTCTCCTATAATTGAGTTGGGCTGGTTTGACATTTTGATTCAGCACTGTAAAAAAAGCAGATCCATTTTTCTGAAATTTCTGTGGTTGATTCAAAAGTACTGATTCAATTTCTCAGTACATTCATTAAAGGAAACATAATTAACCTTACATTTGTTAGCAGAAACAAATAGCCGTTCATCAGGAACAAGAGGAACATCTCATTTTCCTTGGAGTAAGTCACAACTTTGGACAGGGCTGGATTTGATCTGAGCTTGGTTTCCACAAGACTATTCTGTTTTGGAGTCCCATAAAAGCCATTGCAGAGCCACTTCAGTACTCTGTTGACCCTGCACCAACACCTAAAAGGCTTCCACCTGCTACGTGCTGTGTGAGAGAAGAGGTAGAACAGAGGCAGCAATAATGACAAAGGACCAGGCCAATGCAAGGTGTAATCTGTAAAATTCTGATTGTATTAGTAAACATGAGAATTGACATCATAAAATGTTCATAAGCCAGCTGCTCACTCTCCTCTTTCTGGGGACAAACCCTGGCTCTTGCTTCTGCCACCCTTTTGGAACAGACACAGATTTGGCCTGGACAAGGACTCAGGAGGATCAAGATGTTGCCCCATCAAGTCCATGCCCCTCTGCAGAAGTTCATCCACAACCAACCAAAGCCTGAACAACCCATTTTCCCTCAAAACTTCTAGGTCATCCTGTATGACCCAACTGGCAAAATGCTCAGCACTGATGATGGAGGAAAAAAAATAATAATGGTCCTCAGTACCCTCGTGCCACTAGCTTCTTTCCAACCTGGGGGAAGGGGAAGCTGTGGTTTCTTAATATGCTGTTCAGCTTCAGCATCCTGAAGCATCAGATACAAAAAAGATGCTTATATGCATCTCTTTGAACTTGGGCTGTTTCCATTAATCAATTTCACCACTCTGTTTTGCTGCTGCCATCAAAATGTACTCTCAGTATATAAAGCAAGGCTCTTCAACAGTTCTTCTAAAGGATGTGGGTTTGAAAAAGCACAGGAATAATGGATGGGGCTAAAATGATGTTTCCAAGTAGCTGGTTTATAATACACGTGAAACCTAAATTTCAGTATATCGGTCACAGGCTTAGGGATTTCAGAGATGCCTGGGTAGGTTCTTCCTATACAAAGGTATCTTATACACACTCTACACACATACCTGAATCACTTATCTCTCTTGTGTACCACACTCAGGAGCTACAGAATGACTGGAAAGAGATGCTAAGTGCAATAATCCTGCTGAGCACTAGAAACCAGCACTTGTTCTAAAGATTCAGAAATAAATAATGTTGGGAACTTGGAGAAACCCTGATGGTGGTTGTTCAGAAGACATTTTCAACTTTTTCAATTTCTCTTTGCAGCAGAGATCTCTTTTTTTGAACCAGACATACTTTTATATGGCTCACAGCTGATTCTCCAAAAGCCAATCCATTGTAGAATTCTCATCCTCTGCTTTTAATATAGTATTAGTGGATCTCTACCCCACTATTCAGAATCTGTTAAAATACATACTTTTTGCTTAAATTCCTAGACTTCCAAATAAATTACTATGAAAAGGGCAAGATCACTTCAAAATCTATTGCTCAAATTTTTTAATTCCTCACTTCACATTAAAAGGCAGGATTCCTGTGAGCTTCAGGCTAACAGAGCAGAACTTTAAAGCTTCTCATTTTTATTCCTAGGAAGCAGCTGAATCTTTATGTTTTTCCTGCTTAATTTTTTTTCCAAAACTTGAAGGATGTAAGAGTTGTGAGGATCTCTAGCATTTGTAATGTTAGGAAAATAATTAAAACAGGCATTATTTTCACCCAGTAAAACTGTGACTTTTTTTTAGTCCTTCTTCCCTAATTTAAAAACGCTTTTCAGAAATTATACTTAAAAGTGATTAATTATGGAAATCATTACTTACTTGACTGATTGTGTGGCAGCGTTGATTAGGTATTTTCCACTTAGACCCAAAGTCAGATTAAGTAACACAAGTGAACAGGCAGTTATTAATATTGCAGTATCTAGAGGATAGTAGGGATAACAAAAGCAGATCACTTTGCAGTGAGCTGCCACTTCTGCCTGTGTGACTGCAAAGGAAGAAGGAGCAGGAGCAGAACTGCCAGTGGGAATCAGCCAGCCTGGTCCCACTGAATCCCATCAGGGGCTGTTGCTCTTGCTGCTCTGCTGCTACCTGTGTGTGCACAGACACAAACACACTTTCTACATCCCACAGCCTGAGAGGCCTATTTCACACAACTTTTATTTTGGACTATGATCAGAAAAACTCCCCGACTCTGAAAAAACAATAAAAAATGCTCATGGCAACTCCTGTGAGTTTTAGTACCTTCTGTACAGTTGATGGCACAGCAGCCCTGAATTTGCTTTATGTGGTAATTTAAGCAATTTAAGCTTAAAATGTTCCCAGGGCAAAAATTAGGGCTATGTCTAACAAGTGCATTAAGGCTTATTATGCCTATTAAGCACAGGGAGTCACCCTTGTTGTGGCTGCACATTATATCTGAAAGCTGTTCTGGGCAGTGTGCTGATTCTCTAATCAAACCAGAGTCAAAAGTACTTTTTGGTGACATTTAGAAACCTCCAATTACAAAACAAGTAGCTAAAAGGGCAAAGGAATGGGTTTTCCTAAATACAGTGACAGAAAACAAAAACATACATAGGACATAGGCAAAGAAGTGGAACCATTCTTTTTGCATACTGTTTTTTACTTTTAATTCCATTACTTTGGTGTCTTAAGAGACTCAGAATGAATAAATAGCCCAGTATCCAAGGGGAAAATAACCTTGTTATTTGAGGAATCAAAGATTTTGAAATTGCCCAGGAGACAGAAATCAAAGATATTTTGATCTTGCAACATTCAAAATATCGAGTGTATCTTGTTACTTTTAAGTATCTTTAGAATTTAAAAATTAAAGAAGTGCTGACTTAAATTTGTATGAAGTTAAAATAACTTAAATATTTTTTTTTCATCTTCCATAAATCTTTTATTGCTGATTCAAATTGAAGCATATGCTTCTAGAACGTTTATCTCATGGTTGGCATCCTCCAAGGAAACCAAATGGCAAAACCCATAAATCCTTTCCCTTCTGCTCTTTGACAGTCCCAATCAAGAAAGTTATGAGGCCAGAAGATCAGGTTTATGTCCTATCGTTATAAAAACATTTTCTTTATGCATCCAATGTGGTTTTGATTTTCTCCAAGTCCATAGTGGCAAATAGCAGTTTAATGAAATATCAGCTATTGGAAGAACACACACCACATTCCCTACTTCTGTAGGAGGCACTGGTGTATGATTTCACACAAGAGCAGATGAGATCAGAAGTACTTTGGGGTTTTGATGCACATTACCAGACAGAGTTTAAATTTTAAGCACTATCACATAAAAAGATGCCACTCCCAAACAGTAGACAAGGATTTTGTCTTAACAAGTTGAAGTATAACTACAGACAAAACTGACATGGTAGGTAAATGTTTTAGGCCTCATCTGCAAATGGAAGGTATAATCTGTCTATTGCCTCAATACAACAGCGTGGTTAAACAGTTTTGAAATTCTTTCGATCACTCACCTTAAAGAACCCTCACAAGATGAAAACATTATCATAAATGTTCATGATTTCAAGAGTGAAAGCTTTAAAGAATTGACAACTCGAATATGACAGTTAAGATTGTGTTGGTTGTTCCTAAGGCTCCTGGGGAAATAAAATGTGCAATTAGAGCTCTCTGATTACCTGAAGGAAGTAAAACACTTCACAAATTAGTGCTCCAAACTGAAATACTACTGGAAAATTTTAGTTTGCTTCCCAAGAAATATTCCAACGTGTTTTGATGAAGAATCTGCAAAACAATTGTGGATGTTTATTTCAACTCATTTCACTGTATATCAATCTCAGTGAAAACAGCTGTTAAATTCTAAACTTCCCCACAAAATTCATTCTTTATCAACTTTGCCTTTTGTTAGAAAATTCTCCCATCAAAATAATTTTAAGATTCTAAAGAATCTTCTGAGGAAACAAAGGTGGGAGGAAATGATAAATTAAGAAAAATACAACACAAATGCCAGATTTTATTGAGATACTATGTTCACATTGGTTTGTGCACTGAACAGTTGCATTTGGCTAAAGACAACCATGTTCATGACATGAAGACACCACACTGAGATGGCACACAGGGAAAGCTTAAAGCTTGGTCAACATGGTGTGCCAAATTCTCCTTTGCTTGACAATTGTGTTATCTCACTGGAATTGCACAGGGTAGAGACAACAACTTGCATGAAAATGACTGACAGCAGTAGCTGATGTGCAAATTGAAACACACAATTTCTCAATATTAGCAACCATACACAAACACATCCTGGCACAGCTTCAGATTGGCCTCTGGTTATTGACAGTGGTTATAAGAGCCAGGAAACAACTCTGGAATAGTCAGTCAGGTTCTCGTAGCTTACAGTCACAGTCCATCCTTGTGGCTTAGGAAATCTCTTGTAATCATTTGGCTCTTTCAACAGCTTGCTTTGATGGGGGCTTTGTGGTGGATGCAACTCTATATCTGCAAAATACCAATAATAGATATGAATTAGACTGAACAGGGGAAGAGGTTTTTCCTACAAAAAATCCAGAACAAACAACACAGCTCAATCCATTTCACTGGCACAGATACTTCTTTCCAAGCATCTCATTAGATTCCTAACCTTTATGAGGTGAGGACCAGCACCCCTAAAGGGCATTACTGCAGCTATGCAATACTGGGGTGTTTGTGGATGGGTAGTTCTGCTGCTGCTCCTCTACTGGGCAAGTGAGGATTTCCCCCTGCATGTGATAAAGGCCCACACACAATGGTGCTAAAACAAAACAAAAAAGGTTTTGCAGATAAAGACACTCATACATCTAACATTTCAATGAAGTGCCTCTTGGAAAATGCACCACTAATATCTACATCAAGGCATGCATTTAATTTCTTTTTAATGATAGACATACTTGCAGTGTGTGCCTTTAACCCTGAAAGACCCCACAATATATTCCAAATTACACTGGAATTACATATATAAATAAATTGCTCTACTGCTCATTAAAGCAGGATTGATTCTGAGGTAAAGCACAACAGCTGTTGGTACAGATGGATTTAGAAGCAAATACTTGTCTGGATATGCAGAAAAATGGACAAGCTGAAGTCTCACTGAACAATTTCAGCTAACTCAGCTACTGACAGAAGTTGTGAAGCATGAAATCTTGGACTCAAGGCAGATGGCAACTAGCAGGAAGAGCATCCTAACCAGCAAAGAACATCACTTCAGTACTGGTTCACTGAGAGGAATGATGCTCATCTGAATTATATGTGATACTTCTTGTAGATTCTAGATTATTTTCTGCTGAAGACTTGAGGATGGTTACACATTCCTGATAAATACATACTTGTAAATACCTGTAATACATACATGAGACATACATGTAAACTTAGATTTGTACCCTTCCCCAGCACAGCCATGTGTCTGAGAGCAGTGTGCCTTGGCAGCTGGGGAGGCAAACCCCACCCTGGCACAGGTTGCCCAGAAGGTGTGGATGCCCCATTCCTGGAAGTGTTCAAGGCCAGGTGGGGTGAAGCTCCGAGCAACCTGTTCTACTGGAAGGTGTCCCTGACCATGACAGCAGGATTGGAACTAGATGATCCTGAAGGTCCCTTCCAACCCAAACCATGCTGTGATTCTCTGACCTCTTCTGCCTGGTATCCTGGTATATAAAGGATATACGGGCATGGTTCAAAGCTGCACCAGGAGAGGTTTAGACAGGACATTAGGAAGCATTTCTCTGCTGTTCAGTCAGCTTCATCAGTTACACTTGAGGATTTGGTTTCTTCTTTTGAACTACAGTACTTTGGTTTTAACTGTATTTCACTATTTTTTTTTTTATTTCAGAACATTTCTTGAGGGCACTGAGATAACTCTGAAATGCAATTTTAGCCCCAGAGTCTTGCAACCCATCACAGGGTGGTGTCATTCAAAAATTTTATTCATGTGCTCTTTAGTCCTTCAGCCAAGCTCTTACTACTTGTCTGCAATAATGTACCAGACACTTCTCAAGACATCCAAAAACGTGCTTGAGAATGAGTCACTAAAAATTTCTCTTTGACTGCATTTTTGTAACGATCTGTAATCACAGCCACTTGTTCTCACTTATCTGATAGGCAAAATTACCTCGACAAAGAGAGAAATTTGATAGGTTTGTCATGATCTGTCTTCGTGAAATCTGTGTCAGATTTTTCTTGTGCATAGCTCAATTATTTAATAATTAAATATATTATCACTCTAAGCATGAAGCAATGCCTTCGTCTACCTAGTTTATCTCCTTTTCCTTTGTAAAGCTAAGAGCTGTGTTTGCTTTTCTGCTGGAAAAGAGCAGGCAAACAAGCTTGAATTATATGCTGAACTACATCAGGCACAAGGGGTCCTGTTCCTAATTAAAACTCAGTGAATTTGGCAGAGGAGATATGCCTGCTAAAGGAAATCTAATTGGCACCTGTAGCTTTCTCCCAGCAGTAGAAATTTGTAGCCACTGATAGACTCTCTGGCTTAGTGCTGCACTGTGAAGTGACCCCCCACGACAGGTGTGGGTATGAAATCTGCAACAAGCATGTGTGAAAAGCAGAGGACAGAAAAGAATGAGACACTTGGAATTTCTACCAACACTTAGCCATATTATGTGTTGAAGTTCAGAAAAAATCCTTGTCTGCTTTTCCATTCTGAATCAGGAAGCAAAAAGGCTCACAAGCTAAGGACATAGTTTTCCTGCATTTAGCTCCAAATGAGGTTCAAGTATTTTGAGTCTTCACTATAATGCCAGCTTCACTTTGGCAACAAAAATGTTGGGTAAATCATCCACAAAAAAAGCTTCCAGATTTTTGGTCTTTATATAATGCATGCATTCAAACCCTACCCAAGTCTTTCGCAGCTGCCTCTCAATTCTCTCCCTGTAAGCAACAGTGAGTTAGCAGGCACCCTATAAGCATCAGCCTCTCTACCAGGACAGAAAAGCAGGCAAACAGAAGCATGAGGAAACAAGAGCTCATGGCCTTCAGAAAGCAATGCCACATTCACAGAGCTCAGCTCATCTCAGTACTTGGTGCCTGCCTCGGATATTTTTGGATTTTCTCACTACAGACGGCTTTCTGACTGCAGGATCCATTTTAGTCTTTCCATGGCATTTTTCTCCCACAAGCCATTTCATTTGCAACAGTAGAAAAGAAAAATGTGTGGAGGTGGTTAGGAGTTTTGAAATTAGTTTTGTTACACTTCAGTATTTTTATAAGGACAAGGAGCCCAAACCAACTTGTTATGCCGATAGAGCTCTGAGAAAGATGCATTTGCACTTCGGATGCACAGTGTGGCTTTTTTCAAGGGTACAAGGGAAAATACACGAAACAGGGAACTCTTGACTCATTTATTTTCCTGCTCATCTGAAAACAACTGCTGAGCAAACAGGACCACTTATTTTTCTTGTGACAGACATTGCTGATCTGCAGCTATTCCCACATTCTGTAGCTGTTCAGCCATGAGCTTTCAGCCCCTGCAGAAAGTAAAATGCACGTTTCATGCAATCTGAAGTCCTTTGCATTATTCATAAAGTCCTTATAAGCCTAAAGTACAACTCATCTGTACTGGGGTACATTTTAAACACTACTCTGCATGGTCTGTGCCACAGACAGTTTGACCTTTACACATGATTTCAGCATAAAAAATCAACTTTCTTGCAAGATAACCCTCTCCAGTTCTGTAGCAGAATTTACCTGACAATCATTCCTGCATCCCCAGGAAGCAAATGGAAGACTAAACTGCCCACGAGAAACTTCACTGCTTTCACCCTTTGTCACACAGGAGCCTTTCTGGCAATTCATCACTTAAATTCTTTTGAGTAAGTTACAGTGTCTGCCTCCTTAGTAAGGTCTGGTGCACCCAGGACAGCTCAGGGAAAGGACAATAACAGCATAAGGGGAATATAATCTTGTCTGGCACATAACCATGATGGAGTATTCATGTGCCAGTAAATCTAGAAGAGATTTGTCTGGAGAAGGACTCTGTCCAAGTCTCTGCAGATACATCCCTGTGCAGGGACTGCGTCAGGGCAGTGTATAAATAAATCAGTGAGAGACAGTTGGCTAGTGCTTTTCAAAAAAACCTACATAAATAATAATTTATAAAACTGAGTATACAAATACAACAGAATAAGATGAAAATAAATGTTCTTATGGTACCTCTTTTCTTCATAACGTTGGTAGAATCCATTCAGTGCCTTTGTCTTTAACATATCGAACTCCCTCTGGCCTCACTGTCTGTAAAACAAAGGCATTTTTAGAAGAATTAACATCATTATTCTTCCATCAGTTGCAAGTAGTAATACATAAATAGGCCCACTGCACTAGAAAAACCACAGTTCCTGGAATCTTCTACAATTTTTAGAGGATGAGACAGATCAAATCCATTCCACTTTGCATTCCTGAGCCTCGGGGAGGCTGCAATTATTAACTTACTTGTGTTAAAAAGGAATAAACATCAAAGTGAAGAGCAGTTTAAGAGCAGCACTGTAGGACAAACTGGGCTTGTAGCAGGAAATCAGGATATCTTCTGAAAGAAATTGTATTAAAAATTTCCCATATTCAAGAAAATAGACCAGAAATCTCAAACTTTCATCCCTCTCCAAACATAATCAGTCACTGTTGCTTTCAGTGCACCTTCATCCAGGGACCCCTAAGCTCTGAGTGTGTGTGGGAAGACTCACAATACTTCTTTGCAAATGTTACCCCTGATTTATAGAAAGATGAAAACTATTTTAGTTAAGCATTTTACCAATTTCCCACAAAATCTTAAGTTCAGGCATCTCCCATCTTTTGAGCATTTGGTTTTGAGGTTTAGTAGCATTTGAATATCGTTTTTCAGAGCACAACTTCATAGGTTAACATAAGTAATAGTTAAAATTCCACCAGCTAACTAATGCAGACACCTGCTTGGAGCAGAAGGGCAGGAATCTTTTGATTCAGGGCAGGTAAGTCAATTTGTCCAACTGACCAGAGTAACCAAAGCAAAGGCAGCCTGCAGTGGATCACTGCAGGAAGGGAGGAGAGAGATACTCTGCCAGCTCTCACTGATCCCTGCTGACAGCAGAGAAAACAAAGTTCTAGAAGGAGAAACTTTCCTAAACACACTTTTAACATAATTTATTTTCTTTCTTACCTGATGTTTGTTCTTTCATTACCTTCTCACTATTCTCATTCTGTTTCCAGTCCAAATTTTCTGCTACTATGCTTCACATGATAGTCCCCTCATCCATGAATAACAAGTCATATTTGGAGTCTCTCCTCCCTTTCCTCTGCCCTAAATCTCAACCCTGAACATGGGGTTGAGCCTCTGCCAGGCTCCCTCTCCATCTCTCTCCCCCAGCACCAGGCTTCTGCTCCCCAGCCCACCCCAGCTACTGCTCCACTCCTGTCCCCAGGACTTTCTCCATCCCCTCTGGCATCACTGCATCCCTGCTTTGCTGCTGTCAACTCCATCAGTCCCATCCCTTTTCCAAAAGAGCAATCAGCTCCTTGAAGTTTTCACCTTTTTCTGCCAGTTCCAAAGCCTCACCCTGCTTTATCCTGTCATCTAATTCTCCTTATGGAGCTCATCAATCTTCTTCCCAGGCCTCCCTGTATTTCCTATTGCCCTTTAGTTTAACACTGTCATTGACCTCATTTTCCACTTTCTCAGGTGTGGGCCAACACAAAGAGACAGAAAAGATAAACTTAACTGGGCAGGGTACTTTTCTCCAAGACAGTGTATGGGGAAGGGATTGAAAAACAGGTTCCCTATATCCAAAAAGGGATGAAAATTGAGAATGCTAACATTTTAATCTAATAAGAAACTGAAGAAAAAGCAGATTGGGAAAGGGGAATTATTTGTTATTGAGGTGTTTTGAAAGCCGCATTTTATTTTATTTTGTTTGAATCAAAAAAAACTGCAGTTTGGTTTCAAAAATGCAAAAATGGGATTTGGTAGTTTAGCATTTAAAAAAAATCTGTACTGTAGTATTTAAGCTAAGATCTTAGATGAAAACAACCAAGTTATTTCAGCTGAGGAAAAAAAAACAAGCCCAAAAAGAATAAAAAAAAATTCTTATCAGTTTCAGAGGAAGGCACTTTATTTTTGAAGCTTACAGCAGCTATGGGTATATTTGTAGTAAAAAACCTGACTCCTAATGACGTGCAAAAATCTCACTGCTGCCAGAAATTCTGTAAAATTTAAAAGCCTAGGAGCACAATAAAGACATTTCAAAATTTAATCTTTTCTAGTGATCTACCCTTCCACTAAATTTGAATTCAAAAAATATTTTCTTCTCTTTTTTTTTTAACAGTTGAGCCCATTTGGCTGATTTTCCCCATGCAGAAATCTGAGGTAGATGACTGGCAAAAATAAAAGTAGCCTAACTGGGGAAAATTTAACACTACAAGAACACCAAACAGTTGAAATTACTCCTAAACCTAGAAGGCAAAATTATGAATGTACACTCCAAAAGCCAAGCAGTACTTCTGAATTTCAACAGCAGCTATCTGCTTTCACAACTAATAGTCAGATAATTGTACTGAGCTAAGAAGGACAATGTGTGAGAGTTTCGTGCTTTTTCATCAAAATACTTGAATATTTCATATATTTGAATCACTCCCCATGAGGAATCTTTAATTAAGGAGAGAAATAGGGACAGGAAAGTCATCTGGCTATTTTTCAAGCTGTGTTTTTCCTTATTATGAAATGAAACCATGAACTTTTGCATATTATGACATCACTGCTTTGCAAGAACAAGGAATTAATAACTTCTATTAAAGTACATTTTCCCCAGCACTTATGATTAATTTACAAGGCCACAATTCTTTCACACTCCAACCCAAAGGTCCCTGCTGTCTGACTCTGAATGCATTACAGAGGTCTTCCTGTGCTATGTTTTAAGGGAAAAGTATTAGTTACCATCATAAATTGTAATTTGCTATTCATGCTTTGCAGTGGTATGGAGCACTTCATCTAAAAGGTCTTTCCAGACCTGGCAGAAATACCAAGGCAACTCAGAAAATGTGTTTAAAAACTCTTTGGGTCACCAAGGTGGGAGGCTCTCCACTTTTTATATCTCTGATGGCAAAGCCCATTCTCAGGGGTTAGCAGAAATGATCACTCCTCTCCCATCAACTGCCTGGCCAAGGCAAGTGTATGTGCACCTTTCCCAGAGTCAAGATGTGCCTCTGGATTTCCCCTTTTTTGCTTGTTTACCACTCCTATCCTGACAATTATGCAATATTTACTCAGTCCTCCTTATCTCTTGCACTGTGGAGATGTTCCAGCATTATTCACTCAGCCTTAACAAAACACTGGAAGTCCTGTGACTTCCTAGCTCCCCACATTTTGAAGGGAATAAACCTTTTGCACAAAGAGAAGTTTTGTGTTAGAACAACAAAGCACACAAACTTTCCTTTAAATTACCTTTCACCTTGAATGAATACACCATGTTTGCATATTCAGGGCTTGAATTTCTTTGAGGCCTTTTTTTTTGCCACAGTTACAGATCTCCAGCCTTCAAATGGGAGGAACAAAAACATCTACAATGAGTTCAATGAAAAATGTTTTCTCTTGGAAAGAGCTTAACAAGCAACTGAAAGGCAGGATCTTCATTTGTATGTGTTTGCTTGCAAACAGTACAATTGTACTGTCTTGCATATTATGGATCAACTCTGCACTCTACAAATAGAAATGTCTAACTCCAGTAACATTTAAGTAGTTCTTCCTTGTCCATACCAGTGGCTGAGCTCATTTTTTCCTGAAATTCAATGTTCAGATGAAAATGTAAATTTTTGCTAGGGCTAAAAGATCCTTAGTTAACTCAATAATCCAATCTGTAATACTCAGTGCTGATACTATGGAAAATCTGTGCTGATGCTATGGAAGACCATTTGTTTAAGGCTAAACAGAAGAAAATTCCAGTTGATATGCCTTTTGTAGAATCAGAAACTTTAATAAAGGGCTTCACATTCAGTTTATTGTTATATTTATCATCAATCTTGAAATTATTTCTGTAAAAATTCAACCACTCCACTTCTGTATTTAGGAGAATCTGGATGAGCCCACAGAACAATGACTAACTTTTGCTATTATGTGAGGTAGGAAAAGCATAAAATAATCAATTGTATGCTTAATGAGACAAAACTCCAACTGAGCTGCTGCATTATGGGTGAAATTGAATATAATAAAATATACTGCTTTCAAAAATAACTGCTGCTGTATAAGTGCTCCAGCAATGCAGATGTTGCACAACAACTAAAGTGTGACACAGCCTTCATCTAAAGGCAAAATTATGCTAGTTCAGAAAAGTGTTGAACTTAGTTCATACTTAAAACTCATGGACCCCAGGCTTGCAGTTTTCTGAAGCATCTATAAACTGTTTTAATCTTTTATTTTGTTTTTACTGCTTATGTATGGTTATCCTGCACTTCAAAAAGAGCTGAAAGATGAGGAGAGAGGCTGTTTTTATTTTCTTCAGGGCTGCAAGCAGCCAACCAGCCCCCTTGTCAGACACTCAGCCCTTGCATGACTTCCACGCAAAAGAAACCCAAGTATGATGAAAACAAGCACTCAGGCTTGTCAGTGAAATCCTAAAACATTTCCAGAGATCTCTCAACCTTGGCAAAATAACTGGCTTTCAATTTCCAGCAACCCACCTCACCAACAGCCAAAGCTATCAGAATTTGGATGTGAAATAATTGTAATTTGAAGAAACCAAAGAAGCAGAATAATAAAAGTGAAAAACATGGGATGAAAGCAGTCAAAACTGTGTTTAAATATGAAGGAATTAATCTGAGCAAAGCTCCAAATCTCACAGGTGATGGCTGGGAAAAAACAAAGATCCCTCAGCTTCCCAGCCTCATAAGGTTTAGAATTGTGACTTGCAATGCCTATATGAATGCTGGTCAGTGGGGGAACTTGAGATGCAGTTCACCTCATGATAGGAAGAGAGGAACAGCCTTTGCTACCCAAGCAGCATGTAGGTTTGCAGCAGGGCTCCAGTCCATAGGGAAAGATGGATTTGTTTGGCAGCAGTGATGCAGTAGCACCTGCCTCCTTCCCAGCTCTCCACGTGCCAAACATGTCTGGCACAAAAATAAAAGGCATGAGAAATACAGCACTGCTGTCCTGGCAATGGACTAAGAGCTGGTGCCATAGCAAGAAAACCTGAGGGAAGAAGTTAAACAGCAACACATTCAAAAACATTAAGTCAGTTTATCATTAAAGCACAACCATCTCCACGAGAGCATTTTGTTCATCCCACCCAAGAGTTTATTTAGGCTGTTCTAGCTACCAGGTCTTAATTCCACTCTCACTCCAGGACAAGTGTGAAGTTTTCAATTTGCAGATTAGTAGCAGTTTGCTGAATGTGTTACTTCAGCAGCTTGCTCACCTCATAGAGCTACAAAGAGAGGCTTTGCAGTTTTGACAGCTCTATGAACCACTTTTAAACCAAAGTCTGCCTTCTCTGGAGAACAAAATTAGGCTCAGGAGGGAGCTTACTGCTCTATAATAGGCTATAATTACAGTAACTCATTGGTCATTTACTGCCATAAATATATTATATATATTTATATATATAGGTATATATTTTAAAATAACAAGTAAAAGAAAACTTGAGCTGAGGGGACTTTTTCCCAAGAACTGTGCCCCTTTTTCAACTTGCTGAACTTCCAGTGTTTAAATAAGTACAACATTCCTTTTATTTCCTACAACTTTACTGGTTTTTAGGATGTCCACGACAAAGGGTGAAACTTATTACATCCCATCTTGCCAAGAAGAGTGGCAGTCAGATTTCACAAATGTAGTGAACTGGAGCAGCAGCAAGAGCAGCAATTTTCCCATGTGAGTGGGTTTGTGCTGACTACACGCACTGTTCCTGCAGGCATCTGCCAACACAGTCTGGGCATGGACTACTGCTATTGAAACAAAGTGTTTCAGACTTCAAAGTCTGGATCCTATGTCAGGAAGAAAGAAAGAAAAAGAATGACCTCTCTCTGTCACAAGAAAATACACTAAAATCTCTCCTGAGATTCTTATTCCTAGAATGAATCACTACTATATGTTTATGTACTCTTGATAGGAAATCCAGAGCAACAAAGTCAATAAGTCTCTTCCTGATAAAGGAACTAATTTACCCTCATTCAGTATTGCAAACTTTTACATTCTTCATACTACTAAATAAATATACTGAGCTTGTGCTAAATGTTTTGAATTTGGTACAGATTTCACAGAGCGGGCAAAACAGCAGGACAGCTTGATTACATCTTGACATTCCCATCAGAAAAGAAAACACACACTGTAGGATTCCTCCACATTTATTTAAAGACAGAGTAAGGCTTTTGCTCTGCAGGTGATAAAGCACATCAATAACAACCAGTCTTACCTGCTGTCTGTAAGCTCAAGCCAGTATCCAGTTTGCTGCGTGGCTTGGTGCTGATAAACAAATAACAGAGAACACACACGGTGATGATGAAAGCAAAGAGGACCACTGCTGCTATTGACAGGCCCACGAGTGCTCCAACACTAAGAGAGAAAAACAACAAAAAATTAAGTGTACAAACCGCCTGGGAGACTGATTAAAACAATGGTCAAGATGATGTGTGGAGTTTACTTGTACTCAGGCATGTGTGTTTTCCTGTAAACCAAAGTTTAGAGATCAATACTTCAATTGCATAAACTGCAGTTATTTCACTGCCCTCAAAAGGATCGATGTCATTACACAGCAGTTGAACATCTGACCCCCAGTGACATTTCATGCATGTTACTCCTGAGTCTGACTTAAAGTGTATTTATGAAAATCAGAAATAACTTCATGCAGTAACTGATATCAGTGAGATCAAAAAGTTCCTCAGTGCACACAAAGAGTGATTCTAGGGTTCCAGGCAGCTCAAAAACCATGATTGTTAAAGCTGCATTTTCTGCCTAAAATGCCATTTTTATAGTATAAAAAAACTTGTTATTCAATTCTGTTAGCAGCTCTGCAGAGCAGGGTGGAGTACTATGAACACTGTTGTGTCTTTGCATTAATGAAATAAATCTCCAATCAAGGCTGGAGAAATTCTCCCATGATCTTTGTCACAGTAAAAGGAAAACTAAAGCTGAATTAGTCTACTCACAATACCAAAGGCATCAAAGAAGCAGGAATTAATTACTCTAGAGGCCAACATACAGTACTATATGTAGATTTTACCAAGGTACCATTCTGCAGGATAAAAGCTACTGTGTACATCTCCCATAGGCATACAGTGAGACACTATATGTATATACAGAAATCTCTCCTGATTTCCAACCCTTATTTTCAAGTCTTTTCCAAATGTAAAATTCCCATGATGAAATAAAAGATCAAATGTAATACAGTCTAGTTGTCATTTCCTACACTCTCCTGGGCCATTTGATGCCTTAAATGTTCCAGTCCTCTATTCTACAGTCCATGACAAAGATCCTGGTGAAATTATACAGAAGCCTTTTGGTCACAGGCGAGGAGTCCGAGGACTGAGAATCCTTATTCTACTGCTCTGGTATATTTACAATTTTGATAGACGTCAAAAGGACAGAAGAGAGATGAATGTATTGAATTCTACAAGCTCCATCTTCTAGTCATAAAAATGCCTTTATATATCACTGTTATCAGGGAGAAGTGAACTCTACTGTGGCCTTGCAGGAAGACGAGAAGAATTGTGCCTTGGGATGTTTTTATGAATTTTATATTCAAGATACTGCAAAGCTTCTCTACAAGCTCTCACAGCACCAGCACACAGATATGTCCACAGGAGAAACTCCTCAAATCAGCAGGATGAGAACAGCAGCTATCACTATAACTTTCACATGTGGTTTTCATTAATTACTGCTCAGATTCAGTAATAAAGTTTGAGGAACATTTAGCTCCATGCACAACTAAAATAATTTGTTATCAGCAAAATGGTTCTGGACAGAACAGCTTTAGCCTTCTGTAGATTTTTCACAGTATTTATAATCTTCATTAAATAGGACATTTTTACGTATTTAGGACATTTTTTGTGCATATATGCACATATTAAGCAAATTTTTCCTTATTGTTTTATGGCTCAAACAAAACTCGCAGGCAGGCAATATTCTGCTTACTGTGGAATCTGAATATGACCTACACTCAGAGATCTCACCTGGGTTTTGATCCTATTTTTTTTATTTTCCCTTGGAAGACCTTGACCCAAATAGACAAAATAGAAGAAATACACATTACAGAATGTTGAAGACCCATAGAACCATGTGATACAAACAAGGTTCTTCAGAAAGAGTTATTTGTGCTTTTTTTTCATGACAGTACAAACTTCATCGTAAAATTCCATTCAAATTTCAGTCTGCAGTGCAGGACTAAGGAGGTTGCTCACCATTATCCAAACATTAAGCAGAGTCAATTGCCCTAAAGCCAAACAGATCAAGTACATGTTAATGATTATATATTTTTCTATTCAGACATTTGTTACTTCTTGGTTGTAGCCCTCCTCCATGCAGTTGTAGAAGATGACATGAATGATACAGTTGTGTATTTCACAGCACAAAGCATCTTCAGTATCACTACACAACTTGTGTAAGATGCTTTGGGAGTTACAAAAGGGAAAGGCAAGAAAAATCTGAGGAACCTTCCTGGTCAAAGAGTCATCACAGGTTATGTGCTATAAGAAATGTTTCTCATGCTCCAGCAGCAACATGAGAACATCTCACCAGCATCACAAAACCAAACAGATACTCTGATTCCTCTGCCTGAATGAATCAGGAATCAGAACAATTTGTACTTACTCTTTTTAAACACAAAATGTTTCAATACCAGATTGTTCTCAAACTGCTGAAACTGTCAACCCACAGAGAAGGTATAATTAAGCTCTATAAGATTAATTTTGGTTAAAGTTTGGGGATGGAAGGTTGTTTCTTAATTTATCTAATTCAGAGAAACTTAATGTGTCTTCCACTGCTCTGAATACTGACATTTCTTAACCAGAACACAATTTTTCCTTCTTTTTTTACTAGATAAAGCTGTTCTCAGAAACAAAATACCAAATAACTATGGTAACTTCAACAATTACACTCCTCTGAAAAAAAAGACAATCTTTCAGCATATCCTATAGATCCTACAGCAATTACCATGGTGTTACATATCTGCTTTAAAAAGCCCTTGCTAAAAACATTTTGCCACCTTCCATTCTTTATCTTAAACACTGTCTGAAGGCCACCCAGCATTCTGCAGGTCTCAGGGTGTGTCTTTGAGATCAGTCAGAGCACTGATCAGTGCAGAGGCACTAAACAAGGAAACTAAAAAATTCCTCTTGCTCACAGTTGGGGCCTCATTAGTGAGCAAAATCTTCTGCACCAGAAACCCACTCAACCCCAAAGCAACAATCTGACCTAAAGATGGCAGTGAAGGCCCCAGGGCTCCCCAGGCTGTGTCCAGAGAGCTGCTGAGTGGGTTCACTGATTTGTCTGTAAGTGGATATTCAGCATCACACACCTATAGTTATTTTTAATTCATAAAATTAGTCCATCCACGCCACCAAAAGCCTGGGAAAATTTTAATATTGGCTAAGCAGAGGCAATATTGCCCTCTGATAGACTAAAAGGAAGCTCATGAGTCATCCTGATCTGAGTAAATCAAATGTTCCCAATGCCATTGTTGCAGTGACGTGTTGTTCATAGTATTTGCAAAGCACACAGATAAATACTTGAGAGACTGGAAGAATGGGCATAGAGAAACAAAAGACCTGCTACTTTGAAAAGCCAAAACAGATGCCTGGAGGTCGGTGCAGCCAAGCAAATCTTGGCCTCAGTATCAGGCCACCCTGGCTCTATGGGTATTAATTAAGAAGGCATTTTGAGTAAAATCTATACACAATGGCTTGACAAAATTTTAATCAAATATCTATTATTACATGCAACTTAAAAGATATGGCTTTGGAATGGATATTAGAATTCTATTTGATACTAAAAGAAGCCATTATAAAAATAAAACTTCACAAAAGAGCGACAAAAATAAATATAAAATATTTTAGAACAAAGAGAAACAAAAAGGCTGACTGAACATAACTGCATTTCAGTACAAATACCACATGTTCAGCATTTCTCCCCTTCTACTCAGCCTGGGAGGTAAAGCAGATGTGATAGCTGCATGTGCATGCACAGCACACTGCTCTGGAGGCTGAGTTGCTCAATGTTTGGCTCACTGGTGTTTTGTAGCATCTGTGTTTTGTGGATTCAAAAGCTGAATAACCTTCTGATGAATTTTGCCTTTTCCTAATGTTGCCTTCCCTGTTCCATGGGCTCCTGACAACTGTAAGACACAGGAAAATGCATCCTTCTCTCTTCTTTGAGGAAATAAGTCTCTCAAGATACATTTTTTAAAAAAACAAAATATATTGTCTTTTTAAATACCAGCAAAAAAAGTGTAAGTCAGAAATCGATATTATTAATTACAAAGATAAATCAATAATATTATTAATTATATATAACGAATTCTGCTGATAATTTGAAACGTGTCAGAGCTGCTCAATGACCTATTGTCTATGATAGTCCAGCAGCTCCCACAGCAGGATAAACACAAGGGAAATGTGCAACACTTTCCTGGGATTCTACCTGGTGTACCACCAAACTGCAGCAATCCCTGAGATATCACCAACCACTTGTGGTGCAGTCAGTCACTGCTTTCAAATATCTGGGGGGAAGTCAAGCAAATGAAGATTTAGGAAAAGAACTCCAAAGTTCTGGAGTAAAGGAAAACCTAAAACAGTTCCCTATCAGAACCTCCCAGTCCTTTCCCTTCCATCTCCAGACTTACCTTGGTTGGTTTGCCTCACCCTTGTTTAGTTTTAAATCTTAAGACTTAAGTCTTAAAAGTGTGTCCTCAAAGGCTGAAATGAGCATTTTAGTATTATTTTAACATATGGCTGTAACCAATCAATATCAGTAGTAGTCTACTTATCACCAAAACATTCTGAGAGGCCATAAAATGTTATTTTTAAGTTTTCCTTAAACTCCTAACTGAACTGTCACATGAAAATGGATACAGTTTTCAAAATTATGTAATATTATAATGTTTCCAGTGTATTAATAACTAAAAATTATTATATTTGTTACTGAAAACACTTACAGGAAGTGGTTCTAACCACTCAATAACTTTGCTTAGAGAGGTAAATTGTACTTATTCTGCTATTTTCTACAATGAATATAGTAATTTATGGCAGAAGTTAAGCAGAACTAAAACTCCATGAATGACAGTTTCCATGAGCCCTTTTAGCAGCTTTTCTGTAGAAAGAAGGGGGGAAAAAAGATCCTTAGTTTTCAAAGTTTGGGCCCAAACTTCTGACTTAGGTGAAGGCTAAGCAGTTACTTCTCAGACCCTACAAAATCTTTTTAAAGGAAGAGCTTTCAGAGAGGTATTTCATTAAAGCCTCACCTGGGATTCAGCTCTTGGAGGTAGTTTTTGAAAATATCAAACTTTAAGAGCCTTCATTACAACATCCAGATAAGATGTTGTGATGCAATACTAACTTATTCCTTCAGTTTTTCTGCCATCTTGAGAATATTTAATGTGATTAAAACAGTCAAAGGCTATGCAAAAATGCAACCTTAAAACACTGTGAGTATTTGATAGTGGAAGTGTAAAAATGGACATTTGGAGATGTCTTCTCACATTAGAGAAGCCATGTAATTGTGAGTGTGTCACAGCAGTGGATGGCTGGGAGATCCCCACAATCAACTCACTCTTTACACCAGAAAAAGTAGATTTTAAATAATAATACATTAAGTATTAGACCAGATAAATTGGACAGTACTGGACAGCATTAACTCACAAGCCCCAAGAGATACACATGTGGAACTGTAGAGCTGCTGGCCAAGGTGCTGAGGGTGTCTGGTTGCACAGTGCTGATCCTGAGCCTGCCTGTGACCCAAGCTCACTCTCCCCAAAAATGAGGGACAGATCCTTTAATGGTAAAGCCTCTATCCCCAACCATCTCATTACCATGCTCCACACACAGGGAGCTGCTGGCACTTGCAGCTTCCTGACATAAAATCTTTAATGAAAGGATCAGCAATGGGATGAGGGGAAAACACTGCTGTGATAACCTGCTAGAGTGTCAATGGACAGATGGATAGAGGAACCCAGCAGACAGAGTTAAATGTCTCAAAAAACTTTTGGACAAAGCCCTCCACTGTAAGTGTGGTGAAAAGGACTAAATTAATATAATAATTTGCTACAAATTTAAGGCTGCTTTAAAGCATAAGGAGCAAAGTACAAGGCTTAAGTGGTCTCTTTTCAGTGTAAAGAAGAGTCACTGAGTGGATTTTTATCCATATCTTCATCTATGACCTGATGTAGAAATGAAATCTGAGTTTCTGATGATCCTAAACGCCTACAAGCAATCAAATGCTGAGGGCAAGAAAACTGAGTGAACAGGCAAAAGTGATGGACGTGAGTTTCAGTGTAGATAATGTAATGTGTAAAGATCAAAACCAAGTCTACATAGCAATAAACTCAGAACAGGCAGTTCTGAACTCAAGAAAAGTTTTGGAGTTTTCAGTGACAGCTCATTGAAATCATGGAGCCGATGTAAAGTGGCATCAACAGACATCAACAACATATTGGCCACCATCAGAACAGAATTTGAGAGTGAGACTGGAGGCAAGATTTGGCCACTCTGTAGAACCTTGCCATACCCACACCTTGGGCATGAAGCTCCAGGTTATGCACTTCCAAGATCAGCCCTGTGGAGTGAAAAACAGTATGGTTGAGATGCAACCAAAACTATCAGCGTGACATAGCATCTGCCTCAATGATAATCCAAAATCTGTTCAGTTTGGAAAGGTGAAAGCTGAGAATAGATGCACCAAATGCTCACAACATTTTAAACACTGCACATAAACTGAACCTGTAATTGCTGTTCATCAAATCTCACAATCTTAATACTAGGGGGCACACAGGAAAAGTAGTAGGGAACAGTACAAAACAGATAAAAGGATCTATCTTCAAACAGCAGGTAGTGACTGCTGCCACCAGGGCTGCAGAAGCAGAGGGTATAAGCAAGCCCAGAAGGGGATTTGACAAAATCAAGGACAATAACAAGTTGGTAAGAAACATAGTGGAAGCCCCATGCAGAGGTGTACTAACATCCTGGCACGGCCAGTGTGGATGCTGTGGAGCCCGCGGGGAATCAGGCACAGAGAGCAGCGGGTGGCTGAGCGCAGCTCTCCCTGCCGCTGCTGGAGATCCAGCCAGAGCCAGGCAGATCCCTGCGCTATCCCGGGAGAGCACCAGGCTCATTATCTGCCCCTTCCAACTGGAAAGTTACGTAGTGCTTTATCTCACATAGAAAAGTAACTCAAGTCACTGGGAACTTTATGGCAAAGCAGCATCTTAACGCGCTCAGGACCCGAGAAGGACGCTCCCCTCACGCCCAAAGGGCGGGAGATGCTCCGGGTGCCCCGCCGGAGGCGCCGAGCGTTTCCCGGCGCTTCCTTACGAGTTATTTCCCTCAGAAACAACCCTGGTACGAGCAAGAGTCTCTCTGGGATGAAGATGCAGATACTCTCGGCGGGACAAAAGCAGCCTGAAAGTGCCCGGCTACAAGTATCTCACAAACACATACCCGAGCCGAGCTCGGGCGAACACGAGTCTCCCACCCGGAGCCTCCACCCCGCGGGCACCGCCGCTCCCCTACCTGAGCCACCACATGTAGCTGTGCTCGTAGGGGAAGAAGCTGTGGGGGTCATCGCAGCAGTACTTGACGTCCTGGAAGCCGCAGCAGAACACGGCGCGGGCGTCGCCGCCCGCCCGCGGGCAGCTGAACCCGCTCACCAGCACCTTGTCGGCGTTGAGGTAACTGCTGCACTCGGCGCTCATGGCGCGGCCGCCCGCCCGCTGCCCGCCCGGCGCCTCGGCTCAACGGCACCCGGGCGGGAGGGGAGGCGAGGAGAGGAGAGACGAGGCGAGGCGAGGCTGCTGTGGCGGGCGGAGCCGGGCGGGCAGGGGGCTGCGCTGGCGGCGGGCACCGCCGCGCCCACCGGCCCCGGGGCCGCCACAGCGCGGGAGCGGCGGGAGCCGTGAGGGGCAGGCAGGGGAGGGCGGGAGAGCGCCGTGAGGGGACGGCCCGCGCTGAGATTGCACAGGCTGCGGCACGGCTATCCCTTTGCGCTGGGTATAGCGCCGAGGAGAGCTTCCAGGGGTCCGTCCTCACCCATAACACGGGTGGGATCTCAGAACACGAAAAACAGGGTGAGCCTGGGGAGGGATCACACCTCTGTAGGGCTCAGGCCTCTTAGCTGGATGGGGGGGAGGGAAAACTCAGGCTCAAAAACAGGTTCAACATTTAAAGATGCGCTGCACAAAGTGAGAAGATGAATGACAGTGATGTGGCTGGTGTGAAGACTCCGGAAAAGGGGAGATCAGGAGAAATCAATGAGTGTTGAATGCCCAAAGAAAAAGGCTAGATGATGATGAGGTTTTGTGAGAGTTGTAACTTCATCATTTGCATTGTTCTGATGAAATCAGATGTAACCAGATCAATTATTTTCATTATAAAATTAAGGATTGACTTATTTGAAATGTATAAAGACATTATTAAACGTCTTTATCGAAGACCAGAAGGCAGCCTTTTCCATAACTTAATCTCTGTTGTGTCAATGGTATCAGTACGAGTTGGGATTTAATTGTGCGTCTTGTGTTATTTGGGATTAAGAGACCAATCTCCCATTTGATTCACAAAGATGTGGGGACTGTGTTTCTGTGATTGAGGAAAGTCTCTAATGAGGGGAGGATGGGTGAATCCAGCTCAAAAGCCATCAGTTGTTTGCCCAGATCATTTGCATGAATCAGTCAGCTAAACAGTATGTGGTGTGCTTGAAACTAAAAAGTGCAGGGGTAAATGTCATGGTTTTGGAGGCTGATCCAAGACTTTGTGAAGTTGCCAATCCTGTGTTCACAACAGAGACCTAAGTAAGTCTCACATCTTCCCGAGATGGAGAAATGACCAATTCCAGTCTTATAGGTATTAATGTCTTGAAATGTCTTTAGGTACCTTGTTCAGTTGCTAATAACTATTTTCTTCCAAAATGTGAATTGCCATCCTTGTGTTTCTCTCTGGTTTTCCCTTCATCTTACCCTTTCTTGGTCTGTTTCCACTGAGGTTTTGTTCATACCAGAATTCAACAGCCAGGACAGAGAGTCATGAACCCAGGAGTCATTCAGTTCATGTTTTCAAGTGACCATTCCCAAATCAAGTGGTCAATAAACTTTTAGGAACATAGAACATTCTTGGTTATTTTTGCACTTCAAATTGCTCTTTTACTTTTGGAGATTTTTCTCTCATTAGCCAGAACTCAGATAACTATTTTCCCCTCAGAATTATTACTGCAGTGATGTGGAACAAATAAAATTACCCATCACTGTTTTATGTTCAGTTTTACACAAACTTGCACTCATACTTAATGACTATAAGGTAGATCTGTGTCAGAGTTGGAGTAGAGGTGGATTCTTTGTCCAAACTTAAAGAAATTCGGTTTCAAAGAAAGCTGAAAAGTTCTGGAGGCACAACATCTTTTTCGTTTGTTTGTTTCATCAATCAGTATACTCATTTATACCATGCAATCAATTTGTACTTGCTGTGATTACTGGGTGACAATAATTAGCATGCTTTCTTGCTTCAATTATTTGCAAAGATTTATATGAAACATTTGAAATTACATTTACAATATCGAGCTCAGTGACTGAATTAACTATGTAACTGCTGGCAGATTTAAATTAAAAACCATTCTCTTTTGATGAGACACTCAGAAAAAGGATTTGAAGTGGGAGTGGGAGGCTCTTCACTGACCAGTGAAACATCTTTTATGTCAGAAAAAAACATAACATTCTTTTATCATTCCACTGATAAAACACAGACCTCTTCCAGTAGGAGTTAGTGGTTTACATCTCATAAAATATGTTTCCCTCTCTTTTCACCATTACCAATATCAATTTAAGTTTACTACACAGATGACAAGACCAGTTGTCTCTGCTGAGTGAAGAGTCTGTTTTCAACCCAGCAGTGAGGTCATCCAACTTTCTGAGAAACACAGATCCAAGACTTTGTAGGACACTTGGAGGTAAGAGATAAATTATACAGGTATTCAGCTTTCAGAATTGTATCCAAAACAGGATACTTCTATTCTCTGAGCACTGAGCTATCATCCTCGTGAATATGAGCCTCTTGTGCAGTGAAGCTCCAGCTCTAATTCTGGTAAAATGTACAAACATTCTTGGGTTCTTGCAACACAGACTCTTCTACAAATCTTTAACTGATTTACTGTTACTCACATTGGTTTCCAAGAGACTGCTATGGCTGTACTTAAAGTCTATCTTTAAAATACTTGGGGCCATGGAACTGCAACTTTCTCTTTGTTATAACTGCTTTCAACCCTTCCAGATGAACTCATAAACACGAATATATGTGTGTTGTCTACGTGATAATTACAACAGCAGCATTTTTTGTAATCATTAAAATAATTATGATCTTCATCTAAACTACAATTAATGTGAAAAGTGTGCTGCCTCTTATTTACTTATCCTGACTCCACAAGATATTGGCCAGCAGAACCGGGCTGATTTAATTTTCCATCAAATTACAAGAGTTTTTCTAACTGATACAGTTTGGAGCAAAGGAGGCTTGAGAGAGAAACTAAAACTTCCTGATTCAGCCATTCCATTTAAGTAGCTCAAAGTGATTTTTTCTTTTGCACTAACCACTACTTAAAAGCTAAAACCAAATATTCACATTAACACCTGTGGGACACATTTCTACCAGCCAACCTTCCACAGAAAGGATGATATAGGTGTCTGGATCAGCATCAGTCCTTAAATCAACATGGCAAGGTTTTTCCTTAAGAGAATTACCTAATTATTAATTGGCAAAGATCTGCATAAATTACTTTCAAAAGCTATCTGTTGGCAAATTATGCAATTAAATAAAATTGTTATGCCAAGATGATGTAATGAGCTTTGATTAAGAATAAAAAGTTAAATTGACATCAGGGTTAGTGTAGATAACATTTTATCATGTTACATGAGCAGCAGGCACTTCAGGAAGGCACATGACAGCATAAAGTTCAAAACAGAAAGGGTCACAGAAGTTTTAAGTGGTGTGTACTTGAAGTACAGTGAGATGCTGTCACTCAGAGGACTAAAAAAGAACTGTGTGTAATAGTGAGGGACTGAAATCTATCAAAAGGATATGGTACATCTTGAGTTCTGCTCTCAATTCAACCACCTGTGAGCAAGTTGCTTTCCCAGATTGTGCTTCAGATTGTAAGTCTGTAAATTTGTGATAGTGATGGAGTAGTCTGACACTTGCATGTAAAAGTGTTTGTATTTTGAGATCCTCTCTGTGCAAGTGAACACATGTAGAAAGTATCATTATATGAGTTTTTCATGTCACTCTCGAGCCTACCAATTTTCCTAGTCATTCTAACTCTACTTCACACACATTATCCTCTAATTGATTCCCCAGTCAATATAGGGTATAGATTTTGACTTTCAACTGTCTCTGCTTCACAGAACTAAATAATGAAGAAGGAGAAAGTAATTTTGAGCATCAGGAAGCTGATGCTCAAAGGAGGTTTCAGTCAAAATTTTAAGAGGAAAAATCAGTGAAACATAGAAGTAGGAAGTGACACTGGTAATTTTGCAATGAGGGTGGAGATCCAATAAGTAATTTGCGTTTGTGCAATGGCCTCATTATCTGCAGTGTTTGTGTGCTGTTATTGGTAAATATTGCAGAATAATGACTCAGTGAAGCAAATCTTACATTTTTACACTTACTCTCCTATCTAGAAGTAGAACAGTCAGAAGGATAAATAAGTTTTCAAAAATGACCTAACAGAATTCTCTTGACTGCAGTTGTCTTTGTGGTTTTCATTTATTTTTCCTTTTCAGAAAAGAAAATAGTTCTTACTTATCTGAGTAAAAAGCACAAAACTGTCATGTTCCTTATTTACAAAAAACCCCTCAATCTGTCACCGTCTCAATCATTTAACTTTCCTTTCATTTATCCTGCTTGTAAAATATAATTATTTATAATTTTAGAGACAAAATATATGTTGCAATGCATTTTCTACTTGAATAGAAGGATGCAAATTTTAAAGGGTTCTATCAAGTATGTAGTTTCTGAATGTAGGGGATGATTATGGAGATAATTCTGAAACAGACTTACTCAATTACGAGGTAGTTAGAAATTATGGGCCTATTATTTCAGAGTATTTAAGCAAGATCTCCATCAGAAATAGCACTTATAAAACATGCAAGTTTCTTGATCTTTTCAGCATTTATTCTACACTAAGCAACAAACCAGAAAATTACAGTTTCATAGCTTATATGAACTGTCACTTTCTATCACACTTTGAATTTACTTTGCCTAAAACTCAAGATTAAAGAAAAATATCTAAGATTTGAACTGCTGATTTCCAAACATCAGGAATAAATAATGCAATAAAATATCTTCCCACTGTTTTCATGGTAAACTCAAAATGAAGATTTTAATTTTCTTCATTTTGATCAAACTATTAGGCCAATAATTTAGATTTAGTCTTATTAAGCATATTTTTAAAATACCAGAAGTTGGTTTTGTTATAAAATTACATACTTTTTGTCATATTTTTGTGTACCTTGGCTCAGAATCTTTTCTGTCACTTAACCATCACAGAGAACTTTCATTCTAATTTATAATTCAAAGAGATGCAGATACCAATAGCAGCAATAATTCTTCCTCTTTAACCCTCCCACACATCTGTCTTTATATTTTGTGTAGGGGGTAACATCATCTACTGTTAAAATTCTACAGCAGGAGAAACTTTCTACAGGAGCTTATTTACAATTGCTTCTTATTTTAAAAAGCTTTATTGTTGGGACTCAAGTTTTCAGTTTCAGTCCTGTGTTAAGGTGTTAAGGCCAAAGAGTTGGACCAATTTTGGGGTAAGAAACTGGTGTGACAAATGTAAGGTTTGAATGCTGGATTTGGCAGTTAAAGGGAACAGGGATAGGGTGAAGTGACAGAAGTAGGAAAGAAGCAAATTGAAAGGACAAGGCAAAGAGGAAAAGCCTTTGGAGCAGCAGGAGCTGTGCTCTACCTACGAAGCTTGGAACAGAACAGAAGTTGTCTGCTTGTTTCCTTTATTATCAGCAAATATATTTAAATCCTCTGGAAAAATGTCTGCTTCATTTAGTTCTCTTTCACACGTCTGATGACAAACAGTGAATTCCTTATTTCATTAATTCACGTGACAAAACTCTGTATGGTGTTTTGAAATATTTCAGACGACTCATGTCATTGCCAATATGAAATTCTGCTCTTATGTCCTCTATTTGTTTTCAAACAGAAGAAATTACATGTACAAAATTACATTCAAAGAATATTAGGTTGCTCAGAATTTAGAAATGCCAGACTTCGAGCTAATAACCACACAACTTTTGGAGAGATTTCAGCTCATTTCACACTGAGTTTTTAATTACTTTATTTTCTTATTCTTTTCTAATGCGTGGTGAAAAGGTTATTTTTGAATGTTAACCATACCTAGTGGGAATACAGAATTATTTAAGGCATGGTTTTTGGTAATACTTAGGATCACCTCACAGATACTGATTTATTTTTCCAGTGCTCTGTGATGTGAGAGTGTTTCACTCCTGATATCATTACATTGTTCACAAGCAATGACATGCCTTTCTTAGCAATTGCTTTCTTGACAGATACTCAGTTTTATTTTCTAGCTTCAAAGCTCCGTTTTGTTCCTCATTTCTGGTGCTGAAGGTGAGTTTATTTTCCATCTCTGAACACTACTAGGTTTGGGATGCTGTGAAGAGAACCATTTTCCATAGGCCTCCTGTCTTTGGCTGAAATTAGAAAGCATTATTCAATTTTAAATCCCTTTTCACTTCAGCAGTGGATACAAGCAGCAGTTGTCCAAGATAAGCAGATGATCCAGATGAAAAATAAAGAATATATTCTTATTATGAACACCTCCGATAAGATGGTTGTGAACATTAAAGGAATATAGACTGCTGATAATAACTAGAGATTTAATGGTTTCTATGTCTTCGAGACATTACAGGTCTTTCAACTTAACTACATTTGCACAATACTTATTAAAATGCTACTGTTATCTCTTAGTGTTATGTATCCCTCATTATCAGAACACCTGATTACCACACAATCTGTAATTAATGGAACTACTCTGAGTGACAGACTAGACCTGAAGCTGGGCCAAGTGAGCCATTGGTCAGGTTTCCACCTGCTCAGTCCTGCTTTGGTGAAATGATTACTAGCTACATCTCAGATGAGGGATTGATCTCATCTGCATTAGTCCCAGTAATCAGATGTTCTCTTAGAAATCAGATGAAGCTATAAGATATATTGTATCTGTTCATCCTAACCAGCTTCTCATCATTCTTCCATATCTAGAATTTGCACTAGAGGTTTTGACAGGAATTGTTTCTCTGTTGCTACTGAAGTGGAAAACATCAGTGCAGCTCATTGTCATGGGCATGATGGACATCTCCAGAGGAGTAGTCAAAGCAGAATCAAGCTAAACTACCTTAATTTACAATAGCAGTGTTGTTTGTCTTATGGAAAGGAATGTAATTAATTCATTTGTCTGTTGCTGTCTGTTTCTGTTGCTTTAACTGATGCCAAAATAACCAACTTTCACATGATAGCCTGCTTTCTCTGGTTAGATTTACTAAAGGTAAGAGAGACATCTGTACAAACTTGGAAGCAGAAGATTAAGTTCTGTTCTTTTCTTTCATTTGTTACATGCTTTTGGGAAAATGATATTATCCACATTCTAAATGGCTTCATCCATAAGATCAATATCAAGCCTTTTTTTCACAATGTCTTGAGGCTTCTATAAGTTTCAGTAACAGGATATAGCTATTACCATATTAGACTAAAAATGTTCTACTTTACCCTTCCTTGTTATTGCTATAGTTCCTCCATCAGTAACAAACATTCTTCATTTTCATCTCACTAAAAATATTCATATTTTGTTTGGAAACTCATTGCATTCAGTATGTATTAAATTTAGAATAAAGCATTTATTTTTTTTTAATTGAAAAAGCTGTATTCTAAAATTTAAGAAAGGACAATTAATTTAGTTGGTTGGGGGGAGGGTAGTGTTGTTTGGGTTTTTTTTCTGTAAGTAGGGCTGAATTTAAAGGTTAACAAAAAGTTCCACTGAGAAATTGCTTTTCCACTGGGATAATTAAGACTCCATCATAGCGAGTTAAGAGTCAAGTCCTAATTGTTCACAGAATAACTGTCCAAATAGTGTAAATTTGTGAAGGCAAGGCAGCTAAGACCTGGTTGGTGTTCAATCATAATTACATAATCTGAATTTTAAAAAGCAAGGAATCCTTAGGTGAAGAAAAAATTGCAAGACCTTGCCTTGGGCTGGGAGTTCTGGATGGGTTCATGTAAAACTTGAGCCTATGAGCAGAGTTGTGTGTAGCTAATTGAGCTGAGTTTTCCATAGTCAGTGGAAAAAAGCTGCAATAAAGGTGGTTGTCATCACATCAGTTTTGATCATGGATGTTTGCTATCAATCCATGTTGATTCACTACATATTAGGAAGTTTTCTAAAGCAGCACAGATGTTTTTCCCAATCAGCTGGCTCAGTTACTGGGGAATGCTTCCATCTTGCACATGTACAGCCTTCTAAACACAAATATGGTATTAGGTCTTTTTTGCTTCAGGGCCAGTGCAGTCATTATTAGCTGTGAGTACACAGGTGTGACTGTGAATTCACATGCTTCTTTTTATTGTTGGATTTTGAAATCAGCATTTGTATCAATGTAAAGAAAGATAAGAATAAGAGAAGATGGAATTTCAATGTTTTGTTGGGGTTTTTTTTTGCATCACTAGTTGCTATTTTATAATTAAATTGCATTTTAAATTTTACATTCAAAATGTTCAGGCTGAGACACAAGCACTGCACTGCCTATTCCAATGGAAATTTGTATTTTTATCTCATTATAGGCCTAAAATTCAGAATTTTTATCACACTAGACATTTTTACATTAGAAGCTCCCACTCTAAATTCTAATCTCTTTTCTGTTTCAAAATAATGCCTATAGGAAATCTGTAATGTTTTTATATTACTGCAATTTGTTTTCAGAAAGTCTCAATTCTTGTTTTAAAAAAATGCAGGAATTGTGATTACATAAACAAATAAAGTCAGAATCCTATACAAGGCCAAACATAAGTAGTAATTTACCTAACCTTTAAGGCTTTCCACATTATCTCTTAGGTGTAGAAATTTGATAGCCTATTTATTCTACAAAAAGAGCCCTTATATCTGGGAATTGCCCATGTTCTTTGGCAGAATGTGAATGAGATGATTCTGTGATGACCTGCACTCAATGAGTTTATGGGTCCTTCCAAACTGAGATATTTTATGGTTCTGTGCTATCAGCAGTATGGAGATAGCTGCCTTTAGGTGTAAAAACCTTTGTGGGCTTTCTTTTGAAGTAATGGGGTGTCATCTCACTGCTCATGTTTAAGTCTTGCACCAGTTATTATAATAACTTTAAAAGGAGTCATCTTCCACACAGGAATACAAAAGGTAGAGAAATAACAAGTGTGCTGGCTCACTGCTGCAAGCCTACACAAAAGCAAACCTGGCCTGACAGCCAGGAGAGTGCTGAGCATTCATTACTTCTCTGGAAATAATGGATGCTTCACTGTCTGTTTATTTTAGAAAATAATCCATTCAGCTCATAAATCAAGGGCTGAAATGTATTTAGAATAGTGGTAACAACATCAGTCCCCTGCCATGAGGTCACTCTTTAGTGAGTCACTGTCGAGTCCCAGAGACGTCATCCTGCTCTTCCCAACAGGTAATTATTGCACACAGAAAAGGGGACCAGTGGAATTGTAATTATCAGAGTTGGTGTACGTATTGAGAGGGTTTTTAACTTATTTTGGAAGCTACCAAAGTGCATGAACTAAGATCACTAATCAAGTAGCATTGATAGTGATGTGCTAGAAGCACAACTGACTCTTTTTCTCAAATGTTCTTTACTTCATTATTCCCCAGTTACTGTGGCTCAAGATGAGTTTGAATCCTGAGAATAGCTGATTTCCTGCATTTCTGACATTCAAACCGAGAGGGACAAGAATGTGAGTTTATAACTCACTGTTATAAAGATTTAATACACAAAAAAGCCAAATATTTATAGATTTGAAGCACTTGGTCCTTCCAACACATCTCTGTAGCTATTGAAGGTATACAACATTATTCATTTGTTAATTAAGACTTCTGTTCATATTATACTGTATATTTTAAGACCAGTCTCTATGTAGGATGTAATTTCATTCACTTGTTAATTAACCTACAAATATTTTGCCTAGTATTATCAACTCTACTAAATGAGAGGAAAATAACATGACAGACTGATTAGTTAATATGCTTCGTATCAGAAAGGAGACATTTCCAATGTAAGAAGCCAAGTCCAACACTGAGAGCACCCAATCTGAACACTACATGATGCAGAAATCTGCAGCAGGTTTTTCCCATGCAGTGGTTTAACGTGTACAAAATGGTCTTGGTAGGAAGAAAATAATTAGGTGTGTCCTTGACAAAGAGCTGTCTTCTATAAGAGGCTCAGAGTACTGCTACCTTGGAAGGACCAGACATGTTTCAGACTAGTACACAGTATTTTGGACAAGCATTCTTCAGCAGAGTTTTCAATAAATATTGAAGTGCTTGGAAATTATGTTTTGCAGGATACAAAATTGACAAGTATTCACAGTAAGATTGGGATGAGCAGGAGACTCAGGAAATTTTTGTTCATCGATCTGGTCATTGGTAGCAGTTACTGAGCTTCTGTACCTGAAGGAACATCTTGGGACAGACTCATTAGAGATTTTCTTCAGAGATTTTCAGAGATTCAGTTGCCCTTGATCCTAGGCAGTGGAGTGTTTTTTCTAGCAGAAGCACAGAAGGCTAAGGCTCATCTTGAGTTTTACAGCATGAAAGTATGGCCAGAGCTTTCTTTGAGACCCATGTCAGAATAACTCCACCAAGTAAGCAGAGTTCATAGTTCAAAAATCTAATTAAAACTAAACTCCCAGTTCTGGCACCAACTGGAATGATCCTCTTCCATCCAGGGCTCCCCTTCCAACACATTATCAACACAGGCATTCTAAATATCTCCTTTATCCTTTGTTGTCCTGCTGGTAGTAGAGAAAGTGAGAAGAATCTCTGATCATTAACTAAACCAGAGGGAGAAAATAAAATTGCTTCAAATCCTTATATCTTCCATTGGGCCCCTTTCCCTGCTTTTGTCTGTTGTGTTTTGACCTACTAACAGATGCTTTAGGAATACTTTTCAATAGGTACTTTGTGGACTGGGCTATCAACCTTGAATTATATCAGAAGCAGACATCAAGGAAAGAATAAAAAAAAAATGGTTAGACATGAAAGGCTAGAAAAGCAATGAACTTTAAATTGACAAGTAAAATTAACAGGGAACTATCAGACCATATCAAATATTCACAGGGCAGTAAAATTTCCCAGTAGATGACACAGGATTGTACATCCACTTGCCATAGCTGCAGCTATTGAGCTTTTAATTAGAGTTTCATAACAAAATTATGCCTCTGGTCTAAAGTCTTCCTCTGGCATTGAAATTATTTACCCTTAACTTTCCATCTGTACACACAATGAAACTTTTTCATTACATACAAATTTCCACCAAAAACTTGGGAAAAGTTTATCCCTTATTAGCTCGCTGTCTATTGGTGTTCTCTTACCTTCTTGAATCATAAAAAAAAATCTGGTTTACGCCCTTCATTCTATTTAAATTGTTAAAATTATGCTGATCACATTAACTGCATGAATTATTCACATGATATTATTTTTAAGTGTGTTCTCTGAAACATTTTGGTTTTCTGAAACTGTTTCAATGAACTCTTTGTTCCCAGTTTCTCAGTGGCTTGACAAACACGTTTACTGAGCATGCAGTTAACAACTAGAAATAGTGTCTTGCAATTCTCAGTATCCAATAAAACCAAATGATTCATATAAACAGAGAGAGACTTGATATTGCAATTTTTACTCAATGATATATTCCTGTTGACTTCAGCATAGCTAAAGGCAGAATAGATTGGTGTCTCTGAAGCTAGCAAGACTTTTTCAAAAGAAGGATTTTCATTTTTTTTTAACCAAACTGTTCCCTTAGCTGAAACTTGTAGAAAAATATGTTTTGACAAAATTCACAAAATAAATTTTCTGTTTTAAAATCATTTAAGCTTTTTATATTAGATTCTACTTATTGGTTTGAATTTCATTTCATTTTTAGTATTCTATTTATAAAGTTTGAAAACATGACTATCAGCTTTGAAATGCTTCTCATCAATTGTACCCAGCAAACTGTTTCAGCATAATCAAACTGACAGTAGAAGGGTTACTTTTGCTTGAAAACTTAAAGTACTGTGCCTGGATTTGGAGGAGGAGATTTCAAATTTAAAATGCTATATGCCAGAAAAACATTTGACTGCATATTTCTAGTGGTCAGTGGTCTCTCCAGAGGACAGGAAAATACATTTAATAAAATGAAGAGTATTTTGAATATAGAAAATCAGAATGAATGATGTGACTCTAACTAAGGGTTAGAGAAGCTGATTTATAATTTAAACAGGGAATTTAGCGAGTTCTTTGGTTACAAGGAAGAGTTTGACTATTGTAACCTCTTCCAAAGGATGGGTAAACAATCTGTAGGTTATGGATATTTTCCTTGCTAGCTGTTTTTTATTAATCATGGTCAGATTTCCTTGCTTAATAAAGAAAAATATAATGGTTCATCCTATAATTCAGATGAAAGCACTAATTATGATGAAACAGCAATGCCTTTAGGGCAAGGGGGAAAAAAACCCAGAGGACTGTTTTATATAATACAGTAACAGATTTGTTACTGCATCTTTCACTTAAGGAAGCTAAGACTACAGCTCCCTGAAGCTGGAATATCTGTAATTTCTGTCTGATGGGGAATTGTTCTACAGAACTGCAATTACAGGTCAGGCATTACCAAGTTTGTTCTCCACAAATTGTGCTTCAGTCTATTCTCCTGTTCTAGAATACCATTACTTCCTTCTACTGCCTGTTTCATCAATTGGTGCATTGGGAAGGATCTGTTCCTGACCTGGTAGATGCTGTTAGTTCTGCTTGAGTGGAGGAAAGAAAAATCTCTATCAGCAGAATCACCTTGCAAACTTCCACATCTGTGCTTACCTTGGAGAATACAAGTCTGCCCACTCAAAACACAATGATTCTTCAATTGTTCTTGTTCCTGGGAATAAGTTTAGAAGATCTTCTGGTTGAGCAGGTGTTGTGCACTGCTTTGAGATAAAGCAGCCCACCTTGTCTCTTCGGCAGGTGGATTGATGGCTTGGGTCATCTAGGCTAAGGATGGAAAGGTACTTGGGGTTGCTTTCAGTGCTATGCAGAGACAGCTGGAAAAGAGCAGCCAGTGCCACTAGAAAAGTCTCCACTGTTTATGCCACGGTGCTGCAGAGTTGGCATAAAAGATGTTTTATTGTTTCTTATCCTATATGGTGGGCATCACTGTGTTTGTGAGCTGCCTAGGTAGATGAAATAGCTGTGTAGCAACAGATCACAGACCAGCTTTGAGATTATTTTTGGTACAGCTCAGTGATTTCCTTCTGCTCTGTGTATGTCTCTGCTATGAGGTTTTAATGTGATTAAAGATTAGTTCTCAAATTTAGTGCTTTCAGTATCTCAGCTGTCAAAAGGTTTGTAAACTCCTTTGTGTTTTGTCAGTGATGCTTTTACTGCAGGATCTGTTAATTGTCACAGAGAATACCTGATTTCTATGCTTACTTGCCTCTTTCTGTGAATGAGTCAGAAATAAGCTTGTTAAATGCTAACTGGCTCTATGAATAGATGAGTACAGATTTATCTGTGCATAGAATATATTTGGTTGATTCAATAATCAAAGGTGGCATAAAATTTATTGCTTAACCAAAGAGGTGTCCAGTCTTCTGAAAATCCTTAATAACATCAGCAATTTCTTCAATGAGATGCAATTGTGTTTGAAAGGATAAATGGAGTAGCATCCAGCACAGAGAAATTGTGTCTGGTTTGCCACTGAATTTTCTGACTAAAATCACTATAGAAACTCAAGTGAAATATCCCCAGAATTTATCTAAAACAATGGATGTGACTGTCAGGATAACAAGGATATTTGGCCTTTTTTTCCTTATAATGCAAGACAAAAGGGAGGTTTAAACCCATGTCTATTGCTTCATTCAATTTCTCTATTTCAATGTAGCTTATTCCATTTCAAAACTGAACTTTGGTTTCATGTAGATCTGATTATTACACTCTTTAGGAGACAAAGTTTCGAAAGATTGAAAGTGCCCTGTCTAATTTGAAACTTATATTTAGGTTTTAAAATTATTTCTTTTCCCTGTGGCATGCCAGAGGGGGTGCATGGCTGCATGCAATCATGTCTAGGTGCTTAGTTTAATGTTTAAATCAACAGGCCAAGAGTTCACACCTTTAAAAGTGCAAACTGTAGGAGATAAGGTCTTGGATGATCAAGGTAATTGCTCTCTATGCATCAATGTGCTCATCTGTTAATACACACTACAATTTTCTCTGCAAAGCTAATAAATGGCAAGGAAAAATAGCCTCATCTATAGATTCCTAACTGGCTTACAGTTTTCAGAACTTGCTGTAGGGAAGATCTCTGTCAGATTAAAACAGTGCTGGAATTCACAAGGCAAAAAAAGTAATTTCTGATCTCTGCATGCTCTCTCTATAGTCTCAACAGTCAAATTCAACTCAGTGCAATTTGATTTGCAGTTTTTCTGAGCAGGAAGTCATGAAGTACTTACAGTGTTACAGATATGTATTAAACTACAACTGAGAATATTTACTTTTACTCCAGAACTTTGATTAAAAGGCCAAAGCATTTGTTCTACAAAATGCTTTAGTGCAACAAAGGATGGAATCTGTGTCGTGCCTAATTCAATAGTGAAAATGTATCTCTTAAGTACAGAAAAAGTAGTTATGTGCTTAAAATCATGTGAGTTGTTCAAATACATTGTTTTTCAAGGCTTAGATTTGTAATACTTACCTTAATTCTCTTTAAATGGCCAAACTTGTAAGAGCACCAATTCTGACAGCATCAGCCTGGAGTTATTCTTAGCACTCAGGCAGCAACTCAGACTGCAGAAATACTTCACTCACACTAAAATAATAGCACTAACAATTGCAGCCTCATTGTTCCTTGACAGAAGAAATTCTTGTCAGGAAGAACTCTTTTTATCTCAACAAAAACATAATGCTCAGGTCCCCTGCTCTTAACTCCAGGATGTTTTAAGAAGAATCTAGTCTTGTCCAATTGCAGTATTATTGACAAGTGAAAGCTTTTTTTGTGCCTTGCAATGCTCTTAAAAGCAGCACAAATAATATTTGTCCACATAGGACAAAAACTTCCCAACTGATCCTTGCCATTATATCTCTTTAGACTTGTAGAACTTGTCTAATAGAGAATAGAAGATTGTTTCAATGCAAATTCAGAGTTTCATTTGAAGTTGAACCCACAAAATTGATAGAGAAAAGGCTTAATATATTTTTCATAGCCTGGTTTGGTCTTATCCAGGCTTTAGGTATAAAATAGAAACAAACTTTCTAAAGAGAAAATTTTAAGCCCTGCAGCACTTGCTAACAGCACGCTGTGGCATTGCAGTCACATCAAAGGACAGAGAAAAGAGGAACAGTCTGTGGAGTAATAAAGACCTGTTCTAGGAGTTGGATTCTCTGTCCCTGCACAGTATCAGCTGGGCCTGATTTTCCATCCTTTACGATATCCTTAGCAACCATTGTCTTACAGTGATCCATGTAAGAATAGACTAAATCACTGAATCAGGCATAGAGTTCACTTCTCTCACCATCAGAGGAGGAAAATACAGATATTCACTGCCACAAGCAACAATTTCCTGCACTTTTAGGTTACAGTTCAAGTGAGAAGTAGATGATAGAACTTGGAATGCACTCATTAGTATCAATGTTCAGACTTGAACATTTCCGTGCCCCTTTTGTCCCTAAGATATTTGGCTGCAAACTGTCTCTTCATTTCTTTCTCATTTCTATCTTTTTTACTTGATTTCTCCTTTTACATATGTCCTTCTATTACTTCTTCCTTTTCTTCTCTTTTCAACTCCCCCCTTTTCTTTTTTTTTTCACTAAAACTTAAAAAAATTTGCTCTCGGCTTCTTTCAGGCAATTTGAGATTTTGAGATTGTTTGTGCAGTATAATCTCTGCCCTTCATGTTCTTTCTGCAAATCTTAAAGTACCTGGAGCTCTTACTTCTGTGGAGAATTCCAGAGAATGAGTCCAATCAGTATTCTTCTTTCTCCTCTTGTTCTGTGAGCCAGACCATGCCATAATATTTGCCTTTGATTTCAGCAAGAGCCTGTTTGGATGCTGAAGAGCTCTAATGGCAGTGAGGAGTTGGGGAAAGTCTTTACCATGGTCAGGTCAATTAAAGGTTATTTGTACACATGGGCCCTGACAACTATATGGACAAACATTGTTTGTGCAACTTGAAAGAAGCAGAAAGCACAAAAAAGGCTTTTACTCGTCAATAATACTGCAGTTGGACAAGGCTAGATTCTTCTTAAGGCATCCTGAGGTTAACAGGATGGGAACATTGAGTTTTTCTTGAGATTAAAAGAGCTTTTCCTGACAAAAATTTTCAAAGGGTTTTTGTCAAGGAACAATGAGGCTGCAAATGTTAGTGTTATTTTAGCTAAATTTTACTTTATGAGCTAAAGACGTCTGAAGTCTAAGCAGATGCCTGACTGCTACAGTTGAAAAAGGTTCTATTAAACATATGTAACAAAAATGTGATATTAAACTATATAACATTATGCAATAATTAAATATTTTAAAATTATTTATATGGAAATTTTTTTGATTGCCTGATGCTTGTCTGTACATGCAGCAAAATTGGGTAATTTTATGAACTGAAAAATAAATTTCACATCATTTTTATGAGGGGAGAGTTATTCTGAGGCAAA